>NC_141689.1:1365235194-1365835194 GCF_964263255.1 Lissotriton vulgaris | reverse complement strand
ATCATTTATTTACTTAAGAATAATGCTAAGGAAAAGGTTAGAGATATAAATGAGGCCGAGTAAGACTTGACAACGTAATCGATGGAATGAGTGCTTACCCCTCCAAAAAAACATACTATTCATTAATTTGCACGTTTAAGAAAAGTCAAGTTTTATTTTATTTCATTCGTTAAGCATTCTCATTTTATTATATTGCACAAATTAGGCCACTTACTTTAAGCACATTTTTTTTGCTCTATTAGTATTTTTAATAATCCTTTTAGACCTTTTCCCTATATGTCCAGACAACCTGCCAGCGTGGATGAAGACTCCGGACGCTGAAATTCTCACTGTTTTGTTACATAAAACAAGCAGTGGTGGTTGGTGCTGGTAAGAGTGGTGAAGCTGGGAGAGGGGGAGTCAACTGGTGACGAAAGGGGAAAATAAAATAAAAAAAATAAAAAAACACTTTCCTTGCGCTTCCTGCATCACCAAGTCAGAGATTCAGCGAGCGCATAGTAAGTGCTTTTATTTTAATTTGTATTTTCTCTTGTCGTCGTCTGTCGACTCCGCTCCTGACCCGCCCTACCACTCTTACCTGCACCGGCCATGACTGACAACAAGATCATTTTTCCTACTGGTCTGAGCAAACATTGTTCCACGATTCTGTCATCTGTTTTGGTCTAACTGATTACTGCAAGACCAGTTTTCTTTTGAATCTTTTTAATTTGTTTCATGCAGTAGTCGCTCTACAAATGCCTAATTTGCTGTCCATGTTCTGGGTGGAGTTCTATTTTTTGTCGGGGGATGTTAATGCCTTTTTTGTAGTTTTTAATGGCTCCTTGCACCATTTGGAGATGCTCCTATCAATGCTGGTTCCTGTTTTCAGTAGACAATTGTCATCATACAAACATTTTATCAGATTTGTTGTAATCTCGGGGCATATTTTAGGACATAGGAAGTTCCCCTTATTGTTTCCTACTCTATATGTATGGTGTCGATAGCCACTAATTTGGGATATCTTGAAACTCGTATTTGATTCTAACAACTGTGTGCTCACTATGCAATCACCTAATTCCTGGCCTTTGGGTTGCTTGGTGCCTGGCATACATATCAAAAATGATTGAGGGAAATGATCTAGTTCTTAAATTTATTTCAAATACATTAATGTCCCTACAAATCTGAATGGCCTCTAAATGCAGTCCACGCTCGCCGTCCAATTACAGGGAGTATGCGTAATTCTCATCAGACTGTCAAATGGAAAGCAATGATTCACCTATAATTTGAGGACAATGTAAAGCATATGCAGCCATTGCATCCTGAGTCTAGTTGAATGGTTTTCCGAGATCATGTATGCCCTCAAAGTATGGGTCCTCCACAGAGTCCCTGTTTGAATTTTAATTTTAATTTAAGTCTCCAGACAACAGAAAATCATCCTCAGTGTTTTCTGTTTTAGGTCCTGCAGCAGCTGGATCAAGGGTTTAATAGAAGGGCTTTTTAGCATATCGTAAAAAAATATAGTCAATTATAAGAATAAAATATTTTGGTATGTTTTTATCTAAATAAAATATGAGTGTTATCAATACCTTGACTTAGTACAAACGTAACTACAGGGCTGCCTTGCTTCACTGATTTCATTCGTATTAATAGATATACCTTTTAACCAAGCAAACAAGTGGTTCTGATGCACCAAGTCTCTTGTACATAGATACTATCATTATCACTTACAAAGTTGGATGCATCTATGTTTATCTGTATTCGCCACCAGCCACGCATGATACAATGACAAAATGCTAAATGCAGATTCATTTACTTGTCAGTTGGACTAAGGGCGCTGATTCAATTAGATGTGTGCTCATTCCCAGAATATTGTAGTTGCTAAACAAGACAAACCTTCCATCCTATTTCCTCCTCTACTGAAAGAGTTGTATAGGCCGGCCTTTGCTGTACAGATAACAGAGATTTTCGGTATATCGTTATGTTGGAAATCTGAAAAACCATTGACTGTACTTATAACCAAATTATTGTGTTTCACAAGGAATTAGAACAGTTAGTTGAAACTCACAGCAATATGGTCAAGTGACGCTTCATACTTGGTTTTATAATCACAATGTCACAGTTTTCAGAAAACGAGCTATGTATCAGACCCTTATCTTAGTCTGGGAGCTTCCTTGATACCACAGAAGTTTCATTTTGCACTGTATCAAGTGAAGGACTAAAACCCATCCTAATGGTTGTACTTGAGTGTCAGAACCTAAGGTTTGCATAGGCAGGCAGGAGACACAAAATATTTCCTCTGTTAAGGATGTCATATATACTAGGCCTGGTCAAAAGTTTTTTTTTGTCAGAGTAATTTCATTAATTTTACAAATTTGATATCGAATTACAGATTAAGCAATTACACTCATTTGAAAATGCTGAGTAATTTGGCACAAAAATCCCACTGCAGGAACATAGAAGCAACAAATTTAGCAAATTCAGGCGGCAGCTGGCAGTTGCTGTTTATGAAAGTGCAAAACACATCCTTGGGCCCATTTTGGACGCCGGGTACATCTTCTGCTAAGAAAATAGCCAAAATGTTGGATTACTCCTGCCCCTAATAAAGACCTCTAGAAGTATACAACAGCTTGCTTAACATCATTACATTGTAATATTCCACCAGTTATTTCCTTGAAGAGTCTCGAAGACACCAAGTTAGCTATCTCAGCCACTGCTACTACAAATGTTAAATGAAACTGAATCAGTCACCACCTGACATCCTGATTTCTTACATATAAACATGTCATCCCTAACTGCAAAGGAGATAAGGTTATGCTGATTTCAGATGATTTATTTAACTCTGATGTCTTTGGATTTGAAAGATTTCTACCATAATTGACAGATGGTAATGCAGGTTTTGAGGATGGATGTTTAGGGAAAGTAACCTCACAACTGCTAAATGTTTCCACCTCTGGCTTCAAATTGCCCCCTGATACACCTCCGTAAAAAAATGTTGCCCAGAGATTTTCATTTTTCATATGTTTTAAAATCATTAGAAAAGTAACTTAGACTGGGTAGACATTGCTAATCCAGGCTGAAGTTTTCGGGACAACAATTTTTTTAAAATGGTGGATGTTGTAGTGATGATGTAATATTTCAGGAACCATGTGACCTATATACTTTATTTTGGTGTCAAAACATAGGGTTTGGGGGTCAAGTAGTCTTATAGAGACAGAAAATAACTCCTCAGAGCAACTCTCCCACCATTTTTCAAAATGGTGGCAATAATAGAGGAAGAATAGACATATATAGAAACTAAACAAATGATAACGGTTTTTAATCCTTTTATGTGCACACCAAACAATGTTCATTTTCTCAATACGAAAACAAAAAATGTTTATCAGTACTGTTTTAGAAACATTCTCATAGTTAATTTAATTTTTTTGTTTCGGCAAGCACTCATCGTACATTAGCAGAATGTTGAACATTGAGAAGAGCATATTGACAAGGAAATCTTTTGGTAGTACAGGTTTTCAAGTACATGTATGTGTAAGTTCTGTGGGTAGAGGCTTTAAAAATGTCATAGATTTTAGCACTCCATCAATATCTTCTCAACCAAATTCAGAAGAATCTTTCTCTTCATAATGCATGATCCAAAATATTTACTCAACTTCTGATCAAGTAGAACACTCTTTTAATGTGTCCAAGCACAGAATATGATGTCGGATAAAGGTCACTTGGGGGTACCGATCTCTCGAACTCAATGTACCGAAGATAGTCAAATGTGTGACAGTAAGAACTCATTTCCCATGGACTCCCAAGGTATTTTTCTATGTCTATAAATTTGCATTCTTCTGTCTCAGCAAATATGTTTAGAAACTTCAGAGGTGTACCAGTTAAAGCTCCAGGCTTTGCTACAATTTTGCTCTTAGTGTCATCATTCATAAGAATATGTGCCTTGATAAGAACAAAGGGCATCTCTTGGTCATGTTTCTTAAACAGAATATGAAGATCGATTAAGTGGCTTTTTTCACCTGATCCAGAATGTATCCATAAATCTAACAATCCTTGATGTATGAACAGTGCAACAAATCTAAGTAGCACAATAATAACATCTGTGTCATTTGACAGTACAATGGCTCGATTGGAACCATTTCTAGCAGCCCACTCAATATGTGGCACAACACGAAGGTCATCTTCCTCCAATATGCTGTTAAGTTCTTGAACAATATGGCCAGTACCTTTTGAATATATCTCTGAAAGGCCCCAACTCCTAACTGCCGATCATTCCACTTACGATAATTGGAAATCCAGTGTTTCTTGAAGCATCAGTAATGTGTTGGCGAGTTAACATCTCCAAGTTCATCTTGTTTAATTTTGAGACCGGTATTTATCAAGTTGCACAGGTATAGGTGCCAACGTTTTGATGCACGCAAGGTCAATTGTTCCACTTGTAGACATTCTTCTGGTTCTCTTACATTCTTTGACAGATAATTCAAGATAACTGTCAAATACAATGTGCAGTTCTTGCAAGGTGCACACTGACTTTGATATCTGTAGAACAATCAGAACTGTCTCTCTAAAGTTCTGCATGGTTGAAATCTTAACTACACACAATTGTAACATATAGTCCACAACAACTGGAGTTTTCAATGAGCACACCTTTTTGAACTGAACTTCTTCATGTGAATGTTTTTCTTTAAGTTCTTGTACAAGATTGTGCTTCATTGGTTTGGTTGCAGCATCTCCATCATGTGTTGTTGGAAGATGATCATGCGACAGAATGTCCTTGTTAAATGTACTCCTTCCATTTGCAAAAACCACAGTTGATGGACAGAATGCAGAACAATATCATACATTCACCCCAGTACAGAGATCTGGGCATAAATCCATCATTTTTTTGCACGGCACACCACCCCAGTTCAGACATGGCCATATGCAAATCAGTCTGACCCTGTGCCTCATGGGAACAGTCCAGCCCGAACTGCCAAGCCATGCCTTCCCTGGACCGGAAACAAGCTTCTGAGGACCGGTTTCTGGCATTCCAGCAGTCTGCAGCCCGACTTGCTTGAATCCAGTGGTGTGGAGAGCATGGGACTCACGTCTGAGCATACCCATCCCACTCGGGGTGACAAATGCAAAAACCACAGTTGATGGACAGAATGCAGAACAATGTCATACATTCACCCCAGTACAGAGATCTGGGCCTAAATCCATTGTTTTTTTGCACTCCACACCACCCCAGTTCAGACAGGGCCATATGCAAATCAGTCTGACCCTGTGCCTCATGGGAACAGTCCAGCCCGAACTGCCAAGCCATGCCTTCCCTGGACCGGAAACAAGCTTCCGAGGACCACTGGATTCAAGCAAGCCGGGCTGAAGACGGCTGGAATGCCAGAAACCGGTCAGTTGTTGGCCATCTATTGTCTAAGTAGATGGGAATTGGGTTTGGTTGTCACCACTTTCTCACACATGTATTCTTGTTGTGATTCACTGCTTTCTGTTATTTTTTTATAATTTGTTTCCAGGCGTTGTTTTCCATTGTATACGATTTGTAACACTTGTTGTTACAATGATAAAATATTTGATCCACTTCACCCATCAGTTTTAATCTTGTGAGAACTTTGTCTTGCCATATTTTGAAATTATCTCAAACTCTCTTCAGTCCAGCCGAATTTGATGCTAGCTTTTCTTTCGGATTAATTTGTTATGTGACACATTTTTCTTTTGTTTGAAGGAGTCCTCAGATGTTGTAGTTAGCAACATTTTGTCATTAGGTGAAGATTCTCTGCTACCACTAGCTTCGCTCATGTTTACGAATTTGAATCAACGGAAAACCTGAAACAAAAACAATATTAAAATAAATTACCACTATGATGGCTAAAACACATCATTATAGAGCCACCATTTTTGAAAATGGAGAAAGGTTGCTCTGAGATGTTAAGACTACTCAACCCCCAAAACATATGTTTTGACACCAATATGAAGTATACAGGTCTCATGGTTCCTGCAATATTACATCATCACTACAACACTGCACTACAGAAAAGTTTGGCCTTGATTAGCAATGTCTACCCAAGCTAAATTACTTCTTTAATGATATAAAAAAACACAATTAAAAAATTAAAATTTCCAGAATTTTTTTTTACTGAGGTACATCAAAGGGCCAGGACTAACTTCCAGCAATTATGGTACATAATCTCTGCTCTTTAGCTGACTACAGGCAAATAGTAGAGATGATGTACAGTTTGACCAGCAGTCGGATAAATAGTGTGAAAGCGTTTTTTATTTAGCTGACTGTAGGAAAGTAGGATCTGCGTTTATGGTTATCTCCAACTTTTTGCCTGGTGCTAAGCTGTTTGATGAGTCAGACTGGGATCATGCTGATTAAGACCCCAGTCTCTCTGCTTTCTCCTTTTCTCCCTTAAATTGTTATGTACCTTAGGTCCATTCCAGAATGGATACTGGGGTACCCTTATCAGTCCATAGTATATGGTACTAAGGTACCAAGGCCATAGGTGCCCCAGAGGTCAAGGGAAGTCATGTAAACTCTAACTACAGGCGTGCCATTGCAGCCTGTGTAAGGTGTGCTTGCACCACTTACAAAAGATATAGGTTTCCTATATGTTGGGTCACTGCACTTAAAACCTATGTCACCCATATTGCAGGCCTTTACAATCTTGAAGACAGGGTGCTTGGTTCTAAGTGTGAGGGTGCCCCTGCATGAGAAGTACACCCCTACAGCCTACGGAGTACATTCTCCTGGGTTGTAAGTGACACAACCATATACTATAAAGAGGTGCAAAATCGGCTCCAATGAATCCTATCATGTTTGGTATCTAACATTTTGGTATCATACCCCCACACCATAAACAGTGTGGGAGGTATGATTCCAAGAGCCGTCCATTAGGCACTCAGCGTTCCCGGTACCAGTCTTCTAGCCCTGGACAGCACAACATGGCTTCTGCTGACCAGAGACACAATTCTGCCCTTTGGCTGTTGAGCCAAGCTCGAGCAGGGGAAGGCAAAACAAATGGTATCACGTCACAGAGAGGTGTGACCACATTCCAGACAGGATTTAGTGTATCGGGGCAGGGTGGGTGTGTTTGCCAGTACCACTCAGTCTGCATGAGGGGTACATTTGGTGTCCCCATGTATAGTCCTGTTCAAACCAGCACTGGGAGCCATTGGCTCCCGCTCTTGCATTAAACTGGACAAAGGACACGAAGGAAACCTCCCCCTGTCTAAACCCTCCCCTGGCAGGGTCCCCTGGATTCTCCTAACCCTTTTGTTAGGGTACCTAAGGTCTTACCTGTGGGTGGGTCCCTAGATTCATTGAGGGGCACAATGCGATTCAGACACCACTTCAACTTCGACCATCTGGGCACTCTGGACTTCACTGGACTTTCTTTGGGCTTGACTTGTCACCCTTTCATTCTGCTGCATCATCTGTGCCTGTGCACCATACAGGAACCTTCCAAGGCCTGTGGGCATTGAAGCCAACTGAAGGAATCTTCCTTGAAATGAAGGAGGCACTCCCCTGCATCTGCAGACACATCAACAAAGCTGACTGGTCTTCTGATCGTGAGCTCCTACTGACTCTGAAAAGCTCTGCAACACAGGTGATGGTTTTCCACAGCTCTTGAGGCCTGCCCTGCCCTTTCACCATGTTTGAGGACAGTATCCCTTGTGGGACCCGCAGGAACCGAGCCCCTGTGCACCGCGTTGACTTGCTGTTAGAAAGGCATGTTGACTTCCTTCAACCAAAATCTTCGGGCTCCAAGTAGCCTCAACATCAAGCATCTCCAGTGATCAGAATCTTTGTCCAGAACGCATTGCCTGCACCATGGTCTGCATTTTTTTGTGAGCTGCTCGAGGTCCTCTTGCGACTCCATTGCCTCCGGCCTGTAGGTCTTTTTGAGGGTAACCTTTGTTTCCTTTGGGTTCTCCTGATTGCTCAGGGCCTGCCCTGACTCCCTTCTTGTGGTGAGTCCCCTGGACCTTGGTGGTCCCGACATTGCACCTTCTTTGACATCAACCTTGTTTGCAGTTGCCAAGGCATGTTGGTGCTTCCGCTAGTCACCAACCCCTCAGCTCTTGACATCCGACATTGGACAGCTCGTGCATGGCTCCTGGTCTTCCTCAGTATTGCATGGTCCTCACAGTGGCAGAGTCAAGGTCACCATCAACACCCGACATCGGTGGGCATTCGTCTTCCAGATCGCCTGGTCACTCTTGAGTGACATAGACTTTATCCCCTCTGCTTGCAAGTACTTTTCCACTAGAATCCACCTTTTTTTTTTTTTTAAAACCTTTTTATTAGTTGCGTTCAGCACAAATTCATGACAGTGACAGCATCTGCAATCCAGTATAGCAATTATCGTGGTACATTCAGTAGAGAGGTATCAACTGCACAAAGGTTAATAAAATACAAACATATTTTCCCATGTAAAGCAGTGGGAGGCCAGTATACCAGGATCCCTCCCCCCCTCCACAGTCCGGGGCGTGATGAGGAAAGCAAAATTCTCCCCTCCGTATTCAGATGGGATGGCAGGCATGTAGGGGCGGCATCGCCAGAGCCCACCGACCCGAGACTGTCTCCGCACTGTCCAGTCAGCTGGCCGCGTCAGTATGTGTAGCAGTGTATCATACGTGCGCCAAGTGTATGCGTCTTCGCGTAGGAGCTCAGCTAATATCCAACGCAGGGACAATCGGGGTGCAGCATAGTGTGAAGCAGTGCATAGTGCCTCCCTCCCGAGGTGTCATCTGTAGTGTAGTGTAAGCGTGATTCCCAGTGTGTACGTCCGCCATCCCCCTCCCAAGCGATGGAAGAGTTAGAGAGGTCCCTCCCTTAAGCAGAATCACATGGCCCTCAGGAATTCCCAGTTTCTTCAGCAACATTATTTTGTTTTTACGACAGTCATGACCTCCCTCCTTATGCCAGGCGGTGCAAATTACCTCCCGTCATGTGTGATGTAGAATGTTGAATGCAATGTAAAGCATCTATACACTCACGGGCCCGGGATCGGTTCGTCATCTCCAGAGGAGTCGCTATGTGTCGCCTGAGATAACCAGTACACCTGTAGGGGGGACCAAAAATCACTAGGTGTGCACCGGGCGGGTAACAGTTCTGCATAAACGCCATGTTGGTCCTGGCAGTATGTGAGGTCGTCAAGCCATTCCTTAAATTTTGGTGCTCTCCCTCTTCCCCATCTGCAAGCTATTCTCCGCTTAGCAAGGAGCAGCGCGATGTCGACAAATTTGCGATCTGACTTGGGCACGTTTTTGGTATACCCCAGCAGCATCACTATCGGCTCCATGGGTGGAGGGCCAGCGATCATTATTTGGAGCGCAGCATGTACCTGCTCCCAGTACGTTTGTATGGCTCCACATTCCCAGGCCAGATGGAGGAAATCCGCGCCAACCGCCCGGCATCTAGCGCACCTATCATCCTCCGAGAGGTGAAACCGCAGTTTCCTGACTGGGGTATAATAGTATCGTTGCACAAACTTATAGTGAATAATTTTCAACCGACAGCTGGAGGAGACTCTAGCCGTGACCGAGCAGCAATAATTCCACTGCTCGTCCGTGAGTGCAGTATGTAGTTCAGAGTCCCAGTTAGTCCAAGCTTTCGGCAAAACCACTGGGCGCTGCTCACGCATGGTGGCATACAGTTTGGACACCAAGTGCTTGCCATCCGACACGAGCATGACATGGAATGGCAATACCGTTCCCGGTTCCTCCGGGAAGCTGGGGAGAATGTCTCGCATACCCTGCCGGAGTCTAATATAGTAAAACACCTCCATGGGCGTCGGGGGTGTAGTCCGGAATATCTGTTCTTTGGTACGGAACATTCCATCATGGAATAAGTCACCCCATGTGTTAAGGTGTACGCGAGTGCACATGGACCGAAATCCGTTTTCCGTCAGGAGTGAAAGTTTCGGGTGGTATGCTAGGGGCATTGCTGGGGAATAAAGCATGGGAGCGTTCAGCAGTTTTGTTACTCTTCGCCAAGCATCAATAGTACAGGTAACTGTGGTGGCAGGCATTTCAACATCCCCAATCAGTCCCATCAGCATGCCCTTAAGCGGGAGCGGGTGTACGATCCAGTCCTCAGCAGCGATCTGTGGCATAAAGGGAGCGGGGTTAACCCAGAGATAAGAATGCTGAGTCTGAGCGCTAAGGTAGTATATTTCCATGTCGGGCACATCAAATCCTCCCCTATCATATGGCTGCGTCAAGACCCTCCAGCTAAGGCGTGGTTGCTTACCACCCCAGAAAAGGCGAAGCAGCTCAGATCGAAGCCGTTTGAAAAAATAGGCCCCCGGGTAGTAGGGAATGTTTTGGAATAGATACAAGAACCGTGGGAGGACGACCATCTTGATCAGGGAGGCTCTTCCTGCCATCGAGAGCGGCAGGGCCCGCCAGCGGGATACGTTATCAGCCAATTGCGAGATAGCCACCCCATAATTTGATCGGATAGTGTCGTCTTTATTGAGCGATACATCTATGCCCAAGTACCTTAAGTCAGAGCTGCACCATTCCAGGGGGTAATCCAACGGGAAACGGGCAACGGATGCCGTGAGGGGGAAGAATTGCGACTTCTTCCAGTTAATGTGCACCCCGGATATGCTACCGAACGCCACGAATTCCCTCAGGAGCGGGTTAAGGTGATCTTGTGGGTGACGCACATACAGAGTGACGTCATCTGCATAAAGAGAAATACTAATCTGACGCAGATGACAGTTAAAGGCACTAGCTTTGTGCAGCTGACGGATTCTACAAGCCAGCGGCTCTATCGCTAAGGCAAAAAGCAGGGGTGACAGGGGGCAACCCTGCCTAGTCCCTCTCGTGATCGGCATCTGTGCCGAAAGCACCCCATTGACGACGACCCTAGCAACCGGTGAGGTGTAGAGCAGTTTCACCCAGGCTATAAAGATTCGGGGGAATCCCATTCGGCCCAGAATAGCCAGTAGATAACCCCACTCCACCGAATCGAACGCCTTGGTGGCGTCCAGAAACACAGCAGCGATCGGCAGGTCGGGCGAGATGGTGGGTATTAGGGAAAACAGCGTACGTAAGTTATGGGAAGTTGCTCTCCCCGGGACAAAGCCAGATTGGTCCGGCAGCACCAGAGTATTCATAAGTAGGGACAGCCTAGTCGCTAGCACTTTTGCGAGGATCTTCGCGTCGCAGTTTAGCAGCGACAGGGGTCGGTAGGCATCAGTGTCCTTCGGATCCTTCCCCGGCTTCAAAAGAGATGTGATCGCTACCTCCCTCATGGAGCCCGGCAGTATCCCGACCTCAAGCGAGTCCTCAAAGACTTCCTTCAGTACCGGCGCCATGATGTCGATATAGCACTTATAGAATTCGGCCGGTAGACCGTCCAGCCCCGCCGCTTTGCCATTGCCAAGGGACATGATTGCCTCTCTGATCTCGTCCAGTTCGAATGGGCATCCCAAGAACGCCCTGTCGCTATCGCTTAGCCAGCAGAGTGCGATGTCGTCCAGGAAATTACCGAACTCCACCTCGCCTACCTGCTGCGTGGAGTATAGCCGCTTATAGTGTTGTAGGAATGTACTTTGAATTCCAGTAGAATCCTGGTGAGTCCCACCCTCCCCATCAGCGTTTTCCAGGATATGGGTAGCGAAGCGCTGGTGCCTCGTGAGCGCCGCCAACACCTTTCCCGGACGGTCCCCCTCACAGTAGCGCCTAGCCGTCCAGTATTTGCCCCGGAATTTAATTTCCCTGGCTGCTTCTTCCTCATAAGCCGACAATTTCCCCGCTAGGTCAGGGCAGGGATTTCCGACCATCTCCGCCTCCAATGCCTCCGCTTCAAGTTTAGTTAACGTGCGCACTATGTCCCTCAGTATTCCGCAGCTCTTAGAGATCGTGATCCCCCTCACTGTCACCTTAAAGGCTTCCCAGATTGTCTCGACCTTGTCGACTGATCCCTTGTTCCTAGGGAAGAAAGCTTCAATCTCCTCGCCCAGTTCATGTCTAAAGACAGGGTCCAGCAAGGCTGAAGGAAAGAGCCGCCATGGCGGCCTCACCCTAGCATACCCCGGCATTTCCAAGACTGACAGTACAGGACAATGGTCCGAGTAGGTGCGAGGCAGGTGGGTCACCCGAACAACCCCCCCAGCTAGGCCTCATGAGATAAAGCAGTAGTCGATCCGTGCCCATGAGCGTGCGTGTGCTGTGAAATGGGTACCTTCCCTAACCGCTGGGTGTGTGTGCCTCCAGCTATCCACTAGTCCAGCCTCTGTTATTATGCCCTGGAGTGTGTCCCTGGCGTTCGTGTTGTATTGTACACTACCGTCCAATCTATCCGCCATAGGATTTAACGCTAAATTGAAGTCTCCCCCCCAGACAATGTGCGTGACTTCAGTTTCCAACACATGACCCCACAGCGACAAAAAGAAATCAGGTGTGTCAACATTAGGCGCGTAACAATTCACAAGCATTATTACATCAGTGCCCAACCGCCCCCAAAGGATGACATACCTCCCTTCCTTATCCGCCCGCACTCCCAACTTTTGAAACGGAAGTTGTCTATTGATTAAAATAACAGTCCCTCTAGAGTACGTGGAATAGGAAGAAAACTCTCTCACACTTGCCCATCTGCTCGCAAACTTGGGTACACTATTTGGGCTAAGGTGGGTTTCTTGAAGCATTGCTATCTTTACATGGTGCCTATCTAAATATGCAATCACATTCCTGCATTTTCGGGGGTTATTAAGGCTGCGAACATTCCAGGTCATTATTGAGACAGTATTCAAAGCAGCATCACCCATGTTTGTCTCCGCATCCCTGAAAGAAGCCTTTGGTCAATGCTCCAGCCCTCAGTCGGAATGTACCAAGTGCCAATCTGTCCGCTGTCCAGAACATTCCCTCCATACAACCAGTCATGCTGTCATATACCCAAACCCCAGTACCTGCACACATGCCATGAGCGCCAACCGCAACAACATTTCCACTGTCAACAACTCGCAACCCGGCAGCCAAACCCCTCCCCTCCCTCCATTCACAACCTTCCAACCCCCGCTTACCCGCTCCACCCCCCACCCACTGAAGCAACCCAATCTTGCCAGTACCATATCCCCCCCCCCACCCCGAGCCCAACAACCAAGAACAGTAGAAAAACCATGTGGGGAATCCCCTCCTAGTGACACTAGAGGAATGCACCCGAACACCCCACCACTCTCCTCTCGACCCGCATGCGCCATACGGAGACGACAGAGAAGGTGGGGCGGTGCCTGGCATGTATCATCCCTGCAGGCTAACACCCATACATCGAGTCAGCGTCTCTCATCACCACCCCCTATATAAGAGAAGTTACCAAAGAGTTCAGGAGGACTGTCCAAGGAGCAACCGCTGCTTATTCCAGGTCCTGCACCGCCATCGGATTGCCCCGGTCAAGATCAACTCCAGCATGGGGGCAAAGTATACGAATGCAGATGGTGCTCAACAGTAGTCCACAATGCAGCAAATCAGTCATCAATGTCTCTGCAGATAGGGCCGGGTCTCCCCGACGGTAGCAGGCAACAAAAATCCAAGTCCAGCCGCTGTCCCATCATATGGAGTCAATAAGCAAATGTTCACGAGGGCACAGTCAAGATTCTTCGTGCTCGGCAGGGTTCACGTCTGCCTCGTCCTCTCCCTCATTCCGCCTGTCCCTCCTGGCATTGCGAAGCTTCCGAACATAGTCCTCAGCCTGCTGCGGGGTGGTGAAAAAATGTTGTTTGCCCTGATGGGTCACCCTGAGACGCGCCGGGTACAGGAGCGCGTAGTCCACTTGCATGTCCCTCAGCTTCTTTTTCACGTCTAAGAATTTCCTCCGTTGGTCCTGCATCATGGGCGTAAAGTCCGGGTACAAGGAGAACTGCACACCGTCGCAAGTCAGGTTCCGGTTCGTACGGGCGGCGCGTAGTGCCGTGTCCCGGTCACGGTAGTTGAGCAGCCGGGCGATGATGGGCCTCGGCTGCGCCCCTGGCTTGGGAACCGGACCCAAAGAGCGATGCGCCCGCTCGACAATAAATTGACTGGAGAAGGCCTCCTTGCCCACCGCCGTGATGAGGATGCGCTCTACATAGTCCTCCATGCGCCCAGTGTTGGTGGACTCCAGAACCCCCGTGACGCGGATGTTATTGCGTCTGCTCCTCGCCTCCAACTCCTCGTTCTTCGCCGCTATCACTCTCAGGATATTGTCCATTCTAGTGAGGCACGCATCGTGGGTAGTGGCCGTGTCCTCTGATGTAGATATGCGCCGTTCCGCTTCCGTCAAGCGCTCCTCGTGGACCTCTAGTTTCTGCGCAACCCCATCCATTCTCGATGATAAGCGGTCAACCTTGTCCACTATCGTGGCGAAGCCCTGCCGCATCTCCTCCATCATCAGTCTCAGCTCGGGGGCCAAGGGGGTAGAGGGGAGGTCAGTGCCTGACGGTCCCGGGGCACCACCGGACCCTGCCATGCTGCGCAATGGTTTTTTGGCGGCCGCAGGTTCGAAAGAGAGCTTGGGCTGTTTATTGTCATTCTTGCCCATCGCGCCTCTGCTGTGAGCACCCACTGGGTCCGGCGCGTGGTGCTAGTGTCTGTGTCCACTGTGCCCAGAGAAGTCTGCGCGTTCTGATGGCCCCCCGTGCAGCGGTCTCGTCTGAGGCGGTATCTCCTCCTCGAGGATGCAGGCCAGCAGTATCCCAGTTGATCTCACACTCCCCAGAGCCCCCGCTCCGGTGATTCAGCTACGGGCAGGGCGGTGAGGCGCTGTGACAAGCCACGTAGGTCAGAGCCCAGGGAATGGCAGCGGGGGGTGGTGGTAGGCCGCTGGGCGTGGGGGAAGGTCAGCGCGCCAAATGCGGGAAACAGGAGCCGCAAGCCGGCCAGTTCCTATGTCCGGGAGGCCCCAGTAGCTCCGTAGGTCTCCACTCCCAGATGTAGCAGGGTCACGGCAGGAGTCCGGGGCAGCTGCGGGGTTACGAGGCGCCGGGCCGGGGTTACGTCCGACCCCCTCGGCAGGCCCAGGCGGGCGCCGCGCTGATCTCTCGGTACCTCGGCGGCCCACCGGCGTAGTGCACAATATCCCAGCGCACCGCAGTGGCCCCAGAGGGGGAGAGACTCACCTCCGCCGCCACCCGATAGGTCCCCAGCAGGTTTCTCCTCAATCGATCCGAGCCCCGCAGCTCCGAGGCCTAGCCACCTCGTGGGAAGCGGCGGCCTCGCGTGGTCTGGCGTCCAGATGCCGCGGCAGCTCTCCACAGCAGCGCTCTCCGGTCAAGGCAAACAGCTGCGTAATTCAGGCATCCGATCTCGGATTTCTCCCAAAATCGGACAGGACCAGTGGAGTAGGTAGGTTCACCAGCGCTGCGAATCCTGGGCGCCCACCCACAGGTTATCAGGATATATGCAGGATGTTTCTGGCCAGGCAGCCAGAGCCTCACTGAGGTGCGGCCATTAGCTAGTGTGCCCTCTAGCGCCCCCTAGAATCCACCTTTGGATTCTACCGGACACCTTCTCCTTCTGCAGCAGCAGCACTTTACTGAAGTCCTCCACTGGGTTTGAAGGCGGTTCCGACACCCCTTCACATCTATGCACCGGGCTTCCCTGGTGTAGGGAACGTGGGTTCTAGTGTATTCAAGGGTGGGGTGGCTCTCAACCTTCTGTCTCCCAGAGGGTTTATTCAGGGTCCACTGGGAAGAATCCTTAATTCTCAAAAATTCCAACAGCGACTTACAAGTTGACTTGTACGGAGAAAGCGTTTGCGTTCCCACCCTGCACACGCTCTCCATGGGATCTCTATCTACTCACCTTGGGTGGTTCCTTGGGTCCGGGGCACTTCTACATCCTCTCGATACTGTCTTGACCCGAGTCATGGTTCTTATACCACTTTCTTAGCATATGGTTTGATCCCCCCCCCCCCCCCCCCCCCCGGGGTCCACTGTGTTTTCTGTCCTATTTACTGAATGTCTGTGCAAAGTATTGGGTGCACTGTGTTTATCTCTGGGTAGGAGATATCTTAACATGTTAGAGAGTATTATATATTAAATACATATTTCTATAAATACTTTGTGTGGTTCTTTTATATTTAATCTACACTATAAGATTGCATTCTGGTAAAACAAGCTACTTTACACTCCTGGACTAAGCCTGGAGGTTGCTTTCCACAGCTCACACTTAGAGAGCTTTCTTTTTTTTTTAAACAATTCTTTATTGAATTTTACCGTGGTTATATTGACCTACCCTCCCCACCCCTAAGGGCCCCCCCGATACAGGCAACATCCTATAATTACAAAAAGCAACATCTTTGTATTGTCTCAAATAATGTAATGCTAAATAAGGCTAATCGAAAACCAAAGGATAGGAAGAACAAAAAACACAAAAGAAAACAAGAAAAGAGGAACCGAGGACCTCTCCATTTTAGTAATTGCATATCAATAATATTTCATAATTTCATAACTAATCCGGTCTCCCTACCCATAGTCTGACAGGGGCCCAAATTTCTAGTCCCTTTTTTTTCTTCTTCAGGCCCTTCCGACTATAAATTGCTATTTTGAGGTTGTATGTAGCTAAGAAGCGCGTCCGCCATTGTTGAAATGTAGGCGGATATTGATCCAGCCAGGCTGATGTCAAACAAATTCTTAGTACAGCCATCGAGATAAATATGAGTCCCTGCATGGCGTTGGGTCTAGTAGCCCTATCCACCCCTATTATTATTTCTGCTGTGGTAATCTCTATACTAGTCTCTAAAATTCCAGATAGAAAAGTAGAGATTTCTCATTTTATAGTGTCTAAAGTGTGGCATGTGGCCAGCATATGTATCAAATGGGTGTGTTACTCTTACAACGCATCTTTTACAACGTAATGCTGTTACAACGCAGCTATTACATCGCAAATACCATTACAATGCATGCCATTACAACGCATGGCATTACATAGCAGATGCTATTACAACGCATACCATTACATCGTAAGTATTGGTAAGTATTTAAATTTTTTTTTTTTTTATTTAATATTTTATAATTGATTTATTTATTATTAATTATAAAAAAATATTTATTTCGTTTTTAAATATTATAAATTAAATATATTAATTTAAGTATTTTTTTAAATAAGTATGAGTATAGGAGTATATGTTTTGGGGTACTGATGTATATGTTTTGGGGTGTTTGGGTATTTTTAGGTTTTAGGGCAGTGTTTGGGTTTTGGGGTACAGGGGTGTTTTTAGGTTTTAGGGCAGGGTTTGGGTTTTGGGGTACAGGGGTGTTTTTAGGTTTTAGGGCAGGGTTTGGGTTTTGGGGTACAGGGGTGTTTTTAGGTTTTAGGGTAGGGTTTGGGTTTTGGGGTACAGGGGTGTTTTTAGGTTTTAGGGCAGGGTTTGGGTTTTGGGCTACAGGGGTGTTTTTAGGTTTTAGGGCAGGGTTTGGGTTTTGGGGTACAGGGGTGTTTTTAGGTTTTAGGGCAGGGTTTGGGTTTTGGGGTACAGGGGTGTTTTTAGGTTTTAGGGCAGGGTTTGGGTTTTGGGGTACAGGGGTGTTTTTAGGTTTTAGGGCAGGGTTTGGGTTTTGGGGTACAGGGGTGTTTTTAGGTTTTAGGGCAGGGTTTGGGTTTTGGGGTACAGGGGTGTTTTTAGGTTTTAGGGCAGGGTTTGGGTTTTGGGGTACAGGGGTGTTTTTAGGTTTTAGGGCAGGGTTTGGGTTTTGGGGTACAGGGGTGTTTTTAGGTTTTAGGGCAGGGTTTGGGTTTTGGGGTACAGGGGTGTTTTTAGGTTATAGGGTAGGGTTTGGGTTTTGGGGTACAGGGGTGTTTTTAGGTTTTAGGGCAGGGTTTGGGTTTTGGGGTACAGGGGTGTTTTTAGCTTTAAGGGTAGGGTTTGGGTTTTGGGGTACAGGGGTGTTTTTAGGTTTTAGGGCAGGGTTTGGGTTTTGGGGTACAGGGGTGTTTTTAGGTTTTAGGGCAGGGTTTGGGTTTTGGGGTACAGGGGTGTTTTTAGGTTTTAGGGCAGGGTTTGGGTTTTGGGGTACAGGGGTGTTTTTAGGTTTTAGGGCAGGGTTTGGGTTTTGGGGTACAGGGGTGTTTTTAGGTTTTAGGGTAGGGTTTGTGTTTAGGGATAATTAAATTATATTTACCATTTTAAAATTGATTAAAATATATTTAATAAATTAAATTAATTATTTTACACTAATTACATTTTTTAATTAAATTAATTAAATTAAATAAATAATTATTATTAATTTAATTTAATTTCATAATCAAAAATATGTACTTTAAACTAATTACCTTTTTTTATTAAATTAAATTAATTACTATTTTTAATAAAATTACATTTATTAAATAGATATTATTTATTAAATAGATATTATTTAATTAAATTAATTTAATGACAATTTTAAAATGTCTTTTAATTAAATTATTTTAAATAAAGTAATTACAATAAACTAAATAACATTTTTAAAAAAAGCTATACTTACCTATACTTACGATGTAATGCCATGCGTTGTAATAGCATTTGCGATGTAATGCCATGCATTGTAATGACATCCGTTGTAATGTATCCCGCGTTGTAAAATCTGCGTTGTAACGGAACGCGTTGTAATACATCGCGTTGTACTGACACCAATCCGTATCAAATCAGCCTTGGGCATAGTACATCTAGGGCAAAGTGTACCTTTGCCCATGCTCCATTTAGATATCTTTTTAGGGGTGTAATAGAGTTGGAAAAAAGTTTTGTAGAATTGGGCTTGTAGCTTGGTGGACATTAAAATAGAGCTGGACAGTTCCAATGCTTTACGAGCTAGTTCCTCTGTAATAGCTATTTTGTTTTGCCAATTACATGCATGTTCATCTAAATCATCTGGTAATGCTGCAGTTAAATCTTTATAGATCTCTCCAATTTTGACCCTTTCTGATCTGGCCACAGTTTCGATTGCTAATATTTTCTTAAAGCAACCGCTGCCACCCCCCTTTTTTTAGGATGCAAATATTTGAAAAAACTGCGGGAGTCCAACCCATATTTCGTTTTTAGGGATTCAAATGAGCAAAAACCCATAGATTCATATAACGAGCCGAACTGTGAAATTCCAGATCTGACCCATCGCCTCATACATAGATCCATAAAAATTCCAGGAAGATTAGTATTATTTTCTAGCGTTGTATAGTAGGAAAACCTACCGATCCCCAAAAGTTTTCGAACCTGGTTCCAAACGGTATAGATACCCTTTAGTGTTTTAAAGCACTCTTTTTTGAGATGGCAATCATATGGTAGTTTCCATAGATGGTTATTGGCCTTATTGCCGAGGATAAGTTCCTGTGGAGTTGGAACTGACCGAATAGGATTAAGGTCTTGCCTGGGGGTTAGAAGTAGATGACTGTATTTTTATAATTGTAGCCCACCAATACATTTTGAAGTTAGGCAGGGCTAAACCACCTCTTTCCCTTGAATGTGTAATAAATCTATGGGCTCTCTGTGTTTCCCTATATCCCCAGATAAAGCGAGAGAAAATGTTGTCTATTTTTGCTTGAAAAGTGATGGGTCAAAGTTAAGACAGATTGTACGAAAAAAGTACAAAAATTTGGGGAAGAATATTGTTGTGTCCTAGTAGAAAGACACCTGGAGACAGGATGTATATTCAGGACTTCTTTATTCAGTCTTCAGTTAAGGTTACAACATCTCTGTACACCAGCCAACCTAGTGTGGAACCAGCCCCACCAGGAGCAGCCTCCCTAGCTACTCAGCCCATCTCCAACTGCCACATTCACCCCACTCAGTCACCCATGCATTCCACGCATCAAAGGCACACCAACATTCTAATACCAAGACACACTCTGGTTGAGCAGCTAGAGGCAGCAGGGCTGAATACATATTAAACAAATTTGTAGAATACAACATTATTCCTTTTCCTTAAACAAAACAAAAGGAAAGTAGAGGACAATGTCCAATTAGATAAACATTACAAATCAAAAAGAAACAGCGAATGAACAAAGCATCAAAGAAGATGGAATCAATAATGCAGGAGAAAATCAATAATAGTATCAATCTCAAATCACTTGGATGCAGCAGTGACAACAAAACATCACAAGAGGAAAACATTCTGAAAAGGAAAGATGGTTAAGATAAATACAATTAAATGCAAGATCCCCCATCCCCCTTAAAAAGATTTTTTTTAAAAATAAATAAATACATCAGATTATGTTCCAAATACACTGTAACGTAAAGCACTATGACCCAAAAGAAAAACAAAGAATAGTGCTAAAGGTAGAATAACCTGCGACTCAGTCCCATGAGTAGGGAAAACAAAAACAAATGGGTCGTCACCCATATGACTAACCATAAAGGTACGTACAAAAATACTTTGCACAACTGCAACACGGAGTAAATTCCACAACCAACCCCGTGTAGGAGTTCACCTAGATACAAACTAATAGGAACTAACCCATGTCCCAACCCCGCGTGGAAGTTCCATACTCCAGAGTAGGAGTAACACATAGTTCCATAGGACTAATAAACCTGGATCTAGAATGGGAACTGACTAAAGATCCAACATGAGAGGTAACCCATGTACCAAACCCCTTGTAGAGGTTAGACACACCTAAGAAGGAGTATCTGACAAAATAGATTAAAGAGGTAAAAATAGCGATATGACTATTGCCCATAGCGATATGACTATTGCCCAGACCTATCCCTAATTTTAAGGAATGACTGTGAAGACCACCACCAAACACAAAAATGTGTAAGACTATTTAGCACATAACTGTAGCATCACTTCTCACTAAACTGCAGCAGCTATGAAATATTAGCGAATATTGTGCGCTTACCCACCCAAATGAAATACTATGAACACACAGGAACACTGTACTCTCCAAATTGACACACTGCACAAAGTTTACACAGTACAGTACACATTTTCGCCATACAGTTGCGCACGCTAAAAAGATTAATAACCAAACACTATCTGCATGAAATACGCATCTTAGATTAAAAATACTTGGATTAAAAATTCTTCATGCAAATACCTCCTTATAATTATATGCTTACTTAGTTGCTCATCAGAATAAAGACATCCAACCTCAAATGTACAAACTCATTTGTCACCTGGACAGTTCCATTCATATATATATTTCCTTCTTCTAGCACAGGAAGCCTTTCCCTCGAAAATCCATTCAGCGCTGAAGGAAGAAGAAATTTATGTCACAGCTTGAGCCAGGCTATAAAAAAAACGGACACTGCTTTTCCTCGGAACACAGCGAGATCACAGGGAGAGATTAATTTCGTCACTTACTTCTGCGCTGTGAAGAAAAACAGACACAGCTCTGACGTGCAGACAAGCTTCAAGCACGCATCCTACTGTGCTGAGGAGTGCTCAATCACGTTCCAGAATGACTGATGACGCAGACATATCACAGAATCCCTTTGCTGGATTCTACTGCGTCATCAGTCTCAACAAACAGCTGACCGATGAACAGCTCCGGTTCCAACGAACTTCCACGGAGCACTTCGAGCACACAGCTGATGTCAATTAGGCAGCCCACAGAGACATCCATAAATATGACTCATTTTAGCAGATAACACCATGCCCTCCCGTTAGCCTCCTCACCGGTGCATTATGAACAAAAATCAGTTGCTGGAGAAATAGACAGACTACTCTTCAGTAATACTCTGCCGCAAGAAGAGGTAGGGTACTTTCTGCTTTCCAATTCAAATGTCTTCACATTCACTGCCATATAAAAAATAAAAATGTCTTCTTTTCTTGTCGTATTTCTTTCGTTTATCACTCAAAAACGAGCTTTAGACTGTGCAACTCCGATGTGGTAATGATCAAATGGCAACTGGCAACGGTTTAACTGCCATGATGATGACACCAATGCAAAGTCACTGCTAACAAAAACTGATGGTCAAAGTCACACTCATAATAACAAACCTCAGTGTATTAACGTTTGCATTTTGACAATTGCCTCCACATCCTAGGCCAATAGTTGTAAGTAAACATCTTATTTTCTCAATCTGTACAGATTCTTGTGAAAGACCCAGTGAAAATCGATCTCTATAGCCATGGATGTACTTTAAACATCTGGTGCAGTGAACTTAACACTATCAAATCCTCCAACAAAGCAGCAACAGCCCACTGTATGTTCATACATCCTTTGGGTATAAATTCCAATTGTGTAGTCACTGCACGCTGTTAGATAATAACTCCTTTATGACTACACATCCCAAAATGTGCCTTAACCTTTATTCTGTCACTTAATTTTAAAGGCACTCTTCACAAATTTGCGTGATGTGGCTGGTACACCATCACCTGGTTGTAGAGAGGCTACCCATCTAACTCACAAGCATTTTTGTACGTTACCATGTGGCTGGAACACCAGATGAGGTTGTAGTTGAACTACTCCACCAACTCACTGTTGACCTCTGTGGCTGGAACACCCAAAATCGGTTGTAATTGTACTACTCCTCCAACTCACAGTTATTGTTGTATTCCCAGGCTGAAGTGTCAGTTGGTGGTGACACTGCACGTTGGGGCTGTCCAAAGGAAGGACACTGGTGGGGCTGGCGCTGGCTTGCCTGGAAATACCTTATTTTTTCTCTTGTAGTTACTTGTAGGATCTCTAGGTTACTCTCTTAGATCTTCAGTTTCTTAGGTACTTAGTTGCTCTGCTGTACCAGGAGTCGCTGGGGTTCAAGACTGTCCTCGTCGTCAAAATTATGTTGTGTCCTAGTAGAAAGACACCTGGAGCCAGGATGTATATTCAGGACTTCTTTATTCAGTCTTCACTTAAGGTTACAACATCTCTGTACTCAGCCAGCCTAGTGTGGAACCAGCCCCACCAGGAGCAGCCTCCCTATCTGCTCAGACCATCTCCAACTGCCACATTCACCCCACTCAGTCACCCAGGCATTCCACGCATCACAGGCACACCAACATTCTAATACCAAGACACACTCTGGCTGAGCAGCTAGAGGCAGCAGGGCTAGAATACATATTAAAAAAATATGTAGAATACAACAAATACCATTTTGATAAGGTTACACCTTCCAATGATTGTTAAGTGTAAATTATGAAGCCTGGTAAGATTTTTTGTTTGTTTGATTCAATAGTGGGTCCAAATTCAGGGTCACTAAGTTGTTTATATCAGAGGTGATCTTTACGCCAAGATATGATGCATTTTCCACAACCCTGCCATAGGCAAAGTTAATTTTGTTATTAATTACAATCTGGGTTTTGGTTTGGTTCAATTTATACCCAGAGATCTCCCCGAACCTCTTTGCTTTTTCCTCCATTACCTTAACTGTTATATTAGGATCGGCTGTAACAATCGCAATGTCGTCTGCGAAAGCTAAGATCTTAGTATCGCCATTAGATGTCTTCATAGGTTGTATAGTTTGGTTCATTTCCAGCTTTGCAATAAATGGATCGATAAATATGGCGAAGAGTAGGGGGGAGCGGGGACATCCCTGCTTTGTACCTCTCATCACTTTGATGGTATCAGAGATGTCCCCATTGACCATAACCACTGCTTCGGGTGTGACATACAATTTCCCAACGGCTTGAATGAATTGGTCCCCGATCTCGCTCTTTGACATGGCCGACCATAGATACTGCCAGGAGACCCTATTGAATGCTTTTTCTGCATCCAGCAATATTAGGCCCATAGGGTCTCTTGCTACCTCGGCCATGTCAAAGAGAGTGATCACCCTCTGGACATGGTCAGTGGTTGATCTCCCTGGGACAAACCCATGCTGCCTAACCGATACAATTTTATGGATTATGGGTGCCAATCTACTTGCTAATAATTTTGAGTATATTTTGGAGTCGTTATTAATTAGGGTGATTGGGCGATATGCACCTAATTCAGTTGGGTCTTTGTTTTTTTAGGGAAAACGATGATTTTAGCCCGTGCCCAAGATGCGGGAGGATGTCCACTCAGAAACACATGAGTAAACAACTTGGTTAAGATGTCTTTTAATACACTACTGAATCTGGCATAAAATTCCACAGGAATTCCATCTAAGCCTGATGCTTTTCCGGGAGGGAGGCTACGTATAGTTAATAATATTTCTACCCAGTCTGGAGTTTCAACAAGAATTTCTTGATCTACTTGGGATAGGCAGGGCCTTGTGACTAGGTCTAGATATTCGTCAATTTTATCCTGACTATTGCCTGTCTCGGAATAAAGCTCTGAGTAATATCTCTTAAAGGAATCCTGAATCTCTTTTGGATCATGGGCTAAACCATGAACAGGATCTCTAATTGCTGTAATCATAGTTTTGGAGTTTTGTTGTCTTGTACTAATTGCCAGTTGATGCCCCACCTGTTCGCTCCATTTGTAAATGTTCTCCTTATTCGCAGTAGCCTTACGGATTGCTTTACTTGTGAATATTTAGATTTTTTTGCTATGGTTACATCCCTGACTGCCCCTTCTATATTTTTTCCACTTTGTACTAGTCTAACTAGATCTTCTTCCTTTCTGGCCAGATTGTCTTATAAACTTTTCAAATTTTGTTTTGCCTCTTTGTTATTTTGGACTAAAAATCTGAGAGTTTCCCCCCTAATCCCTGCTTTTAATGAGTCCCAGACCACCTCCAACAATGCACTACCCATATTAAAACTTAAAAACTCGAGGATCCATTTATCCATATGTTTACAGTATTTTTCGTTGGTTAATAGAGCTCTTTAGAAAGTCCAATTACTGCGATCGGATTTAATTGTCTCAGTATCGAAGCTCATAAGTAGCGGGTTATGGTCGGAGAAGACCCTAGGCAACCAATCTATAGTACATTTGGAAAGGATAATATTTGATATAAAAATGTAATCCAATCTGGCAAGTTTTTGATGGGGGTGGGGAAAAAAGTATACCCGTGGTTGTATGGTTGTTTCATCTCCCAACAATCTACACGCCCATGATTACAGCAAAGTTCCTCCAAGGCCTTATATGATTTGGGTTTCCTGCCTTTATAATTAAAGGAGTGTCCTGAAAGCCATATTGGTGGAAGATTAATATTGAAGTCTCCACACATAATCATGGGAACCGACCCATATGCTAGTTCGTTAGATAAGAATAGCAAAAGTTCAGGATCATCGGTGACACACCCGTAGATTGAGCAAATGGTAAATTGTTTCCCACTAGTATATTGATACTCGGTTATAGCCAATCTGCCACAAGGGTCTGAGGCTGATCTTAAAAAACAAAATCCCCGACCCCGTGCCAGGATAGCTACCCCACGGGTTTTATTTGATTGTGTGGTGGCAACGACAACTCTATATCCCAGGTCGTTAAGTACATGTCTTTGAGACCCCTCAACATGTGTCTCTTGGAGACATAGTATTTCAGCTCCAATTGATTGCAGACCTATTGCTAGTCTTTGCCTCTTTTTGACATCATTGAGCCCACATATATTGATTGTTAATATTCTTAATTTAGCAATTTGTAGGTGTATATTTTCTTTTGTTTTGTATCTCTATAAATATGTCTTTTTTGGTCCTGAAAAAGTATCAATTTCTTGTCTAGGTTGTGCGCCTAGTCATCAATTCTAACCTTTTCTTTTGCCTGTACCGTCGCCCCCTTCCCCCTCCCCTGCAACGCCCCAACAACTAACGCCCATCTCCCCCTCCCCCACTCCATCTAATGAGGCTACCTGTTGCCCCTGGGCCCAGGTTGTGGGCATCTCGTTGATCCACAGGCAGTTGGCATCTCCATATCCTGACCCCTGTTGCCTTCGGGAGAGCTGGTAATTCAAATTCGGAGATATGGTTCCCTATATGCCCTATACAAAGCCTTTAGTTCTTTCCAATGTTAACCCCCTCTCCTCTCCCATTCCCAAAAAGTCTCTCCAATCTCTCTCCCAACCTCAACCTCATCTTTGCACTAACACCTAATTTAACTAGAACATAAAATTATAGTCTGTTTATTTTATTTTTTCCCTTTTCTGAGTTTATCTTTGTCTTTACTATGTTCGGTGATCTCCTCCAGATAAGTTTGCGCTTGAATTTCACTGGAGAAACGTCTGGTGATACTTTTGAAGATAATCTTTAATCTAGCTGGATTTTGTAAGAAGACCATGGCGCCTATCTGTTCAAACGGGGTAAAGAGTTGGCGCAGCCTCCATCTTCTTTCGACCGTCGCTTGGGCAAAATCGGGTCTACTAAAAAACACATATCCTTTGTATTCTCTTTTACGGGTTGGTCTTGCCAGGTCGAAAATTGCTTCCCGTAAGAGAAAGTTAGCAAAGTTAACCAGCATTGCTCTGGGGTATTTCTCGGATCCCTGCGATCGTGTGTTAAGAGTAAAGGGAAAACGATGGGCTCGCCGGACCTCTTTATCCCAATCCCAAGTAGCTAGTTCGGGAAATGAGTCTTTGAACAGGGATATCATATAGTTCCTTGAATCGTTCCCCTCCACTCCCTCAGGAATCCCCAGTATGCGTAAATTATTACACCGAGCCCTGTTTTTGTGATCCTCTACTTTCATCATTAGGTCTCGAATAATCCCATCCTGTTCTTTTCCTTGTTTCTGGAGAACCGAGACATCATTTTCCAAATTCTCGGTTCGTTGCTCGACCGAGGCCATTCTATAGGAGATTTCCAAACACGTTTGGCCAACTTTGTTGATTGCCTCTTGGAGTTTCTTATTGTCTGTTTTTACATCTTCCTGGAACTTCCTAATTGAGTTGAATATGTCCCCCAGAGATGGTTCAGCTTCGCCTCCTCCATTGCCCATTAATTTGTGTTCGGTCTTTGAGTCAGACATAGTCGTAGCGGGGGAAGATATATTCCTATGTTTATGAACGATCCGATTGATAAGATCTGTGTTACTGCCTTGGTCGTTGGTATCTTCATCGAATAATTTGTTTTGTCTCCTTTGTCCTCTTTTCTTTTTTTCTTGTTTTTTCTTAGCACTATTGTCTTTAGGAGAGTTGTTCATTTTTCTACAGTTGGAGTTAGAATCTGATGGTTCAGGGGAATCTGTATTGATCTGTTCGTATTGGAGTCTCTGAGGTTCACTCGAGGTTGACATCCCAGTTTCATAAATTTCGGACTCAGACTCAGACTCAGCCTCTGATTCGGAATCTGTTCCTGGCCTGTTTGATGAATGGCCAGTCTTGTTTGAATCCGGGTCTCGTGCTTGATCTGTGTTTTTAAGCTCTAGGCTTAATGAGGTTATCGGTAGTAATGCGGATAGGGCACATTTTTCACCTTGTGTACCTGCTCGATCGCCCGTAAATTCTGTGGTTTCTATGGTTTCTGTAGGTCTGATAGTGATTATGTTACTCAAACTGCTCATAGATCCAATCTTGATTTTCTCATCAATTGATACCTGATGCTTGCTCATATTGCTCCGATTGATCGAAAGTTTGGATATATCATTTAAATTGTTATCGATTTCTACAGGCATCCTCTGATCTACTAACTCTTTAGAAACTGGGCTAAAGATCGTTGAAATCCGCGGTTGAGAGTCATTCGATAGACCACTAGACCTAGCAGCTGACTTTAGGTTTTTAATAGCCTGTAATCGCTTTGCTTTTTTTGCCAGTAATTCCAATTTGGCCTGCGTCTGTTGAGTATCCGGACCTGTTTCAAAGTCAAAATCCTTGTCTTTTTCTTTATCTTTGCCTTTGTCTTTGTCTTTATCTCTGTCTTGACATTTTTCCTTTATTTTTTCCTTTTCTTTATCTTTCTGTCTCTCTTTTTCCTTGCCCTTTTCCCGATTTTTGTCTTTTTCTTCTTTATTTTTTGCACCCCTTGTCTCGACCCGCAGTGTAGGGTTTACCTGGCCTTGCATACCAGGATCAGGATCATCCAGCGTGTTTACTGCCCCCTGTGAGCTAGTCATGTCCATCACTTTCTGGCTGTGGTGTATACTCTGCTCGCTCTGTGCAGATCCGTGATTGGACCCCTCGATTACGACCGCACTGACCACACCAGCCATGGTGGCCACCTCGTTACGCCCCGGCCTCCTTTTCTGACTATGATTGTGTTCCGCCGGGAAACAGGAAGCAATTGCCACCACAGCCACAGTCCCAGTTTTCAAATGCTTTAAGTGCTTCTGTAGGTACCTCTTAGGCCGTAACTGGTGTCTAAACCGACACCAGGGCGGCCTCACAGGTTTCAAAAGTCTTTTGCAGGCCACGGCTGGACCCAAATGGCTAGAAATACTAGTGATACTAGTGATGCTAACAATCCAGCCTAGAATACACCCAGTTGCCACACACTGAGCTCTAGCCTCATTCTTTTGAAGGGCTTTCAAGGCCGAGCCATACAGAAGTGCTGCCGGCATCTGTGCCTCTTTGACAGCCGAGAGCAACGGAGCTTCGATCTCCCAGGCTATTCAGGCTATTCAAAGAGCCGATTCACTGAGCAGTACGCACGTTCACGCTCCTGTCATCATGGAGAGGATGCCACAGTACGAACACGAGTACCGGCCCCCGCAGCGCAGATGCAAATCTGAGACCCATGTATTGTGCACCAGCGCCAGCCTCGGCATCAACACAGGTACGGAACTGAGACTGGATCCGGTGCTGGTGCGGGTGGGTGCAGGCAGGTGCGGTGGGTGCGAGTGCCGATTTTCCTTTTTCCTCAGCCCCCAGATCGCCGCTAGCGCTAATGCTAATGCTGATGTTAAATCGCTAGAAAAGCGCTATATCTTTCATCGACTTGCCTGGTTGATTGTCTTTATTTGTTTTTTTCCCCCGGCTGTCCCGATTGACATGGCTCTCTGCTTTTCAGCTTTCCGGCTACGTCCTCCGCTTGTCTATTTGCTTTGGCTGCTTGGCTCTTCTGGGCTCTCTGCTCCGAGCTCCGATCTCTTGGCTCTTGATTCTTTACTCTTCATTCTGGCACCAGCTTTACTCAGGCTTCGTTCGCTATGTTGACTCGTTTTACTTGCTGGTCGCCGCTGGCTGGTTAGATTGTGTTTTTTTTTTTTTTGAATAGCCACTCGACATCCCTTTGAATCTTCTCCAAATGTCTCAAGGGTGGCTGTGGCTGCGGCTGCGGCTGTTGCGGTAGGGTCTAATTTCACCCCCCATTACTTTCCGCTTGCCCTGAAAGGCCATCGGCCGTCGGCTCCAGCCTAGCTCAATGTCATTGATGTCGTGCCCTCGCGCAGCAGAACCACCGAACTACCGAGCCGCAAGGAAGATTTAGTATATTTAAATCGTATTAAATCATCTAATGCTTAGTGGGTCGCGGTGAGAATCCCCGTGAACAGGGGTCAGGAGCTATGCGGAGTACTGCCTACTCCCCCCGATCACACCGATGCCATCTTGCCTCCAAAATCCAGAGCTCTCTAAGGTTGTCTAACACCTCTTAAAACGCCATAAGGGTTGTCTGGACTTGTGCAGGGTGCCCACTGACATTAGTGGACATCATATACCATGCCAGCCTCTCACACTGACCATCAAGAAAAGAAGGACTCTAGGCAATGGTAGGGAGGTGGCCGTCTTGTAATAGGGACGCAGCGTGTCTTCAGCACTTAAAAGTAAGCGTATACTGTTACAAATAGGGTCTCTAGTTGGCTAATGTAGGGATCTAGTCTAGGTAGTGTCCAACAATCCTGGTCAGGGTAAGTGTAGTACACACTAAATTTACCTGTGCTCACCCTCTGGTAGCTTGGCACAGAGCAGTCAGGCTAAACTAATGAGGCAATGTGTAAAGTATTTGTACACACACACATGCACAGTAACACAGTGAAAAAAACACAAAAGTACTGCACATCAGTTTAGAAAAATAATCAATAGTTATCTGAGTAAAACAACACCAAAACAACAAAAATCCACTCACACATTTCAAGATACAAATTTTTCAAAATAAATGCAGCTATAGCCCTTCAAAAACAATAGCTCCAACTGGGGCGATCTGGTCCCTTTGACTGATACAAATCCACAAGTTCAGTCGGACCGTGTTGGCATGGGCCTGCTACTGGGGTCACACAGACCCCGGTACAGTACCTTGGATGCGTCACAAAGTCAAAGATGGTGCGAGGCACAGAGGGGTTGATGCATCACAAAGGCAGGTGATGCGTTGGTTATTACTGCTATGCAGGTGATTGTTACGTTGACACTCTGGGACGATGCACTGCGCAAAGGAGGTGAGGCGTCACTGTAGCAAAAGTGATGCATTGGTTCCTGGATGCAGTGCAGGATCATTGAGCTGCTAATGCCTGAGGACGAAGGGGGGTGCAGTGGATGTGATACATTGGTTGCAAGTGCAAGATCTCAGGTCCTGAAAGTAACACAGTGTTGATGCATCAATGTCACAGGACTGTGTTTTGATTCCACAGAGTCGTTGGTGAACCACCAGGCTGCAGGCGCTGCATCGGAGTGGTGTGTCAAGGACTTCGGTGAAACAGTGCTCGAGACTCATGCAGCGGCGGTACTTCAGATGTGCTACGGCACTATTTAGGCTTGCCTTGTAAGTCGCGGTCATTACATTGCACACTCAGTGAGCAGGGACCACAGCTTCGGCGCAGGCAGTGGCAATGTGCTGATTCTGTAGAGATGCACCGACTCAGAAGGGACACTATGATTAGATGTGCTGATTTCTTGGTTGCAGCACCAGAATCTCCTCCAAGGGTCCAGGGCCAGGTTTGATACCACTTGGCAGCTCAGGACTCCCAGCAGGGAGCCCAGATGCTGGTAGCAAGATGCAGTTAAGGACTTTGATGGGCCTGAGATTTCCAACAGGTGGCAAGCTGAGCTCAAGTCCTTGGAGAAACATTGGAAAGCAGGATGCAGAGAGCAAAGTCCAGTCCTCTCACTCCCAGGCAAAAAGCAGCAGGGCAACACAGCAAAGCAAGCAGCAAAGTGCAGTCCCTCCTGGCAGTCCAAAAGCTCTTCTTCCTGGCAAAATCTCCTCAATCCAAAAGTGTTCTGAGTATATGTGTCAGAGGTACAGTACATTTTGGCCTTTGACGTAGGGAGACTTCAAAAAAGGTCTCTGTAGTGCACAAGACCCTGTTCTTTTTGGCCTTGGCTCCATACATACTACAGGGAGTAGGTAGCTCTTTATGTGGGTTTCAGCACACCCCTATTCAAGTGCGAGCGTCAACTCCTCCCACAACTCTAGCTCGGGAAGACCCATTAGTCTGGTGATGGGCCATCAGGGTATCGGAGAACACCTCAGCTCCCTATGTGTGTGACAGTCAAGAGCGAATTCACAAAGCCTAACTGTCATCCAACCCAGGCATGTATTCTAGGGACAGGTGGCAGAAGTAAGAAAATACCAACTTTCTAAAAGTGGCATTTTCAAACCTGTAATTTAAAAACCAACTTCACTGAAATATGTGTTTTTTAGCTGCGAGTTCAGACACAAAACTCCAATTTTCTATCTTCTCCCAATTTGAAGATACACTTATAATGTGTTACAAGGCAACTCCAAAGCTAACCTATGGGGGAGATAGGCCTTGCGGTAGTGTAAAACTAATTTAGCAGTTTTTCACTACCAGGAAATGTAAAACTCAACAGCACATGTCGTACTTTTTAAATACGCTGCACCTTGCCCATGGGGCTACCTCAAGCCTACTGTTGCAGTGCCTTACATGTAGTAAAAGGGAAGGTTTGGGCCTAGCAAGTAGGTGAACTTGCGTGTAACAAGAGGGAGAGAGAGGACTAGTTAGCTAGTCCGAGTCCCCGAGGGTTTATATGTGATTAAACAAAGAGGACTAGCTTAAGTTGACCAAAGTGTTACAGTACTCAAATTAGTTCTGTCACGGGCACCTTGTTGGTGTATTCATGAAGCCCTCACCCACCAACCTAGTTGGTGGCATGCTTCATCATTGGGCCCACCCAGTGACACCTAGTATGTCCCGGGTGTGCTACGACGCCTGATTACAGCGGAGCTGGTATATTGCTGATAGTGCAGTGAGGTTGGGTGAGTTGTGATTTAAAACGGCTTGGTGGTGATCCCAGTACCCGAGGGTAAATAAAATTTTAATAACTGGGCCGTCACCAGCGATTAAAAGTAAGGCTACTGGACGCGTGAGGGTGGCGAGTTACTGCCCCCTGCGTCCTTCAGATGGTCGACATGTTTCAGACAGTGCCTTAGAGTATTCTGGCTTTCCTCAGGACCGTTTTTTAAAAAGGTGTGGTGAAATAAAACAGACTTAGTGTTGTGGTACAGACTATGTGATACACTCACTAAGGCGTTTTTCTATATGTGAGAGGGGGATTCCCTTCTCATGCATACGCTTTGGGTTATTAGCCAAGGCTTCCTGGAGGGAAGCGGTAAGGGGATGACCAGTCTTTCTGGTCAGTGCCTGCCTTGTACCTGTTGTCCCGCCGTCTTCCTCTAAGGCAATGGCTGAAACATGTCGACCATCTGAAGGACGCAGGGGGCAGTAACTCACCACCCTCACACTTCTTGTAGCCTTACTTTTAACCGCTGGTGACGGCCCAGTTATTAAAATTTAATTTACCCTCGGGTACTGGGACCACCACCAAGCCGTTTTAAATCACAACTCACCCAACCTCACTGCAATCTCAGCAATATACCAGCTCCGCTGTAATCAGGCGTCGTAGCACGCCCGGGACATACTAGGTGTCACTGGGTGGGCCCGATGATGAAGCATGCCACCAACTAGGTTGGTGGGTGAGGGCTTCATGAATACACTAACAAGGTGCCTGTGACAGAACTAATTTGAGTACTGTAACACTTTGGTCAACTTAAGCTAGTCCTCTTTGTTTAATCTCAAGTAGGTGAACTTGCCAGGTTGAGATGGCAGTATAAAACTGCACTCACAGGCTTATCTAATGAGATAAGAGCATGACTGTACCTTAATACGCCTCTTTTTTCTAACCGCTCCTATGTACAATTATTTACTCTCTTTGACACAGAATCTTTCGGACGTGAAACGCAACCGTTTTGCAGTGCCAAGAGTTGGATCCCCTCCCGGTACGGCTTAATACGTACACGTATTAGGGTACAGTCATGCTCTTATCTCATTACAGATAGATCATTGTCACAAAAAGGAGGTTCACCGTGACCCAGTCTTAGAGTACACATAACACTCAAAATATATGTGTTTTTCTTTTTACACACAGTGTGAACTTTTGAAATCCTGCATTACTTGGCGGGTGGAACACTGAGAGAGGAACATATCCACGTTCCTAGGAGTTAAAGCGAACCAATACCAGTAAATCTATTTGAATATCGATAACATCCACACACTGGTAAGCTTATTCTCTCAAACCTCCTTTTCACCACATTGGTGTCTGAAACATTTCCCCTTTCTTATGCTTTCCTGCCCACCCCTCTCTCTTTTTTCAAAACAGAACATTCCAACGAAACTAAAACTAATCTCAACCCACCATAACGAGGTTGAGCCACAAGGTATGCACTTTCCGCTCTTTCTGAGATAAGTCTTTTCACTTCACCATAAGTATCTGAAGCACCATAGACTCCTCCCTTAGTGCACATGCCTTAAAATAAAATAAAATGATATAAATTCACAAACCAATGCACACTTTGATCTTTACAATCTAGTGGCACGTTTTTCACTTTAAGACCTTCTCGTGTAGGATCGCCGTGCGCATGTCACACGTGAGAATATTTATTTAGGGTCACAACTTCGTGTTTTATCACCAATTAGCTATCAACTAACGGTATTCATAAAGTTCATGGGGTGAGCATGCTTAATCATGCAAGAATCGACACCCATCACAATCACAACGTGTGAGGCCAACAGCACTTTAGAAATACACGTGTGAATCACCTTTGTCACCAATACATTGTTAAAAAGTATGTGATATATAAGGATGAAACCTATACACACGTTATTTTCTATTATCAGCCCAGAAGAGTCGTGTTGACTCACCATAACACGACGAAACACGTGTCCGCTGACTGTGAACTATTCCTCGAGTGTGGACTCATTAAACCATCATCTCTAAAAAGAAAAAATACCCAAGAATCTGCATCTGTTTATTTTACCTGCTTGTGTTACACATGATTATTTCTATTTAGACCTTGCTGTATGTGCGAGAGCATTGCTGTTTCAGAACCTGAACAAGGAGAACCTGGATCAAGAGGACCTGGATCAATAGCTGCAGTACCAGTAGGCCTAAAAGTTAGGAGTTAAGAGTTTAAAAGCGCGCAAACGCTGAAATGGTGTCCAGGTGCTGAGAGAAAACAAATTCTACATCAACCTAAACCTATAAAACCACAAAAAACAGCTAATTTCAACATTCCTATCTGGACAAGGATTATAAACAGTGCAACCAAGTTATTAAAGCCTTTCTAAAATGTAATGAATAGTTGTTTTCCACAGGGTAATGAGCAAGGTGTTCCATTACCTCACCGCATCTCCCAAAATGCCCTATCTCCTAAACAAGCACAGACACATTAGGATACTGTGAGGAGAGGCATCCATAGAGCAAAGGGTCCTATTTGAGGTGCTGATTCTAAACCTTTTTCTCAAGTAAAACACGACACAGAGTTATCAATAGGGCAGTGTACTAATCAGAGAGATTTAAAAACAATCACTTTAGCCCCTGGAAGTCAGTGTAGAGTGAGCAGTGCTGAAGAAGATGAGGCATGCCAGGGCAAGCCCAGAGCTAACTTGGCTACCATATTTTGCATATGCTGTATTTTACTCAGCAATGCCTACGAAGAACCCGAGAAAAGCGAATAACAATAATCAGTATGACTGGAATAGTAGCCTGAACAACGAATTGTCGAGCCGCTGATGGCAGCAGCAGCACAATTTTCCTGAGAGCCCTCAGGAGCAAAAAACAGGAAGAGGTCAAGTGATTAGCCTTCTTCATCAGCGTCAATCTCTTGTCCACGTATATACTAGATTTTTCACAAACCAAGCAGTGAGAAGGTGGTAATAATCTAGTAGGAGAAAGAATGTAAAAGGAAGAGGTCGAGCCAACCTAATGGAGCCACTCATAAAAAAATCACTATTACATTTCATATCATTGGAATGGAGTGGGTAAATACAACAGACATACACTGATGAAATCCTCTCAAGTGAGCGGCCCTTGTTTTTTCCAGAGCAATAATTAGTTGAGTGTCACTCGTATAATTTATACAAGTGACACCAAAAGACGATTTGCATACCAATGGATGTATAAATATCTAGTAAACAGGGTGGGGCAGGCGATTGGATTCCTGATGACCGCCCCTTGGCCCAAAGCTATGAAGGATGACAAGAAGTGAGGGAGATAGACATCCTCTAGATAAGATCTAACCCCTTGAAGGGCTGGTCTATCATTACTAATCTGCCTGCGACCGGTAAGGAGAATGGAATAGGAAGCTGTGTCAATTTCCGCAGACATATCAAAAACAACTAAAGCTAGCGGGTCCTTCCTATAAGCTGGCAGTCTCCAATGCATCTAAAACTGCTAGCAAGGAGGATTCAGTGCTGTGGGCCTGATTGTACCCGCACAAGGATATGGTGTTGTTCCAAATAATCTGGCAGCCTCAAATTGACAAACTTCTCCAAGATCTTGACCTCAAAAGGGAGAAATGAGATGGGACGAAAACAAAATTATCTAAATTCAGCTTTTTCCTAAAGGGGGGCAATTAATTCCTGTTTCCATGCTGTTGGTATCAAGGCATTGTTTAGAGAATTATTGCATACTTTCAGCAGAGGCTGTGCCAGGCCCTGCCTCACCTCTTCTAGAACATTGGAGGGATGGAGTCCAGTAGAGAAGCGGACATAATCGTATTGGTCATAGAGGTAAATTGTTCCAATGACAATATTTCAAAAGGATCCAACAGAGGAATCCCAATGACCCCGTTCCATATCAGCATACATACCAGTAGCTCCCAGCAGAAGACAACCCCTTAAAAGGGCAGAAGGTGCCTCCTTCAAGTTAGATGTAGACATCTTTTTCTGAGGAGCCAAGCGAGGCACAGATGGACCTTATTTCGTCCACAAAATATAAAGAGAGCTAATCTGCAAGCTCCTACGAATGCATAATAGTGGATGACACCCAACTAGGTGAAGTAAGTGACATCACTAGTTTAAACATTTTCTTAGAGGATCATTTAGCAGCAGCAAATTGTTTACCATATAATTCTGCTTTAGCCAAGGTAGCCAGCTTCTTACAGTTGAACAGTGCCTGCTTTAATTCCCATTTAGCTTTCATAAAGTAATCAACACACCAGACTCTTTCAAATCTCTTACACCCTCTTTTGGGACAGAAGGCCTAGTGGACTTTGGATTAACTTTTTTGTTTCTCTGCTATTTTTAAAGCCCCGTCCAAATAGTAAATTATGTCTACTATTTAGCCAGCAGCCAATTAAATAGTAGAGAAAATTCACTATTTACCAAGCGGCAGAGTAAATAGCTGCTAACTTAAATATTTGGGCGATAATGCTTGCCAACTGCCCTAGAAGTGTAAACTTTTAATGTACCCACATGCAGATCCCACGTTTGTCAACTATAGACTCGGACTGAACTTTGGCCCCAACCTTTGAATGATTGATAGCCTACTCATAGGTTGTTGTTTGTTGTTACTTTTCAGGTGTGTTTTTGAATATTGGCAATACAGGCAGCTTACTCTGTCCATTAACAGTTTTGGGTTTCACTGCTGATACATTTTTTAGTTAACTTTCTTAGCAGTGTCTCATTTTCATATTTGTTCAAAACTTTCAACGATTGAGGACTGCCTATAAAGATAATGATCTCTTCAGTTACTACTTATGGTGTATCATTTTGTATTTAAACTATGCCTTGGTGTACTTTTCGTTCTCTAACTTCACCCCCTAAGTCATGAAGCATCATTGGGAGAGTATTAAGTTTATCGGCTAAACAAGCACATATACTACTTTCAGCGATACTTAACACTTTAGCCCATCCCAAAGTGATCAAGTTGTTTAATATTGGCATTTTGGTATTAGGCTTTGTGATAAACCTGACTATAGCTTGCAATTCAAACTGAAATTCCACCTCGTCATATTGAAATGAAAGTGCTGTGACTATAGAGTTTAATAGCTCATTTCTGACCACTCATCATATTAATATTTTCTGTATGAATAGTTCGGTGATAGACTAAACCTTCCAAAGGTCCTCCAAGACATTTCTTTGATGTTTGTGTTAAAAAGTCTTCTTTTTAGATTTCACCCAGTAATATCTACAATTGTTAGACTAAGTGGAATTTAGCATTTGTGCTGCATAATACCCTTTTTAACTCCTTTGCTCTTCACACTGAGTAAGTCTCTGTTACACGTTTTTGCTTTGATTGCAGGTTCAATACATGTTGGATATCCTTACTAGTTAAAAAAAAGAAATTGCCTATGCCCTTCAAGAAAGATGTAATCTTATCTTGGGTGCTAGATGCTACCTGTGATACATCACTCATGACACCCTCAATAAAACCACAAAGTGGATATTTACTTCGAGGTGCCATTAAGGGTCTAGATGTCCTTCGCCTTTTATATTTTGCCTAAAATGAAAAATAACAAAAACAAATTCAAAAGGAACAAATGCGTTGACGTATTCCATTACAATGCGGTTGTTACAATGACTGCATTGTTTCAACGCGAACCATTACATTGCAAGTCGTTTCAACGATTTGCTATAGAGGGCACGCTGATTCAACACCAGCACGCCCCCTACAGCAAGTCATTGAAACGACTTGCAATGTAATGGTACACTTTGTAAAGGAACCGCGCTGTGGAGACAGCGTTGTAAACTATGTTTCCTAATTCTGTGGCAGCTATTTTTGCTGCTTTGGGGTGGCTGTCATGGAATCTGTTCCAGTTCTATGATAGCAGCTGATGCTGCTGCAGTGATCCCTAAAGCAGTGCCATCTGTTGTCACTGCCATGGTTCTTACTGTTGTGGCAGCTGTTGTTGTTGCGGCTGAGGTTACAACTGTGCCACTGCTGTTGTTTCTCACTTACTGACACCTGTTATTGCTGCTGTTGGAACGTTATCTGGTGGGAGCAGTGGTCAGTGGTGTGGCCCTTTTCTGTGCTGGCAGCTGTTGTTCCCTCCACCACTGTGGTAGTGGCAGTCATAGCTATGGACCTTCCTGTTGTGGCATTTTGGCTGCTGCTTCCGTAATAGATGATGTTGTTACTCCGGTCCTTGCTGGTGGGGAACTAGGTACAAAAAGTCAACTACGAGGCCACTGGTGATGTCATATGGAGGTTTTGCGGAGTTCCCTGCAGCATTGAGAAAAGAGGGTGGCTGTTGGACTGACGATCAACAAGCCTTGGCAGATGTAAGTTCATCAGAAGGTTAATTCGATGTCCAGGGGGAAGCTGTATCTGCCTGAAACATGGTGAAGGTCAGGACTACATTTTCCACAATGCATGGGACCATCTACTTTTTGGTGATCCATCAGAGGGCAAGAGATTCTTTGTTTACAATATGTTGTTTTTACCTGCGGTGCGCAGAAGACTAGTGGTGCTAGTCCATGGGGGTATGGAGCTGCCTTTGGCTCTCAAATTAGCCTCTCTGTCTGGGGGAACTGAGCTTTGGGCCAGGTCAAGGCACAGTCATTAAGTTCCAGTAAGGTTGCCATGTGTGCAGAGTATCACACCTTTACTTTGTACTGATCCTGTTTTCGCTGATATGGCTCTCCTCTGTGCCTTTTTTGCAAATCAGATCAGAACTGAAGTTCTGGTGTCAGGGGTATCCCTTAAATCCTAGTCTAGGGCATATAATAGAAATAGTGTACTGACTTTTCCACATGTGGTGAGGGCAAGTCGAGTTTGAACAGTTTGCACTGCTCCTGCAGGTTTAAATGGCAGGCCTGTTGTCAGTAGATTACATGGATTGCTCATGTCGGCATAAATAGTGCTTCAGACCCTGGTGAGTCCTTTCACACCCATGCGTGGGTACCACTGGTACCATATAGTAGGAACTTATAAGAGGGTTATCAATTTGTCTTACAAATTCAAACTTATCAATTGTAGTGAGAGCTCAATAGCATTGGGGCCTGGACAGCAGGATCCTGTGCATTTTCAGAGTCATAACCATCAGCATTGGAGCAAAAATTGGCTGATGTTATTCCTGCTATGTGTGGTCTTTGCTGTATGCTGCAGTTATTGCTGTTGATGTCATTCATCATGATGGTTATGTGGTTACTTTTGAGGTCCCTCTTATAGTTACAGAGATTGTGGAAGATGTTATCACTTTTAGGATCATGACTGTGCTCACGACTTTTGTTGCAGCTGTTGTTGCTACTGCAGAAGTGGCTGTAGTCACATCTGTGTTTGCTAGTCTTACGGTTTCGCCTGTTGCTGGGTTGGATCCTGCTTTGTTTTAAACTATTGTGGCTGTCATGGTGGTAGCTGTGGTTTATGAAATGGTGCCAGTGATGTTAACAGCTGTGTGTGGTAACTGTTAAGCTCCCTTTCACAGTGTCTGAATTGGTCATGCCTTTGGTCTCAGATGTCCTTTCAGTTGTGGTATTTCCTGTGCTTACAGCTGTTGCTACTGTTGTAGCTCCTTATGTGGTGGCAAATATTTTGGAGATAGTTGTTGCTGCTATAGTTCCTGCTGTTGTAGCAGCTGCTGTCACCACTGTAGTTCCTGCTTGTGTTGCTGCTGTTGACCCTGTTGTGGTTGCAACTGTGGTCACTGAAGTTATCACTGCCTTGCCAATGTTACTTCTGTTGTCTCTGCAATGGAAGCTCCTATGTTTGCTGATATAGTTCTTGCTGCAGGTACATTTGTTGCTTCTGTTGACTCTGGTTTACCTGTAGTGATTGCTGTTAATGTCATCCCTGCCATGGCAGCAGCTGTGGCAACCACTGTGGTCACTGTTTTTGGAGCAGTTATGGTCACTGATGTTGTGACAGCTGTTTTTGTTACTCTGGTCCCTGATGTGGATGTGGTTTCTGCTGTAATCCCTGTTGTAAGTGGGTTCCAAATCCAGTGGGAGAACTGGGTGTTCTCATTTATGGCAGGGACACTCTTACTGCAATTGCAGAGAATAATTACTTTTTTAGGTACCTCTCCACTGCAAAAAACAAATCTCAGAATGCCTTTATGTTGTAATGTTTGCCGTAACATGAGTCCTGACAGACAGATAAAGCTGTAAGCCTTATGAAGAATGCACCACAAGGGTGAGGGCAGCAATAGGCAGGGGTAGTGGCAATAGAACAGGGGAGAGTGGGTTGGCAAGCAGCAAAATGTTGATGCTTAGTCACTTGAGGAGGAGTATGCCACGTTGGTTTGCATGCATTAACAATGCATGCTATCACAACGCGTTCATTACAATGAGCGCATTGTTACATCACATACCATTACAACATAAGTCGGATCAATGACTTACTGTAGATGGGCGCTGGATTTTAGAATTGTATAATTTACTATTGCAACTCCAGTATGTGCAACTGTAGGGAAGGTGTTGGATTTTAAATACAACACCTTCTACCCCCTACAGCAAGTAGTTGTTCTGACTTGCTTTGTAATGGTATGCGATGTAACAATCCAGTGATTGTAACAACCGCGTTGTAATGGCATGGATTGTATCGCATTAATAGTAAACAATGTTTACCCTTAAGGAGAGCCTTTTGGAGGCAACAGAGCATTAGGTACTTTGCCGCTTCAGCCAAGGTCGGACTCACACTGTGTGGAGAAACTACCTTGGGCAAACCGGCAGGTTTCTCAATGGCGGGATTAGTGCTCAACATTCATTTTCTACGGGTTGCTTGCATATTACCCGGATGAGGGTCACTGGGCAGGTTTCTCCCTATACGTTCCTCAAGATCTCCTAAGTGTATGCTGTACTGTGCCTGCTGCGGTCTATCTTTAGTCACCGGTCAGCATCTTTATCTTGTGACTGTATGCAGCATGCTATAAATATGAGAAAGCATCTTAAGCCAGTGAATATTGCATGAAATGTGGTTTCCATTCCAACTTTGATTCAAAGAGCAAAGTCTGCTGCTGTGTGTGTGTGAATCGTAGTTTCTAGATACGAAAGGAAATAGGGATGACAGCGAGCCCATTGAGTTCAGAGGATGATTTGATCACTACACATAATGAAAATGAGACAAGGACAGCAAGTGATACTTTAGAGCAAGCTGCAGAAACTTCAGTTGGCTCAATGAATTCATTATAATGAAACTAATGGGATTTCTTTGGTGACTTCTACTGAGACAGACTTAAAGCAGGTTACCGGCAAAGCCTACCCCTTGTTTGTTAAGGGGAAAGCAGTGCCATCCATTCTGTCAGTGTCCACAGCCATAAAATTATTTTTTTGGAACGCAGGACCCCATTTCAAAGCTAAGACTGGCTGGGTCCTTCTCAGCCAGAGGTTCCTGATCTCCAGGTATCATCGTCAACCAGTTCAGATTCTATCCTCAGGGCAAATACTCAGTGGCAGTGACCGAAAAACTATGCTCAATATTATTTTGGACAAAATTTGAGATCTTAAGGCCTCTCATGTGATTGAAATAGTAGCCCTACATGAAAGAGTATCTAAAATTAAAGAAACTATGACTCAAATCCCGGCGAGGTTGAAGGAGGCTGAGTCCAAAATAGTGGAACTGGAAGATCAAGTCACTTCCATGCAGGAAGAAGTCAGCCAGTTAAGAAAGCAACAATCTTTGCTGAAGTACAAGATTGAAGAGCTTGAAAACCATTCACTGTGCTCTAACCTACGCATAGAAGGGTTCAGAGAGGAGTGAGAGGACCCACTATTTCTACAATGGGTGAATTCATTTATTAAGGCTCATGCACAGCTGGAATTCTTGGTAATTTAACCATTACAAGAGTTCATCGGGTTCCGGTGCAATGCTTTCAAAATTCGAATTTCCATGTACTTTCTTGGTCAATGTCTTGGACTATCCAGTAACAGAACGTATGCTGGCCAAGGCAGTCAAGAGAAATCATTTCTCAACATCTGAAATACCCCATTGTGGTATATTTACTGATATGAAGGCTTCTGTGGCTTGCAGTCGCAAAAACGTCGACAAAATGTTGTACTTGTTTACGGCTCAGAGTGCTCAGACAACCATTGCACAACGGTCTAATTTGAATGTGTTGGTAAAGGGTCAGACCCATCTGTTTACTAGTTTGACTGAGGCTCAGGGGCTCTGGCAGAAGATCTCTAATTAATTAAGAGTATTTCTGTGTGTATGTTATAGTGTTGATGATCCAGGCTAGTTTTTTAATATTGATAATGTTGATAGGCGTTGCTCAATGGTGCAGGCATTGTTCGAGATTTAAGTGAGTTCTAGGCTGTAACTCCAGAAGCTTCCCGGTTTTACAGGAGGTGTTCATCTGGTTGAGGTGCAGATGCCTGCAAAGATATCTAAGAAATTTGGAAGGATGCTTTGTGCTGTGATCTTAAGGATATTTATGATGTTGATGATGCCAATGCACTACATTTGGGGGGGGGGGGGGTGGTGAGAGGGTCATGTGTGCACCAAGGTGCAGATCCATGGCACCCCATGGGGTAGGTGGAGCTTCAAGAGGGGTATTGTGGGCAATTTCCCTTTCGTCAGGTGTAGTTTTTTTTGTTGGCCATGTGAGGTCATAGGCACTTGCTGTAGGGGTGGGGGGAGCACTGATATTGAAAGAGAGCAGAATTAAGACAGGATTTGACCCTTTATTGATCAGTGAAATAAGAACAGCACTAACTAGGAATACATGTTTATATAATGGTTCTTAAGGGCAGATTTATCTCGTTCAATGTTAACAGCATGCCAAACAAATGGAAATATGGGGGGCTGATGATATGGTTGGCCTATTTTTCTCCATAAGTGTTAGTTTTACAGGAGACCCATCTTAAGAATAACTTCCCAAACGTTTTCATTCCAAAACAATATCTGCATGCTTACTTTGCTTCAATCTGGCTGGCAGTAAGGGGGCTTGAATGGCTTGTAACCAACATAATTAGAGATCCTCATGGAAGGTGGCTATGACTTAAAGTTTGTGGTAATGGAACCTCATTAAATCAGGTCAATTATAATGCCCAGTTTTTGATGAAGTAGATTCATTATTATAGATTTATAATATTGCTATTGGAGTAGTACAGCCAATAATCTTACTGGGTCATTTACATTTTTTCTTGGATTTAGCCTTGAACATATCAAACAAAGCTAAAAAAAACAATTGTAGCCTCAAACTAAAAGATTGGTTTATGCCCTGAAGCAGGATTTCCAATTATTTGTATATCCTTGGCGTTGTGACCATCCGGGCATTTTACAATGTACTTGCGTTTCTCATCGATTTTGCACCGACTCCCATATTGACTTGCTTTTTAGATTTCTTATTCTTTTAAAAGGGTGGGTTCAAATATTTGGGCTAACTCTTTTTCTGACCATTCGCTGCCACCATCATCATAGAGTTGGATACAGCTAGAGAGGAAAGGCTGAGTTGACAGCTGGACCCGAACCTTCTTTCTAACCAAGAGTGGCTCATAGAAATAAGAACACTTATTCAGGACTTGTTTCTATTAAATAGGGGTATGGCATCTTTGTTTTCAGTATGGGAAGCCTTTAAGGCTACAGCTTATTGTTTATACAACTCAGCTAACTAGAGTGCGTGCAGATTGGATAGCAGAGCTGCAATCAGCAGTTGATACAACCCTTCAGTCCAATAATAGGCCTCAGGTTTCACAGCTTCCTAATGAGAACCATCTTGAAATGTCTAAGCAAAATTTGAGGATTTATTTTATTATGGAAGAAATCAACGAGTTCTAGGGCATTTCAGGAACGAGTATACGAAGCAAGTCAGCAGATTGGGAAACTCCTTGCATGGTCGACACTGGTTACTCTGGACGCTGGGCTTGTTAGGAAGAACAAAACATTGTTACTGGAAAATTAGTTTTGGAGAAGGCTGAAGTGTCCCAAGTTTTTTTGGCTGCATATAAGACCTTGTATGAAACTAAATATTAAATCCCAATATCATCAGTTCATTAGACGGCCTCGATTGGCAAACTCTCAGGCCGAAAAGATGGCTTCTAACATATCAGCGGCAGATGTACAGGATGCTCTTGCCACAATGCCTAGCGGGAAGGCATTTAGCAATGATGGGCTACCAGACGAGTTGTTTAGAAGATTTGCAGTTGGCCTATACCCCTTTTGACCGATTTGTTTAACTATGTTAAAGAGGGAGGGGAAGTTCCCTCATCCTTCATGGAATTCAAGATTGTCAGTTTTTTTGAGAAAGATAAGAATCCCAGCGATGTCAATTCATATCGACCTATCAGTTTATTGAATACTGATTACAAGCTGTCTATGAAAATATAGGTTATTTGTATCACTTAAGCAGCCCAGGCATTACTTCATATAGATCAGACGGGGTTTGTGGCAAGTCATTGGATGTCTGCAATCACGGCCTTTATAATATATGCGCTGGACTATTTTTCTCTTAACCAGATTAGGGCAGCAGTAATAATGGCTGATACAGAGAAAGTATTTGACTTAATTGAGATGCGCTCTTTTATGGTCTTGAGACGTTTCTTTTTCTGCTCAATTCATTTCAATGTTAGAGAATCTAGATCAAGGGGCACAAGCGAAGATTTGTGTGGTTTCTAACCTCGCTAGAACACGAGCTATTAAGAGGGGAACGCATCAGAGGTGTACTCTGTTCACAATACTATTAAAAAATGTAATAGAGTCTCTGGCTACCAGAATCTGGGTATTGAGGGTATGAGGCCCCCGTACCTGGTATGGCAACATTAAAGATGTTTGCTGATGTGATCATCCTATATTTGAAGCCTCAAAAGGAGATAATGCAGGAAGCGCTGGACACGTTTGAGCAGTTTAAAAGGATTGGGGGTTGTAAAATTAAATCAAAATAAAACGGAGCTGCTCCTTTTCCCTACTACAGCTAGCATCTTCCTGTTTCCCAAAGCCTGATATGTTATTCAGGGATATATGTGGCAAGTAACTACTCTCAGGCTTATCCATTGAACTATGTAGCAATGCTGAAGAAAAATAAGGGTTTGCTGGATAGATGGGCACCCTTTCCTCTGACATTAGTCGCCAGAGTAGCTCTTATTAAAATGTTTATTTTACTTTTGCCTCTATTTCTTTCTCTAATGTTCCCATAAAAGTTAAAAGGAGCTATTTTAGGGATCTGAAGGCTCTTTTCAGGCATTTTGAAAGCAAAAGTAAGATACCTAGGGTAAAATACTCAGCGCTTCAATTACATATTACTCAGGGAGGGCTGGCGCTACCCCATGTTCAGATATATTATAAGATGCTTCAGAGAGATCATTGAATGAAAGGAGAATGGTTGATCTTTTTTTATGGATAAAATGATTCAAGAAGCTGGAACTCAGTAGCCAGTTTTCATTAGGACAGCGAAGGTCCCACAAAAAACTAGATACAAAGTGCTTCAAGAGCTAGGAAGGCTCAAATCCCTCTCTCTGTATAAACACATTCCATTAGGTTACATGTATCTTACACTACAGTATTGCCATATGTTGGCCAAACAATACCATATACTCAGATTATATTTTGGAACGCTTGAGGATTTTAATGAGCTGGGGCACTTTTTGTTTAGGGTTCCATGTCTAAAACGTCATGCTGTATAAAAATGGATTCAGCAAACCAGAGATGTAGAAATTGGAATTTTTAAGGAAAAAACTGCAGGAAACTGCATATCGTCAATGTTTATGATCAGTGAAGTGGATTCATGCAGATAGGGCTGAATGGCAAGCAGTCACTGATTTTTATGTCTGCTCGGCATACTTCATTGTTTTACACAAACTCCCATAGACGGGTTTGTGTATGTAAACCAAAACAATAAGGGGCATATAAAACAAATAATCATGCAGCTACACTGTGTAGTATGGGAAGGGCAGTACTGCACAGTACTTAACAAAATACGACTCAGTGGAGAAGTGTGGCTCAATGGTTAGAGCGGCAGACCTTGACGCAGAGGTCTAGCCCAGGACCAGGGTTCAATTCCTACCTCGGCGTGTCTTGGGCTCAAAATTCCACGGACCTGATAATTCTCGCTTTGGTGCCTATTCTAATCATGGAGTCCCACTCTGCAACTCTGGGCAATAGCTTGCTAAATCTCCACAACGGCCCCTCAATGCTAAGGATGCCTGGCCTTCACCCTGGGGGTGCCCAGGAGTGGACGCCTCACAGTGAAAGCTAGATGGGTTCCACAGTGGTATTTGTACAAGTGCCTTGAGACCCTTGCGGGTGAGTAGTGCGCTATACGAGTATCAATTTACATTTTTACATTTTTCATTCCTGTCATTTTCCAGTGCTGGCGCGCAATGTGCTGTCTGGCGCGCAAGGGTGCCTGAGATGTAAGCAGGATATCTTGGAAAAGTAGCCTGGACACCTTTGTGCACAAAAATAATCCCCTGAGATATTTTTCTTTTGAAGAAACAGGGAGAAATAAATATATGTCTCTACATAGTAATTACGCTTATGCCTCACATGGGTAGATGTAGCATTTCGACTAATTCCCAATCTATCAGTAATGGCAAATCTGGAATGCAACGCAGTGATTTGCGCTGCATTACATTACTCTCGATTTATCAATCCACGGAAAGCCATGCAATGTTAAAAGTTGTGTTGCTCTTGCGCCTCATTACGTGGCACAAGGGCAACACAACATCTTTTTATAAATATGCCTCTCAGTATCTTAGTCACAAAGGAAAGCTCCACTTGTATGTAGCATATACTAGTGTCTCATTAGATAGCATGGAACACTTAATTAGATCCTTCATTTTACCTATTATCGAAAGGTTAAAAAATGTGGAGAAACGTCTTGAGGTTATGGAGTTGGGTGCGGGGAGGAAGGATAACTTACCCGAGGTCCTAGTGAGTGAGGCCGTGCCGCCTTTGATCCCGGTCATGCCAGCTATGTCCACTGCCTCTAAAGTCTCATCCAAACCCACTACAGTTACACCAAAACCCCCCAAAATGGCAGGTCCCACCCAACAAAAGCTATCTCCCCCTAAACAGGCAAAAAAATCAGTCGTAATTCCTGCAAGTAACATCATGAGGGATCAGGAAAAGGTACCTGCGGGGAAATTATGTGAGGAGAGGAGAGGCATCAGACACACAGGGGTTCCAATGAATAGGGGTCCATTAGCAGAACTTCCTCCGGAAGCCGTGCCTTATGTGGTTGTCTTAACAGGGGTTCCTGTATTGGCAGATAACAGGAGGGAAGGGTTTCCCCAGCTGAAGAATAAAATTATGCATTGGTTCAGAGTATACAGACCAATCGCAGGTAACATCAATGGCGAAATAGTACATGTTCACCGACTTCCTTGGCTGGGTAGTAGAAGTAAGGACATTGAGGGAGATGTAGTCATAGTCAACTTTAGAGATTCGCGTGTGGTCAATTATATATTAAACTGGCCTGCAGGGAATGGTAATAACAGCATTATCCCCCGCCCTCTGACCTACTTCTATCCCAGATCCCTAGTGTTCGCCCTAAAATACTTAAGTGGGCAATCACATACCCATACATATTTTCCAACCCCATTTAACACCGGGCAATTGTTACATGCACAATACCAAATGCCTGCTGCTGATCCCTACGGGTGGAATACTGTACCCCCCAGAGTCAACACAAATTTTAACAGAAGCATGGACCATCTGAGGCCCTTCACACCCCTGGAGACACTTAACAGGTTCGATGTGTTTAGTGGTATGGATGATTGCGACTGAAGTTTACAGTCTAGGTGGGGCATGGGTGGACAATCCCATACCACTAGTCCAGAAGGTGCAACCCATGGGGTTTCAGAAGAAATTACTCCGCACCCCATTTCACACCAGCTTCTGGGGGAGAAAAATGTAGAAGGGGAAGGAGAGGGCTCCAAAATTCCACAAGAAGGATGTTTAAAGTTGATCTCATGGGAGATAGGCGGGTTAAAAAATAAGCTGCTAACACCAGAGTGGGCGGCCTTTATGGCAACACATGACATATGCCTTATGCAAGAGACCTGGGCACTGGAAGAGAGCAGTAGCTCGTCTTTCGCTACATTTGACACCCTGGCCGTTTCTACAGGCAGAGGCCGTCCGTCGGGTGGGTTGTCAATTTGGGTAAGCACCCACCTGGGTATCCAGGCGACCCAAATACAAACAAACTCATTGGACATACAGTGTGTCTTACTAAAACCCGCAAGCAAACCCAAAGTAGCAATAATAAATATCTACTCCAGACCATCCAGAAATGGACAAGAGTCGGAAACAATTAAAGCCCTGAATTCTTTCATCCAGAGGTTGGACCCCTCTATGTCAATAATTCTTGGGGGAGACTTTAATTGTCAATTCGAACCACTGGGAAGTCTGGAGCTGGATGAGCAAGACAAGGTTGACGCACTCTGGCATATTCCTGAGCCCAATATCACCCCGGTTAGGGCATGGACTCCTTTAGCTCTCCAAATAAAATCCTTCTTCCTTGAAACATCCTTGCGGGCATGCAATGGGAGATTGGATCCTGACTCCCCAGCTATAGCTACGTTTAACCGACTAGGGCAAACATCCATCATTGACTACCTCATGGTAGACGCCAAAAATTGGGATAAGCTAAAGGAATTTAGGGTTGTACAAAGACAAGATAGCGACCACAATGCCCTGGTTTTAACTCTCAAGCCGGGGTCCTTTGGTTTAACTAATCCTGTACCCGAACCCGCGGCGATGATGCCTCCCCTCATGTTGGCTAATAATAGAAGAAGGGTTAAATGGCCCCACCTAGTAAATTCACCATCCAGGCTAGCAAAAATTTACCAACTTGCAATCCCACTTATCACTCAGATGGGTGATCTATCCTGTAGGCATCAGGTAGTGGAGACACATAGGCAGCTAGTTAAGGTATTGAGGGACGTGTTCTACCCTGTAAATGGAACTAAAAGGCGAGCCCCGAAAACTCACCCTTGGTTTGATGATGCTTGCAAATTTTTTTAAAAAGGAGCTACTTGCGGCAATCAAATCTAATGACAGAGTGAACATTAGGGCAACCAGACTGTTATATAAAAAGGAGCTAGCTAGGGGCAAGAGGGAGTGGGAAGAAGCCAGGTGGGAAGATCTAAGAGGGGCCTTACTAGCAAAAGACGCCAAATTATTCTGGGCATTAGCTAACTTTGGTGTAAAAGAAGGAGGGGAGTCTCTTCAACCAAACATTGCTCCGTCAGCCTTGGAGGAGCACTTTGCTGCGCTTTACACCAGCCCTGAGACTGATACTAGTGAACACCTAAATGGGGCAGAGATAGTGGTGACAGATGATGCCCTCCGGATGTCCCGAGCCCCAGACCCCCGCACGAGTATCGACTGCGGGGGGCCTCGGACTTGGGCTATCCGTTAGGTCAGCGGGACGCAAAGGCAAGGGAGGGCCCTGGAGACACCAAGAGCATCTCAGTTAAAGAGGTGGAATCGGCGATCATCAGGCAACTACCTAACAAAGCCCCAGGCCTAGACAGACTATCAGGAGACCTTTTCCGCTCCCAGCCAAAAATCTGGGCACCATACTTGGCTGTTCTATTCAATGCTGTCCTTTGGGGAGCCAAGTTACCGGACACCTGGGCAGGAGCCGAGATTGTGCCAATCTTCAAGAAGGGCTGCCCTTTAGTGCCATCAAATTACCGGCCGATTAGTCTCCTGGATACTTCACAGAAGCTAATGGGCCGAGTCCTTCTGGACAGATTGCTGGGGTGGATGGAGGAGAAAAAAATATTGACTACCCTACAGGCCGGCTTCAGAGCCGGAATCTCGACCCTGGACCAAATTTTTAGGTTGCAGGTCCTTTTTTGGAAGACAGCAAGAGTAGAGGGTGGCAGCCTCTACCTTGTCTTCGTAGACCTGTGAGCTGCCTTCGACCTTGTCCCCAGGGAAAGCCTATGGAGGGTACTGAAAGAACTAGACCTCCCGCCCTATCTGCTAGATGTCCTGATGCGCTTCCATGCAGGGAACTATGCCAAGGTGAGATGCGGGAAGAACGGGGAATTATCAGCCCGCTTTCCCGTGACCAGAGGCATATGCCAGGGCTGCGCCCTGGCTCCGACGCTCTTTAGTCTTTATATAAATGGCCTGGTGGGTGAACTGGAAAGGGTCAGGGACAGTGATGCTCCTTGGTTGGCCACTGGCCAGGTACCTGCTCTGATGTTCGCAGACGACACCCTGTTGTTGTCTCGAACATCATCAGGTATCCAGAGGGTCCTGGATGGTTTTGTATCCTTTTGCGCTCTGAGGGGATTGGAGATAAACTTAGCAAAGACGAAGTTTATGATCTTTCATCCCCCAAAGCGAACTCGCCCTAACCCGGTATTAAATGGCGTCCCGCTCCAAAGGGTGAGAACCTTTGTATACTTGGGGGTTACCCTGACTGAAGATTTCGGTTGGGGCCCACAGGTATCCAAATCTGCTTTGAGGTTGGCGCAGATCGGAGGGGGAATTGGCAAGTTCCACAGAACAACCCTGTTTAAGCCAGTTGCCCCAGCCCTTGAGATCTATGGGGCGCAAGCTAGACCAGCTGTGATGTATGGTGCAGAACTCTGGGGCCATAAGAGTACACCAAGCCTCCTCAAGGTAGGACAGGCCTTTATGCGGAACCTGATAGGCCTCCCCCAGAGCACCCCGCTCACACCCTTGAGACTAGATCTAGGCCTAGAGTCTATCTCAGAACTGCTAGCCACCCGACCTCTCCTGTATTGGAGAAGGCTCTGGACAGTGCCTGAGCTCGAGGATTATAGAGTTGAATTTGCTGCAGTCTGGGGGCACCTAAAGACCAAGAATATCCCCTGGCTAGCCCATATCAAGGCCCTTGTACATCAAATTGGTATGCCCCAATTATGGGAGACCCTGGAGGTGAGCTGCCCGAGAGTGAGGAGAATGGAGCTCCTGGCCTCCCTGAGACATTACAACCTAAGCCTTCTGCATAGCTCGACAACGCTGGGCAGTCTGTCTGCAGAATTTTTGCAGGTAAAACTCGTGTCTAAGAGGGAGGAGTTCTTGGACTTACTCCCCTTGCAAGAAAACTTTACACACAATTAAGACATGGTTGTCTACCTATTGGGGCATTTACTTGCAAATGGAATGGACAAGAAGAGGGAATTTGCCCAGTTTGTAATAACACCAAAGAGGATATTGTTCACGTCTTATTCCTCTGCCCAGCCTATAGTATAATAAGGAGATGCTGGTTGGCACCGCTATGTAGAAGCCTTGGTTTAAGACAATGTGCACAAGCTGTCAGAATTTTAAGATATGACACCTCCCCCTCTATTGTGTTTTCGGTATCCCGTTTTTCATATGGTATGTGGCGCAGAAGGCTCACTTTAATGAATTGCGATAATCTGTGATTAACTGGGATGTTTTGATACCATTACTTTGATAACTTACTGTTTAATAACTTTTTAACCATGTATTTTTAATTATTTATGTATTTTATTCCGTGTATGTACATATTTTATCTGTGCTTTTATGGTCTATGACCGCAATAAAGTTATCAAATGAATGAACAATTGTTAGCTATTCACAAAGTTATTTTACCAAAAGTGTTTTTACAACTGAGGACTCTCTGTGCATAAAAAGAAGGACTGTCCAAACGTTTTATGTGCAGTGACTCCACAGTCATAAGGATACTACTAGTAAAATATGTTTGTGTATAGGAAGCAATCGGAAACTTAAAAAGTGTAAGTTACCTTTGAGAATCAGGCCCAATATGCCACTGATATAGGAACATTTTCCGTGAGTGTCATGGTCAATGCTTGTTTTCCATGCGTAGGAATACTGTGCCTCAGAAGGTGGGCTTGGGAAGGGAAAACACTGTCATTGCCTGGCAGTTCAGTCTCAGATGAGCTTTCCAGTAAAGGGTTTTTGATGATGATACCAGATGAAGATCTGCCATTAGAAATCCTGCTGTTCCCCCATTTCTAGTTGAGGTAGGGGAACCACAAAGTTGGGGGGAAGGCATCTGCAATTTTTGGAAGGATGTCCTACATCCACCAACCTCCAAATGAGGCTCTTAGTCATCTTCTTATCAACCTCCAACAGCGGGCAAGGTAGGATACTGAAGCCAGCAAGAATCCCTGAAATCCAGGTGCCTGCTTTCTGCAATCCTACTGGAGCCTTCATTTTGGCAGCAAAAGCTCAGAGGGGGATCAAGTTGGTTATCATAGCTGCTTATTTAGAGTTTGACAGGCAGGGCATTCTGTCCATAAATATGGCAGAATAATCTGTTCATGCTCTATTTAGAGTCACCATGTTTCTGATGGTAGAGCGTACAATAACTCCACCGATAGAAACGTTGGACCTTTTCCCAACTGACAATGGGTCATCAGTCAATGGATATAAGACCATTCTGACTTCATTTCTTCCTGTTCAGGTCTGATAGGAAAAGCCTAGCAGTACTAAATAGGAAACAGCTCCCAATGCATCAGGGACATTCAATTTCTGTTTCCCAATATCAAACTCCTGATTTCAGAGTTTGCATTTTAAAAACAAAATAAAGGTTTTGCTGTGCGGGTGATCACTAAATATGGCAGGCTGTACTCCACCAGGGTAGTGGAGCACATCCTCCCGCTGAACTGGCAGAATGAAGGACAGCCCATCATAATATAAATAAGGACCTTTATCCCTTTTTTGGTTCTCAGAAATCTCCACTAGGTCAAGTCAGAAGGCTGCAGCCAAAAGGGGCTCCACAAGGCTAATTATATCTTTGGGCAGCCCCACAGTATCCTCAAGCTTTTCTGCAAAAAACCCTAAGTGAGACAGCCATGCAGTTCGTAACTGGCTTGGCTGTTCCTTTTTCAGGGAGCTTTTGTGTCTTGTCCCCTTTCTTCAAAGGCCAAATAAATTACAAAGTTCCACTTTTTGACTATACCCGAAAAGAGACTCCTAATCTGAACAAAAGCTCTTAGACTTCCAAAGAAAGCTTTTGTTGTCCAGTTTTATCTTCAACCATGGGTCCAAAAGGGCACAGTGCAGTCCATCCCCACCTAGATAACTGGGTGTCCCTTATTTGAAGGAACTCTTTTGTAACCTGGGGTAGTAAAGCAGAACAGCCCACATGACTTGTGAATGTAACATGCAGTCCCTAGCTCTCAGTATAAAAGAGGATGTACTTCAGGCTTCTTCAGCAGTAGCTCCAGTCATGATTCCTTCTACATGATTTTTCAAAAGGCCCAGGAGGGTTCTGAGGAATTGACTGCATTATTGTACTGGGTACTAGTCTATGATTTGTGACAACTCATGACCAAATCCACACATGCATTAAACCCATCAGATATCCTGCTTTCATAGTAGTTCCTAACCTGTCTACCTGTAAACCATCCCATAAACCTTTTTTAGGATACAGGTGCTTGACTTCACCCCTCAGAGCTCCTAGTCACCTCCCAGGTCCTAAGCTTTGGAAATAAGTGACCATCTCCTTTTCTTGATCTAGGAACTGATTATACTCCTACTGAGAGCAGAAACAAATGTCTGAGAGAGTCCACTGTATGGAAAGCTTCTTTCACCCTAGGCCCCACTTAGCATATCCTTGTTAATGTTAATGTTAATGTTAAAAATGCTTATAAAGCGCATGGCTACCCCAGTGACGGGGCGTCCCAGCGCTTGCAGACAACTTGAAAGTAAGACAGACTTTGAACCAAGGGGGAGACGTGTAGCGCCACTAGGAGCACTAGATAGAAGCGAACAACCAGGTTTTAATGAGTTTTCTAAATGACAGGTAGTTATTTGTAGCACGTGCCTCCGCGGGGATCGAGTTCCACAGTTTTGGAGCCAAATACCTGAAGGAGCGGCCGCCAGCTCTGCTCCTTCGGATTTTGATGGTTCAGGCAAGATGAAGGTCCGCCGAGCGGAGGGCACGTGAGGGGACATAGGACGAACACAGACCTTGTAAAACTCGGGGGCCAGAGCCGTGAAGGATTTTATGCATTAGGCAGAGGGACTTAAATTGAATACGTTGTGTGACTGGAAGCCAGTGTAGACGCCGTAGAATATGGGATGTGTGACAGTATTTTGGTAGGGCAAACAAAATGCGGGCAGCTGCATTTTGGGCTCTTTGGAGTCTGTTGATGGCTGTTTGATTAGAGCCCAGCATTAAGACATTGCAATAGTCTATATGCGATAAAACAAGGGCTTGGACAATTGTCTGGCGTACAGATGGTTCAAAGAAGCCCAAGATTGGTTTGAGCGACCGTAGGCGACCATAACACACGCCCGCCACTCTTTTTGCATGAGATTCTAGGGAAAGAGAGTTGTCCATAAGCACACCCAGGTTTTTTACTTCCTTCTTAGGGATGGGAGGTGGACCTAACGTAGAGGGCCACCAGTGATCATCCCACTTGTTTGATTCCTTGCCAATCAGGAGTACCTCAGTTTTTGATGAATTTAACTGCAGGCAATTCTTGGTCATCCAGCTAGAGATGGCCAGAACATCGTCTTGAAATTTGGCTTGGTCCGTATCCGTGTCCTTCGAAAAGGAGAAGATAAGCTGCGTGTCGTCCGCGTATGATATTAATTGGATCTTACGTTCTCTGGCCAACACTGCCAGAGGGCGGACGTACACGTTGAACAACGTAGGGCTGAGCGCCGACCCCTGCGGGACACCGCAGCTCAGCGGAAGCCTGCTGGATGAGTACGGTGGAGCATGGACCTGGAAGGAACGGTCAGATAGAAAAGACGCGAACCAGTCCAGGGCACCATCTCGGACTCCGATCTCCCATAGTCTTCTAAGTAGAATCCCATGGGAGACCGTGTCGAACGCCGCACTCAAATCCAGCAGGATTAGAGCCGACGTGACACCCAGATCTTGTGTTGCCCTTAGTTGTTCAGTGACGGCCAGCAGTGCGGATTCCGTGCTGTGGTTAGGCCGGAATCCGTTTTGTGAGTCATCTAGAATCGCATTACTCTCCAAGTAATTGGTCAAGATGTCATTAACATGCGTTTCTGCCACCTTGGCCAAATAAGGTAGCAGGGAAATCGGTCTAAAACTTTCAGGCCTGGAAGAATCCAAGGTGGGCTTTTTTAGTAAAGGGACAACCTTGGCGTGTTTCCATGATTTAGGGACGGTGGAAGACTGAAAAGATCTATTAATCAGCTCCCGACCCTCTGCCAAGATGGAATCCTGGAATAGTTTGAACATTTCAGGTTTAACGGGGTCTTCTGGCGACCCAGACTTGACTTTAACAGCCAGAAGTTTCATATTAACCTATGTGATGGAAGGGAGGGAGTGAAGAGAGTAGGGAAGTTCCGAAGAGTCTGGGGATTGGTGAGGGGTCGAGACAGACCCATCAGACCCAAAAGAGTTATAAATCCCTTGGACTTTACTTACGAAAAAGCAAGCAATCTCTTCACATTGCAAGTCAGATGTTATTGTGCAATTAGGATCCTCTGGTGGTTTAGTCATGTCCTTCACTAAAGAGAAGATGGTTTTAGATCGATTTGTGCTCACACTGATCTTGCCGAAAACAAGGCTCTGCTTTTGGTCTCTTGATCTTATGTTTCTGTCTACTACCATTTTTCACATTCACAGTTGGGTGACTAGAGATTATCCCCCTTCTCCTTCCTGCAATTATAAGAAAACCTATTGTATAATGTCAGGAAATCCTTTCACCCACCTTCGAGGATTAATTGACGTGAGAAACGAAACCCAACAGAATAGAATTATTTAACGCAGTGTCCTTTCATTATAAAAAATCTATCTTCACCATTCAACTAGATTATTTTTTTTAAACATTGTATTGCCATTTGTAAAATAACAATGTAAAGACCAAAGGTTACGGACAGGTGATTGTGATAAGTTATAGATATCTTTGGTGCTCCATCTCACCCTATACATCTGCGACTTCCTCATACTTCTATCCCAGTCCATCATAACCACTGCATTCTCCACACATCGTTTGTTGCCCCGTGACCCATCACTAATTCCAATAGGCTTCATATGATTCCCTGTAGCAACCTCACTCCCTGAACTCCCTCCAAATGTTCCTGTATGTGTGGGAATCCTCTTGCACGATATATGGTGCACTGTAAACTCATGCAGCGATCTGTACCCACCTTACACCTTTCCAAAGATGGCCCTTCCACACTCTTCCATGCTTGCACAGGGTCCTACTTACCAACGACCAAGCCACATAAAGGCTCTCTGATATTGATCCCAATCCACATCTGCTGCAATGTGGAGCAGTATGAATCGAGAGTCCCTGGGGAGAGTCCAACCTAGAACAGCCCCCAGGCATGAAATAACCTCCGCCCAGAACACCACAAGAGTGCTACATTGCTATATAGTGTACAAAAAGTCACCTGGCTAGATGGGACATCCAGGGGAAGGTGGTGTAGCGACCACATCCATCTTCCACAACCTATATCTGGTAAAGTAGATTTGTTGGAGGTATTTCAGTTGGATGGCGTAAAATCTGGTTGCAGTGGCAGACTTGCGCAGGGATTCCAAGGGCACCAACCACTCATCATCTGCAATAATGTAAAGGATTCAGGGGTTTTAATCATCAGGGATTTATAAACAATTGAGATTTTGTGCTCACCAGGGCACTGGAGTATGATCTTGGCTTCTGGAGGACTGCAACCCAGGAGTTCCTTGAGATTATAGGTGTAAGGTGTTTGGGCACATCTAAGATGTAGGCAACAATAAAACTGGATATGGTGAGGATTGTACTCATTTTGAATGTCAGTGAAGGATTTGAATGTTGTCCCTGTCATTCAATCCTCCAATGTTGAACCTCTGGTGAGATCCCATGGCCTGAATCCTCATAGTTCCACTAGCTATTGACGCTGCCGATCATTCCAGAGAAGTGTTTCACGAGTCAACCCTTTATCCTAACCCATGGCTTAAAGTGTTGCATTCCAAACTATGATTCAGAAAAGGGGGTGGTGATGAACAGAGTGTCTGAATTAAGCAGACCACTCTTACCCAGTCCAAAGATCAGGGCTTGATCAGGATTCAAGCAAGCCGGGCCGACGACGGCTGAAATGCCAGAAACCGGTCCCCGGAAGCTTGTCTCCTTTCTGGTGAAGAATTGGCTTGGTAGTTTAGCCTGCCCTGTTCCCATGATGCACTGGGCCAGGGACAGGCTGATTTGCATATAGCCAGGTTCTGAGCTGGGATGGTGCAGTGAGCTAAATAACGGGGATGGATCAAGCCCTGATCTTTGGACTGGGTAAGAGTGGTCTCCTTAATTCAGACATTCTGTTCATCACCACCCCCTTTTCTGAATTGTTTTCGGCCACTATAGGTGTGGCAGGGTATACTCAGACATGAGTCCCTTGCTCACTGCACCATCAGAATTCAAGCAAGCCGGGCCGACGACGGCTGAAATGCCAGAAACCGGTCCCCGGAAGCTTGTCTCCTTTCTGGTGAAGAATTGGCTTGGTAGTTTAGTCTGCCCTGTTCCCATGATGCACTGGGCCAGGGACAGACTGATTTGCATTTAGCCAGGTTCTGAGCTGGGATGGTGCAGTGAGCTAAATAACGGTGATGGATCAAACCCTGATCTTTGGACTGTGTAAGAGTGGTCTGCTTAATTCAGACATTCTGTTCATCACCACCCCCTTTTCTGAATCGTTTTCGGCCACTATAGGTGTGGCAGGGTATACTCAGACATGAGTCCCTTGCTCACTGCACCATCAGGATTCAAGCAAGCCGGGCCGACGACGGCTGAAATGCCAGAAACCGGTCCCCGGAAGCTTGTCTCCTTTCTGGTGAAGAATTGGCTTGGTAGTTTAGTCTGCCCTGTTCCCATGATGCACTGGGCCAGGGACAGACTGATTTGCATATAGCCAGGTTCTGAGCTGGGATGGTGCAGTGAGCTAAATAACGGTGATGGATCAAGCCCTGATCTTTGGACTGGGTAAGAGTGGTCTGCTTAATTCAGACATTCTGTTCATCACCACCCCCTTTTCTGAATCGCATTCCAAACTATGAACACCACTTTCGTGCAAGGGAAGAGAAAGTGTAGTCAAACTGCCATTTAACAGATGGAAGATCTGAGTTCCTTGCATTGCCCATTTTTCGGATGCGTATACTGGGGATCAAATCTGTTGAATCACCATTCATTAAGGAGAACTAATTGGGAAGCCCTGTAATTTGAAAATATATCTGAAGTGATGGTATTCACATCATAGGGAGACTTGAAGCATTTTGTCAATGCGATCCACGGGGTTTGATGATCCCGCAAAAGGCTCTCAGTATGGTATTGAGCTGGGCAAAGAAGGAAGTAGGAATGGGGAATGAACTGTTCTAGAGCTGGTAGAGAAGGAACAGTGATATCACCATCTTAAAGATCACTGCTCTGCCTATTAAAGAATGGGGCTGTGTGGACCAAAGCCCGAAGGCCGTAGTCAATCCGTCCAACTGTAGTTCTAAGTTTTTCCACCATGCTTGCTGAGAAACTCTAGAAATTTATACCCCCAGATATTTTAACCTATCACTCAGCACCTGGCTGTCGCCCGTCCAAATCTATGGGGCATAAAGCTGGTCTGATCCGGGAGTGTCAGGAAGCCCACAACAGTCTATTCGCTAGGGCTTTTGCCTAATTCTTAACCTCCACATTGAGGCAGGAGATTGTATGGTATGATGCTAGTGAGTTGTGGGTTGGCTAAGCTTAGTTATTACTATGATGTCAGTGCTGTGCAGGTCAGGTGGAAGCATCTCGGTTCCTAACGCCTCCTGGAAGACTTCCAAGGGGGGCACCTAATTGTAGCCAAGAAGCCTTGTACAGTTTCACAGGAACCCATTGAGGTTTTCGGTTTTACCCGATTTTAACAGGACCAAAGCCTCTCCCAATTTTTCAGTGGTACTCTGGCCCTCAAGAAGGATCCTCGCCTTCTCTATCAACATCTTAGTATGAAGACCGGGCAAAAATGAGGCCCGTTCTGTATGTGAATATGCTTTGGGCTGTGAGTACAAATCTGCATAAAAAGGAGCAAAAGCTACGCGCTATGGGACAATCCCCGCTGATTGTATTGCTCTTGGTCATCTAGGCTATAAGCAATCTCTTTGCGTCAATGAGTATCATTACAGAGCCAGTGCAAGGTTTACTAGTTTCTTGTTTCTTCCCATTGAAAAAGGTAACTTGGGCACATCCAACCCCGTTGTGCGAGCCTTATTCACAAGGGTTTGGTGCACGATGGACTGTGAGTAGAGCAGGTCTTGGAGAAGGGCTGGATCTGGGATTGACTGGTTTTCAGTGTCCAACTCCAGGATATGTGTATCAAGGTCTGCGGTCTCCCGTTTCCTCCTCCTCTCTGTAACTATCAGGTGGCTGATTATTTCGCCCCCACAAAGTGGATTTAAACATCTCTTTAAAAATCAGCAGTGAATTTTTGAATACAGATGCATTTACATTTTCCCCTTGAGCCACGAAGTGGTGATCCCCAGATACCTGATTTTGGGGGGAGGAACTGAGCATGATATCTGCGTACAGCCCAATGGTGAAAGCTCTCCCAGCCATCATAAGTTATCAGTTGGAATCCCATATCCAACACCCCATATGATGCCACTTTGTTAGTCTGGGAAGCCTGCGATATCAATTAAATTCCCGTTTCTGCCTTCCCTAAACAAGAACCGCCAGAGGTAAGGTGCTGCACCTCTATTAAAATAGTAAAATCGGGGACAATGCATTCAACACATGATTAGAATTAGCAATTGATTTATCTTACAAGCTAAAATTGAGGAGAGAATCCTCTCTAAAGCATAAAGAATATCAGAATGTGCCCTCCCGCCACCATTCCGGTTCACACCCTCATTGGTTAGTTGCTGTAGGCCACATGCATCATTGCACCCGTTTGCGATTCCTAAATTGCGAAAACTAGGGAATCGCAATTTAGAAATCGCAAACGGCAATGCATGAATAAGTCACAAATATTTTTGCGATTTCTTAATTTTCCTTAATTGCGATTCACATTTTGCGAATCGCAATTAAGGAAAACCTTCCCATTGATTCCTATGGGCCAAAAGGCAGCATAGGAATCAACGGGAAGGCATTAACAATTTGCGATTTTCATTTTGCGAATCGCAATTTGTTAATGCATTTCAAGGGTGCTGAGGGGGGTCCAAAGGACCCCCCCTGCACCATTGAAATGTTTTTGTAAGTGCAAGTTTCACACACACATGTCCAAAGGACATGTGTGTGTGTAACATGACATTTTCAAAAATGCATTTTTGAGCATTTTTGAAAGATTTTGCAAATTAACACGAGGTTCAACCTCGTGTTAATTTGCACCCCCTATTTGCGAATTGGCATTTTTTAAAACATTCATGCATTGCATTTAAGGAATCGCAAAAATGTGATTCCTTAAATGCAATCGCATTTTTAGAAATCGCAAAAATTGTGATTTCTACACAATTGTTTAATGCATCCCAAAAAGTGATTTTGGAATCGCAAACGGCCGAATTTTGCGATTCGCAAATCGCTTGATGCATGTGGCTGTATAAAACTTGAGCCCCTATACTTGGGGATGCCTCAAATTTCATCAGTCCCAGTGAGCTGTAAAAAGATACACTAGAAGGTGTACTACAGTACAAAGCTTGAAACAAAGGGACTGACAGGTCAGTCTGATGACGGACTCAGAGCCATTTCTCGGGCAACCAACGATTTTAAATTAGCCTCAAAAACTTGTCTTTTTTCCATATGTATAGTAATGTCCAGCAACAAGAAGTACTCCAGATACCCAGCATCAAACCTGCATTTATCCCCACATAGTTTATTCTGAAACATTCGAGAGACCTTTTTAGGAGAAGACATTCCTGGTACTGACTCAACATTTAAGAGGCTAGATAGAGCCACTGGACTTATAGACTCCAGCGTAACATGGGCTCAGAATTCAGCAAACCAGCAACGCCATTTGTTTTGGGATCATTCTTAACGTCCTCCATTTCTATTTCTTCAACTGCTTCAGCAAAGGACATTGGTCAATGAGCTGAGTTTGAGGAAATAGATTCCACTAGGTTATGTGGATTGAAATTGAACTGATGCTGGACTATACCCTGAGAGAGGACTGCAACTATGCCCAGCTATTCTTCTTTACCTGCACCTGGAGGCATACCCATTTCCTTATTTCTTACTGCTCTACCCCTTTCTCCCTTAGAGAACATTGATAAGACAGTAGGATGGGACTTCACTAGGGACAAATGGGCTTGGGGCTTCTTCCGCCGAAGAATTTTAAAAAATTTGGGGGAGCTGGTGTAAATGGTAGTAGGACCGGCTGACCCTGAAGGAGCGAATAAACGACCAGAACGCAGGCACCTAGAGGGCGTCTTCGACCTTAAGAAACTGAGGGGATAAGCCACAGACACCCACCTTACTACTCAACCACAGATACCATTGATTCCAGTGATGCCACAGACAAATTCTACCCTTCATTCTGGAGCACTTTTCTTCTCTACGGCTCAACAGTAAATTCAACCTCTTGGAAGAGTAGAGCAGAAGTTCATAAAGGGCGTATAACTTGGGATAAATGTGAACTGAGAACAACCCCCTTGCCAAGAAGCACAAGCCACACCAACCTAATGTTGGTCGCTTCTGCACCACAAGGGAGGGGCTGTGACCTAAGCCTCCCCAACACATATGATGCACGATATACGTGGCAATAACCAGCCTCCCTCGTGATTTTGGGTATGTGCTTAATGCTTGCTGCCACTTCCTGCTTGATGTTTGCTGCTTAATTGTCAAACCTCTATGTGCAGTTTGGAATCCGTTAATATATTACTGCTCCCACTGCACTTTCAATAACTCAATTACTCCACTCCCATGAGAAGCGTTGAATAACAAGAATCCCTCTAAGATGGTATTTTTGGGGCCCACACCCTAATAATGATGGTTTTTGGACCCAAGCATAGAGTGCTCCAACTTTGAGTGCAGGAGGAATAAATGTGATATAATGTATATATATATATATATATATATATATATATATATATATATATATATATATATATATATAATTTATGTATTTAGCCTTTAATCTTTAATCAAGTGGCAACTGATAAAAACTGAAGAAAAGGCAGCTCGAGAGATGAAAAAGAACAGTCTCTCTAATGTGAACATGAGGAAAGAATGCGGAAGGAGGTGTTGTAGGAAGCTGGCTCTGTATATACTATACCAAAGTAAGGTATAGTGTGCACAGAGTCCAGTGGAACCCCAAAGGTAGGCAGAGGTAAAAGTAGATAGCACCTTACTCTCTATTTGAGGTAGTGTGGTCAAGCAGTAAGGCTGTATCAGAGGGTAGTGTTAAGCGTTTGTTGTACACACTCAATCAGCAAACAATATCACACACTCAAATACTGAACTTCAGACCAATTAGTTTTGTATACAAATATTCTTAGTTATTTTATTTTCTAGAACCAATCAAGCCTGGCACAGGTAAGCAATAAATGATTTGCAGTATTAATGCAGTTTGTAAATAGTTCGATTTGCAATTGTACGTGCACTTTGATTCGATTACATTTGAGTTACTGATAATGCAATGCTTTTCAGAATACAGTACATATACTTTGTATAGGATTTTTTTGTAGAATGTCAAGTAGATTACTTTACAGATTACTTTTCTTACACAGTGCAGTATACCTGGATACTGCACTGTGACATTTCCTGTAAACAGAAAAGTAAAAGCTTTTTTGTTATTTAGTTACAGTTTTAAAGGGTTTCTTAGATTTTCCAACTCCACACTTAGAAACTTTTCAAAGAAAAACAGTCAAAGTTATCCTAAGGAGGAAAATAGGTTTTCATCCCAAAGGAAAATATTCGGTTGTGGGAGTTGGGTTTCTGGTTGTAGACTCTGGGGTCACCCAGGGTCAAGGATGCACTCTTGTCACACCCTCAACGGCACTAGGGGGCCTCCAGTTGCTGACTGCCGATGAGCAGGCCACTGGGTTGTGGGAGCAAAGCTCCTGGACTGAAGCTCAGAGCAAATGGGTGTTCAAGCCAGCACAAAAGGTACACCCTCAGCAGCACCGGGGCGGCCGGGTGTAGAGTGCTGTTTTGGCGTTGGGCGCCCTGTAGCTTTCAATGGGGAGTCTCCAGTTTGCAAACACACTGCAGGCACAAGGACGAAGGTCTTCTGGGTGCCACCACCACTTGGAAAGGTAATTTGGGATGCTGTGGGTTGGTTAAGCACCATCGGTTGGGCCACCCAAGGCCGTGGGGCGTCGGGTGCAGGAGTGCCTTTTAGGGTCAGATCTTCTTACCAGCTCCTGGTCACAGTTGGGTGGACGTTCCGGTTTGAGGCTGCAGGCATCGCTGGAGGCTTGAGGCAGTTCAGGGGTCACCAGATCTTGGGTCAGGATCACCAGGGAGACCTCTGCTTGGTGTTGGGCCACTCAAACTCGGGCCTTGTTGGGCCACTCAAACTCGGGCCGTGGTTGTGGGGTGCAGATTGGTGCAGAATTGCGTATCCTGCCGGAGCTGGAGTCTGTTGGTGAACAAACCTAGTGTTCACGGTAGACAGAGTCTTTTCTTTTGAAGGCAGGGCAGGACCTCGGGTTCTTAAGGCTGCTGGCTACAGGACACACTGGGGTTTCACTACTGCAGGTTCGAGGTGGGGACAGGCCGGTAGGCATCCTCCTCTTGTTAGCTTCAGCACGGCTGTTTGGTCCTGCTTCTTCTTTTGATCTTCTGGTTTCTTGTCTGGGGAAGCAAGGTTCAGGGGTGCCCCTAAATACTAGATATAGTGGCAATACAGATAGGTAAAAGGTTGAGAGCAATGGATCCCTTCTCTGGGGAGGGTACAGCCCCTATAATGCCACCCTCCAGTGGTAGGGGGGCATATGCCACACCCTGGTTGGCTGGGTCTCCCCATCTGCAAGATGGCGGGGGATGAGAGTTGTGCTTCACCTCGCCTCCCCCACCAGAGGGGTGGAATTGGCAGAGGTAGGCACACCTCTCTTCCTCACATGTTTTTCCCACTGGTTCTCCTGCCCAAAGTGGGGGTTCAAACCAGAGTGGAACAATTGCTGCAAGCAGCAAGTGGCCCGGGGAAGCTCACAAAGGTGGTAAGCCTTTGATGCTTCCCCTTCGAGTACCCTGCCCATCCTGGGGAGGAGGCTTGCCACCTCTTTCCAGGATATGAATTGTTTCAAGTGCCCTAGAGCAGCAGGCTCTCGACCCAGTTGTCCAAAAACATGTCTGGATTGTGGCATCTGAAAGCACCCACTCCGCCTGGACACTAGTGGTCGTTTTTCAGGAGGCATCTCAAAGATGTCCACTTTGTACATTTTTCATTAAATCCCACACTGGCATCAGTGTGGGTTTAATGTGCTGAGAAGTTTGATACCAAACTTCCCAGTGTTCAGTGTAGCCAATATGGTTCTGTGGAGTTCGTAATGACAAACTCCCAGCACCATATACTCTTAATGGGAGCACTGCACTTACAATGTCTAAGAAAGGACTTAGATACTATAGGGGTAAAGGGCTCATGCACCTGTACCCTCACCACTGATATAGTGCACCCAGCTAGACGGGTGACTGAGCTATGCCAAGTTGACTCTTCACTTTGCTCTGCACTCAGAGAGCCCGTCGGCCAGTCAGAATCCAGCCAGTAATCTCAAAGGGCAGGCCTTTCCACCCTTGAATTTACATTGCACGGGTTCTGACATGGTTTCCATGCCAGCCTGTCCAACATGGAAACCACAGGGTGCAGGGATGAACCACACCTCCCATTTCACTATGGGAGCATGCATTACAGCCGGTTTATGGCCATAATGCATGCTACCATAGTGAAACGTAGGAATGCGACCGAACAATTTTCGGTCACACCCTAATGAGGTGTTCGGGGCTGCGGACTGGGTGTTGGTCAGTCCCAGGACCAAGTCAGTGTTGGGCGGAAGGAATTCCACCCGACATTGAAATCTGACCGCAAGTTTTTGAACTGGTGGAGGTGAAGTGTGGACTGGCTCAATGTAGCACCGCCAAGCCCCAGGTCCTGCTGGGGTCCCCATAGATTTTTTTCTTAGATCATTAAGAACTCTGAGCTCCATTGTTCACTTACATTTTCAATGTAATAAGCAAGGTGGGTCTTCCTGCATCTTAGAAAAGTACCATAATTATCCCCATTTTTGAAAAAGGGGATAAATCATTATCACAAAATTATAGACCCATTTCCTACTAGATAGTAAAGCCAAACTGATGGGGCGCTTATTGTGAACAGGTTGGCCGATTGGGTATGTGAGAGGAATATTTTGATTCAAGCACAGTATGTTTTCCAAAGGGGCAATGGAACAGTGGATCAATGTCTTAACCTGAGATTGACCATTAAAAAATTTACAATCGCTAAGAAGCAAATTTGTATGGCTTTCATGGACCGCTCCACCATTTTTGACGGTGTGTCCCACCATAAGCTATGGTCAGTTATGGAGGATATGGGCATAGATGTTGCTATAATACATTTTATTTGTCAGATTTACTCACAAGCAACTGTGGGTGTGCGCTATGGCAGGGATGGAGAGTGCACAAGGTTTTTCCAGTTTATGAGAAATGTCAGACAAGGCTGTGTCCTCGTCGCCTTTTTATTTTAGATTTATACTAATGGGGTGGAGGCCTCAGTGTCAGAGTCCACTACTGATGTCCCCTCTTTTAATGCAGCCCCCCTTCAATATTAGTTTATGCAGATGACGCTACATTAATAGCAAGAAAGGGGGTGGCCTTACAGAGATTGATAGAGGCCTACTCTGAGTTTATTAAAGGCTTGAAGCTTCGTGTTAACAAAGCAAAATCCTTTGCACTAGTGGCAGGAGCACGTTCAAAGAAACTCCCAGTATTCCATATAGAGTCACTTAGGTTGGAGGTGGTGGACACATTTCCCTACCTGGGGGTCATTTTTGATAATAAGCATTCAAGGCGAACTATGATAGCCAATAGAGCTCTCGTGATGGAAAGAAGCATAATTTAATTTTATGAAGAAGCTAGGGTTTAAGCCTATTGAGACCATGAAAAAGGTATACAATGCAAAGGCCATCACTTCTGTAAAGTATGAAGCAGGGGTTTGAGAGATGGTGGTAATGATTCTCTTCTAATGGCTAGAAGGTGGATTCTTCAAAAGGTTATTGGCCCTACCTTGCAGTTATTCCAACTTTGTCATACCGAACTTGGTTCCCCATACGTCTTTGAAGTTATCAGGCATGCCCCAATTTTATTATGGCATTCCATCTGGAGGACTGACACAGTTAATTTAGCTCAGAGCATTATCAGGGACTGTTTGGTCCTTGATCATGTGCATAAGATTTCCTGGTTGCAGTATGTAAAATGTACACTGAGATCACTGGGGCAGGTTGAATTATATGAATTCCTACAAGGTTGTGCGACCATTTCCAAAATGAGAATTAAGGACATCTTTTTAAAGAAGGTTGTGTACGAGAGCGAGGAGGAAAACAGACCAAAGTCCCCTGTTATTTCCCCCATCTTGCAGGGCAAGCATTTGTATTTAGAGTTTTTTGTCGTTCCCCCAGCATTGTTTTTATTCTGCTGAGTTTATGATTGAACTTTAGTGCCTTGATGATGGGCTTCCAAGTTAAAGGTACTCACTCGAAGATCTTATCAGCTTGCCCATGTGATGGATTGTCAGAGCAGTCTGAACTTTATACACAGATTTTTTGCAGTTTTTTTCAAAATGCAAAGGATGAGATATATTCTCCTTCCTCAGAAAATAACATTTTAGAAAATGCCAACCAGCCCTTTATTTTATTAAAAAACGTAGTGATCCATTAGTATGTTTAGTAGCAGCTTCATTTCTTTGGCCCTCTTGGAAATGCAGGAGAGCTTGTGTAGACTGGCAACATTGAGGGATGATGAAATGGGATTTTATTATCACTTTAAGGCACTTTACACTTTATAAAGTTTATATTTACGAGGAGGTCCTCATTGGGTGTCTTGTGGTTTGATGAAACATGACCTATTCAAAATGTAGGCACAAGATAATGCTCCTGATTTTGATGATGGCCTGATTGGTATTTGAATGGATTTTATCTGGTTTTATTTAAGAATTTGAATTTTATATAAATTGTGTTTATTGTTTTTATTCTGTGTACTTTATATGCTTTGCAAAATAGACATTTTGACTGACTGATTTCAATGCTTTCATATTTGTATACAATAGCTATGTTTGCAAACCTGATTTTAGTAGTCTCTTGTAAAGTTGTACTTAGCTGTGACCTTTTTCTGTCTTTTCAGGCGTTCCTGATTGGAGCACAGAGGGCTGTGCGGTTCGGCCTTTCACTAATGGCACACATTCCGTTGGGGCGCTTCCAGAACAGGTGAGTCTCTTCGTTTCCGAAACTCTCCTCAACTGCCTGGCTAGGCATAGTCCAGGAGGACTAGGGTTTTAAGAGGGTCATATTCCAAAATGACGGTCGAGCCTATAGCACTCACATGAATAGCAGACCTTGGTTCCAGAGTGTTCTTGCTTATGTTCTATGTGGAAGTATTTTGTACCTTCAGGGTTGGCCTTTGTTGCAGGACGGTTTAGCAGGTGCGCAGATAATGTGATGCTTACATGTTCTACTCTTCCCACTACCATATTGTGACTCTGCTGCCTCTTTCTCCTTGCTCACACACTTTCGACATCAAGTGATGCTCTAATTCTTTAGGCACTTCCAGGATATTCCCCTAATTGAGGTCTTGATGATTACAGGGACGACAAGGGTTCTAACTCTAGGCATATAGTAACTGGGTATTGCCTGTAAGGAAACCAAACTCTCTCCAGAAGCTTCTGTTACTTTGTGCTCCATTGGAATCAGGGCATGGGGAGGAATGCAAAAACACCTGGGAGTTGAAAAGAGGCCCTGACTGAAGATTCTCCCCACACTTTGGTAGAAATACTCCAGTAAGAAGGCCAGACTTTGAGACCCTAAATAGCTTGTCCAGTCTATTACCTATACCTTGTAGATCTAAAACAGAATCTGCCCACTTATAAGACTTTCTTGTAAACTCGAAAAATGTATGTGAATAGGATTAGCCCAAAACAATTGGTTGTGCATCACTGAGAATAGCGAACCCCAGGACAGTCTCAACCTTTCCTACGGTGCTTCCCATCGTTTCATCCAAACTGCATAGGTCTGGGTCGAGGGTAGAACCAAAGCAGGCATCCTGTGCCTCAGAACCTGTGCCTGAACGTCACAGGCTGCATAATGTTTCCAGTACTAAGCGCAGCACCGATGCAGAAGGGAGCTGTACATTTCTTTTTCCCATCTTCAGCGAATACATGAACTGTTTCTGACCTCTACTGTCTGCAGCACATGCACTATCCTGTATATTGTTCGAGTTAATGTGTGCTCAGGTCAGACCCTTGCTTGTTAGCACAGCACAAAGAAAAGCCTCGCGAGACAGCCACATGTCCCTCCACAGGAAGAGTGACGTGACCTTCAAAAAGAATGGGCAGACATTCAGCACAGACACATTATGAGCATCCAGAGCTGGGGAACTAATGCCATCCCGCATGGAGCTGGCCTCGGTCGCGAGCGCAGGCACACTCAATGTTGACATTATGGAAATACTCCTCTTTCAGGAGGAAGTTCTGAAATGGAGAAAAACAACGAATAGAAAGTACTGCCGTTACATTAGAGACAATTCCGATACTTGAGGATCAGCCTTTATTTTGAGGGCTGCCTCCAGAAAAGTTCTGTTACCACAGTACTTTTAAGCCATGCCCTCTAAGGAAGACATAAAGATGTTCAGGGGGGATGTATGTCGTTACAACGCATACTTTTACAACGCATACCTTTAAAACGCATTTTTTACACCGCAACATCCATTACAACCGGTCCATTTCAACGCATGCCATTACAACGAATTCTTTGAAACTACCGTTACAACCCATTCCACTACAACGCATACTACATTTACAACGCATACCATTACAACTCATACCATTACATTGCATGTATGGTAAGTATTGGATAGTGTAGGGGTAAACATTACTATTCTAACTCCAGGGGGTGCAACAGTAGGGTAAGTGTTGGATAGTGTAGGGGTAAACATTACTATTCTAACTCCAGGGGGTGCAACAGTAGGGTAAGTGTTGGATAGTGTAGGGTAAAAATTACTATTCTAACTCCAGGGGGTGCAACAGTAGGGTAAGTGTTGGATAGTGTATGCATGCCTTGTAATGGTATGCGTTGTAATGACTGTGTTGTAATGACATGCGTTGTAGTGGTATGCGTTGTAGTGACATGCGTTGTAATGGTTGCGTTGTAATGGAAAGCGTTGTAATGGATGTTGCATTGTAAAAGTTTTGTTGTAAAGGTAGTGCGTTTTAAAATTTGCGTTGTAAGTGTTGTTTCTCGTTCAGGGGTGGTGGACTTACAACCTCTTCTCATGGAAGTGCCAATTTGATCACATTTCAAGTTCTCATGCATGGTGACTGTCATTTCTTTCTCAAAGTGGCTGTTTCTGCCATGGGAGGAACCTCTTTCGATGGGAACTTCTGACAGAAATTCAACCAATGTCCCTGTTGGGTTGTGGAATTTCCAATAACAGTGTAGCATATGTTCTGCCATGACAGGTTGTGTGAAACAAGTTATGATCAAGAAACCTCGAAAATGCTAGACCTGGAAACCTCCTGAGAGTTTTTTTTGTGGAGTGCAGTGGGTACGAAAAACAGTGAATGCAAATACATTTTGAAAAAATTACATACACAGACTTACTTTTGAATGTCTGCATGTCATGCCGTGCATGAAAACTATTATTTTATCTGAATATCTAATTTTCCTGCCCTGGTGTGGTGATAAAGTCAAAATGTATGGTGTCAATTGAACTGGAGATTTGGCATATTCTTTAAAATTCAAATGTTTAGGAACACATTCAGGCAATATTTAAAGGTTTTACTTGTGAATGTGAATTGACCATAATTGTGATTGACAAATAGATGTGATTAACATCTGGCGACTTTATCGGAATGCAAAATAACGGTTGATTGGGTCAATTTTTGCTATATTTGGCAAGTTTTGTGTAACATGAGAAATTGCAATGGGATCCTTACCAGCACTATCCTGGAAAAAATAATCGTACTGTTTGTGCACCTAATTCCTCACTAAGGGCCCGATGTAGGTACCAAATACTGGTCGGAAACGGCCGATTTTGGCCGTTTCCGACCGGTATTTGGCCTACTGAGATGTAGGGGACCTTTTCTTGTCCGATTCGGTATTTTACAGATTCAGTAAAATTACCGAATTGCAAAAATACCGAATCGGTAATTTTACCGATTTTTTTAAATTTGGGATGTAGGTGGGACTACTTTCAGTCCCGCAGGCCCTTCAGATTCGGTATTTTAACACCCAAACCAATTGGGTGTTAAAATACCGAATCCAGGGGTGCATGCACATGTGTGCATGCACACCTATGCCATGTGACAGACAGACATGCCCTTAGGGCATGTCTGTGTGCCACATGGCTCACATGCCTTTTTTGGGGTGCTGGAGGGTGTCAAAGTGACACCCCCTGCACCCTTGCACAAATCGGTAATTACCGAATCGGTAATTACCGATTCGGTAATGCCCATTGATTCCTATGGGCTTCAAGGCCCATAGGAAGCAATGGGGGATACCGATTCGGTATTTACAGAATCGGTAAATACCGAATCTTACAGATTCGGTATTTACCGAATCTGAAATACCTACATCTCCCCCCCTCTAATTTACCACTTCATAAATACTGATTCGGTATGGTTCGGTATTTATGAAGTGGTAAATGTAGATTTACCTACATCGGGCCCTAAATACTTTAAATGGCTTCCACCCATTTACTAGTCCACCACGCGTTTTCGCCTATGACTACCCAGTTTTTGGAATGTTACTGTGAGCGAGTCTCACTTGCTGAGTACCACTCATGGTACATTTACAGTAATTGGACTAATTAACATCAGTGTCTGAATTTTTCGGATAATGCCGCTGCTGCGTAACTATAGTATGGCTGAGATACCCGCCACCCCCTCTCAACACAATCCCCAAGGATGGGAAACCGGAAACAGTTCTGAACTTTTGGGAGGCGGGAGGGAGTGACCCTCCCGGCCGTATTTATTAAAATATGAAACAAAATCAAAACGTTAAAATAACAGTTTCATATTATGTACAATTTCATTTCCACATTACGATGTTTGGCTAACCTTAACAGATCTCTAATACAAAGGTTCTCCTAGCCGAACTAACATCCTACAAAACATTTGACTTGAAATTGTACATCCTAACGTTAAGGGCCAACGGCAAGGTCGTAACCGGTGTCAGATCCCTAAACCAGAAATACCCCCCTCACTTGTGAGGGGAGCGACCGCACAGAGGCGTACCTCACGTGCATCTACCAACTTCCCTTTGACTTGACGGGGGCCCCAATGAACTCGACGCCATTTAACGGTCGTCCGAGGACTCGTGTGAGGTGTCTAAAAGGTAGCGTAAACCCCCTCCCAAACCCCCACACAACTTACCCCATCTGCCGTCGCAGATGTCCTGGCCCCGGGAAATTCCCCAGGAGGGCCCGTAGCCCCTCCTATCCAGGAAGGGGCCTTGACCGCCTTTCCTTTCCTTCCGGCGGCCCATCCTTAGAAGGGACCGCCTCCCCGTTGAGGGGCCAATGGCCACCTCCCCCGAGCGCTCCCATCCGTAATGGGTGACGCCCCCCCATAGGGATCTTCCAATTACTGCTCACCGATCATGACCTTACCGCCCGACCAAAAATAAATACGACAATTTACCTAAAATACTAAATTACAAAACAACCATAACTATTAAAGTATGATTACTGATCACCTAAGATACTAAATTATGAAACAACCATAACTATTAAAGTATGATTACTGATCACCACTAGTGCAGAATTACTTTATTTGCAAAAAACATACTGAAAATGACCATTCTTTATTGCATACTCAGAATATTACGACAATCATCACAACCTGCAAGAAATAAAGTTACCACATCAAAACTTTATTCAAAACAACTAGCTGTCCTCAGGGGCTGGTGGGTGGGTCAAAATTGGCTCTTCGTTCCGTCTCGGGCTCACGTGCAGCGGGGAGGTGCAGCTTCAGAGCACAGGAACAAGAGGATGCTTTCTTGGCTTGTTGCTCCTTTTATCCGTCTTCGGGCGGGCGTAAACCCGCCCCCGCCTGCCTCCGAGGGCGTGGCCGGCCGCGTCAGTGTCTAGGACAACCCACTCCAGGGCGGGAAAAAGGCGCGCCCCGGCTACGCCGCTTCAGGCATACCAGCCGAGACTCGCCTCCCGCCCAAGATGGCTTCCCGGGGGGATCGGGGTACTCCACCATACGTTCGGGGGGACCGAATGGTCGCCCCTTTCCATATGGCTGAGATACCCGCCACCCCCTCTCAACACAATCCCCAAGGATGGGAAACCGGAAACAGTTCTGAACTTTTGGAAGGCGGGAGGGAGTGACCCTCCCGGCCGTATTTATTAAAATATGAAACAAAATCAAAACGTTAAAATAACAGTTTCATATTATGTACAATTTCATTTCCACATTACGATGTTTGGCTAACCTTAACAGATCTCTAATACAAAGGTTCTCCTAGCCGAACTAACATCCTACAAAACATTTGACTTGAAATTGTACATCCTAACGTTAAGGGCCAACGGCAAGGTCGTAACCGGTGTCAGATCCCTAAACCAGAAATACCCCCCTCACTTGTGAGGGGAGCGACCGCACAGAGGCGTACCTCACGTGCATCTACCAATTTCCCTTTGACTTGACGGGGGCCCCAATGAACTCGACGCCATTTAACGGTCGTCCGAGGACTCGTGTGAGGTGTCTAAAAGGTAGCGTAAACCCCCTCCCAAACCCCCACACAACTTACCCCATCTGCCGTCGCAGATGTCCTGGCCCCGGGAAATTCCCCAGGAGGGCCCGTAGCCCCTCCTATCCAGGAAGGGGCCTTGACCGCCTTTCCTTTCCTTCCGGCGGCCCATCCTTAGAAGGGACCACCTCCCCGTTGAGGGGCCAATGGCCACCTCCCCCGAGCGCTCCCATCCGTAATGGGTGACGCCCCCCCATAGGGATCTTCCAATTACTGCTCACCGATCATGACCTTACCGCCACAGGCCGGATAGTTGACCGGCTATCCGGACCCCCCACAACAAATCCTGCCTAAAGGTCATGGTTCAAACTCTTTAGCCAAGCTATGAGATCACCTATGAGTAACTCATTGCCCACCCGGGACAAATGAACCCCATCCCCCAAATACATACTGTCCCCTTTGATACAACCATGCGGAACAGAATGCAGTGTACTTGAACGAAACAATCTACTCAATTTGTTATTTATTTTCTTTACTGAATGATTCAGAGCAGAAACCGAAATAGCCCCCCGCCACACTTTCCGTGGGATCATATGGGACCATGCAATTGTGCACCCTGGAACTCTTCTCGCCAACCAACTTACTGTGGAAAGCATTGCCTCAAGAAGAAGTCATCTACCAGTGGCCACCAAATCGTTGCTCCCAAGATGGACTATGATTATAGACGGCGGTGACCTTGTCCGCCCTAACAAACCCTCGAAAAAGGATTGAAACTGGTCAATACAGAGCCCGCCCCTTCCGTAGAAGGTCACCCTGTACCCGTATTCCCCAGCCACGTGAATCATGTCACCTGCTTTGAATACGTCCGCGGCACGCCTCACGTATGAGTGGCCCACGACCCACACCTCCTTTTTCGCAGCCGGTGATGTCTGACCGCTGGTCCCCAGGTGTCGGGTCGACTGCACAGTCCGCCCCGCCTCGTAAGCTTGCGCAACTGAAAACCAAACAAAAACAAGACGCGTGAGTACATTATTACAGCTTCACAACATGTGCAACCGCACATACCTTTTGTAACAGTTCGAGAACCAACGCCCCAAACGTTTTATTTCTTCCACACTCTGACCCCTGGCTGTAGCCTCAGTAGCAGCCCCTATCCGAAAGGAATGGGTCCCGAACTCGCCGGGGTTCAAGCCCGCGGCCGAAATCGACATCGCAAGCACCCGCTGGAACTGAAACCTCGTCAGTGGGGTGGCGTCAGCGTGTCTCAACAAGGTCCCCCCCCATGATGCCACCCTCTGCGCTAAATATTCCTCTACGCAAACAACAGGGCACATGGAAGACCCGGGAACCCTCTGAATGACTATGCAGTCCCCAATTGCGCCCTGATCGGTTTTGGACCTGACAAAAGAGACCGTCATCGTCTCTACCTTGACCTGAATGTGCTCACGGCACAGTCCCCCCATCGTATCCTGCTTGTTCTTCGCCACTAGTTCGCTTACCCGCATAGCCCCATGGAATGCTAGCGCAAATGCGGCTCGGAACAACACTGTTTCATACTGGGATGAACACGTTGCAGGGAGTACGGACAATAACAGGGTCAACCTATCCAGACCTATCGGGTGCCTCTCATCTATTCTGCGACCCTCAAGGCGTTGCCACCCACGTAGCGCTTTCTGTACCACAAAAGACGCTGTCGGGTCCTGGATCCCATGAGCCCTTGCCATAAAGGAAATGGCGGCCCGATGCCTCAGGGCCGTAGCTACTGATTTGCCTGCCTGATGTAAAGACAGCAAACATTTTACGACAAACTCTTCCTGTACCCAAAGCTCCCCCCCAGCAGACCCCAAAAAGGACAAATAGGAACGGAACGCCCCTTCATATGCCTTCCTTGTCCTGGGTGCTAAACTCTCTCCCACGAGGTTTTGTAGTTCGGGGCACCGAGAGACCAGAGAGCTTCGGGAAAGGGTGCTGCCACCAGGTCCGCTGTGGGCAGAAAACCCCAGAAGGCCTGCATACGGAAACGAGAAAGCGCATCAGCCGCTTGGTTCAATACCCCCGGGACATGTTTTGCCCTAAAGAGCACATTCAACTGCATACACAATAAAACAATTTCTTTGAGCAGTCTCAGAATCCACTTGCAACGTGCTGCCTGACTATTGATACACTCAACCACGGTCATGTTATCAGACCAGAACACCACAGAGTGATCCCGAAACCCCTCCGGCCATGTTTTCAAGGCCACCAGAATAGGGAAGAGTTCGAGAAAAGCAATGTTACTCGTCAGCCCGCACTCGTGCCACCATGACGGCCATTTTTGAGCCGACCATTGTGTACCAAATATGGCACCAAAACCTACACTCTCGCTGAATCTGTCCAAAGCCCCAGCTCCTCGGAGGACACCGCAGGTTTGTTCCAGACGATTCGACCATTGAAATCCGCCAGAAATGCCAACCAAATGCGCATGTCCTGGCGAACTTCTGCCGAGAGCCTCGTGCGGTGATGCCCTTCCTTCAGGCCTACCATGGCTTGTGCAATCGAGCGGGAAAAGGGGCGGGCCATTGGCATTACTCTCAGGGCAAAATTTAACTGACCCACCACCTGTTGCAATTGATGCAGGTTTACTTTTGTCGCACGAATACATGTTTCAAGGGACGTCCTGAATTTTAACACTTTTTCTCTGGGTAATCTAAAACAACCTTCTTCCGAGTCGAGCTCGATCCCCAGAAACTCGAGCAAAGTTGAGGGACCCACAGTCTTACCTGGCGCCAATGGCACACCAAACTGATTCATTAAGACACAAAATTCATGTAAGGCCTGTCCACATTCAGTACCCCCGGCTGCCCCCAAAAACAGAAAGTCATCAAGATAATGCATAACATGCTGAAAACCCGTCTTCCTTGTGAATACCCATTGCAGAAAACAACTGAACTTTTCAAAATAGGCACAGGATATAGAGCACCCCATTGGCATACATCTGTCCATGTAATAGCGACCCTGAAACGTAAAACCAAGGAGACGCTGATCGTCTGGATGCACCGGGAGCAACCGGAACGCTGACTCGATGTCTGATTTTGCCATCAGCGCCCCGGGCCCCAGGCGATTCAACATGGCAACGGCCTCATCGAAAGATGCGTACCGCACCGAACACACTTCCGGGTCAATCGCTTCATTTACGGAAAGACCACGTGGGGCTGACAAGTTATGTATCAGCCGAAACTCACCCGGGTCCTTCTTGGGGACCACCCCTAGAGGGGAACAAACAAAGTTAGCAACCGGTGGCAAATCAAAGGGACCGGCGACGCGACCTCGAGTCACCTCCTTCCCAATCTTTACCTGTACCACCACCGTATGCTGCAAGACCGACAGTTGATTCTTACAGTTTGCTACACCCTGAAAATCCCCCACTGGGATGCGGAAACCATATGAAAATCCGTCACGCAACACCCCAGCGGAAGCATGATCCGGGTATTCGCTGAGCCAAGGAATCATTGCCATGGTATCAATCGGAGTAGGTAAAGGCGCCCCTCGGACTATTTCAGACCTGTTTGGCGCTTCCCCTACCACCGTTATCACCCGTTTTGGCTCTGCACATGGACTCTGGATGGGATGGCTGCCCACACCCCCCACATTCATGTCTAAACTTGCATGACCCCTGGGGCCTCGTACATTTTCCCCTGTTAAAATTCCAACAAATCCCCCTTTACCTGCATTGCCACTCGACTTCGAGTGGTGCTCGTTACCTGCACCCGTCCGAAAGGGTGTCCCAGAGTATTGGCGGGAAGATTCACCCCCGTTACTCCCTGACAATGGCACTTTTAACATTCCTGAACTCTCCATTTTTTGCCATGAAACGGAGTCGAAACAATCCCAAGTCAGCTCAGGGTCGTGCTCCTTAGCTTTTCTAAAAATATTGTCATAACAGAACCACTGATTGCCCCCGTACGATCCGGAATACTCCATGATACGTGACTGATAAATAGGCAACTCGGTCAGCAACTCGGGCCTGCGTTCGCCCACGATGGAGGTAAAAATGCCCCATGCTCTGCCCCAAGTACCTATGTTTTCATCAACCTTAAAGGCGGCCATTTTTGCGCGCCAAACACTCGGATGCATGAGCTCCTTTTGGCTCTTAACATGCTCCATCTCGTAATGGTCGGTAAGCAAAGAAAAAATGTTCACATACTTATTCGCCCAAATCTTTTCCTTAATTTCCAGTGGAACGTGCTGAGCCACCTTCTCCCTTCGTGAAGGTACAGACCCCTCCCCCGCAATCGGCAATGGCCGCTTACCTGAACCAGATGCTGCATATGCCGCCGAACTTGGGCCTGTTGCATTTTCCGCCGCCGGAACTGGCGGGGTAACAGAAGATGGTGCCTTCGCAGCCTCTCTAGATTCCCGCAGTTGTCTCATTACTGCCCGTGCGTCGTCAGCCGTGGCGCCCTCACTATCCTTACCCAACCACGCTGCTACTTGTGCCGCTAACTCGGGAGGCATATCTTCCCCGGTCACGGGGGTGACCACCACGGGGATCGGATGCCCCTCCTTCGGAACAGGGGTTGTCTCCTCAAGTGGTATATCGGGAACCGGGGTTTCCTCCCCTAGTGCTCCCCTTTTGGACCTCTTGCCTCTCCCACCAGGGACTACTCCTGGCAAAGCTGGTCCGACGACTCGCTTCGGTCTTCCCTCCCCGTTCTTAGCCGCCATCTGCTTCTTCAAATCGGCTACCTCCTTTATGAGCATGCAGAGCATCTGATCGGTACCGACCCGCTTTCTGACCTTCTTGCCTGGCATTCTCAAACGAAGATATCTGTAAAACAAAAAGAAAGATTACAACGCTCAAAATTGGCTCTTCGTTCCGTCTCGGGCTCACGTGCAGCGGGGAGGTGCAGCTTCAGAGCACAGGAACAAGAGGATGCTTTCTTGGCTTGTTGCTCCTTTTATCCGTCTTCGGGCGGGCGTAAACCCGCCCCCGCCTGCCTCCGAGGGCATGGCCGGCCGCGTCAGTGTCTAGGACAACCCACTCCAGGGCGGGAAAAAGGCGCGCCCCGGCTACGCCGCTTCGGGCATACCAGCCGAGACTCGCCTCCTGCCCAAGATGGCTTCCCGGGGGGATCGGGGTACTCCACCATACGTTCGGGGGGACCGAATGGTCGCCCCTTTCCATAAGTGGCGCATAGTTGGTTGCATGTGAACACATGAGCAGACACCTATGCGCATGTGCGCAGGCTGCACGTGTGAAACTACCACCTTGAGAAGCCCGGAATCTGTGCACATGTAGCCTGTCACAGAAGGGAGTTTACAAGGAATGTTACTGACCTGGGGTAGGCCTTATAATATGAGTGGACTTTCATAGCGTAGGTCTGTGGGACTCACAAGAAAATCTGTAGTACTTTCACTATATAATAACAATAGGAGAAATCTTCCCAAAAGTATAGTTTGGCAGCATTTAGGTCTTCAGGATCCAGCTAGGTGTAAAACATGGGTGCCAAATTTGAATTTGCAGTTCCCAACACAGCACATTCACATCTAATGAGACGTCAGGAATTACCATAGATCTCTGACTTAGCTCATGATCAGATTTCAGACCTTTGCATTCCCTACTGGGCCAAGTTAATTACTGTGCTTCCTACCAGAGGGGACAAAGACTTCCTCATACAAAAGGAACAATTATCAATGATTAACTCAGCTCCTGGGGAAGGAAGAAGAGGGGATGAAATCTGTATTTGACCTCTAGCCTGCCACGCTCCAAGTGAGCTGGGACAGCTCTGGCCAACTAGAACAAAGGGGAGGGCAGACCTCTGGATCCAACACAGTAGGGGCTTGATTTCGAAGTTTTAGTGGGAAAGGTTCATAAAGTGATGTCCCTTCTTGACCAGCGAAGGGTGGAGCTGAGGCCTTCAAGGGGAGCTCTTTTCAAAGAAGTCTTGAAGTCAGCATGTTGTAATTATCTTAAAGTGCTCTGCGGGTGGTTGGATAGGAGTGGAGGGATTGTGTGGGATCGTAGGTTTGGACGTAGGTACCTAGGCTTTAAAACTTTTCATCTTCTCTTAAAATCCATGCACAAGGCAGAGACTGTTGATAAGACCCTGGATCTGAGAGGCAGCAATAATGAAAAGGATGCTCAGCTAGAACGAAATTCCACTTACTTGATGTCTTGCAAAGATGGACTGAAGAATTTGACTCCAACTGACATCCAAGACTAGTATGGGTATCCAGGGCTAGTGATGCCCGCCCCTTAATGCACTTACACATTTTTACACATATACCCCATTTGAAAACAAAAGCAAAAAAACAGGCTCATAGTTCTCAGTCATACTCACTTGGAAAGCCCTATGGTTTGGATCAGAGCCCGGGCCTAAACATAAACCCTGCTTCATTGTGTAAATTGGAAAGGGGCATTCGTGAACCTCCTGTCTAGAGTCTCTGTTGGCCCTGGGGATGCCATCCCTAAGGGCATGACGCAAACAAAGAGCCCTGGGGGACTTCATTTCTTCGGGACAGAAGACCAGAAAGAGGTGCAGCCTGCTGTGGCTCCCCACATTGCAGTGTGTAGCCCTCACTCTCTGTGTCCGGCTGAGCGAGGTACACGCCACCTACCCTGCTTCCTGCCTGTGAGACCATGGGTGGGAAAAATCATCTGCCCACTCCTGCCTGCCACCTGTGGAGGTGTTGTCGAGGTAGGGAAATGTCTGGGCAGCGTGGAATTAGGCTCTCCAGGATTTTCCCACCACTTTAGCCAGTGGATGCCCCAGATTGGATCGAGGCATACATAAAGGAACTGGGAAACAGAGCTGCTAAGCAGAAGAAAAAGTATGTGGAACAAGGTCGCCATAGAAAAAAGTGCAGTGCCATTTTTCCCCCTCATATTATTTTCAAGAGCTCCAGTGGGGAGCACCCCATAGTGCCATGTGCACAGTATTTTATTAATGTTTCTGCTTGTTGTGCCGACCACCACTTTCCACAGAGTGTTCTGGGGTCTGGGGGGACCGCATACCCCCCCAGAAAGGCCCTCAAAAAGTCAGCCTATTTTTCAGGGCATGTTGAATTTGGGACCCCAGAGGAGGCTTACTTTGCTTTCAAGCACTTTCAGAATTGGAGCTTTTGCTCTCGGGCTCTGGGGTGCAGGGACCAACAGTGGTTGGTCCTATGGCTACACTATGTGGAATTTTGATTGGGAACAAAGACATACAAGATGTTTTGAATTCAAATGTTTTATTGGAAATATCATGATTGAACATTGTAAATGTATGTATTCCGGTTTATATAGCGCACATATCACCCGAAGCCATCAAGGCGCTTGCCTTGGGAACCCGTCCTGACTTTTTCCCTGTGAGATAACCCCTACTGGGCATCCCCAAGGTGAAAGTCAGGCATCCCGCAGTGGGTGGGCCGCCGTAATGGAGATTAAGCAAGCCATTGCCCAGAGTTGCACCATGATTAGAGTAGGCACCGAGGCGAGAATTATCGAGTCCGTGGACATTTTTAGGCTCAGGACCCTGCCGCGTCGGGAATTGAACCCTGGTCCCGGGCCAGACCTCTGCATCAGGGTCTGCCGCTCTAATCAGTGAGCCACACTCCTCCACATTGACTGTGTGCCATTATATTATATGCCTATGACTAGAAGTATTGGTCTACTGATTGTCGTACTGTTGTTATAAGGCCCATGCACAACAAGTGGCTATTATTATTAAACCTTTCGATGCTAGGCTTTTCCCCCCCATGCGCTAAGCCTTTTTTTGGCAATTTGGAGTTGTTTGCACTTAGGCCCCTGTAACTTTTCATCCATATAAGGTGTCCACGGTAAACTTGCGTCCTTTTCTTCCAACATCATGGGTATTTTAAAGGTACCCAGGGTAGATGGATTCCCCTGGAGGGAACCCAGAAATTAGCCAAAATACAGCTACATTTTATTTCATTTTTTAGATGGGGAAAAAGTGCTGCAGATGAAAGTGTCTGTTTTTTTCCCCTGCAAATGGTATCAACAAACAGTTTTTGGTGCTGAAATCATCATCTTCCCAGCTTTCAGAGACAAGCAGACTTTTGTTATCAAACCAACATTGTTTACACAGTTTTGGCATTCTACTGGGACTTAGCCTATGTGTTTGCTACTTGTTGTGCGTTCAACCTCCTTCCAATTAGTGGTAGAAATGGGTCTGAAAGGGATATTGGATTCCGTGAAGCTATACATTTTTGAAAAGCAGACAAAATTCTAAATTCAGAAAGGGGTGATTTGTGTAGATACCTCACTTGTGTGGGTGGGGCAAGGGCCTGTGACTGGCAAGGGTCAAAAACAGAGACATTAAGGGTATAGCCCAGAAAATTCTAAGCTCAATTGTTTTTTAAAAATAAGTTTTTAGATGATTCTGCATTAGACATCCACACAAGTGAGGTATCATTTTACTGGGAGGACTGAGGGGAACACTCTGAGGTAGAACATTTGTGCAGGCACGGTGATTCCATGCAAACATAAGTGAAATTCTGAATTTTTCAGCATAATTTGAGGTTTGCAAGGGTTTCTAGGTAGGGAAATGGTGGGGATACATGCAAACCATACCTCCATGTACTCTCCCGGGTATCTACCTTTCAGAAATGTGTTGGTTTCAAAGATTCCTCTAGATGGCCGCCAAGTCCAGGGCCAAAAACTCAGGTGACACTCCATGCAAAACCAGGTTGTTTTGTGATAGGTTATTTTGTTGTCTCCTCAATGCGTTTTGGGCCCTTACCTGTTCTCGAATGTTGTTTGCCTGCCTGGGGAGCAATATCTTCCGAACACCCATTTTGAAAGCACGAACAAGCAAAAAATTCGGCAAAGCCGTGGATCACAGAATTTTGGGCAATTTCGCATTCTTCGCGGAACGCAAAATTACCCAAATTCCGCGAGCGGAACGGAATTTACTGCCCAGGCCTAGATTTTTGGCCTGTCATGGGTACATGGCCCGCCCTCATGAGTGAGGTACCATTTTTCTTGTGAGACCTGGGGGAACGTTGGGTGGTAGAAAATTTGAGTCAGCCCAGTGATCTCACAACTTTTACCACACAGAAATCTGACTTTTTTCAGCTAAATTTGAAGTTTGCAGGGGATTCTGGGAAGGAAAATGTTGGGGGATCCACACAAGCCATACCTCCCAGGACTCCCATGGGTATCTAGCTTTCAGAAATGTGTGGGTTTGGTAGGTTCCCCTGGATGAACACCGAGCCCGGGGCCAGAAATGCAGGTGATCCCCCTTACAAAACCCGGTTGTTTTGTGATCGGTAAGTTTGATGCCTCCTCAATAGATTTTCGGCCCTTGCCTGTTGTGGGTATTTGGCTCACCCATGCGAGTGAGGTATCATTTTTAATGCGAGACCTGGGGAAACGCTGGGTTGCAGGAAGTCTGTGTCAGCCCGGTGATCCCACAACTTACCCACACAGAATTTTGAGAAAAATTTGATACTTTTCAGGTAAATTTGAAGTTTGCAGGTGATTCTGGGTAGGAAAACTTTGGTCGGTCCCCATAAGCCATACTTCTCTGAAATCCCCCAGGTGTCCTATTTTCCAAAATGTGTGTGTTTGGTAGGTTTCCTTAGATGGCCACCGAGCCCGGAGTCAAAAACCCAGGGGACACCCTTGCAAAACCAGGTAGTTTTGTGATAGGTAATTTTGATGTCTCCTCAATCTGTTTTGGGTCCTTGCCTGTCACGGATACTTGGCCCACCCACACGAGTGAGGTACCATTTTTATCGGGAGACCTTGGGGATTGCTGGGTGGTAGGACATTTATGTCAGCCCAGTGATCCCACAACTTTACCACACATAAATGTGAGAAACTTGATTTTTTCAGCTAAATTAGAGATTTGCAGTGGATTCTTGGTAGGAAAACTTTGGGGAGCTATGCAACCCATACCTCCCTAGACTCCCCAGGGTGTCTAGTTTTCAGAAATGTATGGGTTTGGTAGATTTCCTTGGATGGTCACTGAGGCCGGGACCAAAAACACCTGTGACCCCCTTGAAAAGCCAGGTTGTTTTGTGACAGATAGGTGGGCACCTGTGTTTTTGGCCTCGGGTTCGCATATATCTAGGGGAACCTAAAACATCCAGACATTTCTGGAAACTAGACACCTGTGGAAGTCCAAGGAGGTGTGGCTTGCCTTGATCCCCCAACATTTTCCTTCCAAAAATTCACTGCAAACCTCAAATTTAGCAAAAAAATCACATTTTCCTCTATCTGTGTGGGAAGGTTGAGTGTGTTCATCACACGGCACAAGTTTCCTACCACTCAGCTTTCCCCTCAGTCTCCTGATAAAATTGATACCTTACTTGTGTGGATGGGTGAAGTGCCTATGTGTAGAGATTATGGTGGGCACAAAGCGGGTCTAAAAGGGCTGTTTGTTTATACGTTTTTAGTCTGACGATACTTTGGGCATCCACACAAGTGAGGTATCATTTTTCTCGGGAGACCAAGGGGAATTGTGGGTAGTAGGAAATTTGTGCCTGCACGGTGATCGTACAACTTACCCACACAGAAATGTGACAACATTTGACTTTGTAAGTAAATTTGAGGTTTGCGGGGGATTCTGGGTAAGAAAATGCTGAGGGATCAATGCAAGCCACACCACCAGCCAGGAGTCAGTACATGCACACCATCATACACACACACACCACCAGCCAAGCACAAGCCAAACACACTGCCAGCCAAGTGCCATACACACACACAGCCAACAAGCGCCATCCAGGCACACTGCCAACCAAGCACCAACCTCGTACACCTCCAGTCAAATGCTATCAATGCACACAGTCAGCCACGCAATATCAACGCACCCAACTGCCAAGCACCATCTCCGCACACCGCCAGCCAAGCAGGGCCGGACTGGGAACAGCAACCACCCGCTGGCAGATTGTTGCTTGATTGGCCCTGGGGGGTGAGGGGGTGTGCTAGTAAAAATCACTGCTCCTGCTTTTGTTACTGGGGCCGGATATTGCAGCACTGCTGTAAAACTGTCCCCCAGTGAGACAACCTCCCCCACGGCCAGAAAACCTGCCCCCACCCCTCTGGCCCATCGGGGAAATGCCCGGTGCGTAATAAAGGCAGTCCAACCCTGCAGCCAAGTACAATCCATGCACACCATCATCAAGCATGATTCCACCCACACCAATAGCCAGGTGCAAGTCCACACACACCACCAGCAAAATGCCAGTCAAAGGTCAGTACACGCAGACCATCAGCCAAACTCCAGTTTACACAAACACAAACTCTACCTGGTTTCTAGTGGTTTTCCGCCCCAGTTTGGGTGTAGATGAGAATACAAATATCATGGAAACAGCCAACATGTGTGGCTAAAAAATAGGGAGCCACCCTTGCCTATGGTGCTTCTCACTGGCATGACCATAAACATATCCCTGATGCCTAGTGGGCTTTCTGCCCCCAGGGGGCAGTTCAGGGGCTGTTGCCCCCATCTGCCTGGGGGGGGGGGCAGAAAGACTGTAGATTGTTTTCCCACTATATACCAGGGACTTTTTTTCTATTGCATTTAGGGGTGGGGGCTGCCCAGATGGGCATGCCAATACACCCATCCCTGCAAAATTACAGTATTTCTGCCCCCCTGGAAAGAACACTAGACCCCAGGATTTTAAAATTTGAATTTAGGGGTGGGGGCTGCTCAAAATGGGCATGCCAATGCCCCCACTGCTAAAAGAAATTTAAAAAATAATCCCTGGCATCTAGTGGCCTTCTGCCCAATGAGGGGGGGGGGGGCAATTCCGGGGCTACTGCCCCCATATGCCTCACGGGGGCAGAAAGACCGTAATATTTTGCGGGGGGTTGAGGCATTGGCATGCCCATCTCAGGCAGCCCCCTCCCCTGTAGCCAATAAAAAAAACTGGCTTCTAGTGGGCCTTCTGCCTCATCTGCCCCACAAGGGGTCAAAAAGACTGGAATTTTGCTGGGGTAAGTGAGGGGCATTGGCGTACCCATCTTTGGCAGCCCCCACCCCTAAATTCAATTAAAAGAAAGTCCCTGGTGTCTAGTGGGTTTTCTTTCCCCCCGGGGGTGTGAGAAAGACTGTAATTTTGCAGTGTTGGTGCATTGGCATACCCATCTTGGGCAGCCTCCACCTCTAATTGCAATGAAAAAAAATCCAGTTATATAGTGGGCTTTCTGCCCCATGGGTGGGGTAGATGGTGGCTACTGCGCCCCGGGTGGGGCACATGTGGGCTACTACCCCTATCTGCCCAGCAGTGGGTGACAGAAAGTCTGGTTATGCTGTTTTGCAATGGGGAGCAAAGGCCCTTACCCAAGGGGCGCTCCCCCCTCCCTGGTGCCTAGTGGGCGGAACCCTGTTTTGGGATCGCCATCCTGGGGTTTTCCCTAAGCAGGGATCCACTAGGGAAGTGTACCATTGGAAAGGGGAGACGATACCTACCCCGACTTTCTAAGTGCTCAAAGTGGCTGAATGTCCCGTAGCTCATAGAAAGTGAAACTGAAATGAGCCTATCGGCAAAGTGCGCACTGATTGTCATTTTAGGGAAACCAACTACACAGCCTTGGGAGCTGGGGAAGCTCTTCCCATCTTGGGCAGCCTCCACCCCTAATTGCAATGAAAAAAAATCCAGTTATATAGTGGGCTTCCTGCTCCATGGGTGGGGTAGATGGTGGCTACTGCCCCCCGGGTGGGGCACATGTGGGCTACTACCCCTATCTGCCCAGCAGTGGGTGACAGAAAGTCTGGTTATGTTGTTTTGCAATGGGGAGCAAAGGCCCTTACCCAAGGGGCGCTCCCCCCTCCCTGGTGCCTAGTGGGCGGAACCCTGTTTTGGGATCGCCATCCTGGGGTGATCCCTAAGCAGGGATCCACTAGGGAAGTGTACCATTGGAAAGGGGAGACGATACCTACCCCGACTTTGTAAGTGCTCATAGGGGCTGAGTGTCCCGTAGCTCATAGAAAGTGAAACTGAAATGAGCCTATCGGCAAAGTGCGCACTGATTTTCATTTTAGGGAAACCAACTACACAGCCTTGGGAGCTGGGGAAGCTCTTCCCCAGTTCCCGAGGCTGTTGTGGGTGGGAAGAATTCCCTCGGGTGCCCGCACCAGAGGGATTTCAAGTGCAATGTGCGTCGACAGCCGGTAGCCGTCCTGCGCACACGAGGACCGTGGCGCAGGATGGCTCCCGTCTGTCCTGAGCATGGAAGAAGTTAATGTGATGACTTCTTGGCAAAGTTAATGGGGCTGCATTATATATATGTGCAAACCTTGTAATGTATCACCTTGACAAAGGATAACATGATTACTATTATCAATGTGGTGCCCTCTTAACAGGGCCATTAGGTCAGCTGTATTTTAAAATGCACCTCTTTATATTATAACTTTGCATCTGATATTGGTTGGGGAATCAGTATGATGGGGTCAGGATACACTATTTGTGAAATGTGAAATTAGGGTGTCACCAAAGGTATTTTCAACTACCTGATGTATTTATTTGTAATTTAATTCTTAGTATTTAGTAATGTATGTGTAATGAAAGTACTTTTCCTTTTCAGGAGAAAAAACACTGACTGGACAATAATCTATGAGCGTTCTTGTTGCTTGCCAGCAAATTGAGAATACTAGCTTACAACACCTCCCCTAACTAGGCCCTGGACTGCTCTGCTTCTCTACCCTGAGAAAAGAAGTACTACAATGGGGTCTTGGTTCCCGGTTATAAGACAATTGCGAACCCATTACTTGTGAGCGACTCTAAGCCTTCACAACTAATAACTCATTCTCTTACAATACACATCAGATAAATTGTGAAGAGACTTGCACAGGGTTTTCAAAACCACATATTTTAGTTTTCCTGAACTGGATTAAATTCTTTACATGCAGATGTCCACAACTTTTCACAGAAATGCATGTAATTCTGTAATTGAGTATATTACTGTGAACTATGAGGCATTGAGAGAAGTGATAGAAATCAAAGTTATATGGAGAACAGATAGTCATCATAGTGGTGTATATTTTAAAATGTACTGCTGTGGAGGAATTCAAACAGTTCCTCCTCCTGTTTGGGATTTGTATGAGTGCAGGATGATGGATAAAATTGAACCTTAGTCATCAACTATAGAATAACAGCAATGGGCAATATACTGGGAAATGCTTTTAAATGATTTTGAAATGATTTTAGCATGGTTGGAACTCAATATAGTACTCTTTTTCAGTATCCTGATCTCATCGAATGTAACAAGCAGTTACATTATGCCGTTTAGCCGAGGCTATAAGGTAAAACAATTATGTTTCGATGCTGAATCAGCTGAAGTAAGATTGAAAATGAAGAGATAGTTTAATCTGGCAAGGCATTCCTCTGATGTCAGTAGTGCCAATAAGTACAATACTTAAAAATAGCTTATAAGAAGTTAACCAAAGGAAAAAGAGAGTAAAGTAGAACCAAGTAGGGTGAAATGAATGAGGGACACTAACCAATTGGGGGTCCCACTGGCAATAGGTACGGGGTCGCAAAGAATGTTTAACAATGTGGTGATAGATTAAAATATATGGGCTGTAGTATCCACTACTTATTATGGGGATAGTTCAATGAGGAATACAGTGTAAGAAAAAATTATGAGGCCACATTACCAGATTGATGTTCTGGTATAAGTGAGATAAACGGTTTCCTAGTTTTAAAAAAAACGACAGCCCAAGTGGTGCATTGTATCTCAAACTTCTTACTAAAAAACAGGATTCTAATTGTTGGACTTACATTTTTTTCCTGCGATTAAGCAGTTTTTACAGCAGTGTTTCCCTGTTTCATGATCAAACAAGAATAAATAACAACTCTGATTTCTTGAAATTCCACTGCTATCAGTAGTTACCATTTACCAGTCATTGCCTTTCTTTCCTACTTCCTTAGTTCCCGTTGTCACAGTGCTGTCTTCCTGTTTCTGCTGCCTTAGGTGCAAGTTACCTAGTTTAATATGCATGCTTGATACGTGACTGGTGTCGGATTAAAGCCTGTGCAGGGCCCTAGGCAGTTGAAATTTATGGGGCCCTCCTCGGAAATTATCTTCTAATACATTTTTAATTTTACCAACTAACAATTTTAATAAACCAATTTTATTAGATAACACTAAACAATAACAATTATTAATGTTATTAAACAAAAATTAATGTGTAACAATTTAAGAAAGCTTGATTGTAATTTTCTTTCAAGATCAAATCAATATTATTTTGATCCGTTGTCAAAGGGCCCCTAAAAGGAGTGGGGCCATTAGGCCGGTACCCACTTTTCCTATTTGACAATCTGGAACTGTATGTTGCATGTGTTACCTATGTTTCCGTTCTTCCCTGTCAGGCACTATTCCTCTGTAGCTCCTTGTCTTTCATACTGATTTGTGTGTTCCTACGGGATCACCAGGGCTCATGGGTGCAACCAGGGCATTTAGTCTTGTCAACTGTGAATATTGTTTTTAAGTTACTTTTTACAACATTACTGAAGTTATCAACTCTGCTGGCCCTTCATTGCACGCATGTACTGTTGTTATATTCCATATAGGTACCATTATATAGGCCTCAGTACCCTCATTCACCCTTCACCTATATTCTTCCCTATGTTACACTTGTCACGGTTTACAGGGACTGACCTTTTACCTAGATACTACACTGTATTCAGAACTGCGGTTTTCCCTAGTTCGAAATCTCATACATTATGCATGAGGATTCTTGAATGCACAGCAGGATTACCATCTCCTGTATAAAATCTAAGTATAAAGTTCATGCCCAACGTCACTAAGAGAACACAGAGGAGACCAAGACTTCCCGGCCGACACACAGAAACGCTGAGGTTCTGCATGCAGACACTCCAGCTCCCAATGGTCTCAAACATCCCTTGCAGGGTGTCCAACTTGAGACCAGGATGGGCTCCCACAGTATCTCACTTCAGGTAATGGGGTTGACTAAATCCTAGAGGGATTCTTGGCTTAACACCTACATACAGGCTATGTACACTCAGGTACATCTAGTTAGGGAGGCATTGTAGGAGTATGCATCTTTTTATAATGTGTTTTATATGCTCGAATGTATTTAATAGAGCACGCAGGTCACCAGACTCAGATTACCATACTCACTTGGGCCCATAAACAACATAGGATGAGATTTAATCAGGTAACCTGTGCACTTACTCTAATCAGTGATTTATAAATTTCAGTAGGACCTATACCATTGACTTACCAATCCTTGTCATCGGTACCTAAAAGTCCTAAGGGATCAAAAGGAGTTAGAAGAATAGGTTGAATAATAACATTTGCACTCATATAAAACCACACACTCGAGATAGGTTGAAACTCTTTATCTAAATTTCTTAAAAGTCTTGATCCAAATATTAAACATCAGAAATCTTTCAATCAGGAAAATAATGATTAGAAAAATGTGCAGAGGTTTTATAAAGCAATCTTTACGCATTTGACATTAGGGTGGGAAGAGACAAGGGAACAGTACAATGACGTACCCACATTGAATATTTACCTAAAATGGTGTGAAGAACTAACCCTGACCACGTGTCAGTATAAAGAACAGGACCCCGAAAGTGCAGGCTCCATAAAGGCAAGCAGGTGCAGATCAGAACCAGGACAGTTAAAGAAAATTGGATCAGGACAGGACCACCACAGGCTAAGAACGGCACCCTCAGTGAAATTTGCAACGCCTACGTTACTCCCTCTCTGCAGCTAAAAGCCAGAACCCGGTAAGAGTTATCGATCTCTCCGACAAAGTGCTTCGCCAGCACTTCTGCTCTCAAACCCTGATCTGGGTTTCAAACCTTCTGACAGAGGGCTTCGCCAGCACCTCTGCTCCGATCACCTATTTAGTGCGTTGGGTCAGTGACAGGTCAGTTATTCGGACAAGTTGGAGAAATTAACTAGCTAGGCCTACCCTAGTTATACTATTTTCCAGGTCTGTGTACCACCCCCAATGTTGCAAGTGTAAGGATCCCTAATTTCGATTGGACAAAATGATGAGGAGAGGTCATCACACCATAACAAAATGAAACTTTTAGAATGAATATTAATGTGTGCGTTCCCGCCCATCAATTTAATTTCCCATGCACTTTTATTCCACCCGGCAGTGAATGTATCAATAATGATTACAATGTAGTCCATATTTGAGTTCAGCTTCCTTAACAGGAGTCAGGAGTCGACGTTCCCATGAACATCTTCTAGCAAGTCAGGAGTTGGCCGGGTTTCAAAGGTCAGTACTTTATGGACTTGAGCTTTTCTGCGCAGTCGCAGTTCCTCCAAAGATGGAGTTCAGAAATACATGTCAGGCCCATAGTTCGATACATATGAGAAATAGAAAAGAAACAGTTTTAGAACAAAGAATAAATGCATGCAATGTATACCACTTATGTCTACTCTATTCCCATTATTTTATATTTAACTATTGCATTAGAGTTAAGCAGAATGAACAGCTTAGGATAAGCAGCGGTGCAAGCTTCATGCATGCTTTAGGCCCAGGCAGCCATCTTAGTTCTAGTACACAGAAGCAAAAAGATTCCCTCCAAAGCAGAAAGTACGTCATGTCACGTGAGTGTGACAGACGCATGCACAGTAAGAAATCCCGCGTAGCAGTGGCCATATTAATGGAAGTGGATTATCGTTAGTAAAAGCACATATGCAAGCTTTACTTAGATGTCATGTAATGCAATATTAATAGGACAAAACATGTTGATTAGTATATTAACATTATGTTAAGAGGACTGAATACAAGCAAGTTGAATTACGTTCGAATCCTTGCTCCATCAATCCCCTCTTTGATGATATTTTATATCATTACCAATTAATGAAACAGATGCCAACTTTTCACATTTCACCCAGCTCAATTACTTCAAACTTTCTATTTTGTTTCTTTTCATTGTTAGTGTGAAAGTTTTTCACTTTCTTGTATATATTTCCATTCAATTCTTCTAATTCAAATTTATCAATATTTCTCTTTTTCCCTCTTTTAATTTACTGTATATGTCTTTTTGTGCTTCCGACATTTGCAAAAATATTATCCCTAAAATCAGTAGGCCTATTCCCACCATTGGTATCAGTATTCTACCTACAAAAAGTTTTTCTACATTAGAAAGCCAACTACCTATAGAGGAGAGACCATCAGTAAGTCTCTTCCGCGCATTATCAACCTCCAGTGGTTTAAGCTCTGTTTCCAAATTAGAAATATTTCTTACATACCTTTTAATTTCAACACTTTTGACAGGTATGTAAGTGCAACAATGTTGCGCTTTCAACATTCTACAGACTCCACCCTCTTTTGCCATTAATGTATCAAGAGCAAGTCGATTTTGTAAAACCATTGATCTGATCGCCACCAATTTGGTATTGACCATTAAGAACCCTCCAGCAGTATCAGTCGATAAACGATCAACTACTGTTGACAATTTGCAAATTCTTTGCGTATTCAAAGCCATTCCCACTGTAGGTATCAATGACTAAATATATCACCTACTATTTCTCCAAAACTAGCTCTTTTGCTAAGTATAAATCCATTCGTTTCTTCATTGTTTCCAGTGATTTTGTTTACATGATATATCTTTGGGACTACTATTCCAAAAGAACAGCTCCCATACCAATGATCTGGCAGTTTGCAATAAGCCTTGTTTCCGCATATAAAATAAATTCCCGGAAACACAGGTTCAGTTCCATCTTTGAAACCCCAACCCCCAATTACCTTATAATTGTGTTCACATTCACTGGAACCAACGAATATATTGTTATAATAACTTATTCGTCCTCCATAGACACAGAGTTTCCCATTCTTTTTTCAAAATCCAGCAACATAGCAGCATGAGTCTTGCCATTTGAGGTGAACCCTATATTTTCCGCCCATTTAGGAATTCTATGATTCTTATCATTCGCCTTTCTTTGGAAATTCTCTCTCCTTTTCTTAACCATATTCAAAAATATTTTCTCTTTTTCACGTAATAAGCATGTTAAATTATTCTTGTGTGCTTCAGCTATATCTAATGTACCTATTGTTAGAAAATATTCACCCATATAACGTGTTGCATCAATCTTAGTATGTACAGGATTCAGGTTACTACGTATAGGAAGTTCAGAAAATATCACATCTGAATTAGAATAGTAATGCTGCAAAGCTCCTTTCTTATAGAATAAACTAGCTAAAATACTACATGAAATACCATATGTTAGCAGCAAATGTTGGTAAGTCACACCTTCAGCTTTTATACATTTAAGTGAGTTCTCTTTTTAATTCCAGTATAATGTAGTCCTTCCTCATTTGATGCTTCTAAATCTACCTTCTGTTGTTTAATGCTAAGTGCTTTCTCTTGTGTATCTATTATTCTAGGTGTATCTATAGTTTCAAGCTCACTAGTGTTATTCTTCATGTCTCTACTCATGATGTAAGGAATAGCTATTGTCAGTCCTAACCATACTATGAGTACTATCACTATACTACATGTGCATATTCTACAGCATGTTTTTAAACAGTTTCTTTTCGGTCTTCCATTAACAGTATGATCAGCCATTTCTGACCAAGGAGACTTGACCCCTCTTTGTAGCTTTTACACAGTATTTTAACCTGTGAAATTTTTCAAGTGGGTCTCACTTCTCCGTCAGTCTGATCAACAATCAATACGTCATCACTTTCGTCACTTATTTCTAAGTTTTCAAAATCTTCAAGGGCGACGTAAGTCCATTCAGGGCCTCTGAATTTGTTATTCAGCCTTTTCAGTCGTGGACTTCTCCTTCATGGTTGTACTGAAGATTGTTCAGCTTGACTTGTTATTTCATTTACTTGTTCTGGTTCTTCATTTATTGTTTTTAGACGAAATCTCAGTCTTTTGACAAACCTAGGCCACTTGTCTTCTTTTCTGAGCCTTTTAGCTGGCACTGTACTCTGGCCTTCTTCCAGTTGTGGCACATCTATTTCAATGCTGTCTTCTGTATCCCTCTCTATCTGACTAGGTCCAGGTCTTATTTCTGTCTCTTCTGCCTGGTTACTAATCTGGCCTTGTTCAGGTGTCTGCTGAATTTGACTTTGATTTGGATTTGTTTTGCCTACTTCTTCCTGAACACCTTTTTCTACACCTACCTGGCCCTGCTCAAGCTCTTTGAACCCTTGATTTTCCTCTGCCTCAGCTCTCGCCCTATTACCTATCTGTCCCTCCTCAGACTCAAGATTTCTTGATGGAGTGTCATTTGTCTGAGTATTCTGATCTTTCCTTATCTGGTCCTCCTCAGAATTACTACTGGCTTGGATTTCTGTATTCTGAGTACATTCTTCTAAACTCATCTCGTCTTCACTATCACTCTGAAAAAGTCTGACTTCTGGTTCTCACGTATTCTGCAGGTATGTCAACTACTGGAATCCAATCATCTTGACTGGTGCTTGGTTGTTCCGCTTCAGATACTTCAGGATGGATATCTTGAGACCCCTCAGCTGCACAATCTTCATCTTCAGTTTCATCAGGTTCAGTCACTCTTTTTGTGTGACTGGAATGGATCCAGTATGGAACTCCTTTGCACTTTACAGCTGTGGTGGTAACCAAAATTACTTGTTGTGGTTTTCCCCACCTTGGTATAAGACAAGATTTTTGAGGGTGTTTTTTTAACACTACCCAATCACCTGGGTTCAGGTCATGTGCTGAAGTTGCTTGTCTGGTGACAGCGTCTTCCCCAACCTGGGGAGAGATAGAACGCACTTGGTCAGCCAGTTCTTTGCAGTACTCCAGTTCTAAATCATCAGATATATTTATCAGCTTGTGTCCTGGCACACATGCTTGCCTCATTGATCTTCCCATTAGTATTTCATGAAGACTCGAGCCTGTGTTCCGGTCTGGAATACTTCTGAGTCCCATTAGAACAAGAGTTAAAGCATCTGGCCACTCTAATCGAGTAGATTCATACATCTTTCCCAATCTTGACTTGATTGTGCCATTCAGTTGTTTTACCACTCCAGAAGCCTCCGGGCCGTATGCACAGTGCAGCTTTTGCTTAACGTTGAATGCTTCACAGATTAGGCCAATTATTTCAATATTAAAATGACAGCCTCAGTCTGATTCATTTGTTACTGGAAAACCAAACCTACGTATGAGTTCTCTAAGTAGGAGTTTGGCTACAGTGATGCTATCATTCCTACGTGTGGGATAAGTTCCACCCATTTTGAAAATAGGCAGACAATGACAAGAATGTATTTTAGTCCTCAACAAGGGGTTAACTGAATGAAATCAATCTGTAATCGTATGAAGTGACCCTCTGCCTTCCCAATTTTTCCTGGTAACACTACCGTTTTCTTTCTAGGATTCATTTGTTGACAAATGAAACATCTATGGCAAAGTGCTTCTGCTATGTTCCTGAATTTCGCATTGAACCATGACTACCTGAACAAACATATCATGGCATCTCTCTCTTCAAATGAGAATCTCCGTGGAACATCCTAGCCATAGGAGCAAGCATACAGTCTGGTAACACAGGCCTCCCATCAAGGTAAACAATGACACCATCTTCAACCCTTCTTTGACAACCTATCTTCCTCCACTCTTCCTTTTCTTTTGGTTCTGCTTCATTTTGCAAGTCTCTCATTTCTTCCCACGTTCTCATACCTTCAAGCAACTTAAGTTGGCAGCTGTTTCCACCCACTTTAATTCTCTTGTTTATAGCCATTTTAAATTTTGCGCAATGTTGGGCTAACTGGTCAGCATATCGGTTACCAGTTGTCACTTTGTCATTTCCAGATTGTTGAGCAGCACACTTGACCACAGCCACTTCTTTTGGCAATTGGATTGCTTCAAGCAAATCTTTTACATAATGACCATTTTTAATAGGAGTACCTGAAGAATTCAGAACCTCCCTTTGCATCCAGAGCTGTCCAGAATAGTGCACAACCCCGTAACCATATTGGCTATCAGTGTATATGGTTACTTACTTTCCAATTTTTCCCAAATTTGCAGGCTTTTGTTAATGCAACCAATTCAGCTACTTGTGCAGACTTGACTCCAGGTAAATAGGATGCTTCAACTGGACCCCAAAAGTACATACTGCATGGGGAGCACTCAAACCTCCTTCCCCATGTCTCATGCATGAGCCATGTACAAATAGCTCATATTCAGAATAAATTAATGTCTCTTCTCTTTTGTCTGGACTCGGTTTTGTACTGTATTCAGTCAGGTCGATGCAATCATGTTTGACTTCTCCCTTCACTTCTGCAAAGTGTGAATCAGGTAGCAGTGTTGCTGGGTTCAGAATATTACACCTGGCAATGGTGACGTTTCCAGCACCTACAATAATTCGCTCGTACTTAGTCAGCCGACTAGGAGTTAGGTACTGAGTCTTGGTCTTTGTTAACAAAATCACAACTACGTGTGGAACAAACACTGTCACTGGATGTCCCATAATAATGGACTAACTTTGCTCAAGGCTCATGCAGGTTGCAGCTACTCCTTTCAGGCATCCTGGCAATGCAGATGCCACTGGGTCTAGTGTGGAGGAAAAATATGCCAGAGGACGTCTCAACAGACCGTGAGTTTAGGTTAAAACTGAAAGCGCACAATTATCTTGTGTATCACAGAATAGTGTGAAATCTTTTGAATAGTCAGGCATTCCTAATGCTAGCGCTGTACACAGACATTCTCGTAATTTCAAGAAAGCAGTCATGCTTTCGTCATCCCGTTCTACCGGGTCTTTTGCTCTTTTCTTTGTTATTTGTATCAATGGTTTTGCTAGGACTACAAATCCCACAATCCATTGTCTGCAGTAAACTACAACTCCAAGAAACATTCTGATCTCTTTTTGAGTTTGAGGTAGATTTATGTTTTTGATTATTCTGATTCTTTCTGACACCTCATTCTATCTGGTGCCCCAGATATTTCACTGATATGGTGCAAAATTGCAACTTTTCAGGTGACACTTTATGTCCTCCTTCACCTAAATGATTCAGTAAAGCAACAGTATCAACAACACAGTCATTTCGAGTTTTAGACGCCACCAATAGCTCGTCTATATACTGGACCCGGACTGACTGTCCAGGCAGCACCAAAGACTCAAGGCACTTTTTCAAAATCTGATGAAAAATCGATGGGCTCACTGTATACCCCTGAGGAACGCGGTTCCAGACGTACACATGACTGATGAATTCAAAAGAAAAAAGAAATTTGCTTTCTGCGTGCAATGGAATTGAGAAAAATGTGTGACACAAATCTATCATGGTAAACCATCCAGCCTCCCACAGTATCTGATACAGAATCACTGCAGGATTTGGCACAACTGGACAGCATGGGACAACAATCTTATTAATTTTTCGAAGGTCTTGTACGACCCTATACTTCCCACTTGGTTTCTTTTTGCCAATTATGGACGAATTACATGGACTGCTCATAATTTCTTGTAAAATGCCTGTTTCAACCAAACGCCTTATTTCTGCTGCAACACCTGCATTTATTTCTGGGCTCATTTTGTACTGTCGAATATTTGGGTAAACTGCACCTTCTTTTATCATCACTTTTATTGGATCGACATTTGCCATTAATCCTACATCTTTTCCTGTGAAATCCCACACATTAGGATTTACAGTATGCTGTAAATCTTCTGGTAGATCTTCTATAGTTAACTTTTTATTCTCCGTTTTTTTTTTTGCAAACTTTAATTTAAAGATTCCGTCTTCATCCGGGGTCTGAATTTCAACACCACTTGGGGTGCAAAAGATGGTGCAATTCATTTGGTACAACAAGTCTCTGCCTAACAGGTTTACTGGACTTGAATCACACACAACAAATCTGTGCATTTCTTTAAAATTGCCTATTCTGACTTCCATTGGTACTGCGACTGGGGTACTAATTTGTTTATTAGAAACGCCCACTACTTAGATCGCTTTTCCTGAGAGGGGTAGGTTTGGAACGTCTGGAAAGGGGCGACCACTCGGTCCCCCCGAACGTATGGCGGAGTACCACGATCCCCCCGGGAAGCCATCTTGGGCGGGAGGCGAGTCTCGGCTGGTATGCCCGAAGCGGCGTAGCCGGGGCGCGCCTTTTCCCGCCCTAGAGTGGGTTGGCCTAGACACTGACGCGGCTGGCCACGCCCTTGGGGCAGGCAGGGGCGGGTTTACGCCCGCCCTGAAGACGAATAAAAGGAGAAGCAAGATCAGAAGGCATCCTCTTGTTCCTGTGCTCTGAAGCTGCACCTCCTCGCTGCACGTGAGCTCGAGACGGAACGAAGAGCCAATTTTGAGCGTTGTAATCGTTCTTGTTTGTTTTTCAGATATTCTGTTGGAGAATGCCGAAGAAGGCGGGAAAGCGCATGACTACTGACCAGATGCTGCGCGTTCTCATGAAAGAGGTGACCGACCTAAAGAGGCGAATGGATAAAGACGAGGAAGGGGGACCGAAACGTCCTTTGGCGGGAGCAGCCCCGGGAGGGAAAAACAAGAGGCCCAGGAGGGGAGCAGCTGGGGGAGACAACCCGGGTCCCAGTACCCCGCTCGAGGCACCCACTCCCGTGCCGGAGGAAGGGAATACGATTCCCGTTGTGGTCACCCCCGTGTCCGGGGAAGATATGCCGCCCGAGCTGGCAGCACAATTAGCAGCGTGGTTAGGAAAAGGTAGCGAGGGCGCCACGGCTGTCGACGCACAGGAGCTGATGAAGCAACTGCGTGAGTCACGGGAAGCAGCGAAGGTGTCCACGCCGGCTGCCGCAGTAGAGAAGCCACAGGGGTCGGGTTCAGTAGCAGAGGCAACGTCCGGTTCAGGTAAGCGGCCATTGCCGATTGCGAGGGATGAGTCAGCACCCTCTCGTAGGGAGAAGTTGGGTCAGCATGTTCCTTTGGCTATTAAAGAGAAGATATGGGCAGGGGAGTACGTAAACATCTTCTCGTTGCTTACTGATCACTATGAGATGGAGCATGTTAAGGGCCAGAAGGATCTCATGCATCCGAGTGTTTGGCGCGCAAAAATGGCCGCCTTTAAGGTAAATGAAAACATTGGCAATTGGGGCCAAGCGTGGGGGGTTTTTACATCGATCTTGGGGGAACGAAGGCCCGATCTGCTACCCGAATTGCCGATTTATCAGTCACGAATCATGGGGTACTCGGTATCACACGAGGGTAATCATTGGTTCTGCTATGATAACCTGTTTAGAAAAGCTAAAGAACATGATAAAAACTTAACGTGGGATTGTTATGATTCTGTGTCATGGTCCAAAATGAAGGATACTGGTATGTTAAAATTGCCTTTAGTAGGGAGTAACGTTGGCGAATCCTCCCGCCAGTATGCGGGGACGCCCTTTCGATCAGGCGCGGGTACCGACAATTACTCGAGGCCTGCCGGCAATACAGGAAAAAGGGGGGTTTGTTGGAACTTCAACAGGGGTAAATGTACTAGGCCCCAGGGATCGTGCAAATTTAGACACGAATGTAGTGGGTGTGGGCAATCATCCCATCCTGAGTCCACGTGCAGAGCCAAACCGGGTGATAACGGGGGTAGAGGAGGCGCCAAACAGGTCTAACATAGTCCGAGGGGCGCCTTTACCTACCCCGATTGATACCTTGGCAATGATTCCTTGGCTCAGTGAATACCCGGATCGTACTTCTGCTGGGGTGTTGCGGAACGGGTTTTCTTATGGTTTCCGCATCCCAGTGGGGGACTTTCAAGGTGCAGAAAAATGTAAAAATCAGCTATCGGTCTTCCAGCATACGACCGTGGTACAGGATAAGATCAGGAAGGAGGTTACTCGGGGTCGACTCGCCGGTCCGTTTAGTGTACCACCGGTTCCTAACTTTGTTTGTTCCCCTTTAGGTGTGGTCCCAAAGAAGGACCCGGGTGAGTTTCGGCTGATACATAATTTGTCAGCCCCACGTGGTCTTTCCGTAAACAAAGCGATAGACCCGGAAGTGTGTTCGGTGCGGTACGCATCCTTCGATGAGGCCATAGCCATTTTGAATCGCCTGGGGCCCGGGGCGCTGATGGCAAAATCTGATATCGAGTCAGCGTTCCGGTTGCTCCCGGTACATCCAGACGATCAGCGTCTCCTAGGTTTCATGTTTCAGGGTCATTATTACATGGATAGGTGTATGCCGATGGGGTGCTCTATATCTTGTGCCTATTTCGAAAAGTTCAGTAGTTTTCTACAATGGGTCTTCACAAGGAAGACGGGTTTCCAACGTGTGATGCATTACCTTGATGATTTTTTGTTCCTGGGGGCAGCCGGGGATCCGGAATGTGGGCAGGCTTTGGCGCAATTTTGTGTCTTGATGAACCAGTTTGGCGTGCCATTGGCACCAGGTAAGACTGTGGGGCCTTCCACTTGCCTCGAGTTTCTGGGGATCGAGTTAGACTCCGGAGAAGGTTGTTTTCGTTTACCAGCTGACAAGGTGTCAAAGTTCAGGACATCCCTTCAAATGTGTATAAGTGGACCTAAGGTTAAGCTGCATCAATTACAGCAGTTAGTTGGCCAGTTGAATTTTGCCCTGAGGGTTATACCAATGGCCCGCCCCTTTTCCCGTTCGATTGCTCAAGCCATGGTCGGCCTGAAGGAGGGCCATCATCGCACAAGGCTCTCGGCAGAGGTCCGCCAGGACATGCGCATTTGGTTGGCATTTCTGGCGGATTTCAATGGTCGAGTTGTCTGGAACAAACCGGCCATGTCCTCGGAGGAGCTGGGGCTGTGGACAGATTCGGCAGGGAGCATAGGTTTCGGTGCCATCTTCGGCACGAGATGGTCTGCACAAAAGTGGCCGACATGGTGGCATGTCAGTGGACTGACAAGTAACATTGCTTTCCTGGAACTTTTCCCCATTTTAGTGGCCCTGAGAACTTGGCCCGAAGGGTTCAAAGATCACTCTGTGGTATTTTGGTCTGACAATATGACCGTGGTCGAGTGTATCAATAGTCAGGCAGCACGGTGCAAATGGATTTTGAGACTGCTCAAGGAAATTGTTTTACTGTGTATGCAATTGAATGTGCTATTCAGAGCAAGACATGTCCCAGGGGTAATGAACCAGGCGGCTGATGCACTGTCTCGTTTTCGTATGCAGGCTTTCTGGGGTTTTCTTCCCACAGCGGACCCGGAGCCGGCACCCTTTCCCGAAGCTCTCTGGTCTCTCGGTGCCCCGAACTTCGTAACCTCGTGGGAGAGAGTTTAGCACCCAGGACGAGGAAGGCATATGAAGGGGCGTTCCGGTCCTATTTAGCCTTTTTGGGGACTGATAGAGAGGAGCTTTGGGGCCAGGAGGAGTGGGTGGTAAATTTTCTGATGTCCTTACATCGGGTCGGGAAATCGGTGGCCACGGCTCAGAGGCATCGGGCTGCCATTTCCTTTGTTGCTAGGGCTCATGGGATCCATGACCCGACAGCGTCTTTCGTTGTACAGAAAGCGCTACGGGGGTGGCAACGCCTTGAGGGTCGCAGAGTAGACGAGAGGCGCCCGATAGGCTTGGATAGGCTGGCCCAGTTATTATCCAGACTCCCTGCTACGTGTTCATCTCAGTTTGAGACAGTGTTATTCCGAGCCGCTTTTACGCTGGCATTCCATGGGGCTATGCGGGTAAGCGAACTAGTGGCGAGAAACAAGCGGGAGGTGACAGGAGGATTGTGCCAGGAGCACGTCCAGATCAGAGGGGAGACAATGACGGTCTCATTTGTCAGGTCCAAGACCGATCAAAGTGGGATGGGTGACTGCGTAATCATACGCAGGATTCCCGGGTCCTCCATGTGCCCGGTAAGGTGTCTAGAAGATTATTTAGCACGAAGGGTGGCATCATGGGGGGGGGACCTTGTTGAGACACGCTGACGCCACCCCACTGACAAAGTTTCAGTTTCAGCGGGTGCTTGCGATGTCGATTGCCGCTGCGGGCTTGAACCCGGGCGAGTTTGGGACCCATTCCTTTCGGATAGGGGCTGCTACAGAAGCTACAGCCAGGGGTCTGAATGTTGAACAAGTTAAACGGGTGGGGCGTTGGTCCTCCAATTGTTATAAAAGGTATGTGTGGTTGCACATGTTGCGAAGCTGTAACAATGTACTCACGCTTCTTGTTTTTGTTTGGTTTTTCAGTTGCGCAAGCCTACGAGGCGGGGCGAGCTTTGCAGTCGACCCAACACCGGGCCAGCGGTCAGACATCACCGGCTGTGAAAAAGGAGGTGTGGGTCGTGGGCCACTCATACCTGAGACGTGCCGCAGACGTATTCAAGGCAGGTGATATGATTCACGTAGCTGGGGAATACGAGTACAGTGTGTCCTTCTACGGAAGAGGCGGTCTCTGTATTGACCAGTTTCAATCATTTTTTGAGGGTTTGCTAGGGCGGACGAGGTCACCGCCGTCTGTAGTCATAGTACATCTTGGGGGTAATGATTTGGTCACCACTGGTAGACGACTTCTTCTTGAGGCGATGCTTTCCACTGTAAGTTGGTTAGCGAGGAGAGTTCCAGGGTGCACAATTGCGTGGTCCCATATGATCCCACGAAAAGTGTGGCGGGGGGCTATTTCGGTTCCTGCTTTAAATCATTCTGTTAGAAAGCTTAATAACAAAGTGAGTAGGTTGTTCCGTTCCAAGACACTGCATTCTATTTCGCATGGGTGTATTAATGATGACAGTATGTATTTGGGGGATGGAGTGCATTTGTCTCGGGTGGGGAATGAGTTACTCATAGGGGACTTCTTAGCATGGCTAACAACGTTACACCATGACCTTTAGGTAGGAGTGTTGTGGGGGGGTCCGGATAGCCGGTCAACTATCCGGCCTGTGGCGGTAAGGTCATGATCGGTGAGCACTAATTGGAAGATCCCTATGAGTGGGCGTCACCCAGCACGGATGGGAGCGCTCGGGGGAGGTGGCCATTGGCCCCTCAACGGGGAGGCGGTCCCTTCTAAGGATGGGTCGCCGAAAGAAAAGGAAAGGCGGTCAAGGCCCCTTCCTGGGTAGGAGGGGTTACAGCCCCCTCCTGGGGAATTTCCCGGGGCCAGGACGTCTGCGACGGCAGATGTGGTAAGTTGTGTGGGGTTTGGGGGGGGGTCTACGCTACCTTCTAGATACCTCACACGAGTCCTCGTACGACCTCTAAGTGGCGTCGAGTTTTATTGGGGCCCCCGTCAAGTCAAGGGAAATTGGTAATTGCACTTGAGGTACGCCTCTGGGCCGCCCCTCACAAGTGAGGGCGATATTTCTGGGTTAGGGATCTTGACACCGGTTACGACCTTGCCGTTGGCCCTTAAACGTTAGGATGTACAATTTCAAAATTGCAAGTAAATGTTTTGTAGGATGTTAGTTCGGCTAGGAGAACCTTTGTATTAGAGAATCTGTTAAGGTTAGCCAAACATCGCAATGTGGTAATGAAATTGTACATAATATGAAACTGTTTATTTAATGTTTTAATTTTGTTTCATATTTTAATAAATATGGCCGGGAGGGTTACTCCCTCCCGTCTTCCAAAAACTTCAGAACTGTTTCCGGTTTCCCATCCTTGGGGATTGTGTTGAGAGGGGGTGGCGGGTATCTCAGCCATATGGAAAGGGGCGACCACTCGGTCCCCCCGAACGTATGGCGGAGTACCACGATCCCCCCGGGAAGCCATCTTGGGCGGGAGGCGAGTCTCGGCTGGTATGCCCGAAGCGGCGTAGCCGGGGCGCGCCTTTTCCCGCCCTAGAGTGGGTTGGCCTAGACACTGACGCGGCTGGCCACGCCCTTGGGGCAGGCAGGGGCGGGTTTACGCCCGCCCTGAAGACGAATAAAAGGAGAAGCAAGATCAGAAGGCATCCTCTTGTTCCTGTGCTCTGAAGCTGCACCTCCTCGCTGCACGTGAGCTCGAGACGGAACGAAGAGCCAATTTTGACCCACCCACCAGCCCCTGAGGACAGCAAGCGGTTTTTGAATAAAGTTGATGGATAACTCTGATTTTCGTTTACAGGTTGTGGTATTATCGCGATGATTTTGAGTATGTAATAAAGAATGGTCGATTTGTGTTACGTTTCGCAAATAAAGAAATTCTGCTTTAGTGTTCATCGGTAAGCATGCTTTTAATAAAATTGTAGTTGCTACTGCCTTTTTGTTTTTAGTTTAGTCATTTAGTTAGCATTGTCGTATTTATTTTGGTCGGGCGGTAAGGTCATGATCGGTGAGCACTAATTGGAAGATCCCTATGAGTGGGCGTCACCCAGCACGGATGGGAGCGCTCGGGGGAGGTGGCCATTGGCCCCTCAACGGGGAGGCGGTCCCTTCTAAGGATGGGTCGCCGAAAGAAAAGGAAAGGCGGTCAAGGCCCCTTCCTGGGTAGGAGGGGTTACAGCCCCCTCCTGGGGAATTTCCCGGGGCCAGGACGTCTGCGACGGCAGATGTGGTAAGTTGTGTGGGGTTTGGGGGGGGGTCTACGCTACCTTCTAGATACCTCACACGAGTCCTTGTACGACCTCTAAGTGGCGTCGAGTTTTATTGGGGCCCCCGTCAAGTCAAGGGAAATTGGTAATTGCACTTGAGGTACGCCTCTGGGCCGCCCCTCACAAGTGAGGGCGATATTTCTGGGTTAGGGATCTTGACACCGGTTACGACCTTGCCGTTGGCCCTTAAACGTTAGGATGTACAATTTCAAAATTGCAAGTAAATGTTTTGTAGGATGTTAGTTCGGCTAGGAGAACCTTTGTATTAGAGAATCTGTTAAGGTTAGCCAAACATCGCAATGTGGTAATGAAATTGTACATAATATGAAACTGTTTATTTAATGTTTTAATTTTGTTTCATATTTTAATAAATACGGCCGGGAGGGTTACTCCCTCCCGTCTTCCAAAAACTTCAGAACTGTTTCCGGTTTCCCATCCTTGGGGATTGTGTTGAGAGGGGGTGGCGGGTATCTCAGCCATATGCTGTTCTCACAGTAGAATGGGTTGCACCAGTGTCCAATAGAAAGGTGGCATCATTTCCTTCCACCTTTCCTTCAATGTATGGACCTGACTGATCTACCAGCAAGGAGGCGCCTCGTCCTCCCCTCTCAGGCACTGTCAGTGTGTGTCCTCACTGAAAAATGCATCACTCAAAAGAAATTGTGATGTTGTTGGTTCTCTCCTTTCACTTCCCTCCCAATTTGTGGTATCCACACTCTGATGTGCTTTGGTCCTAAAATTTGGCATAGGTGCAAGGGGTAACTGGTTTTGTATTACCTGCTGCTGTTGCTTCCGTGGCACCTCATTCTGCGTCTGTGGATTTAAATCCTTAGTTTGCACATTACTGTTTTGCACAGCCTTACACTCGTTCTTCCAGTGACCCAACTTGCCGCACCCATGACAAGGAAACTTCTTTTTAGCTTCCTCTCTATTGAATTTTCCCCTTGGCTCACCCCCATTTCCATCTCCTTGAGTCTGATTATTATTCATTTGGCTTAACCGGAGTTCCTGTTGCTCTAAAAATTTCACCTGTGCCCACAATACCTTTTCTTTTAATTCTTTCCGTTTATTGTCGAGTTCTTCTTCACAATGCTTTGCATATTTAAGAATTTCATCAATCAGCTTGGCCTGCCAGCAAATTTTATGATTTTAATCCATTGTGAAATTTCTGTTCTTAATTCTGGCAAAAAGCGATAGATGAAATGCGTCATGTCTTTCATATCGATATTATCCAAACCACTATACTGTTTGAATACTTGTAACAGGGGTTCATAATATGCATGCACAGATTCATCTTTATTCTGAGTAGTTCTATCTATTGTAGTTAAATCAGTTTCTTTTGCAGGCACCTTCCCTTTGACGTAGAGTATTACCTGGTTGTATTTTTTCATGACTTCAACAGAAGGTGCTGCTTTCTTTGGGTTTCTAGGGTACTCATCACTAGGCCAATCAATAGCAATTGTACATTCTGTCCACAAATCTAAAGGAACAACAATGTCAAATAATCCATCTAAATCTCTCAAAAGACATTTTGAAACCTTCACAAATCTCTTGACTTGTCTGTACCATTCTACAGGTTTTCCTCGAAGATTTGGGAAATCATTTGTAAAAGACAAAATATCCTGTCAGGGCCATGGGACATGTACATAACCCCTACCTGGTACCTCTCTCATGGGACACAACCTTTCCACTTTTTCTGCTTCTTTTAATACATATTCAGATGCAGTTTGTTTTGATCGGGCTTCTTCTTTTTTCTTTGCCCACCTAGATTTCCATTTTTCTATGTTATCCCATTTCTGCAATAATGCCATAAGTTCCCTGATTTGTACTTTTCTACCTGACACATTCATATTTTCCAAATCTTTGTCAGAAAATTCAGCTCAATATGGTTTCTGTAACACTTTAGATCTGCCAATGTCAATTCCCATATTAGCTGCCATATCCATTAACTTTTCATGAAACACTCTTGTATTTCTTTAATACTTTTGCATATGAACAACAATTCATCTTCACTGAATGTATTTAATCTGTCCAATCCCACATTTCCAGCCATCATTTCTTCTAGTTCGACTCTTAATTTGAATATTTCCAATACTTTTGGCTGTGACTTTGGTTTCTCTATTTCTCGTGTCCATCTCTCTATTTCTTCTGGGGTTACTACTTTGGCACTTCTTGTACCTGAGGATGTCTCCATGTGTACTTCCCTAGGATTTATAGGAGTGGTTTTCCTGACTGAGTCACTCACTGGCTCTCTTATTGGCAAATCCATCAGGGAAATCACTGACTCACATTCGCTTGCTTGCTCATCAATTATTAAAGGTTCTTTTCTTGGCTGAACTACAGGTGTAGTCAGAATGGGAATTTTAGGACTAGCCTGCTTATCTCCGTACAAAGGAACAACTGGGCCAATAGTCACCGGAATTGTTAGGGCTTCAGGACTTGTATTTAATTGGGACATTTTCTGAATCAACTCACTTCTTTGTTTATTTAATGCTTCTCTTTCCCTGTCTTGTAGTACTTTTTCTAACAAAGTCTCATGTACCACTTGCGAAATCAGAGGTGGTTTCAGGAACTGAGCATTTGGATTATCTGTGCTTAGCTCGTCATTATAAGGTGGTGGATTTTTCATTAATAAATCCTCCCAAATAATCATCATCCGATTCACCACTAGTCATTAAATGTTTTGTTTTCTCAGTCCTTTTACTTCCAGTGGGTTCTTCTAAAGTTGATACAAGATATAATCCTTCCACTAACATGGACTGTCTCCATTGTTTCATTTAGTTGTCTCTTTTCTCTTTTGGAAATCAGGGATAAAACTTACTCCAATTCCTGTTACTTCTGGGTCTATCTCGCTCAAAAGCCACAGTTTCCCATTCCTCCAATGCCTCATACTGCGTTAATCTAAGTCTGGGATCTAATTCATTCATGTGAGTTCTCAAATTGTACAAAATTTCGCCATTAAACGTACCATTTTCTGGATATGCTAAAACACCATCATCTTTTGTGTACTCCATCCAATTTTCTAACCACACACAAGTGTGATCTCCCCTTTCGACCATCATGGATGATGCAGGCATATTTGGTGGTGGAATAATAATCCCTTCTCTTGTTTTAATTGCTTTATCTTTCTTGAAATAATTATTAATTCTTTTAATGAATGGCATTTTTCTTTTCTCTCCATACATGACATAAGGTCTTCCTCTCATATACTGTTTTTGCGCAAACTCTAGATATTTCCTATCGGGTCTACCTCCTACAATCGGATCCATGTGCCACATATAATTTGAACGCAAATTTTTAGGATAACTCTCAATTTGTTTACAAAATTACTTTCAATACCAGCATGTCTTTTATTTTTCAGTGATCAATCAAAATTTAGAATTCAAATAATTGCGCGGCTTTTCCCTTGAGACTAGTTCTCACGCTCCTGTACTCACTCCATCTTTACAATTATTACCTCAGCTACACGCCTGCTGTCTCAACAAATACCCACGCGGTTCTGAGTGACGTCAGCGCAGCTCCTCGACTGACTCTCTCCTTTGGGAGGTAATATGAAAACTTAATTCCTTTCATTTTCAATACAAATCTTATTATTCAACAAGGTAGAAACATACACCACTCTACCTGAGTGACTAAATCAAAGGAAAGATATATTTCACTCACTACTTCTGCTTACTCTTCATATACTTCGAGTAGATCCCTTCCATCTACCCTTCACACAAGCATTAGAGAACCTGTTACTTCTTCAGACTCATCCCTTCTGGGATATACTAAGGCCAAAGTTTCACCAGCGAACCCCTTTGCTATCATTCAAGCTCAGACGAACCTGCTACTCCTTCCATGTGACCCTTTCCAGGTGATATCACACAAAAAGTTTTGCTAGAGAACTCTTGCTATCATTTATTCACATATTCATACAGAAAATCCCTAAATAGTGCTTACGGTTTTACCTAACCATGCACTTATTTCCTACAGGTAAGTGACCTCACTGCAGTGTGGCTTCCATTTACCACCCGCTATTCTGCCCCCGGATATTCCAGACAAAACATTAAACAGGTACGAACAAATTATTTTGGTTAATAAATAAATTCAATACAGCATCAATATAATCAATTTAAAATCTCATTTGATCGATCATACATCAGTACATAACTAACTACCTATCTTAACTAAACCCTAACCATACTGCTGCTACCAAAAGAAATACTGATAGAGCGCGCAGATCACCCGACTCAGATTGCCATACTCACCTGGGCACATAAACAACATATGATGAGATTTAGGGCCATATTTATCAAGCCTTTTTCAATTCGCAAAGGCCGGAATTCGGTGAATTCCGGACTTTGCTAATCGCAAAAGGCTGTTTTGCATTTTTTGATATGTATTAAAAAATCGCATCATAAGGAATCGCATAAATTTGCGATTCCTTATTTTGCTATAGCATTTAAGGATTCGCAATTTTGCAATTCCTTAAATGCTATGTATGAAGCATTTTTCTATAGCGAATTAAGCTTAAGAAATCGCAATTTACCACCAACTTGCATTTGGTGGTAATTTGCAATTTCTTGTAAAAATGCACAAATTGGCATTTTTTAATGTGGCATGTGACAAACATACATGCCCATAGGGCATGTATGTGCGCCATATGCACACACATGCTGCTTTCAGAGGTGCAGCAGGGTGTCCTTGAGACACCCCTGCACCCTTGAAATCAATCTCATTTTACGATTAGCAAATTGCGAATCGCAAAATGAAATGCATTTCACAATCATTCCTATGGACCTCCTGGCCCATAGGAATGAATAGGAAATTATTCCTTATTTGCGAATTCGCAACTTGCGAATTCGCAAATAAGGAAGATTAAGGAATCGCAAAAAAAATTCGATTTTTTACATACATACCGTTTTGCGATTTCTAAATAGCGATTCCTTAAAAATCGCTATTTAGAAATCGCAAAACTGAACTATGACATATGGCCCTTAATCAGGTAACCTGTGCACTTACTCTAATCAGTGATTTATAAATTTCATTAGGACGTATACCAATGACTTACCAATCCTTGTCATCGGTACCTAAAAGTCCTAAGGGATCAAAAGGAGTTAGAATAATAGGTAGAATAATAACATTTGCACTCATATAATAACCACAAACTCGGGATAGGTTTAAACTCTTTATTTAAATTTGTTAAAAGTCTTAATCCAAATATTAAACATCAGAAATCTTTCAATCAGGAAAATAATGATTAGAATGAAAATATGTAGAAGTTTTATAAAGCAATATTTACGCATTTGACATTAGGGTGGGAAGATAGAAGGAAACAGTACAATGACGTAGCCACATTGAATATTTACCTAAAATGGTGTGAAGAACTAACCCTGACCACGTGTCAGTTTAAAGAACAGAACCCTGAAAGTGCAGGCACCATAAATGCAAGTAGGTGCATATCAGAATCAGGACAGGTAAAGCCAAATTGAATCAGGACAGGACCACCACAGGTTAATACCAGCACCCGCAGTTAAAGTTGCAACGCCTGCATTACCCCCTCTCTGCAGCTAACAGCCAGAACCCTGTAAGAGTTATCGATCTCTCTGACAAAGTGCTCACCAGCACTTCAGCTCTCAAACCCCGATCAATCAATCAATCAATCAATCATAGCATTTGTATAGCGCGCTACTCACCTGGAAGGGTCTCAAGGCGCTTGGGGGAGGGGGGCTGCTACTGCTTGAACAGCCAGGTCTTGAGTTGTCTCCTGAAGGCGAGGTGGTCCTGGGTCAGCCGAAGGTGGATGGGGAGGGAGTTCCATGTCTTGGCCGCCAGGTAGGAGAAGGATCTGCCTCCGGCGGTGGCTCTTCGGATGCGTGGTACGGCAGCGAGGGCGAGGCTAGCTGACCGTAGCTGGCGGGTGGGCGTGTGGAAGGTCAGGCGGTCGTTGAGGTACTTGGGTCCCAGGTTGTGGAGAGACTTGTGTGCGTGGGTGAGGAGCCTGAACGTGATCTTGTTGTTGACGGGGAGCCAGTGCAGGTTCCTCAGGTGGTCAGAGATGTGGCTGCGTCAAGGGATGTCCAGGATGAGTCGGGCCGAGGCGTTCTGGCTGCGTTGTAGTCTTTTCTGTAGCTTGGCTGTGGTTCCGGCGTAGAGGGTGTTTCCGTAGTCCAGTCGGCTGGTGACGAGGGCCTGAGTGACCGTCTTCCTGGTTTCGATCGGGATCCATCGGAAGATCTTGCGGAGCATGCGGAGGGTGTGAAAGCATGAAGAGGAGACGGCGTTGACTTGTCTGGTCATCGAGAGGGAGGAGTCCAGGATGAAGCCCAGGTGGCGTGCGTGGTCCGTCAGCTGGGGGCGGTGCCCAGGGCTGGGGGCCACCAGGAGTCATCCCAGGCGGAGGGTGATGGTCCGAGGATGAGGACTTCCGTTTTGTCTGAGTTCAGTTTCAAGCGGCTGTTCTTCATCCACTCAGAGACGTCTTTCATCCCTTCATGGAGGCTGGTTCTGGCGGTGTCGGGGTCTCTGGTGAGGGAGAGGATCAGCTCGGTGTCGTCGGCGTAGGAGATGATGTTGAGGTTGTGTTGGCATGCAATGGCTTCGAGAGGTCTCATGTAGACGTTGAAGAGGGTGGGGCTGAGTGATGATCCTTACGGGACGTCGCAGATGACTTCAGGGGCCTCAGAACGAAACGGTGGGAGGCGGACTCTTTGTGTTCTTCCAGCGAGGAACAAGATGATCCACTTCAATGCCTTCTCTTGGATGCCGGTGTTGCTGAGGCGTTCTTCATCCACTCGGCGACGTCTTTCATCCCTTCGTGGAGGCTGGTTCTGGCAGTGTCGGGGCCTCTGCTGAGGGAGAGGATCAGCTGGGTGTCGTCGGCGTAGGAGATGATGTTGAGGTTGTGTTGGCGTGCGATGGCGGCGAGAGGTCTCATGTAGACGTTGAAGAGGGCGGGGCTGAGTGATGATCCTTGCGGGACGCCGCAGATGACTTTGGTGGCCTCGGAACGAAACGGTGGGAGGCGGACTCTTTGTGTTCTTCCAGCGAGGAACGAGATGATCCACTTCAATGCCTTCTCTTGGATGCCGGTGTTGCTGAGGCGTTGGACTAGGTTGCGGTGGCAGACAGTGTCGAACGCGGAGGAGAGGTCCAGGAGGATGAGTGCCGCTGTTTACCCATTGTCGAGAAGGGCTCGAATGTTGTCGGTGGCTGCGATGAGGGCGGTCTCGGTGCTGTGGTTGGCTCCGAAGCCGGACTGCGAGGGGTCAAGGGATCCGTTCGTCTCGAGGAAGGCGGCAAGCTGTCTGTTGGCGATCTTCTCGATGACTTTGGCAGGAAAAGGGAGGAGCGAGATGGGGCGGAAGTTTTTGAGGTCGGTGGGGTCCGCTGTAGGTTTCTTCAGTAGGGCGCTGAGCTCGGCATGCTTCCAGCTCTCCGGGAAGGTGGCGGTGTCGAAGGAGGTGTTGATGCCGTCTCGGAGTTGGGGTGCAATGGCGTAGTCGGCCTTGTTGAAGACGTGGTGGGGGCAGGGGTCAGTCGGAGATCCGGAGTGGATGGTGTTCATCGTGCGGGCTGTGTCTTCGGTGGTCACTGCGGTCCAGGTGCGGAGGGTGGCGGTGGGGTGCGTTGGTTCGACGGTTGGGTGCGAGGATGGTGCGCCGCAGCTGTTGTGGATGTCGGCAATCTTGCGGTGGAAGAACGAGGCGAGTGAGTCGCAGAGATCTTGGGACGGGGTGATGTCGTTGTTGCCGGTGCAGGGGTTGGAGAACTCCTTGACGATGCTGAAGAGTTCCTTGCTGTCGTGGGCGTTGTTGTCCAGTCGATCCTTCAGTGATTTCTTCTTGGTGGTGCGGATGAGCTGGTGGTGCTTGCGGGTCGCGTGTTTGAGGGCGGTCATGTTGTCAGTGGTCCGGTCGAGGAGCCAGGCTTTCTCGAGGGTGCGGCAGGTCTTCTCGGAGTCCTTGAGTTCGTCAGTGAACCAGGGGGCCTTCTTGCTTCTGGGTCTGCTGGGAGGGTTCTTCAGTGGTGCGAGGTCATCGGCGCAGGCAGTCAGCCACTGCGTGAAGTTGCGGGCTGCTTCGTTGGGGTCCGGTGTACTGGCCGGTGGGTTCTGGCTGAGTGAGGTGGTGAGCTGATTGGCGGTGATCTTGCTCCAGATTCTGTGAGGAGCCTGTTGCTGTTGGTGGTGGGTGGTGGTTTTTCTGAAGCTGAAGTGGACGCAGCTGGGTTTCGGACCTTCTGACAGAGGGCTCCGCCAGCACCTCTGTTCCAGATCACCTATTGAGTGCATTGGGTCAGTGACAGGTCAGCTATTCGGAGAAGTTGGACAAATTAACTACTTAAGCCTACCCTAGTTATACTATTTTCCAGGCCAGTGTACCACCCTCCAATGTTGCAAGTGTAAGGATCCCCAATTTCAATTGGACAAAAGGATAAGGAGAGGTCATCACACCATACCAAAATGAAACTTTTAGAATGAATATTGTTTGCGTTCCCGCCCATCAATTTATTTTCCTATGCACTTTTATTCCACCCGGCAGTGAATGTATCAATAATGATTACAATGTAGTCCATATTTTAGTTCAGTTTCCTTCACAGGGGTCAGGAGTTGACGTTCCCATGAATATCTTCTAGCAAGTCAGGAGTTGGCCGGTTTTCAAAGGTCAGTGCTTTATGGACTTAAGATGGAGTTCAGAAACACGTCATGCCCATAGTTCGATACATATGAGAAATAGAAAAGAAACAGTTTTAGAACAAAGAATAAATGAATGCACTGTATACCACTTATCTCTACTCTATTCCCATTATTTTATATTTAACTATTGCATTAGAGTTAAGCAGAACGAACAGCTTAGCATAAGCAGCGGTGCAAGCTTCATGCACGCTTCAGGACACAGGCAGCCATCTTAGATCTAGTGTGCAGAAGCCAAAGATTCCCTCCAAAGCAGAAAGTATGTCATGTCACGTGAATGTGATAGACGCATGCGCAGTAAGAAATCCCGGGTAGGAGCGGCCATATTAATGCAAGCGGATTATCGTTAGTAAAAGCACATATGCAAGCTCCACTTAGATGTCATGTAATGCAATATTCATAGGACAAAACATGTTGATTAGTATATTAATGTTATGTCGAGAGGACTGAATACAAGCAAGTCGCATTACGAGCGAATCCTTGCTCCATCATATTCATGATTACTGTAAGATGGTAGAACTATAAAATCCATTTACCTTTATAGTACTGCTAATCATTTTTATAATATATTGCCTAACAGTTGTTGAATCATTTATTTCACACCAGAATAACAACTGTTTAATAAATGCTTATTGAAAAGGCCCAGCCTGTTTATTGTGTGCATTTCTCTGAGACCGACTAAGAAAGCACGAGTGACTGAGTGAAAGGTGGTATATTGTTTCCATGGTCCTGAGAGATCACGGTTGTCATGTTTGATGGTTGCCAGGAACTATTCTCTCCTGGGTGCAAGGAGATTCTAGTGGCACTGTAAGCAGAGTTAGTCTGACACCAATCCTAAAGTGTATGTTGTCTAAACACGCAGATCCTGTATACTTCTTATAGGAACTACACGACATGGGGCCACCAACATTGGGTGGGTACTTATTTAACAATAGATTCTGAGTAGATCAGTCGTCCTATTTCTCAGAAGTCTCTATTCACAAAACACCAGAGACGTCTGGAGTGGGTGAGTAAAGTGTCGCTACAGCTGAGTATGCAAAATATCCTGTTTATTGGCTGTTGGTTAATCAAGCTTGAAGGACTCAGTATTCCTAAAAACTGTGCAAAACACCTTATCTTAGTTGCCTTGAAAAAATTATTCTTTGCCATGTCGATATTTTCATTCAATATCTATAACAGCAATTGTGAATGAGAAACTTAGTGAGCTGCAGTCTTAGCTTGTGGATCTCTTGAGTGTTAGATTCTGCATCCCTTTATTGCAAGTCCTGAATGCTGCTTAATCGGAATGTTAAATGACCTCTTGACTGTCTGGATATATTACCTTTCACTTTCTTTCCTCCCTCGTGCATGGCCTTGGCCTCTTCATTGGATCCGTCCTCTCTTCTGATTCCCTATATAATATTGGGCAGCTCTGTCATAAATTATTCCTAATGTATTTTTAGGAAGAATTAATGAAAATGCAAATGCATGAGATGATTTTAAAAAGCTGTTAAATCTGTGTATTTATTGATATATGTTTTGTTTTATTGCATCAGCCATTTAATGCAAATATATACAATACAAATATTTTGATTTATTTTAATCACTTTTTATGCAGCTCACAAATTATAGATGTGCTCTTTAACAAAATAATTGCACTACTCCTCGTACCTTTCTCCATTTAACCCAGATAGTCAGTCAGAAACAACGATGAGTAAAATGGCCGCACCAATGTGAGGCTCCTGCAGTCAGTAATAATCATATGGGATAATCTTGCCTGAGATGGAGCCCAAAATGAACTGAATTGATCCTACGCCAGTAGCAAATACCTGATATGCGGCCCTGTGGATTGCAGAGGCGGACCAAATATTAAGATGATGGCCTTACTATGAAAACCCAATCAACATAATCGGCCATGCTGAGGTGACCGGGTGTCTTGCGACTGAGCGAGGGACGGTTGAGCGGTGTGCCCCACAGACTAAGCTGCATACTGTTGTGGGAGTGGCCCCTCCAGAAGCTCTAAGTGGCTGCAATGTTTCCAGTGGCTGCCGGCCTGGAACGCAACCAGCAGCATATTGAACCGGGTGGAGCCTGCCACTGAACAGAGCTGCGGGCTGTGGCCGGTGCTGCCTCCTGTTAATCCTCCACTGTAATCCTCCCCTGTAGGGGGCCCTGTTGACTTAGTAGGGTGGCCCCAGGGGCTTTGTTCGAGGTGGGTCTGGCATGTACAGACCATCTGGTAAACCTTGAGGGCTGGGTACTCTACTAGCGCTGCTGGAAGCCCACCTGTCTGCCCTTTGTGATCAACTCCGAGCACGACCCGGGGGCTTGCCGGGGGTCGTCACGATCCGTCAGAGCATTATCTGTGGCTCCGAAACAATACCTCCCTTACAGCACCTTAATGTTGTTGCATACCCAGCTTCTGCCTCAGTGAGCCCTCAGTGTGCCTGTGCCACTCCTGGCATTTTGGGGGAGGTGAGGCATGGTTTTGGGGACAAAGGTGTTTCTTCACCCCCTACGTGGAGGAAGATCAGACCACACCCTGCTCTGTGGTGATGACCCTCACTCAGAAAGTTGAATTCATGCTACCTACATCCTGCAGATAATGCTGCCATAACTAATGGTATGGGTAAGACTGAAGGCAGACAGACAAAACTAAATTTTGAATCATGCAAATCCAGTTGGGCACCATACCGCAATGCTGCACACAATATGTCTGAGAAATCACAGCCTGAACCGATGCAGCACAGACTCATCTTCATTGAGTCCGATATACTCCATGTGTTCCCGTATGGACTCCATAACCCAAAAACTGGACAAACAAGATGGCCGCATTGGTGAGGCAGAACACAGGATTTCTATACTTGAGTACTCATCCTCTCATGTAGGTGAACAACTCCTTAACATGGAACACATTTTGAAAGACATATCTGCCAAAAACTTGGATTAAGAGGTGCGCTCATGCAGAAACAATATACGAATCCTAGGAGTGCCTGTATCGGCTAACACCGGGAGGATGAAGGACTTCTTGAAGCACTTACTCATGACATTATTTGAGGCGGCGTCTTTCTCCAAGCTATTGGTGGTGGAGAGGACTTACCACTCGCTTGTTACCCAGCCTCCTCCTGGGGCTGCGCCACAACCAATTTTAGCTCGCCTTTTGAATTATCAAGTTCAAGAGACCATCCTTTGGTTGGCCGGAGATAAGTGCTCACTCAGCTTCGAGTGGTGCAGAGTATTCATATATCCAGGATGCCCACAAAAAATTCCTGCCTGTTAAACAGAAACTACAGCAGGCCAACATACCATATTCCATGCTGTACCCGGTGCGTCTACGTCTCAATTACCAGTGCAGACAGCACATTGTTACTAACCCACAGCATGTCAGCGACTTCCTCAGACACAACGCTTTTCGCACCTTGTCAGCCACTGAAACTTTACAGTAATCTAGGCCTCCCTCGCTGCTATTGGAGCTTGGATGAGGTGAGGCAACTTTGATCTGATGGTACCCACTTGTTGATTGGACTGATACCTGCAGGATTCCCAAATAAATGCCCTGTGGATGGTTATCACCTGCTGTCTGGACTCCTGTAGCCCAGTAGTATACGCCATTGACGACAAAAAATATCGTCATAAAACCGAAGGCAGCTCCATGATGGACTATAATCCCACTAACTACAACCACCTGAGAACCCTAATCCCTTACCCTGACACCCTTGTTAACTCGAGAAGGAATGGCTGAACTCACCGGTGGCACCCCTAAAGGATACCTCTACTGCAGTTAAATTACTCTGTCTAGTATCTAATTTTCAATTTCTTTCTCAACCTATCTACGAGCTCACTTTCACTCCCTTCTCCCCTAATACTCACACCTCAACTAGCTATTGTTACTTTATCTTCCTCTCCCATCCTCTCCTTCTAGTATTCTCTCCCTTTTCCTATCTCGAGCTACTTCTATTTCTGATTCACCGAAAGTGTTATGAGACAACGTGTTGAGGTTGACCTTATGGCTTTATTGATGGGTGGGAAGACAGTCTCTGGTGGGTATGGGCCACCAGTGTAGGGTGGGGGGATTTCTGTGGAAGTTACTCACTTAACTCTAGTGCATATCACTGATAACCACATAATCCGTGTCTACCAACATACTGTTTATAATATCACAATGCCTAATCTACAATATGACTAGTCCTATGGAGGTCCGTGAGTGTTCTACCCAAACTGGGTATAACCTCCTAACATGGAATGTCAGAGGGTTCGGGAAACCCCGTAAACACAGACATATTCTGGCCTATCTAGATAGGCACAATGTCAACATTGCACCGTTGCAGGAAAAGCACATGGGCCCTGACACCCACACCAGTTTTGCTATCAAATGGGCCACGCACAGAAATGATGCAACTTACTCAACATATGCTAGAGGAACTCATACCATTATTCTTAAAAACAAGCAATACTTCATGGGCGGGTCCCTTCACAACCCTCAGGGCCACTACACCCTAATGTGGGAGCGGCTAGCCTTGGAATCCATTACCTTGGTGAACTGCTATTGATCCAATATTGATGATGCACATTTCTTTATGGGGCCTCGTCATGGACATAGGCTCCACACTCTCCATCTGGGGAGAGGACTTTTAAACTACACTTAATCCAACTATGGATAGATTTTACACCCAGAATCACGCTACACCAGCACCAATTGCCATATTCAGGACATCATGACAGAACGCCAGGTCCCAAATGCTTGGAGGACACTCCACCCCCAAAAAAGAGAAGGCACCTTTCAGTCGAGTGTACATCCCAGTTGGTTGAGATTAGACTACTGGATCATATCCCGGCGGTTGGGTGTGTGGTTGACTGACATGACCCACTTAGCATGCATATACTCAGACCACTCTCCAGTTCTGCTAAAGCTGAGGCTTCTGGCCAACCTCTACCCCTATATGTCGTGGAGACTATACTTACTACCTTATTGAACATCTCTTTCCAAGATGAACAAGGACAAGAAATCTGTGATTTCTTTGAGAAACAGATAGACGCTGTCCCAAACTTATCCACTGTTTTGGAGGCCTCCAAGGTCACCATAGGCAAAGTCTGTATCACCAAAAGCAGGGTATATTGCCTGACATATGGGGCACAATTAAGAGATTAGTAGTGATATTAAGAATCTTGAGGGGCAGCTGGATCTACTGCTCAGAAGCTCAGAATGGAGACAGGAGCTAAGCTTAGAGAGGCACTCACTGACTATCAGACAACTGCTGAAAGTGAATGTCTGTTCCACAGCAAATACTTCCAAGTGCGCAAATGTGGGAAAAGGAAGTGCCAGGGACGAGCACTGGCAGAGATGACACACAAGCCTAGGTTCTCCACCTATATCCTTGAAGCCACAATCACTGATGGTTCCCTAGTTAGGAACACAGCTGAGATACTTAACATATGTTCCATATTCTACTCAACTCTTTACTTCTATTGCAGGATCCAAACCATTGTCACAGCTGCATATCTAGAAGATGTGGCACTGGGCTGGGTGAGCGATGCGCAGAGGGAGTTCCTCTTGAAAGACATTGAAGAGGATGAAATCAGGGAGGCCACTATGCAATTGTAATCTGGTAGGGCTCCTGGCCCGGATGGCCTGCCGGCAGATTTTTATGAAAGCTATATTGGTCCCCTAGTACCTCTTCTTAAGGCTTTATATTTGGAGGCAAGGGAATTGGGCCTTTTCCCACCCTCAATGAGAGATGAGATGATTATATCTTTTCTTAAGCCTTACAAGCTAGCAGAAAAATATGAATTATATCGACCCCTATTGCTCATCAATTGTGATGTTAAAAAACTCCTGAAGAGATTGCCTAACCCATTGGGTCTGCTGATGTACTTCCTGTTCATTCCCGACCAATCTGGTTTCATACCACAGTGCACAATATTGCATAATCTGCATACAATCGTCTCGCCACTACAAGACATAGATCTAGAGCTGGCTGTGGCAGCTGTATTTCTTGGCACCACCAAGGCATTGGATTAGCTGGAGGGGGGACTATCTGCTAGTGGTGCTCAGACGAATGGGCTCCCATCCCTCCTTCCTGTCCTTGACCACTCTACTATACTGTAGACTGACTGGTGGCTAGGGTACAGATGAATAGGACTTGCTCCACAAGGCACCAGGCAGGGGTTCCCACTGTCACCCCTCCTATTTGCGCTGGCAGCGGAACTACTTGTGGCCAAATTAAGACAACACCGTTGAGAATATGCCATATGCTATCCCACCAGGCATCAGTTAGTGCCGATATATGCTGACAACATCACACTCTATGTCAGAGACCCCCAGGATAGTCTCAATAACATTCCGGTGAATTAATTAACTTTGGAGGGCTGTTGGGCATCCACATTAACTGGGAGAAGTCTCTGAATATTCCCCTTTCACCCGCCACTCAGCAACACTGACCATAATACCCACTGACGTGGTGTGAATTGGAACTTAGATACTTTGGAGTGACAATTACTAAAGACAAGGATGAGCTACTACGGACAAACTATGGCACAGCTCTGGATGCAGTGACAGACTCCACCATGCATTGGATTTCCTCTCCTCTCTCATCTCTCATCAGCAGGCCACAGCTCCCTGATGAAAATGATAAGCCTATTAAAGTTTCTGTATTTATTTCTCAAAATCCCTTTTTCACTGGGCCAACACTTCTTGAAAGCCTTTAAAACACAACTCATTACTCTGGCATGGAGAGGGAAACAGTTCAGGTTAAAATGGGAGGTACTTAAACAGCCCTTTGCTAGGGGAGTATTTGAGGCAGCTGACATGGAACTTTATTTCCTGTGCACCCAAGCCACTTCGCTCTATATTGGGTTTGGCTGCCCCCCTTCATGCCTGACTTTGCCATACAACAAGGATACATGACCCCTGTACCTACAGCCACATTCCTGGGGGCACGGACACATCCTCTAAGGTTGCTTGCACGTCTGGTGCCTGGAATAAGCTAGCTAAACAATGAAATAAGCCTATACTTTATTCCCCACTCCTCCTGTTACCGTACCTTCCCAGGGACACATGAGATGGCATGTCAGAATATGCATCATATGGTGGGTGTCACAACTTGGGGAGAACTATATGCTGGAGGTATGTTTGTTACCCGCAATGATTTCTTTGCTGGGGAAATAATAACTCCCCTGGAAGTGTCCCGGTATATCAGACTCTGATATAGTTTGAGGGGGGCCACTTCTCTTTTTCCCAGAAACCCCCCAAACTCAATACTTTGCATGTATTACTGCAGACCATGATTCCTAAACATTTAGTCTCCATGCTATATTACAATGTTCAGATGGAACACACAGAAATAACTAGGGGTCCAGATGGGACAATGATTTGTGGACACCAATCACTGATAAACAGTGGCTGCCAGCTGAGTGGCGGACTTCACATTAGAGTGGCTTTATTACACCCCTGCTAGAATGCATAAGTATCACTTGTGATTAGATGATAGGTGCCCAAGATGGTGGACTCCGCGGTTGACTTTGTCCACCTGGTGTGGGAATGCTGGGTGATTAAAGATACCGGAGCTAGGCTTCTGATGCTCTGCCACAGATGATGGGCATTCCCCAAACCCATAAACCCCTAGTGGTATTACTGGGTTACTCAGAAAACATGAAAGCATCAACCATGACAATTCTGTCACTGAACCTCCTATTGTCCAAACACAGGGTTGCATGCAGATGGCAGAGGGGCAAGCCCCCAAACTAAAGGAATGGTTGCAAGATCTTATTTACTGTAAAAACCAGGTGGCTACTTATGCCAAATTATTGAGTTGTCAATTGCGGGGCTTATGTGGTCCTCTTCAGGCACATCTGATGGGGAACCACCCCCCCAACCCAACTTATTTGAAAAGCTTAACCCTCCACTACTTTCGGCAGCTGCCCCCTGAGGGTACTGCTGTCTGCCACTGCACACCAAGGATGGGGATACAAATGGTGGAGAGGCCCGCTTGCATTATAGAATGCCACCCCTTGCCCATTGATTATGCTGATACATGAGTGGTGATATGGGCAGGCAGACTTTCATTTATACACTTGAAATCATGACAACGTACACCTCTATGTCAGCTCAGATGGGGTTGGGAAAGGCTACTATGTCATGGCTAGGGGTGGGCGGAATTGGGTAATCGCATTACGCAAATCACAGCGAAATGGTAAAAAATCTCCGTGAACACACAGAAATTCTGTGAACACGCGGAATTGCTTGCTTGCGATGCTTTTTTACTGTTCGCAATCGCTGTTTGCGTGCTTGGGAAGAAATATCTCGTAAACACGCATTTTGAGAACGCGAACAAGCAAAAATTTTGCGAAGTCGCGGAACGCAGAATTTTGGGCCCTTTCGCAGTCTCCGCAGAATGCAAAATTATGCAAATTCAGCAAGCGGAATGGAATTTACCGCCCAGGCCTAGTCACGGCATCACAGGTCATATGACATGTTAAAGTGTGTATTCCTTTTTATCATGTGATTTGCAGTGATCTTGTTTTAAAGGTAAACTATAACTATTGTAATTGTTTAGTATGTAATGCGAAATGCCAATAAAGAAATAAAAAAGAAACAACTTTATTTGGTTTAGCTTCATCATATAAGTATAAAAGCAATACAACTTTACAAATTAATACAAACCGCAGTTAGATCGCACAGCAAATAGATTGGAATTAAAAGACAATAAAATACAGATGATCATAAAAAATATGAGGGACCCATACAGATACAAATAGGTAATAAACGAACATCATTTCTTCATAATCAGCGTCGCCCTCTGCTTTATAGCACATTGACTGAAAGTGTCAGTTGAAAAAAATGTTTTACAGAAGAAAAAGTCTGTAAATAATTAAAAGCTGCTTTGCAATACTGAATGTTTGCTTTTTTAAAAAAGGTATCAAGTAGCATTTTCTCTGGAACCTATAACATTTACAGAAACACATAAACTGAATAGTGCTTTGTGATAAGTTATTATCTCAGGGACTGGCAGGTAGGCTATGGAAATAGATGCCTGATGAGGAAAGGTGGCCAGAAAGTTCACAGTGCACATTCATAGTCTGACTAACAAAAGTCTATGGTGCTGGTAAGAGTCAATGCCTGTCTACACAAATCCATATATACGCCTGGACAGTAGGCATATCAACCACCCTCCGAATTCTCTCTTCCATTCGACTTGCTATAAAAGTGGTATTTAGAGAAGTGTGGGCGGCAACGGCCCAACTCCTAGGAGAGGTAAACAGGTCATTGCTTCCAAGACATAGGCAAGTGTCATGAATATACCTCATCCAGGGAATTATAAGGCCTTGGTCAAGTTTCAGACACTCAGCAAGCACAGCCCTATTGAATGAAATCTGGCTCCTGGCCCAATTTTAAGCCATAGGAGGAGACATTGCATCCTTATAAAGCCATTTATGTACCCAATCCCAACCTCAGAGTCGCATATTAAAGAGCTGGTTATTCTGTGGACAGATAGTAATCTTTTAATAAAACCATTCTGAATTTCTTCCAGACTCCACTGGAATTAATGCCTCACAACCCGGCCCCTTAGGAGGCAATGGCACAGCATTTGGCTTTATATATGGCCATAAGTTCCTTGATTTGCTTATGGCCCAATCTTCAGGCCAACTTGAGGAGAGCCTCAACAGCTTTATAGACAGCAACAGTTGTGGCCTGCATAACATGCGGGTGGGGGGGTGGGGGATTGCGCGGGGAGAGAGTCGCGTAGGGGGCTTAATTTTAAATACATTTTAAAAATATATATAACTTACCTTTGCGGCCACCTCAGGCCTGGTCCACGTCGTACCGCGTCCTCTCCACACAGGAAGCAGCCGAGCAGGCAGCCTCACTCCCCTCCCCTAAGCCAATTACAATGCTGGGACGACGACCGCACAGGCGTCTATCAGGAGGCTGTTTTCTCCATGCAGACTGCATGCAGCCTTCATGGAGAAAACAAAGAGTGTGCATGACTTGTTTGGTCGGCCCTGGGACATAAAATGGTATTCATAATACCATTTTATGTTTCTGCTTCCCACACTGCGACAAAGCAGTAGGACGACAATCCTCCGCCCACATAGAGGAGCCGCCCCTGAAAATCAACAGCTCCGCTAGTCTTTAGGGGGTCCCCTGCTTAGTGAGTACCAAAGGGAATACCTAAATACAAGAACGAAGGCACAGTGCTAATCCTACAGCTGTCCTTTTTCTTTGCACCAAAGATTCTAAAATGCATCTTGGCCTGATTGACTCATAGCTTTAATCTAGTCATAAACTAACAAAAGCTGTCCAGCAGGTGTTGTAAGCTGATTGCTATCCTGGCCATTAGGTCAATGTTGTCGGCATAGATTTGCATGGGAACACTGCGGTCACCTAAGCGGGGGTAATCGGCTCTAAGTTCAAGCAGATTCTCCTCCAGGATATTTATATACAATGAGAATAAGAACAGGGCCAATGGGGCTTTGCGGGGGTGGCCGACCGGAGGGAGGCTCGCCCCCCCCGGGAATTTGGGGCCCCGGGAGGAAGGGTGGGGCGGAAGGATTTAGGACGGACACAGGAAGGGACTTTGGGCTGGTTGGGCTAGCTGGTGGGTTTTGGGCTCCTTTTGGGCTGGGGACAATAAAAGCGGCCATTTTGGGTCACTGTGCACCATTTCGTGGGACAGTGACCCAGCAGCCGGGGGGCATTATTTGAGCGTTGTAGTAGTAGTGGCATAGTGAGGTTGTAGGGGTCGTTTGTGGCGGTTTTTGGTAGCGGTAGTGTTGGGGGCGATAGCTAGGTGGTTTTGGCATCTGCCAGTTGTGTGCGCCAGGCGGGGATAGAGCGAAGACTGCGAGGCGGCGGGCCGAAGGCGGAAAGTTACCTGCAAGAAAATGTCGGCGGAGGCGATGGCGGATCCTAGGGTTCGTGAGGCATTGCGCCTTTTAGGAGAAGCGGGCAGGACTGATCTCCTGCGCAGCGATGTCCGGGTAAGGCCCCCGCGGTGTGCTGCAGATGGCGCCGCAGCAGCAGTAGCAGCTTGCGAGCCCCCGCGTTCGCGTGCGCGGAAGGGGGAGGGGGCGGGAGCTGTGGGAGGAGCGGCGCGAGGTGGCGGTCGGCGGGCGGCTGGGGCGCCGAAGAGGGGAGGGGGACCGGGTAAGAGGCGCGGCGGCCGGAAGAATGCACTGCTTCAATTTGTTGAGGGAGCGGGGGGTCTGGGGGGGGGCGGGAGGAAGCGGGGAGGCGAGCAGGGAGGCGACGGGAGGCGCAATGGGGGGGAAGGGGCCTGACAGGGGACAGAGGTGTGGAGGGGACACCCAAGTTGCGAGGAGGAGTGCCAGGCTGGGGGGGGGCGGCGGGACAGGCACCAAGAGAATGCGGAGGGGTGATGCCCGGGAAGGGGGGGATGCAGGGGGGGCTCGGGGAGGCCAGGAAGGGGAGGATGGAGGGGTGCACGGGAGGGTGGCCAGAGGCGCGGTTGAGGAGGAGGGAACAGGGGGGCAAGGAGAGGCGGGGGGACTCGCCGCTATTGATTGAAGACTCAGAGGAGGGGGAGGGGGGTTGAGGGGGAGAGCGGGCTGGATTGGGGGTCTTCAGCGGAAGAGGACATAGTTGCTCCCAGTAGGACGAGATCGCCGCGGGGCGCTGGGAGGGGCGTGGGGCAGAGAGGGGGTGCGAGGGGAGGAGGTGTGGGGGAGGAGCTGCGGTTTGGGGAGGCCATGGGGGTCGGGGTGGACGGAGGATGGGGAGGGTGAGGGGGGGTTCGGTGAAGGAGGCTGCGGGGTAGGGGGGATAGCGGGGGGGCCGCAGGGATGTGGGGAGTGTGGGGGTACTGGAGGGGGCCCGTGGGGCAGACAGGGTGAGGCGGGGAGCTGGTGGTGGGGGGCGGGCGACCAGCGCAGCGAGGAGGACATTCGGCGGCAGGGGGGAGAGGTGGGTCAGGGGGTGGGGAGGCGACGGAGATGGTTATGCCTTGGCATGCTGGGCTTCCCCGTTTTTCTCTTGGCAGGAGCAGTTGGTAAGGGGCTCAGGTGAGCAGCATGCGGCTCCAACCCGCCGAGAGGATTGGCCGGCTCTGCCTAGTACGGGCGGTCGCGCTGATACGAGGGACCATGTGCGTGCTGACAGTGGATGGCAGGGTTATAGGTCTCCAATGCCCCCCTCCCGATGGGTCGATCCGGCCACCGGGAGGCGGTGATGGAGCAGCAATCTGGCAGGCTATTCTGATTACCAAACAGAGGGTAGGAGGAGGGAGAATGTGGATTTGGGAACTCTGATGACAGCGTACAGGGACAAGGCAGGTCTGAGCAGGGTGTCCGCAGGAAGGGTCTTGGCAGACGGCGAGGGAGGTGGAGAGATGGAGTCGGAAGAGGAGGGGGAGCTGCGAGAGGGCAGGGGGGTGGCCAGAAATGTTGTTGCCAGTGTTTTACAGGTATGCCCCCGGCAACCGGTGCGGCGAGTGACGGCCCCCCCAGCGGAACTGGTTAGGCGGCGGGATCCGGTGAGGACGCCAGCCTTGATGCCAGGTAAGACCAGTGCAGGGTCGGGGAGTGGCTCGGGCGGGCCTCAGAAAGGCAAGGCATGTGGGGGTGTGGAAGGCGGTTGCCAGGTGTCGGTGGGGACGGATGCTGGGGGAGGGGATGAGGTGAGACTGGTGAAGGGCAGGTACGTGATGAATGCCGGGGTGTGTACGGAGGCGGCGGGTGGCGCGGCGTCGGTGAGTACGGGGACGGGCGAGGCGGCGAAATCTGGCGGGTCGGCGGCGGCCGGCGCCGGGGCGAAGGAGAGCTGTGAGGTGCCGGTCAGGAAGATGCTGTATATGGGGGTAACGAAGCCACTGGGGGCGCATTTGTCACTGGCGACTAGGGAAAAGATTTGGAAGGGGGATTATGTGGAGATTTTGAAGTTGCTCCACAGGGAGTTGATGGACAAAGAGGGGTCGAAGGAGGAAGAGCAGGAATTAGCTAGGCGTCCTAAGGTGCCGGTGACCATTGAGAATTGGTCCGCGGCTTTCCTGATATATGCAAGCGTGGACTGTGAAAAGTACCCTGACAGGGCGGTCGCCCTGTTCAAATACATGGATATGGTGCGGCGGGCGCAAGTGACCTACAGGGGTAATGCTTGGTCACATTACGATGAAGAGTTTCGGGCGCGCATGGCATCGGATCCGGAGGCAAAGTGGGGGGAGTTGGATGCGGACCTGTACCAACAGACGATGAGTGGGGCAAAATTTGGCCGCACCATCTACACGGCCAGTGGGTTGCCACTGGCGCCGCCCCCCTTTTTGGCCCGCCCCACCCGGGGGGGCGGGGGAAGCCGGGAGCAGTCACAGGGCCGGGACCTGCTGGGATTTCAACAGGGGTTCCTGTCTCCGGCAGGTGTGCCGTTTTTGGCACGAGTGCTCTGCATGCGGGAGACGCCACCCGGAGGCGCGCTGCTGGGGGCTTGGGGGAGGCCCAGCACAGGGCCAGTATCCGGCTCCCGCGCCCAGCAGGGGGAGGGGAGGAGGCAGGGGAGGCGAGTACCCTGGGGAAAGGCTCGTACACCGATTAGGCTGGACCGACTAGAACCGTTTTTGGAGGCGTATCTGCGGGCGGACGATGCGGCCGTGCTGCGTCGGGGTTTCGGGGAGGGTTTCCGGTTGGGATACGAGGGTCCGCGGATTGCTCGATGGGCAGAGAACCTGAAGTCCGTGAACGCACACAAGGGTATCGTCCGGGAGAAGCTCTTCAAGGAAGTGAAGGAAGGGAGGGTGGTGGGACCTTTCGAGGAGGCGCCATTGCCGGATTTGATCATTTCACCCATTGGAGTGGTCCCAAAGAAAGAGCAGGGTCAATTTGGCTGATTCAGCATCTCTCATGGCCGGAGGGTGCATCGGTGAATGACTTTATCTCAGCGGAGTTGGCGTCAGTGTCATACTCGTCCGTGTACGTCGCGAGGAGGTTGGTGACGACGGCAGGTCGGGGGCACTCATGGCAAAATGCGATGTAAAATCGGCGTTTCGGTTGCTGCCGGTTCACCCAGCGGATCATCAGTTGCTGGGGACTCAGCTTGACAGGCTCATTTTTGTCGATAGAGTGCTTCCTATGGGGTGCTCCGTGTCGTGTGCCTTGTTTGAGCGATTCAGCTCCTTCTTGCAGTGGGCTTTTTCCTGGCGCACAGGCTCTGAGGCGATAACGCATTACCTGGACGACTTCTTCCTGGTGGGTCGGCCCGGTTCGATGGACTGCCAGCAGCGACTGGACAATTTTACGGACCTGATGGGTTACCTGGGGGTTCCTTTGGTGCCAGAGAAGACGCAAGGGCCCAGCACGGTGCTGTCGTTCCTCGGGATAGAGCTCGACTCAGCAGCCATGGAAGCATGCCTACCGGAGGAAAAGCAGGCGGTGATGGTGGACTTGGTGAAGGGCATGTTGGCCAGGCGAAAGGTGATGGTGTGAGAGGTGCAGGTGTTGCTAGGGCATTTGAACTTCACGTGCCGCGTGGTGCGAGCGGGGTGGACTTTTTGTCGGCGGCTGGGGTTGGCCTTGTCCGGTTTGACGCTGCCCCATCATCATGTGCGACTATCGGCGGGCTCGAGAGAATATCTGAGCATGTGGTTTGCTTTTTTGGAGCGTTTTAATGGTGTGCCCATGGCGCCTCCGGAAGACTGGGAGTGGGACATGACGATGTCGTCGGACGCGGCAGGAATCAGAGGTTTTGGACTCTACTGGGCAGGTAGGTGGTGCGCGGAGCAATGGCCGGAGCAGTGGCAGGCAGGGGGTAGGAGCATTGCGTTCTTGGAACTGTTCCCGTTGGTGGTGGCTGTGACAGTGTGGGCACGGGAGTTGGTGCACAGGCGTGTGTTGTTCAAGGTGGACAATATGTCGGTGGTGCAGGTGGTGAACGGCAGTCAGCGAGGGAGCCCCAAGTGCTGAAGTTGATGCGCGTTTTGTTTTCCTCTTGAGGTGTTTGGAACACAATATCTTGTTCCAGGCTCAACATGTGCCGGGGGTGGACAATGACATTGCGGATGCTTTGTCTCGTTCACAGTGCCAGAGGTTCCATGGGCTAGCCACGGAGGCAGCGGCGGACAAGACAGAGGTGCCGGAGGAGCTGTGGTTGGTAGGAGAGCGCGGGTCGTTCAGTTGGTGAGGTCGTCCCTGGCAGCGTCCACGTGGAGGAGTTACGAGCAGGCCTGGCTGGGGTTTCTGCGGTTTGGAGCGGTAAGGCAGCGGGGCATGTGGCGTCGGGAGGAGCATGTGGTGCGTTTCATGCTGGGGTTAATGGACAAAGGACTGGCGAGCGTGACGATCGCGGGAAAACTGGCAGGGTTGGCTTTCATGGGCAAGCTCTGGTGGGGGCATGCCCCCTCAGCGGGAGAATTGGGGGGGCGTCTTCTGGAGGGTTGGGAGAGGGAGAGAGGGGCTCGGGCACGGAGGAGACGGACGATTACAGAGGCGATGTTGGAAGGCCTGGTGGGCCGTTTACCGGTAGTGTGCAGGGATCAGGCGGAGACGGTGCGGTTTTCCACGTTGATGTCGTGGATGTATTTTGGAGCCTTTCGGGTGTCGGAGTTGGTGGGTTTGAAGGGATGTCCGGGTCTAACGTGGGGGGAGGTGGAGTTTCGTGGCCGGGAGGTTGCGGTGCGGCTGCGACGGTCCAAGACTGATCAGCGAGGGAGGGGTACTTGGGTGTTGTTGGGTCCTTGGGGAACGGAGGCGGTGTGTCCGGCGGAGTGGGGAAGAAGGCTGGCGGACGGAGGGGTGCAGGATGATGCGGAGGTCTTTGGCAGGAGAGGGGTGGGTCGGGTGACAGCTGCGCAGTTGCTGTGGGTCCTGCGGCATGCCCTGCGGTCTTTGGGTGAGGACCCGAAAGAATTCGGAACGCATTCCTTTCGCATCGGGGTGGCGCGGAAGGGTTGGGGGAAGGAAGAGATAAAACAGCTGGGGCGCTGGAAATCAGACTGCTATAAGACGTATGTCAGGTTGCGAGGGGTAGTGGTGGAGTAGACTTGGAGTTTGGGCTCGCTGCTTACATATGTCTCTTTGCAGGTGCGGTGGCGGGGCCTACGGCGGCAGCAGTGTCCATATACGTGGTGGGCCATTCTTTTGTAAAAGGAGCGGAGAGGGCCGAGTGGGAAAAATGCAGGAACCTCAATCTGGAATTGGATGAGCAGTTGTTTAGGTGTCATTGGAGGGGTAAAGGGGGCATGCGTTGGCACGAGTTGGTGCCGGTTTTGAACAATGTTGTGAGGGGGGTCTGCCCGGATGTGGTAGTCATTCACCTGGGGGAAAACGATTTGGTGCAGTGTAAGGGACTGGCACTGGTGAAACAAATGAGGAAGGATTTTCTGGAGATCAAGAGGCAGTGGGCGGGGTGTTATGTCATCTGGTCAGAATTCATACCCAGGAGGTGTTGGAGGGGGGGCGGAGAGACCAGGAGCTATTGACAGAACTAGGAGGAAGATTAACAGGGAGATGCGGGCCTTTTGTGAGAAGGAAGGAGTGGGTAGAATGGAGCACCCGGAACTGAAGTATGGGGCGGTCTACTTTTTCATGGAGGATGGAGTACATTTGTCGAGATATGGGATGGAGCTCTATATTGTGCAGCTGAAGGAGGCGTTAGACCGGGCAATAGGGGTGCACAGGTATCCAAAGGTGCTGGGGTCCTAGGCGGGGGGTCGAAAGCCGTATGGGGCCTTCGAGTGGCGCTTTTTCCTAGTTAAATGGGGGGGTAGGATAGGAGGAAGGAGTTTTACTGGCTGAGGGGGAGGGAGTGACATATGGCAGATGTTTAAACAGTTGAGGCAGGCGTTTGGGTAATTGATAATGATGTTTATGTTGTTGGCGGGGAACTGTTTAGGGGTGGGGGTGGGGGTTTTTGGTCAGGTATATGCATAATTAGTTAGGCCTAGTTTTGTACGGCAAAGGCCAAGGTTGGGGTATGTTTTCAGGATGCACCTGTTTCCCAATAAAGCGGCCTTTATCACACCTTACATCTGTCTCCGGTCGGTTCTTCCCCTCCCCGTCTCCCGATGGGCCCCAATGGGGCTTTGCGGGGGTGGCCGACCAGAGGGAGGCTCGCCCCCCCTGGGGAATTTGGGGCCTCGGGAAGAAGGGTGGGGGGAAGGATTTAGGACGGACACAGGAAGGGACTTTGGGCTGGTTGGGCTAGCTGGTGGGTTTTGGGCTCCTTTTGGGCTGGGGACGATAAAAGCGGACATTTTGGGTCACTGTTCACCATTTCGTGGGACAGTGACCCAGCAGCCGGGGGGCATTATTTGAGCGTTGTCCCACCCGCCCTCCCTTAGGACAGATTTGATGGGGGTGGTAGAGGGGAGTATGTCCGGGGTTTATGGCGTTTCTGGGTTGGGAAATGGGTTTTGTGGGAAGCAGGTGCTTTCTGGGTTAGGATGGTTTGGAAGTGTTGTCGCTGGGGGCAGGTGCTGGGAGGTTTATGTCGGATGGCGCTTTTTCCTAGTTAAATGGGGGGTAGGATAGGAGGAAGGAGTTTTACTGGCTGAGGGGGAGGGAGTGGACATATGGCAGATGTTTAAACAGTTGAGGCAGGCGTTTGGGTAATTGATAATGATGTTTATGTTGTTGGCGGGGAACTGTTTAGGGGTGGGGGTGGGGGGTTTTGGTCAGGTATATGTATAATTAGTTAGGCCTAGTTTTGTACAGCAAAGGCCAAGGTTGGGGTATGTTTTCAGGATGCACGTGTTTCCGAATAAAGCGGCCTTTATCACACCTTACATCTGTCTCCGGTCGGTTCTTCCCCTCCCCGTCTCCCGATGGGCCCCAAAACACAGCCTTCACCTACTCATCTCGCCAAGTTAAAGGCTCAAGTTATCTCTTCTTCAGGGCCACTTCCCACACTGCAAGTGACCTCATTGTGAAGCTCTCAAAGGAAACTGATAATGTACTAGTCGACCCCAAATCAGTCAACATGCTAAAGAGCTTTGACCTGTTAACAGAGTAAAAAACAGTGCTCAGGTCCATAAAGGCAAAGTACCGCTTGCCCTTCATAGCTACCGTATATTTACTTACGAGGACAGTCAGTGAATGCCATGCAATAGTTACTCTTGCCTCCTAGGTCTGGGAAAGTACCCGGTTAAGACCGACTTGCAGTCCCGTATTTTTCAACATATAACACTTATTCTATGCCAAACTAGCAGAAATGTAAAGTAGCAAAACGTAATGGTCTATTGTCCCACTCAACCAGAGAGGCCATTAGAGTATCATTTGGACGTGATAAACTAAAAGTGTCATTATTCCATTCATTATCTATGTTAAACTTAGACTACAAGACACTGAGCAAAGTGAATGCAATACCATTACTCCAGTATCTTTCAGGGCAGGACACCCAGACCAACTGAGTTTCATCCCAGGATGAAATATGTCCATGAATATTAGAAGTCGTTTTCTGGAAAACATCCTTCCAGTGGTATATACCTGTAGGTGTGTCATATAGTTAATGCTTTACTATATATTGTGTTAAGTTAGCATGAGTTTATTAAATGTTTAAACAACATATTTTCCTTCGGCTTCAGTTTGCACACTGCACATAATTATTGTAGCTTTCAACCTAGACGAAAGATGTGATTTATTTGAGAATAATATGTTATTGCTCTGATATCAGTCGTGCTTGGTACACTTGGTACACTGTCTGCACACTGAGAGCTATAGCCTCTAAGAATAACCTAACACGAGGTTGCTGGGAGGCCTGATCCTCGCACCACATTAGACATAACACAAATAATGTTGCTGCCAACATTGGGCTCTACGCAGGTTTAAGATAGAGTTACTGAGAATGCAAAAACACACTTGATGGTGCTTCGCATGCAGAGAGTTTGTAGCTGATGATGTGATCTTCTTCTGCTGACATTTAGAGGTATGGGCCCGCCCTGCTAAAACCCAAATGAGACCTTCTTAGATATAATATAGTATGCTAAATAGGGTGCGCGAAATATAGGTGATACAAATTTCTATAGAATTTTGCATTATAATATGCTATCACCGTTCGCTTACTATGGATTAGTGACTATGCTGATAACTCTGATTTTTATAATATGTATGTTAGTATTATATAAGATACTGCGTTTGAGAACCTTGCATTGAAAAATAAATATTTCAAACTTGCACGTGTGTTCTTTTACTCCCCGTTGTGGTTTGAAATGATTAAAGAGCGAAAGAGTGTTCATGTGTTCCACGACACCTGAGGTATTCAAAGTTCATGTTCTGGTTTGTCTAAATCATTGGGAGTTTGTAATGACCAATGAGACTCTGTAGCTAGCTCGGTAAGGGGATTTCTGAGACTAAGGTGAGTTTTGGGTCACCCTAATTCACTAAGGTTCTAGATCTCTATGCACAGTTCTGTGGGAGAACGGAAACCTAGCTACAGGTGGTATCCGTAGCTCTGGACGAGGCATTCAGTTGGCACTATCTATTTATGGTACTGAGACAGACAGACTTTGGAAGGGAGATGCTGAGTGTGAGGTTGCACTAACCTTGTACACAGGTCCACCAGAGCGGTGCACTCTTTTGTCTCTTACCACCACCATCAGTGACAACTTACAGCAATATTAAATTAAGAGAGACTTGTTCCTTCTGCTTGGCACTGATATCTGCAGGAATAAGTGGGCATTTAAATAAGGCAAGAATTTAGTACCCATTTGTGGAAGTCCTGCATGTAACCAAACAATGAAACAAAATACATCAGTTGTATCTCTACGTATCCAACTCTTTGCATTCTGATTTGAACCTGTTATTCCTGAAACTAATTCAGACAAGAGATCTGTATCTAATATATATAAAATGTGATGAAGAAATGCTTGTGAATAAACTAAACCACTCGCAATCACTATGTGTCACCCTTCACTTCTTTGCCCACTGTGTCACTATATTCAGAGACCAGCCTTATGCAAATCAGTATTGATCCTTCCTATTGGAACAGTCCCACCTAAAATGTCAGGCAAGAGCCCCTCCAAAAGGGAACACAAGCATCCCCAGACCAGTTCTGAACTCCTATTGACCTCGTCAATGACCAATGACGTATATCTTGGATCATGTGGAACAGTGAGCAGCACCCCTTGTCTAGACAAATCCTTGGCCCAAGGGCTTTAAATAAAACACACAAAAGGTGATAGGAGGGAAGCTTACAAATAATGAAAACTACCGACAATCACTCTGCATAGCGTTCCAACCAATTGTTTTTCAGAAGCTGTGTCTCTCTAGACAGAAGCCTGCCTTAGGCAAACCAGTCTTGACTATGCGCCTCGTGGTCTTATTCCCCTTTGCTGTTCCATTTTCCTTTGCCTTTCACTGCGGGAGAAATCACCGGAATGCTTGCCAATGTTGTTAGGTCTACCAGCACGCCAGATAGTTTGGAACAAAATATTGATGCGCTGAAAAAAAACTATCACTGTCATTGTTCAGTAATCTATTGAAACAGAAAACAGATCAAAGTTGACACCACCTCATGACACTTTAGCCAAGTGCCATGAATGCAAACAGACTTTCTGTGGGCCACTGAACCATGAAAACATTGGTAATGATTATCGGAACCATCTATCTATCAAAAAGAGGCTGTCAAACAACATTGAGTAATGCGACAGAGACGAAAGGGAAGGAAACGTATGCTCGCTCATCTTCGGAAAACCTCAGCTCAAGAGGGAAACAAATCTAAGAGGGACACAAGCAGGTGGTTCATAAACCTGCCACTAAATGTCTGCAAGAAGGAATATCCCAAAAAGCTAATACAGCCTTAACGAAAAGAAATCATGACAAAGGTGCTAATATGGAAATGTCAGATTGTTGTACACTATTCTAATTATATTTGAAGAGGTTGCACTGGTAAAATGATGAAGAAAGATGGAGAAATCATCGGTTCATGTCAATACGCAATTTCAAAGAGCCATAAAGTATAGAGAAACAAATAGCTCTCTATGCCCAGTCCTGCTTCTCTAACAATCATCAATAATAGGCATTATAGAATTTTATGGTTTTTTTTGTTGTGTTTTTCTTTTTTTTTTTTTAGTCCTCATCACGCAAAGTTTTGAGTATTCGAGTGTTTTTGCAATTTGGCATCTTGGTAAGAGCCTTTTTAACTAACTGTACCTTCCGTAGCCCTTCCCCGGCACTAAGATCACTTCCTAATCTTCGTGGGGGTATCCAAACGGTTTATTAGGCATCTTTTAAGCAGCTGGCCCACTCCTCTGAGGCTGTATTCTATATCCTCTGTTTCAAAACTATTAATGAGCTTAATCATCGGACCTCAGGGGTTGCCAACTCAAAAATACTTATTCCCTTTCCGCCCAATACTGTTCTCAATCATTCCAAAATTTCAGCCTTTTACTATAAGACCCAGCCTTATCCAGTTTATTTATTCTAATACCAGAATTCGACCATTCTTCTACTGTGGGGGGGTTGAGGTTAACCCACTTTATGCAGATCTTGCGTCTAGTCACTAGTACCAACATAAATAACAGATTTCTAAGTCTTTTGTTAAGACTAGAAACCCCTGTAGCATCTATTTTCACCCCAAATATTATCAAATGGGTGCTTACCTGTATTTCTTGTTTGAGGACCTCGGAGAGGATCTTACCTACATTATCCCAATAAGACCGGAGGTGAGGGCACTGCCAAAACATATGGATGTTGTCCGCTCTTTCTTCGTTGCATTTTGGACAGCTCCTGATTTTCTCCTTGTTCATCTTCGATAACCTCTTAGGAGTCCAATATGCTCTATGTAAAGTGAACAAGAATTTATTTTTTCAAGGGTGCAGATTTAATCACATCCCTGCATGCAGCCACAGATACTTGCCATAGAGCCGATACATCCTGCGACGGCAGCGCCTTCCCCCATACTTCATTCGGTAGGCTGAAATCCTCTCCTCCCTCCTACAATGTTATGTTAGATGATGTCAGCTGCGGGGTTGAGATATATTGTGCCATCATATGCTGGGTAGCCTCGTTAAGGTGATGGTGTCAACGGTGAAGGTTGTACAAAAGCAAAAATGGTTTCGAACCCCTTTAATGCCCAGATGACAGTGAAACACTATTTCTTGATTACTGGGCAGTTTTAATTTCTGGATAGCAAGCAACCAAGAGCCATTTAAAGCTACCAGCTGTGTTTTGTCATTCTGAATAATTTGAAGGAAGTTTCGTGCCTCAGCATTGGTGTAAGTCATTTTCAGTGTATGATACAGCAGGTTATTTAGACACTATGTAATCCAAAAAACCTCATTAGCTCCTATCCATATGAAAGGGCATTAACAGCAGAACCCATGGTCCCATAATTGGCCCGAAATGCTCTAATAACCAGTAAGTTCTGCATGTGCACTCAAGTGGGCATGGGTGACTATTATTCCAGCATGTCTTGGACATTGATATTGAAGTGTTGATTTTTCCCACTACACAGTTAGACTCCCAGTTAGGCTATAGAGCTCTAACTTCAGGGACAGATTACATCACTTCAGAGCCTGCAACACTGAAGTCCATCCAGCTAGTGCTCAACACTTCCATTACATATTAATAGGCGATACAGGCATGGTATGACCCTACTAAGTAGTGTGGCTCACTGGTTAGAGAAGTAGTGTGGCTCACTGGTTAGAGGCGGCAGACCCGAGAGCAGAGGACGGCCCGGGACCAGGGTTCGATTCCCGGCGCGGCAGGTTTCTGGACCAGGGTCAGCGGACTCGATAATTCTCTCGCCTCGGTGCCCACTCTGATCAGCGATCACACTCGGCAACTCTGGGCATTAGCTTGCCTCATCTTCACTAACGGCCGCACCAGACCGCCGGGGATGCCTGGTCTCACCCTGGAGATACCCATTAAGGGACCATCTCTCAGGGAAGCCAGGAAGGGTTTCGCAGCGGTCGAAGCGCCTTGGGACCCTACGGGTAAGTAGTGCGCTATATAAATGCCAATACATTTACATTTACATTTACATTTACACTAAGGTAGGTGTTCACCAGCCATCGGAAGGAAGGGCTTTCTTTAAAATACATGCTGATGATATCATCTGTTCCTGGCTTACTCTCATCTTGTCCCAAATGCCTGTTTTAGCCTCGCACTGATTACTGAGCTTTCTGTTTGTAATCGCCACTACCTCTGGTATTGGCCTTCCTTGTTTGTCAATTCTCTGTGCATACCTGCACTAAGGAGCAATTCCCTGGTTCACCTTCAACCCCACCAAGCACTTGTGCTGGCCTATTATGATTCTTCAGGAGACTAATGGTCATTGATACCAATCATGACAATAGTATCAGTTTTGCTCACTTCGTTGATACCCTAATAGTCATTTAAAAAACGCATGCTCTTCAGTCAATTTCCAGGAATGAGCACCATCAGGCTTGCTCGTGAAATTTGGGAGCTGTCAGATATTCCAAGGGCGACTTTCTTTGGCACCTCTGCTTTGTTGCAGTCCTCAGGCATGTCTGTCAACGTATCGGTCTTTGATTTCCTTCATTCTACCTCTTACACAGAGGTCACATTGATAGCGAGTTCTCATCCTTCCAAGATACTATGCTAGCCCTCATAACATGTCTAGGAGGGTCTCACTCTCCCCATCTGGAACCTTTGACACAATGGGCCATATGTATCTACACATTTCCCCATAGACACAGAATGGGCAAAACCCTTTGATACATCTGACCCAATGTTTGTATCCAGGTCATCACGATGGTGGAATGATTTCACTTGATCGACTCGAGACATTCAGTGATATCACTACTTCAACAACAGTCCTATTTGACTCTTCAGTGATGGAGAAGAGGAATCTGGCTTTGGAACAAATTGAGGTACCTAAAAGGCCGGTTTGTAGGTGACGTAAGCCTTGTCCCATAATTACAGCCACCATTTTTACACTTTCATTTAGACATCATTGACCGCTTTGAAGTTATAACACTGCTAATAAACACATTGCCTTCGTATTTCTCTCTCTACTTGGAGCTAAAGGGATTCTGCTGCCCATTTTTGAGTCTTCTCCTGTGTATCTTTTCACTCTGTTTGACTTACGGTGGGTTCTGTCCCTTTTAGGTTTCTATAGCAACTGCTCACTAGTCAGCTCCTACTGCTGCTAGCAAATTGGGTAATCAATTTGAGAATCAGCTGAGGGCTAAAACAGATTTACAGAAATATTTTCGAAATCTGCTCCTCAAGCCATACATTTATTAATCCTTCAAAGATGGTTACATTGTTCCTGTTTCTGGCTTCTTTGTTGCATAGCTTAGCCTGACCTTGGTCTGTTGAGTTTCTTTGCCATTGTGCTGCGACAACTATTATCACGTTAACGCTTTGAGCAAGCCACTGTTGATCATGCTTTGTTTAGGAACTTCCGCTCAGTTCATCGCGCAAACACCATTTTAGTTGGGATGCACAGCCTTTTTCCGAAGTGTGGAATAATGGTAAAGACTAGTTCCTGAAATCCTGAACTTATATATTCTTAGAGATAACTAGCAAGAAACCCGTCTTGAACCAGGTGAGATGCTTTCTTTCAAATTTGAAGCTGCCAGGCTAGTTGGACAGGTTTTGAGATTCTTCCTGGGCAGAAGTGGGAGAGGCAGAAAAGAATTGGGCAAAGCAGACTGGGTGTGTAGTCAACATCCGGAGACAAGTTCAAATAAGGAAAAACGGGGTCTCCCAGGGAAACTACCAGGGAATGTTACTTAAATAGGTTAACATCCATGAGGTCTAACATTTGTGTGGCAAACCAGCAGGAGGTGCATATGGCCAAGTGTCACTCAAACACAAGCACGCACTATACACTGAGGTGGCGTGAAGGACTGCAGTTTTTGAGGACAGAGTTCATTTTACTTGAAGGTGTAGTGGACCCTTTTGCCAAGGGTGCAGGTAACATGAATGATATCCAGAACTATAATGTTGGCATCAACTACCTGCCACTACCACTAATAACATCATTAGAATGAGATACCCTACTCACATATGGGTTAATAAACATGCTTTAAATGGCCCCTTGACAAACAGACTGTATTGTTGGGCTCCCGAGCAACACTAATGGACTTGAGGATACAATGCCATGGTGGAAATGTGCGAAATAAATAGAGACTCAAGATGTTGGACCTTAATCCTTGCAGCATTAATTTGATGGAACCCCGATGCCATGATTAACCTTCTCTGTATGTTGAAATCCCACATGGAAAACAAGATATTCCTGGGTGACACAGACAATTTTACAATCTTATGCATCTCAGTGAACTCGCAGAAATTCCTCGAACATGCGGGATTGCTTGTTTGCTATGCTTTTTCACTGTTTGCAATCCCTGTTTGCATGCTCGGAACACGCATTTTGAGAACGCGAACAAGCAAAGATTTCGCAAAGTTGCGGAACACAGAATTTTGGGCACTTTCGCAGTCTTCGCAGAATGCGAAATTGCCCAAATTCCGCAAATTCCGCAAGCGGAAAGGAATTTACGGCCCAGGCCTAGTCACGGCATCACAGGTCATATGACATGTTAAAGTGTGTATTCCTTTTTATCATGTGATTTGCAGTGATCTTGTTTTAAAGGTGAGTGAAGCTCTGTCATCGGAGGTGCTGAGGCCGAGAAGGACATAGACAAAGGCCCCCAGACACTGTTTTTACCGCTGGGGCTACGGGTACGCTTGCACGGGACTCCCAGGACCAGGAGTCCGTGCAACAGCACACCTGCGGAGAGCTCCGCCCCCCTACCGACGACCATCAAAACGCCTCGCCGGACCCGCTGGCACGGGTCCCGCTTCGCTTCGTGAGTGAAGCTCTGTCATCGGAGGTGCTGAGGCCGAGGAGGACACAGACAAAGGCCCCCAGACACTGTTTTTACAGCTGGGGCTATGGGACGCTTGCACGGGACTCCCAGGACCAGGAGTCCGTGCAACAGCACACCTGCGGAGAGCTCCGCCCCCCTATCGACGGCCTTTAAGATCTTCTTCCGTGTTACGCAGTGCGGAACATTGTGCGGGACGAAGCCGGGACAAAGGGTGGACAGTCTGAGACAGTCCAGGACAGGAGGAGGCAGGGTAGGGCCAGAGACCCTGTACAGTGTCCGACAACATTCTCACAAGTTAAGTGGACCCATTTCTCTCGTTGTTTTTAACGTTATCTCTGCATTGCGTTTAGTCGTACCTCCGTGTTCCCAATTTGTGACTTCCTGTTATTAGTGATCAACACTAGACACCCTATAAACCCCAGATATAATGGTCAAGCAGATATCTACAATGGATAATTATCTAGTTAAAGTCGATAGCAACATAAACAATGACCGGAGAAAATCGCTGGGATTGAAAAACCCTTCTACGTTATTCGCGGAGCTTCCTGTTGCTGGTACTGTGTTTGACTGAGGAATTTCCTTGTACCCCTGATACTGTCCCGATGGAAATACCGGTACCTATTATGCCAATACAGGATCTAACCACACAGGATTCCCAGGATGTCTCAGATGAAACCCCGCCACGGCGCTCTCCGGCTAAGAGAGCAGTGAGGGCTTGCAGGAAAGTACAAATCAAACGTGGTGTTAATCATCATAAAAAAAGGGTGGAAACAACCCCGAAGAGCCCTGTTCGGGCCATGGAGACTTCAACTAATAATAGTGGAGCCAACATGAACCCGGAACAATTTGATCTTTTAATGAACATGTTTGAGGCAAGGTTTGAAATACTTGTTAAACCTTTAGTTGACAAAATTGATTTTCTGACATCGGCAGTGTCTAGACTAGGTAGTCTTTTGGCTACCAACATTGATAAAAATGATAGTTCTATGACACATGAGAGTGTAGCATTGGGCAGTGCTAGTGTTTTAAAGCCTTCCCAGGGAAGTTCCAATATTATTAATTCTGGTGGGGCTGGTGGAGTGGGCAGTCTGATGGTACAGACCCCAGCAATTCATGCTAGTACGGGGGGGGGTTCCATTATCTATACACAGGAGAACACGTTCTACTAATCTCCCACCAGACTGTGCCCCTTATGTAGTAGTGCTTTCTAATGTTCCACTTTAGACTCAAATTTGACCCAGCCCACACAGGAAACACATGAATCACTTAAAAATAAAACAGTTTCCTGGCTGAACAAGCATTGTGGGTTCCCAACCAAATATTAAGATCAGATACTTACCACCAGAAGGGTAAATTGGATTGGGAGTGCTAGGAAAAATTGTAGGGGCGAATGTGTTATTGTGAATTTTAGGCACCCCAACATATTGCAACTGTTCTTCTTAGAGCTGCGTCTTTGACACCAGGAGAGAATGATGTACATGTGCACTCATTGGGCTTTTTTTACAATCATCTTAATAAGGCACCCCATACTATAAACCGAGTTAGGCCCCCCCATTCGCAACCAAGGTATGATTTATGAGATTCCAACACAGAATAGGTATCAAGCCTTAAGTACACTGGACCAGAATGATTGACTTTCGAATGTCAGTGAGCCCAGTGTGAGTGTAATCCCAAACACATGGGCTAGTAATCGGAACAGGATTAGTACAGACCCTAGGTTATCCTTGGCCGTTAACCCTATAGTGAGCACTGGAATCGGATTAGAACAAGTGAACGGGGGAAAGAGGGAGGTAAATACAGCGACTAAAGTGTGTGGCAAGGATCCTAATGTAGATCTACTTGAGGTTATGCCCTGTGAAAGCAATGGTACTTGTGGTCCAGCAGAGGCTATGCCTCGTGTAGGTGAGGGCACACGTGGCAATGCCCTGCACCAAGTAAAAAATACCCCTATAGAGGGCTTATCCATTGCGAGCTGGAATATAGCCGGTTGGGTGTCAAAAGGGGAAAAGTTGGGATGGGTGAATACTATTAGGACACATGATATTTTATGCTTTCAAGAAACCTGGTGTACTTTTAAACCCAGCTTTGAGGGATATGTGTGTTACAGTATTGAGGCCACAGAGTCACGACAAGGTAGGGCTAAGGGTGGTCTACTTGTTTTGGTGGCTGTGGATTTATTATTGACTGTGGTTAAGCATGTCACAGTAGGAAATCATTCCCAAATGTTATGGGTACACCAGAAGGATGGCCCAGAGGTACGTATAATTAATTTTTATAATAATATTTTTGGTAATTTACGGCACAAGGTTATTGAGGAACTGGAAAGTGCCCTCATGAAGCTTGCTTCCGATGCCAAATGCATTTTTACCTATTTTTGGTTGGGTGATTTTAATTCTTTAATCTGCCCATGGTCGTCCTCCAGGGCTTGCGGCGTGTTAAATAATACTGATGAGAACATATCACATTTTCCACACAATACATATGGGGAGGCTATTAATAATATTCTTATAACATTCAACCTTGAACTACTCCAGCCAGCAACAGACAGTAGGGGTTATATTAAACCGACATTTACTGGGAGAAATACAAACTCTAATATTGACCATGTTATGGTCTCATCCAGTATTGTGCCACACTGTAAAACCATGGTTATCGAGGATCCCTCTTTAAGCGATCATAATTGTATTGTATTAAGAGTTGAGTCCTGGAAGCGTATGCCACAAGGTGTGTCAAGAACCCTAGTAAATGCTGAGCCACATAGGACAAATGGAGTTAGGTTAAGGTGGAAAGGGGAAAAATCCTCAGTGGTAATACCTATGATTGTATAAAAAGCCCTGGCAGATATTAATTGCATCCTGGCGACAGAAAGTACGCCAGTTGCCATTATGAATAATTTTATAAATATCAGTAAAATTATTGATTCTATATTTACAGGCCGTAGTACTGGTAATACTACACACAAAAAGGGCTGGTTTGATCATTCTTGTTCAGCCCTGCTTACTCAACTCAGGCAGGCGCTAACATCTAAGCCAAGGGACCAGAACCAAGTTACGCTTCTGAGACGTGATTATAAATTGTCACTCTCGAGAAGGAAGAGGGACTTGAGACAGGAAGCATGGGATAGTTTATCCCGTGCTGCAGAGACATCTGACAGTTCCCTGTTTTGGTCCACGGTTAATTCGCCCTTTCTACAGGATGAGAAAGCCCCTCACCTTGCATCCAATGCAAGCAGTGAGACCTGGGTAACCCATTTTACGGCTATTTTTTATGATGGAGGTCCCAAAGAGGGAGAGCATAGGTGCTGGCCTGTAGTCCCATTGGATATTACCCTCAATGAGGTTGAAAGTAGTATAAAGCCAGTAAGGGCGGTATAGCGCAAGGGCCTGAAGGAGTCCCCATTGACGTGTATAGGGACGTCCCACTGCTGTGGGGACCTATTCTCACTCTGGTCCTAAACGCAGCGGTGACGGACCGGATGCCGCCAACTTGGGGAGACTCTATCATTGTCCCTATCTATAAAAAGGGGGATAAGTCTGCAGCAAGCAACTATCGCCCAATTAGCCTGCTAGACTCATCTGTAAAAGTTATGAGTGGAGTGTTATTGTATAGGTTGGAAGCCTGGGCAGAGGAGAAGGGGGTTATTGCAAACTCCCAATATGGTTTTAGAAGGGGTAGAGGGACGCTAGATCAATGCCTGAGTTTAGAACTTTTAATTGGTAAATATACAAGGGCAAAGTCCTGCAATTTGTACCTTTGCTTTGTGGACTTGAGCAGCGCATTTGATCTGGTTGACCACGCCAATTTGTGGTCCGTCCTGTTAGAATTAGGGGCCCTGTGCCGATAATCTTCTTCTTGGCTAGACTATATGGTAAGCTGCAAGCTTGTGTGCGTTATGGGGTAAACGGCGAGTGCACTTCCAATTTTAATGTAAAGCGCGGAATTAGGCAGGGATGTGTTCTCGCCCCTTTTTTGTTTACTCTTTTTGTTAATGCTGTAGACACCATTTTAAAATAAGTGGAGGCGGATGCCCCTCAGGTCAACGGATTAGGTGTGCCAGTCCTGCTTTACGCAGATGACGCTGTCCTATTATCACGAACTCCGGTGGGCCTTCAACGCCTGATGGACAGGTTCTCTGCTTTTATCAAGGAAAGAAAGTTACTGATTAACAAGAGTAAGACGCATACGATGACCTGTGGTCCCAAAAATAGTAAAAAGCATGCCTTTTTTATCGATGGGGTTAAAGTGCAGCAAGTCGAAACTTTTTGTTACCTGGGCGTGACTTTTACGAGTAGTGGGAGTTGGACCCAAGAACTATCAAGTGTGAGGACTGGACCCAAGAACTATCAAGTGTGAGGACTAAAATGGCAAAGAGTGCAAATGGTATATTTAATTTTGCTTCTAAGATTGGTGAGAGGCGGATCAGGGACATGATGATGATCTATAAGGCAAGAACTGTCTCAGTTGTGCTCTATGGGGCCAGTATGTGGGGTTACGCTAATATAGAACCTGTGCAAAGGGAAGAAAATGTATTCCTTAAGAAGCTTCTATGCCTACCCACCTCTGCCCCAACTGATTTGATTCACAGGGAACTGGGTGCCGCCTATCTAGGTGACCTTATTTCACTGAGGCCACTAATGATATGGCGCGCGATTTGGAGGAAGGAAGAGACAGCCTTTAATCAAAATGTAATCAAGGATTGTCTCGATCTTGATAAATCTAATAAGATCCCCTGGCTCAAGTATGTAGTAGACTGCTTTCAGGATATTTTTGGGCTTGATATCTTGTCGGAACCTGGTTCGGCTGGAGATATTCCTAAACAGGAGAAGAAAAATATTTTTATGCAATATAAAGCCCAGAAACGTCTAGCAGCTAACTGTCGACTTAATACAGTATGTCTTTATAATAAATACATAGAAGGGGATGGGTTTCAGTTGTATTTGACTATGGTCACTAGACCTAGCCATAGGTTTGTCTTAACCAGGCTTAGATTTGGAACAGCCCATGTCTTGGTGGCCTTTCCCCAACTCAAGAAACATCCTGTTGGGCCATGTCCATGCGATGGGCGTTCCAAGCAGAGTACCTTGCATTTCATGTTAATTTGTACTCTCTTTTTGAATGTTCGGGTGGTTTATCTAAAACCTATGTTTGTAAAGTATGGTATCAGTAGTGTGGAGGACACCATGAAGCTGATTTATAATGTGGACTCACCTGACAAATGTTTTTATATCGCATCCTTTTTATGTAAATCTATACAGCACAGAAAAAGTATGTTTTTTTAAGTTATTTATTCAATTAACCTGTATCTGTATTGTATTTTATAATGCATTTTGCTTGTGTGCTTTTATGGACATTGTTTACATGTGCCGAATAAAGCTTCATGAAATGAAATGATACAATGCCATGGTGGAAATGTGCAGGGTAACATCGAAATAAATAGAGACTCAAGATGTTGGACCTTCATCATTGCAGCATTAATTTGATGGAACCCTGATGCCATGAATAACCTTCTCTGTATGTTGCAATCCCACTTGGAAAACAAGATATTCCTGTGTGGCACAGACAATTTTACAATCTTATGCATCTCAAGGGGCACGCTTGTCTGGGTGTGCAGCTATGCAGGTATCTAGCGCAGCCAAGATGGGACTGACCAAGTATTCCATGGGGCATTCCTCTGGGGCTGGAGCTACCAGAGGTCAGTTTTTGAAGCTCTGTGGCTACTTCCTTGGACACTCTGTCCAGCAAACTGTGGCTAGTAGCAGACCTAGTTCAACCCAAAGGAAATCCTGATTAGTCCCTGTGATGAGGTTCTCTGCAAACCTTTGTCCATTTCACCTTCTTTTGCAGGTTCTTTAACAGTTATGCTAGAATGTTTCTGTTCACCCTGTTGAGATGTCCCTTAATCTCCTGATACATCCCGGCCCTTCTATATTTACAGTCTCTCCAGAACCCCCAAGGTTTGCCTTGGTGTGGTCACCTTCCTCAATCATACTTTACAGCTTAGACGATCTTTAAAGTTTGAACTGAAATATTTTTTTTTTCTGTGTGTCCCCGGCCTTCTGTCCTGTTTTAATCTTATTAATGGTAATGTGCTTTAAATTCTCTGTATGACTTTATATTTGTGGTTGCTTCATTTGTATATGTTCTGTAGAATTATAGGGGCGCTATAGGGCCAACATTCGTCCCGATTGCCCTTACGTTTTTATTTGATGATGTTTCCTTCCTGATATTTTATAATGAAATTATACTTTTATGGTTTATTATCTTAAATCGAAATAAAGCTGAGGAAATTAAATGAAATAGTGGCCGAGCGTTCAAGAGCAGGGCAGGTTTGTATATTGATGCCAAGGGTACTTTTTGGTTCCCAGAGTGCAGCACGGGCAAAAGTGGCAATCTCCTGTAATGCCTCCGATACTTGCGTATCCTCCCAGAGCAGTTCCTCTCACTGATGCCCCTCGTGAAAGAATGTTTTCAAAGTTTACTCGTGACCTGATGGAGGAGTGGTGTGTGATTAAACCACATTGGTTAATTTCACATTCAGAGGCCCGCTATGCACAATAAAAGACTACATCATTGAATACAAAAAACAGCATCTTCCTGAAACAACTCCTCAAAATGTAGTCAAAATAACATTCTGCGTGTGTACTGTATATTGCTTCTATTTTCTTTTATTTTTATTTTGCTGCTCAGTCGGAAATGGCAGAGTGAGTCCGGGGAACTTCTTTCTTTTTTTTTATTTCAAAAGTTTTTATTATTATTAAAAGTTGTACAGATATAATACAGATACAGTACAGTCGTAATGCAGGGGCACATACAGACGAGGTGCTGGTATATTGTGGTGAAACAAGGGGAACTTTAATCACTGTCTTTCCTACTCAAGTTTGAAGTTAAAAAAGGTCACTAACTCAAACTGAAAATGAATATCAGGCAAACTCTGTCATGGGCTTCTGTAAGAAAGTGCCAGTGAAGTTTTTTATCCGGTAATGTGAAAGGGGATGTGGTAAAGTCTCACAGCACTGGAGTCACATTGTTTGATATATTCATGCTTCCATAAGTAGTACATTAGGAATCTATTCTGATGCTGCAGGACCTATCAGTGGCGGCTGGTGACATTTGAAAGTGATAGGGCGTAAAATTTTCGTTGGTGTGTACCACGGCGAGCGAGCATAGCCAGCAAGCCCTAACAACCTAAGAGCAATTGTGGAAAATTAATATTTACATAGAAAAACTGTGTCTGCAAAATCCGGTGACTGTCATAAACGCATCGTGACCACCTCTCTCTCTCTTTGCCCCATTCTACCCCCACTCTCTCTCTCTCTCTCTCTCTCACACACACACACGCTGGCACGCACGCTCACTCACACACACATCAGACTGTCGTGGCTCCAACAGTGCACATCACTGACCTAATGCAGCTCTCAGTAAGATTATAAAACAGGATTCCTAGCATGGCTCTAGAAATGCTCTTCAAGTCCGAACTCTGGGATTCTGCTGCTTGTGTAAAGCTAGGAGTGAAACCAAGACCGCTTAATGCTGCCCTGAGCAGCAACACAACAGTCCTGCTACCTAGCACTTCTCAGCGACTGCTGGCGGAATAATCATTTATTTTACAAGCATTCATTTAGCGCCCCTGCTTTTTCTCGTCTTCTCCAATCCCACTCACAGAAAAGGCGCCAACACATTGTCGGGGCAGCGGGGCTCTCTGAAATTCTGTCAGATGATATGCAGAAAAAAAGGCTCCTTCACAGTAGAGCTACAGCTAATGACCACAGCTTCCACTCCCAGTCACTGATGACAGCTGCCTTGAACTAACTGAAAATGGCATATCTGCTGCTTACGTTTTTTCTCTTGACGTGATTCTCCGGAAGGCCTAATTTTTTTTACATTTGACCATGCAAATTCGAGGCCTGGTACATTATTCTGCATTTACATCCTCCCACTGTTGCTGTTTCAGATGTGCTACATGCTGCGGGAGCCGGCCTAATAGAGGCCACAGACCGAGGGAAAGTTAAATATAAATGTAACGGGAGCTTGAAAATGAGCACTCGAGTTTAAATGCGCAAAGCTATCTAGAAAACGAAGTTTAAAATCTGTTTTTATTCATGCTGTCCTTTATCTGTGCGCACCTTCCTCCGAGGAGCCTTTCCCGCATGTGTGAAGAGCCAATAAATATAATAAAATAAAACTTACCTTGGCTTCCGAAGTTCCCGCTTTTCTTAAGTCCCGACTCCCGAGACTGCAGACTCCCGCCGTCCTTGATTTTGAATTCGTCTGAGGGGGCTCTCGTCAACAGGAAGGCTGCAGGCAGCCTCCCTCCCCTCCACCGCAGCCAGCGCTGTGATTGGCTCGGCCGGCTGCCCGAACCACGTCATTTCTCTCTGTATGCTGCAGCAAGCAGCATACAGAGAACACAGGGAGAGTGGGAGGTGGCAGGGGGGAGCGGCTTGCCCACTGTTGGTAATACTGTCTGTTTGGCAGCCTCTGAGGCTGCCCAAACAGACAGTATTAACAATAGTGGTCAAGCCGCTCCCCCCTGCCCTCGAGTAACACCGCCCACTCTAACTTCTGCTTTCTCGCCGTGCGAGAAGGCAGAAACAAATGGTAGTTATACAGTAATAACTACCATTTGTTTCTGCCTTCTCGCACGGCGAGAAAGCAGTGGGGCGGCGCCCAAACGCCCACATGGACGAGCCGTCCCTGGGACCTATGAACACACTTTTCAATCAGACATGAGGGGATTTCAGGTAGAATAACCTTTTACAATGTTACAACGATAAAACAATATAAAAGCACAGAAAGGGTTGCAGGATAATGGACCCGTTTGACTCTGTGATCAATAGACAGTTTGGAGTTTATTTGCAGACCCTTAAGTCACTGGTGTGGCACTTTTAATATTGGAAAAAGGGACCTACCCGTGCCACAAGTAGCTTGTAATTAAGCCCCCTTGTTTGCATATGTCCTGTAAGGCAATTATATTTAATCTGAAATTTATCTACGTCAATGCATTATTTTACACAGCATAACCCAGAAACACAAAGAGGCAATCCTTCCTCACAGTTTCCGAGCCGTGCAGTCTGAAAATAAAGCTCTAAGCTGGTAATATTGGGTTTCATTTATTGACTTTACACACTGCAGGCACATAACAAGCCTTTGCAATGCAATAGGTCTCGCGTTTGTTAGAGTTTAAGCTATTGGCATTGTAAATGACAATGCCTTTTATTTATGTGTTTTGCAAACAAACATACAAGGCAACACCCCTTATGGTGGCCTTGCCAGCCACCCACAGAGTACCCGGCGAGGGTAACATCCCTGTATTGAGCATGAAGTATTGTTTTAGTTCCCGTCCGAGCGATTCAACAAATTCCTCGTCTTGCAAAAACCTGGTGTTCATTCTCCAAGTTGTACGAACGCCATCGGGGGGTTCCCAAGCCGGAGGGAGACAGGTGAGTGATCCGAAATGCCTCCGTAAGGGCATGGCCACTATTAAAGTGAAAGCATGTTATGGGGCGCTTTCACTGAAAAGAAAAAAAGTTTTGTGGAGCATCCACTAAAATTAAAGCTGACTGCGCTGACAAATACAATAAATAAAGAAGCACAGCCGTAACAGCGGACCATGCTGCCAAAGAAAATAAACATAAAAGTGCGGTCGCTTTAGTTAAACCATCTGCCATTACTAATTCAAATATAAAAGCGGGCGGTGTGCTGCTTTGTAGGGAAGTACATTGTGGGTGGAATAGGAGAACATTTTTAAAGAAAATAGGGCTCACAGACTAGACAAAGCAGACCATGTACCAACACAAGTAAAAAGTTCAATCCTCATGGAAAGTTACAAATGCAGACACGGGGGTAGCAAAGAGGGACTACTAAACCGAATCAAGAACCAAATGTAACGATTCTGAAATTATGGTAACAGAAGCCTATGGAAAAGATGGGTGGGAAATGGCGGAGCTTGAAGTCCCTACCTGAATACCGCATGCCGTGCAGAGCATGCGCTTGCACTACCCAAGCTCAACCTAAAAAGGATATAATCATGCACCTTTGCACATGAAGTAATTACCTCCCTCTCCCTCCCAATACCTCAGGAGTGTAATCCATTTTTGTTCACATAATGCGTTTAATTAACTCAAATGACGAACATGGCCGGTGTAAGAGAGAACCTTTGGTGACAAATCCATTTGAAATTGTAAACTTCAGTTCAGAAAAGGGGAGTAAAAGTTCCCACTTTTACCAAGCTGAAGTAACTCAATCAGGTAAAAATTCCTTCCTCAGGATGTGTCACGGGTAGGGTCTGATTGAGACATAAAATTAGACGCAGACACCAAAATAAAATTGCCCACCATTCGTTAATCACATAGCTAAAAAAGTGGGCCACATTTGCAAATGAGTGCAGTTTTAAAGTCAAGCTGTACATGTGTTTTGCAAGGTTTAGGAGAGTGCATGTACATGAGCTTGCTTCTTGCAGTGTTAGTGGTGACAGCAGAGAAATCAACAGCAAAAACTGGACCATAATATAGACCCACAAACACTCCAAAAACGGCACACACACAGCACTTGCCAGACAAACTATTGGGGCCCTACAGGCTCGCCCGGCCCTTTTTATGTCAGTGATGCTGGCGCTCAGATAGACAGCCTCTTGAACCTAGTCCAAGTAACCTCTCCATTTCCCTCGCCATCACTGGGAGCAGTGCTTTAAATGGAAAAATAGAAGTGCAGGTACTCATTATTCAGAGTACCTATTTGCTCCTCTGTAGTGCTGGTACACCTGCGTGAAATGGATTGTAGCAGGGCTGAGAAGTGCAGGTAGTCCCCTTGCAAAATACATAAATGTGGGTACTCAGCAGGAACCATGCTGAAGCAAGTAGACAGTGCACTTTGGTCAATGGTTACTTTGCTCTGTGCTGGTCCTCTCTCCAGGACGGCACCGATTGGGCTTTCAGACGCTGGGTGTGATTGATTACCAGCTGAAGCCCTGGACAGTATAGTGCCCAGGAACATCCTGAACCATAGAGCGTCACGCATCCATTTACTAGATCATTTTCGGCAGTGCGTACTCCCTTACCAGGTAACTTTGTGGTCACAAGAGATTTAAACCTCATTTTATTGTTCCTTCTAATATGTTGCAAGCAAAATGCAGAAGGGTTTGTGTTTGATGGATGTATTGTGGTGACCACCGCTCTCTAGGTCATGATAAACACTGTTCCTAGTCCTGGATTTTCATAAGGTGACCTAAGGCATTGTGGGTGATGTAGTCTTGTTTCACTTTTGTTGAACTATCCAGAGGCCAACACACCTGAAACCAGTGATGATTCACAGGAGAAACGTTCTGGACTGGAGGTTGTGTCTGTAATAACATGGGGTGAGGTGGTCACTAACTTGGACCCCTGAGACCAGGGATAGCTGCTACCCCTTCATGTCCCTAATTGTCCATGTGTAAATAATGTCTAAAGTCTAAAGCACATTGTATTCGCCCATCACTGAAAGTTTTGCAAGCGACTTTCATATATCCAAATCCACATTTTGCAGTCCCCGCCTTCTACTGGGTGCCTGATTCCCTGTTCCTTAAGCAATGTCTGGCCAAAGGACTACGGGGCATATTATCAAGAACGCCGTTACAATAATCGCCAGTTTAGCGGCAGAAAACTGCTGCTTAAAGCGGCGACAAGGGGCTTGATAATATGCCCTGGAGAATTCATATTGAAGCCCATGTTCACACCAATTGTAACGCTGTTCTTGATAATATGCCCCTACATTACTTAGTGACATTTCATTTTCCCTCGCTGAAATGTGCGATGGGTGGGTACAGGTGTGAAGAGGGCAAGCCGCTGAATCTCCACCTTAAAAGTGTTACCTATTAGGTAAAACACACAAAAGGGCACAGAAGATAATCCGTCTTCCAACACTACTGAGCCAAGGTTTTCAAGCTTTTAAATTATGTGTAATATTCCTGAAAATATGAAAACTGAGCATGTTAACATGTTATTTATTCTAAATTGTAGGTCTCCTAAAACGTCCAATCAATTGCTGTAATCCTGAGCTTTGCTCATGTGCTGAAATCTTCACATCCACAGATAAAAAAAAAAAAATCCTCTTTAGGAGTGGGGAAGCTGAAAATTTGCAATATTAAAAGCTTTCCAGATTTTGCTTTTGATGTTCATGGAGCCTGCAAACATTTTCAAAAATAAACATAAAGAGCTTGCTGCTGCAAAAACTGTTCTGGTTCAGTTAAGGCCTTCGAAGGACATTGGCGGCAGTCCCCGTTCTCGGTTTCGGTCCTTCTATCCAGCAAAGTAATCAAGTCCTGTCCTTGCACACTGCTTCAGATTAGGAGCTCTTCTCTCATTTCATTTTGATATACCCTGCTCCCCTCCCCAGTCTCAGAGGAGTCTACCCTCCATTGCCTGCTCCCCACCCCTCCGTTCCCATACCTGTGCCAGGAGTGTTGCTGCTGGGAGATAGATTTTCACATGAAAGATGTCCTGCACGTGAAGTGCTGTATAAGGGAATATTCTGCAACAGCCACCACCCCCGCTGGTGGGAGGTCATAAATAGGAGGCAGACTTCATCACCACACATACCATCACTCGGATACAGCGCCTTTGCAGTCCCGAACAGTGGTGACACCCTGCAGCCAAGGAGGTTAATAAGAACACGGACGCCCTTTCACAAGTCGTTGGAAAATAGGCAAAGCCTAGATTAGAAGCACAGCCCAACCTGCCTCCCCCGCCAAAATAAATCAAGGAAACTGTGTAGCAGACAAGCAAACCTTGCAAAAAAATGCCTAGTAACGCCTGTCGTCAGAGGTGGTGTGCACGGAACATACAGCCTGATTCATCAAGCTGAATTCCGCTCGCAAAGGGCCAGATTCTGAGAATCTGGCCCTTTGCGAGTGCGATTTTTGCATTTGGGATTCATCATCCCAAATACAAAAATCGGTAATAGCGATTTCGCTATTTTGCAAGGAATTACATTTAAGGAATCTCTATTTGAGATTCCTTAAATGCAATTCATCATCCATTTTTAAATTGCAAATTCGCAATTTCGGCCCGCTATTTACCGCGAGGTCAAACCTCGTGGTAAATAGCGAAAACTTAGAAAAATGCTTTTAAAAGCATTTTTCTAAGTTGCATGTTGCACACACACATGTCCTTTGGACATGTGTGTGCGCAACACCTGTTTAAAATTGCATTTAAGGGGTGCTACAGGGTGTCCTTTGGACAGCCCCGGCACCCTTTAAATCGCTATCTTATTTGCGATTAGCTAATTGCTAATCGCAAATAAGGAATACTCCCCATTCATTCCTATGGGCCTTTTGGCCCATAGGAATGAATGGGGAGTTATTCCTTATTTGCGATTAGCAATTTGCTAATCGCAAATAAGGAATACTCCCCATTCATTCCTATGGGCCTTTTGGCCCATAGCAATGAATGGGGAGTTATTCCTTATTTGCGATTAGCAATTTGCTAATCGCAAATAAGGAATATGTAGGAATCGCATTTTATTTTGCGATTCCTACATGAATCCCGTTTTGCGAGTCTGTAATAGCGATTCCTTATGAATCGCTATTAGAGACTCGCAAAACGGGTCTTTGATGAATCAGGCTGGTAAAAACAGAAATTACCTCTTTGATTGTAAAAGAGAAAGGGGCGAGGATGCAGAAAGCCCCTTGACTACACAAGCCAGGCTAGTGCTACGCTGCTCAAAATAGGGAAGCAATTTAAAAGCACCCTTTGGTTCTTTCACATATAAGCACTGCTGGCATCACCATATTGCTCACTGCTGTGTTTATGACTAAATGCCAGACGAGAGGGCACGTGTGCACTAAGGAAATAGAACATGTCCCCGTGTATCAACGAAGTAAAGGGGCCAGTTGCCATTGGAGGATACAAATGACGACATGGCTGTAGTAAGGAGGGACTAACAAGCCTCATAATGAATCAGAAGCCAGCATTTACAAGGGACAAACACACAAGCCAAATAAAAACTAAGGGCAGGGGCAATGTGCAAAACTTCTCTCCGTACTCAACTATCACAACTCTTCGCCGAGCAGCGTTGTGCGCCGGCTCACGCTTGATCTAAAAACCGGTGCTCGACTCTGCTGAGCCACTGGAACTGATCATAATCTGGCCCCAGAACTTTTCATAACCTTCAAAGGGAGCATATACAGTGGGAATTCCGCATTTGGTCCGCTTCTAAATCCTTAATGCAAACAAGACATGGTGATTGTTGTACCAATCAAGGAAATGGCCAGACATCAATAAGTTAGTGCAGAGGTATTTATCATTTTAAGATGACCAAATTCATCAATAGTGTGTCGCGGGATAGTGAAATTTCTGTAGTGCCTATTCAGGCACTCACAACCCTCAGGGCCCATCTAGGTAGGCACATCAGCCTTCCTATAACTCAATGCAGGAACCTTCCTGGATCCAGGGCATCACTATTTTATGTTTTGTAAGTTCCATAGCTAAGTCTACAAACCTACATGGATTGCAGGCCACCTTAAGCCGCCGTATTATTTTGAGAAAGCAAACATTGGGGTATAGCAATTTGATAATTTTGTCCTGAATTAGGCAGGAATTGCAGAATTACCAATTTTCAATAAGGAAATGAGTCTGCTTAGGTTCAGAAAAAAAAAGACCATTAAAGTTATAAAAAACTAACATGGAAAATTAATTTACAATATTTTCTCGGAGGGTGTCATTCTTCTCAGAAGAATGACACTGATACATATTTCACCTCTTTAGTGATATTGCATCACACAGTTGAAACTGTTTTAAGCCAAGCTCCGCTATTTCTATGCATATGCATATCTTTTTCATTGCTTACATCTGTGATGGATGCCGTTCATAATGCAAATTTACTACCTTTGCTTTAATTTGAAAATTAAACTTTGTTCCAGTGATTCTTTTTCAGTCAAGGCATTCACTAGGACCAGTTACAATTACTCCAGCCATCTCTGTGCCTTAGATCAGTGGTTCTTAATCTTCTGACAAGGGGCAGCTGGTGATTCCAATAAGTGGTAGGGCGGGAAGGTAAACTCAGATATTCATTTTTACCCAACGTAATAGTCTTTTTTATCGACCTGAAGAGGATGAAAGACTGAGTGGGGAGCTAAAGTTCCAACCATGGGGTCAAATACAGTTCATCAGCCTTTCCGGAAGGCTTAGTGGTTGCATTAGTCCAGTGAGCCTTCAGTCTCCGCTATGAGGCAAGAGGCCTCTGACTGACTAGATGCTCTTCTATAACAATATAACCAGCTTATGCTTCGCACCATTTCTCATCGACTCACATTCATCCTTTCACCCAAACACTCTCATTCTCTAACTGAACCATACACTCCCCCATTCTGCCATTTACCCTCTCACGTATACTCATTCATTCACTCAATCAAGCATTCTCATCTACCATACCACTCATCACCTAATTCACACTGCCTCACCCACTCACTGTTGTACTTCCACTTGTTAACATACACTATTGTAGGCAGCGGGTTGTGAGTCAGTCAATTATGTTTTTTTTTATGAGCTTTAGTCTACCCACCCCAACATGCCTAGTCATCCGCTCAGTTACTAACTCAACTACTCAAAATCCTTCACTAAAACCTACACACTAACTTATACACATTCAACAATTCATTCAAGTTCACCCACCTTACATCAATAACCTACCCACTCATATTCGCCCATGCACACAAAGCATCCCACTATCATTCACCCAATTCATGTAACCAGTCATCAAAGTGTACCTACCCACTCAGTGCAGCCCTCCATATTCCATCACTCACCATTTTACACATACACTCGAAACACATCACTCTTTGGGTAACGAGCTACACTTGCTAGTGCTGGTTGTATTCTGCCTGCAGATTCCATCTAGATGTCCCACTGTCCCAACAATCAGCACATATAAAACACACAGGAGATAACAACAACCACATATAGTTTTGGCAGTAAAGAGTTTAGCTCTGACCCCATTGTTGTTGCAGAGTATAGAGAGCAGCAGTTAGAAACGGAAAGACGAGATGGAACAGATTTTACTTCTCCCAACTTGCTTATTTCAGAGGAAGCTGCTGATCTGATCATGTTGCCGGAAAAGGTCACATCACCAAAGTATGATCGAATCTAGGATTCATGTGCGTGCCCTACTGATTATAAAAGGGGCTCCTTTTCGGGTTTGAAATACTCTAAATAAAAGGTCACATGACACCACAGACTGACAAAATATGTTCGTCTGTGGCTTCTTTCACACGCTTCCCAAATCTACGCTTTCCAATCACGTCACAGGATAGGTGTGGTCAGTAAAGCTTAAAGATCACACCTCATCCTGTGGGGAGAGGGTAAAGGGTGGAGTGACTTCTGCTGAGTGGCATGCAGACTTGTACAGCCCAGGCTTGGAAGCAAAACGCCCAAGGCTTTTTTTAAGCGGCTCCCCAAGGGAAGGTGGAGAAATTAGACTGACATCACCGCGCTGGGAGAAAAGACAAGCGCTGTGCGAGAGTAAACCCTAGCGGTGCTCAATCAGGCACATGCTCACATAGCCGCAGAAGGCCTTCTACAAATGCCAAACAATTACTAATTTTCGGATCTTCATCTTACTGTTGCTTATTTAAATAAGCTTATGTTACAAGCGTTAAAAGGAATGGGGGCTCAGCCCCTGCACCCTTACACAGGAGGCACTGCTGCTTTTGACTTCAGTAGACCCACATTGAATCTTTGGGATCCGAGACCACATCCCAAACAATAGCTGCAATTTGAACTTCGAAACAACACACAAAAATACATAAATAAGTATACATAAAACAAATACACAATTTTTACTTTTAGTGGAAAGATTGTAGCTTTTCAATGTCAGTTTTACAAATATATGTATATATATATATATATATATATATATATATATATATATATATATATATATATATATATATGTATATATTACCTACTGGCGGTCGCCAGTAGGTAGTTATAGTTAGGATTTTTTTCAATGTTAAATCTCAAAATTCTATTTGGAATAACTTTGGCACCGGTTGACGAATCTGCCTGAAAATTTCCTGAAAATGGCCTCGTCGAGCTCCGGTTCTTCCTTGAAAGTTTGGGGGGGATACGTCAAGCGGGGGCCGAGATAAAAGGGGGGTCCCAAAACGCGTTTTCCCCATGTTAATTTCCATAGGGCGGTCGATTTCACTTTTAGCCCGAACGGCTGAATGGATTTCCACCAAACTTGGCAAAACTGTAGGGTCTGGTAGCCCGATGTGCCTTTGCTATGTCTCAAGATATGTGCTGCAGTGGATTTTGAGTAATTTAGGTTCAAAAAAATATATATATCTATAGGCGCTCTCCGGTGCGCGCACCGGAGTGCGCTCCAGGCGCGCCACGCGACTTGCGCGCAGAAAGCTGATTGGCTCTCAGTTGTCTGTAAACATTCTAAACAGTCCGGAGCGGCCGCCATCTTGTGTCTCGGTAGGATCGAGACACGAGAGGTGGGCAAAACAAAGAGGGAAATGACCATAAGGGGGCAGGGTAGACCCCCCCTTGACCCCCTAGGTTTGATGAGGGGGCTATGAAAGGGCCCCGCGGGGCATTTAAAATATTTTTTTTTTCGTTTTGCGCGGGGGAAGCGCCCGGTACGCGCACCAGGTAGCGCACCGGGGAGCGTAAAATGAGGGAAAAAGATGACAGAGTTTTTAAAAAATGAAGTTTTTATTTAGAAATTGGAGGTAGTTCTAAAAAGAACTTTTTTTTTTCTTCTTTTTGTGTTTTTTGAACTTTTTTTGGCTTTTCAAAGCAGTTTTATATTTTTTTTGTATTTTTTTAGGGGGAGAAACAAAAAAAGGGAATTGAAACTGGCTCAACTGGAGCAAAAAAATAAAAAACCCCAAAAATTACTTCTTTTTGGGGCACTTGTGATTATCACCTGCAAGGACGATGAGCTTAACGCTTTTTTCACCATAGGCGATAAGCTTGCCACATGCAGAACAAGTGATTTTAAAATCAGCAAATCTTGGCTGAATGCAAGGCATCATCTCAGATGTTTCTGGTCCCGATGAAGTGGGTTGGTTTGTTTGGGAGGTGGTCCTTGACGACTGGGGGAGGTTACTGGCCAGTTCCCTGAACTCAGCACGAGAGTAGTTGTTTGGGTGCTTTCTGGTCATATGACGATTCATGGTATAGTTACCAAATGAATATTTTTTGTTTGGGTTGCCCCGTGAAAGTTCCTCATTGCAGATTAGGCAAGTTACCTTGGGCGCATTCACTTTTTTCTTGCCCTCTGGGATTGAAAAAAACTCCCATACAATGTGTGGCTTGGGTTTGTATGGGGTATTTTCTTCAGGCAGCCATCTTCTCCTCCCCTCCTCCTCTTCCTCTTCCTCCTCCTCCTGTTCTTGACCACCAATATAATCTTGAGGTGGTCCTCTTGGTGGTTGTGGTGGTGGTGGTGGGGCAGATGCACCAGCTGCTGCTGCTACTGAAGCCATTATTAATATCAAAAAGGTACAGAGATGTACAAACAGGTCTTCCTCAGTCAAAGGACAAAGTCAGAATAAGGAAAAAAGGTGGGGTCTTTCATCATTTAGAAAAAAAACTGTCCTGAACCAATGAGAAGTGTTATTTTCAGGTCACAAGACCAGGGGCTTCATCATTATGAAACTAAAACTGTTATGAACCAATGAAAAGTGTTATTTTCAGGTCACATGACCCGACGCGCTTACGCTACGCGCCCCCGGGCGCGCCCGGGGGCGCTTCGGGTCGCGTAGCGTAAGCGCGTCGGATGTTTACGTTGCGCGATCGTATTCGCTCGAGTACTTCCGGGTGCGCTTACGCCGTGCGTATCACGCGGACGCGGCTACGCGATACGTCATGATCATGTTTTCGTTCGCGATATTGGCGCTTACGGGACGCTCCTCGGAGCGCGCCCGGGGGCGCTTTATAAAAGTACGCTTTTCGGGGCGCTCCCCGGGAAGCGCACCGGGAGCGCTCCAAAGCAAAAAATAAAAAAAAATAAAAATGGGAAAAATTGTAGGGACTGGTAGCCCTATTCTTAAGTGGTTTTTACGAAAATTAACTTTGATAAAATATATATTGTGCTACATTGGGCTATATATATATGCCAAAATGCCAAAATGTAACCCAAATGTAGTCCAATGTAGCCCAATGTAGCCCAAAGATGGCCACCAGAGAACAAAAAATGTAAATGTAGCCCAAATTTCAACTAGATGTAGCCCAACTGTAGCCCAATGACAGAATGTACCAGAGTGTTCTAAAGAACAACTAGAGTGCTAACAGTCTTATTTATAAAGTGAGACTTATAGTTAGGAATTAGCATTAAAAAAACCTATGAAATTCACTGAAAAAACCATAGGTTTCACACCAGTTACAGTTAGGAATTATCATTTAAAAAACCTATGAAATTCACTGAAAAAACCATAGGTTTCAGACCGGTTATAGTTAGGAATTAGCATTTAAAAAACCTATTAAATTCACTGAAAAAACCATAGGTTTCACACCAGTTATAGTTAGCTGGAAATTTTACTGATATAAAACCATTGAAATTCCCACGTTATAGTTAGTTGGACTCACTATAACTTGCATGTGCAATGCACTGCTGATGACATCACATATTACATCACTCATGACATGTTTTTTTAGTATCAGTATGAGTGTCTGTATGGTTTGGTGGGGCTGTTACTTAGCACATAGATGCATCAATGACTGACTCACTGTTTGTATGTGTTTTGAAGACAGCATTTGTGTAGGATTGTATGGGTGGATGAGTGTGTATATGTGTGTGTTAGAGAGTGAATGCCTCTCTCACTAGTGTCTTTATGAGTAACTACATATGTTTAAATCTTGTATATATGAGAATTGATGTATATAAGTAAGTATATGTGAGAGTGAGAGATTGAAAGAGTTCCTGTTTAAATAAGTATGTGTTTCTATAAGTGATTGTTTAAGAGAGTAAGTATGTGTAAGTTTCCTTAGAAGTAATGTGCTAATGTGTGTATAGTTGTATATGCAAATGAATGGATGTTTATTAGTTTATTTGCATGTGTGAGTATATGTATGAGTAAGTTTTTGATGACTGTCAGTGTGTAACAGAATGAATAGGGGTATCACTACATATGATGAGTGAGTATATGTATGAGTGAATACATAAAACTGTTGGTGAATGTGCGAATTTGTATATAGATGGTGAAATTACTGAATTGGTTGTTGTAACTGGTATGGGTATATCCACTTTTTTGTTAATGTTAGTTTCTATTTTTGAATATGTGTTTCAAAGGTTACTTTACAGTGAAAGGAGGTCTGTCACTGTGTTACAAGGATGGTGTCATCAGTGATGTCATGAGTGATGTCACTGACCATGTCATGAGTGATGTAATATGTGATGTCATCAGCAGTGCATTGCACGCGCAAGTTATAGTGAGTCCAACTAACTATAACGTGGGAATTTCAATGGTTTTATATCAGTAAAATTTCCAGCTAACTATAACTGGTGTGAAACCTATGGTTTTTTCAGTGAATATATATATATATATATACACACTCCAAATCACCTCTCATGCAAAGAAGTTCACCTGGACACCCAGCGCTTGCTTCAACTCCTTTATTATGGCAAGAGAAAATTCACAACGCGTTTCACCATTACGACTTGATCACGCTCGTCAGGCTCATAACAACGGCCATTTTTAAAATCCCAAAACACACCCTCAGTGCAGATCATGTGACAAATAGTGCAAATGGGGAGGACATATTGGACTAGTTTAGTATACAACTGAAAGATGTGATGCTCTTTGCCATTTTATACAATGCGACTCCAATGTTAATCACATACATATATGAATTATCACATTTTATATATACAAATATAATTTCATGTATTTTCTTAACTATAGACATTTCATTGTAATATAGCTGAAAATTTAAAATCATCACACATAATTCAGATAGTAAATATGGCACAGTTGATAATGCATCGGTATTCGGAATAGTGCATAAACCACATGTTACGCAGGTTTCTTGCATTGAACGGTACCGCGACCACAACCCAATCACTCATTGGCTCCTCGGCTTTGGAATTCATAAAGCTATACAGTGATTGGAGGTAGCCCTCTACTCGCAATTATGGTACTCGCGAAAAAGAAGTGTCACATTCCTGATCATAGATCAAAGCCCCAGTTGGCTAGCCATCTTATTTCTCTAGGCAATGGACCCCATATGTCGAGCGATGTGGTTGTACAAAAACAAATCTTGCCCCAGTGGGCATACTATTCCAAAACCGATCATCCATCAGGTCATGCCATCCAGGTGGTTTCATACGAACTGTCACCTAGTCCTCCAATGATATCTAAAAAGATTAAAATGTTAAAATCAAACAGACACCCTATTAAATACAGTACTACATTTGTTCATTCATATAGGTGAACTGATAACTCTTCACTTATATTTAATCCCATCGGGGACAGGCACTGAAAATCGATAATGTACTTGGATTCAAGTTTTCGTAATGACAATTCATAGTTTCCTCCTCTCACACCTAGATCAACACAGTCTATGACTACCATGCGTATCATAGTTTCATCTTGCATATGTGATTCAAAAAAATGCCTAGCAACAGGATATTGTTTATTGTGGGAGCCGATAGCCCGCAGATGTTCCAGCACTCTTTTTTTTGGCTACATGTTTTGTGCTTCCCACATACCATTTGTACCATTTGTTGCACGGGCATATCAGTACATAAATACTGTAGGGAGTGTTGCAAGTGAGATGTTTTCGAATAACAAATTCTCTAGTAGTTCCAGGAATAGTTAGAGCAGAACAGTCCTTACTGTGTTTGCATGCTTTACACCTTCCACAACATTTAAAACCTAACCGTGTTGTGGTCTCCTTCTTGCCTAGTTTGGTGACATAGTTGTGGCTCAATTAATCTCGTAGTGTTCTCCCGGCTTGGTCACGGTGACCGTGACCAAGCCGTAACTGGTGAAACACGTCGGTAGGCAGTTGCCACTTTTTGCCTTAATAAACACCTTTAAGCATCCAGAAGTATCCTGCATTGTTTTCTTCTTGTGAGGAGAAACTCTGTAAGTAATATATATATATATATATATATATATATATATATATATATATATATATATATATATATATATATATATATATATATATATATATATATATATATAATCACGTGATCAAGCCTTTCTTTTGGCGAAACGCATTGTGAATTAAACAACAGAGACACCCTCTGAGTTGCTGTTTGTACTTTCCTGAGAGCGCGCAGATTTGAGTGATTTTGGGAAATTTATTTGCCGTTTGACTACACCGGCGTGCGCGCCACTCTTCAAGGGTCCAATATATATATGTGAGCAAGAGCACAGAGGTGCTCGAAACGCGTAGCAGCAGAGCGGTTAAAAATTAAATATACCTCTGCCTCGTACATTGTGGTCCGCCTTCTTCATTTTCCCAGGAGTGGATGTGTGGAGAAAATTACTGTTTGGCTATATATATATATATATATATATATATATATATATATATATATATATATATATATATATATATATATATATATATATATATATATATATATATATATATATATATATATATATATATATATATATATATATATATATATATATATATATATATATATATATATATATATTGATTGATTGATTAAAGGCTTTATTTCGATATAAAAGAATATCATAAAAGCTTAATACAATGGATTAAAAAACAATATTTACAAGCACTTTCAATTTACACTATTAAAACATTGTGTGAGCAGTTAAGACAAGTATTAAATTGACAAAGCAAGCCTTTTTAAACGAATTAACCAACACCATTTTAGGAACTTGGACACACCACAAACGAACAAAGTGCGTGTGCCGGACAGTAAAATACGTAAGGCCACTTTGTGTTGCCGAGTGCCCAAGTGACTACATAATGGTTTGAGCCACCACCGCCTCGGCGCTAGAGAAGCTGGACATAAAAAAAAAGATGGGCAACCGACTCAGCACGTGTTAGACATGTCGCACAGAAAGGAGATCGCTGATAGGGAGTTTTCCAACGTGCTAACAATTCATTTACAGCAAGCGTCCCTATTCTAAATTTAAAGTACAGGGCACGATCTAGGGGGTTAGATATAATATCGAGGTACAGTTCATAAGCCACCACATCTTTGATTTTCATAAAGTCTGAAGTCGATTTACAATGTTTAGAATCCGTAGAGGTTTTGCAAGAAATCCAAGCCCAGTACAGTTTCTTTAGGAAAGCTTTGGGGGGGGCAGTCCTGGACATCCACGCCTCACCGAGACCAATATCCCCAAGCAATCGTTTCATGTCCCTCAGCCACTTGATCTTAGACCAGCCCTCCATTAGCATCACCTCTGACAGAGCTTTTGCATATGAGGCCAGCTCGGGCACACGCCACAGGCGTGCCCAGAGTAGCAAGGGGCATAATTGGGCTTGGTCCTTAATTGATCTATAACCCAGGTCCATTAAAACGGGTACAGTTGGGGTGCTCTGCGGGAGGGCCATCAAGTCCTTCAAAAATTTACACTCTGATCTAGCTAAAGCTTCAAGGTTACACGTACCCCACAGCTCCGCCCCATACAAAGCAGTACTAACACCTCTTGCTTTATAGATCTCCACTACTGGGGCGATAGGCTTAGTTGTGGAGGAGCGTTGCTCCTTTAGGAGTGCACCACCCACCCTTTTATGGCCAAGTATCATCTTTTGGATGTGCGAATTCCAGTGCATCCGTTAGGCGGATTCCTAGGTAGTCGAATTCGGCCACCCTCTCCAAGGGCTCGGAATTCAGCACCGGGGGGCGACCCATTTTTCTGGGGGGGTTCAAAAACAAATATTTGGTTTTATTGGTGTTGATAATCATGCCCCTATGTGAGCAAAACTCCTGGAAGCTGTTAAGGAGGCTCTGCAGGCCCATAGGAGTCTTTGAAATAAGGAGGGTATCATCAGCAAAAAGTAATGTGGGGATACGCTTGCCTGCCAGGGACCGTGCATCTGCGGGAGTTCTAAGCAGGTGCTCAACCAATCCGTTCACATAAAGAGAGAACAGAGTGGGAGCAAGCACACATCCCTGACGGACACCCCTCCCCACTGGGATCCTGTCCGTTTTTTCTCCATGCGTGCCCCACCGCACCTGCGCAAAATTGTAAGCGTGGAGCCACGCCAATAGGGACAGGATATACGGCGGCAACCCCATCTCAGACAAAACCCTCCACAGCCCCTCCCTAGGTACTAGGTCAAAGGCAGTCTTCAGGTCTATAAAGGCCAGATAAAGACTGCCCTTGCCCAGCACCACCACCTTCCAGTAAAGAAGAACCAGTCTAAAAGCTTGTTCTATGGTCCCTGTGCCGGATCGAAAGCCAGCTTGGTAGTCCGACAGAATGTTATTATCGTCTACCCACTGAAGCACCCTCCCCAAAATCACTATGCCCGCCACCTTTTGAGTTGAGTCAATAAGGCTTTTAGGCCTATAGTTGGCGGGATCGTCCTGACACCCCTTTTTGAATATTGGGACGACCTCCGCCCCTTTCCAAGATTCGGGGACAGGTGCACCGTTGTTAATAGCATTAAGCAAGGAAGAGACCAGCTTCCCCCATTCTTTGTAGTTAGCACGCAACAGATCACCTGGTAACCCATCAGGTCCAGCAGCTTTAAGGGGCACCAGGGATTTTATTACGCTCTCAACTTCTCTAGGGGTGACTAGATCTCCTAATGTATCCCCCGGGGGTTCAGCTGTGTAAAGACTGCTATTAGCAATTAACTGAGGATTCGTCTCATCAGAGGTGTAAAGGGAGAGAAAGTGGTTGTACCAGGTTTGGGCTGGGATGTTGCATGTAATTAGGGTGCTATCTGGTCTGTTCCTGGTTCTAATTAGATTCCAGAACCCTCTAGAATCTCTGCCAGCACTCGCTTCCATGAGATCAGACCAATACCTATCCTCCCACTCTTTCTTAGCTGCTTTAATGCTCTGAGTATACTTTTTCCTAGCAAACCTAATCTCTGACGGGGATTTGCTTTTAACAACAGTGATCAAGGCGGATTTATCCTCCCTACATTTTTTGGTAAACCAGCCTGGTTGGTTCTTAAGTCTCTTGTCTTTCCAGACTGGAGGATCTCTAACTGGGAGAAGAAAGAACTTACCCAGAGCGTTGGTTATATGTCACTTCACTGGGTATCTGGGTGGACAAGTCCAATTTGGACTGTGCAGTTGCTAGGAGCGCCCCTATGGCTAGCAATTTCCCCTCATCCATAGCGACATTGCACCACTTCAGGCGCCTCCCACAATTAGTGGGTCATACTACTGAAGTGTAGGCTGGTTTAGGGGGCATGCGTGCACTTGGTTCCCCGGGCCACAAAGGGCGCAGAGTCAAGGAGAGGGGATTGTGGTCACTATCTGCTGTGGGTGAAACCACCATATCCCGCACAAAGCTCCACAAATTTACGTCGAGGAGAATATAATCTATCCTCGACGTGTGATGCGCCCTATTGTAGGCATGGGCTCCCAAAGGATCCGAGGGCGTCCTCCAGTTCACAGCCCTCAGGCCATATTCTAGGGTCAGGGAATTGAGTTGTATGGCCCGTTGGGACCACCTCCTAATGGGTGGAATAGTTAATGTGGGAATTCCGCTCCTGGCATCTTCTTCGGCAAGGCCCAGGGGTGCACAGACAAAATATCGAGATTTAAATTTCGATATACAATTATATCGAAGTTTAAATATCGAAGGGATACAATATCGAAGGTAAGTAATATCGACACTCTTAATATCGATATTAGTAATATCGAAATTTTAAATATCGATGTCAGTAATATCGATGTAAATAATTTCGATGTTACTAATATCGGATTTTTAATCATTTGTGTGTATATTTTATTATATTTATTATGTATTTTACTTTTTTCATGTAATTTAATTAAATGTTGCTTTTTTAGTACTGTAGCGGGTTGTGGGTTTATAGGGGAATAGAGTGGGAAGTAATTTAATTATGTAAAATTAATTATTAATTAGTAGTTATTATTAATTAATTTTAAATAATTGGTAATTACATTTAATTAATTGGTAAATAATTTTAAATAATTGATTAATTGATAATTATGTTCTATATTGGGTTATGGGTTTATAGGGGAATAGGGTGGGAAGTAATTTAAATATGTAAAATTAATTATTAATTAGTAGTTATTATTAAATCATTTTAAATAATTGGAAATTAAATTTAAATAATTGGTAAATTATTTTATTTATTGATTAATTGATAAATATGTTCTGTAGCGGGTTGTGGGTTTATAGGGGAATAGGGTGGGAAGTAATTTAATTATGTTGAATTAATTATTAATTAGTAGGAATTATAAATTATTTATAATTAATTGGTAATTCATTTTAATTAATTGGTAATTAGTGTTAATTAAATCATTAATTGATGAATGTGTTCTGTTGCGGGTTGTGGATTTATAGGGGAATATGGTGGGAAGTAATTTAAATGTAATTAAGTAATATTGTATTTAAAAGAATTGATTTGTTAATTATATAATTGTCAATTAATTATTAATTGGTAAATAAACATTATAATATGGTATTTTTTAATAATTTGTTAAGTTAAATATATTTTGCTAATCATGTTTTCAATAATTATGTATATGTATTGGAAATGGTTTATATTTATTTAATAGTTTATATTTTTATTAAAAAAAAAAAAACATGTATTTATAATGATATCATTTTAACCTCTAGGCTATCCAACAGTTTCCCTACTGTTGCACTCTTTGGAGTTGGAAAAGTAATTTTTACCCCTACGCTATCCAACACTTTTCCTACTGTTGCACTCTCTCGAGTTGGAATAGTAATTGTTACCCCTACGCTATCCAACACTTTCCCTACAGTTGCACTCTCTGGAGTTGGAATAGTAATTGTTACCCCTACGCTATCCAACACTTTCCCTACTGTTGCACTCTCTGGAGTGGAAATAGTAATTGTTACCCCTACGCCATCCAACACTTTCCCTACTGTTGCACTCTCTGGAGGGGGAATAGTAATTGTTACCCCTACGCTATCCAACATTTTCCCAACTGTTGCACTCTCTGGAGTGGGAATAGTAATTTTTACCCATACGCTATCCAACACTTTCCCCAACTGTTGCACTCTCTGGAGTGGGAATAGTAATTGTTACCCCTATGCTATCCAACACTTTCCCTACTGTTGCACTCTCTGGAGTGGGAATAGTAATGTTTACCCCTACGCTATCCAACACTTTCCCTACTGTAGGTTTTTCTGGAGTGGGAATAGTAATTTTTACCCCTACGCTATCTAACGCTTTCCCTATTGTTTCACCCTTTGGAGTGGGAATAATAGTTTTTACCCCTACGCTATCCAACGCTTTCCCTATTGTTGCACCCTCTGGAGTGGGAATAGTAATTTTTACCCCTACGCTATCCAATGCTTTCCCAACTGTTGCACCCTTTTGAGTGGGAATAGTAAATTTTACCACTACGCTATCCAACACTTTTCCTACTTTTGCACTCTCTGGAGTGGGAATAGCAATTTTTACCCCTACGCTAACCAATGCTTTCCCTACTGTTGCACTCTCTGGAGTGGGAATAGTAATTTTTACCCATACGCTATCCAACACTTTTCCCAACTGTTACACTCTCTGGAGTGGGAATAGTAATTGTTACCCCTATGCTAGCCAACACTTTCCCTACTGTTGCACTTTCTGAAGTGGGAATAGTAATTTTTACCCCTACGATATCCAACACTTTCCCTACTGTAGCACTCTCTGGAGTGTGAATAGTAATTGTTACCCCTATGCTATCCAACACTTTCCCTACTGTTGCATTCTCTGGAGTGGGAATGGTCATTTTTACCTCTACGCTATCCAACACTTTCCCTACTGTAGCACTCTCTGATGTGGGAATAGTAATTGGTACCCCTACGCTATCCAACACTTTCCCTACTGTTGCATTCTCTGGAGTGGGAATAGTAATTTTTACCTCTACGCTATCCAACACTTTCCCTACTGTTGCACTCTCTGGAGTGGGAATAGTAATTGTTACCCCTACGCTATCCAACACTTTCCCTACTGTTGCACTCTCTGGAGTGGGAATAGTAATTTTTACTCATACGCTATATAAAATGTATTTATTTATTTTTATTAGTTTTATGTTGTTATTAATTGTTATTTTTATTATTATTTTATGTAGATACATTTTTTAGTAATGTATTACATATTTATTTATTCATAAGTTATTAAAATAATTAATGTAGAGTTATTTTGTAATGAAAAATATACGATGTATTATATCTTAATTATTATTAATTTGCATTACATTATGTATAATTTTAAATATTATAATATAATTTTAAATATATTTATTACATTTATAAGTATTATTTTGTTAATATTACAATTTTATTTTAATTAAAAAAAACGATATTTTACAAAAAACGATATTTTTGACATTCTATATAATTTTTATATATTTTTGTACTTACCTTGTTAGGTATAGGATCCCAATATTTTTGCCATCAATATTTTTGTTACGATAATTGTGTATGTCGATATTAGTGTATTCGATATTTTGTCATAGATTCAGGCCCAGGATGTCCTCCGTAGAAAGAGGCTCAAAAGTGCAGTTGAAGTCCCCCGCAACCAGGACAGGAGATCTGTCCGGGCACTGTCTAAGAAGGTCCTCCAGGCCTGTAACTGTGAGTGACTGTAAGCCTCCTTTCGGCCCCCTGGCATAAATATTAATGATGTTCAGGGTGAGCCCTCTCTGGGGCCCCTTGAGTGAAATTCTAAGTAAATCAGGGGAATTGGTCACGTGCTGCACGACTTTACACCCAAGTGAGACGTCACCCCATATGAGAAGGCCACCTGAGGGGCAACCCTTCCCTGAGGGGGAGGGAACTGCGGGTATAAAGAACGATGAGTACCCCACCTTATGGCAGGCTTCCCTGCTCCATGTTTCTTGGAAAATACAAATTGAGTGGGCCTCCATAAGAAGGGTATTCCAATGGGGAAGATCCAGCTTCCTAGAGATGCCCGCAACGTTCCAGCTGAGAATCCTGAAAATTAGATCTGCCACAGCCGGCTCCGTGCGGGGCTCAGACCCAAGTATGCCCTCCCGCTCAGAAGTAGTTAGTGGTGAGCCCTCTCTCATGGACCTCCCAATGTAGGTAGCAGCGAGACCAGATATCAAGTCTAGAGGCTGCCTAAGGCGTAGGGGAGTGTAGTCCGAGGGACTGCCTGGATCAGGCTGTGGTTGGAGGTTGTCGCTAGATAATTCCGGGACACAGATCGTAGGAGCAGCTGCTGGACTCAGACGAAAGGGAGTGTCCCGGGGGCAAGTATTATTTCACTACCCAAACGCCCTCGAGTGGTTCACTGGCCAAGCGTGTGGTAGATAAGAAAGAGAGTAGTGGTGGTACTCCGGGGGAAGGAACCATGCCTCCCTCCCCACCCTTGTTTTTTTTTTTTTTGTTTTTGGTCCTCATCTCACCTTTCAAGCCTCTGCGGGTCTTATGAAGCCGCCTTCTTAATCTGATGCCCCCACGGCTTACCGCACTCGCTTGGGTCATCCGACCTGCCTCTTCTTTTTGTAAGAGGCCCTGGTGTAATCATAAGACCAAGGATGTTTACAGTAATCTTAGAGTCTTACCCCAGCCCACGAGAGGGTGCCATATATTTGTTGCCTTGTCCTTCACTCCATCATACTCTAACCGTGACATGGTGAATGCAGCTTTGAGCTAGTCTTCCCTTTGGGGGGGTAGGGGGTCCTTCCACCTTTTGCACACCTCCCTTCTAGCCAGCAATATCAAATACAATAATAAACCCCTATCTTTCTGAGAGAGGGTCTGGCTAAGGCGTCCATCATGTCCGAAAAACACCAAAGACATGTTGATTTCTATAATGATTTTAAAAATGTCTTGTATGTTATCTCCCACCTCAGCCCAAAATTTTACATGTGCTGGACATTCTTAGAAAATGTCTATGTCATCTGCAAGAGGTGTCGCACACCTAGGGCATTTAGGGGCGGGGTGTGGGGCGAACTTTGCAATTTTTGCGGGGGTATAATAAAGTCTGTTAATAACGAAGAAATGGTTTTTTTTTAAACAAGCAGGCTTGACGAATCTGTACATGATCTTTAGAGATGGTTCATATAGGGAGTCTGTTTGCGGCCCAAGTGGGGTATCTATCCAAACTGCAGAGAAGGGGGGTACCGCTTGGTCTTCAACATCCAGCAAGCTGTTATACCATATAGATATTTATTTATTGAGTGGACAGTTAACGCTCAACAGGTCTTCAATATCTCTGTTCCTGCCGGTCTCCCCCTTTTCTGCTTCATACCATGATGTTAACTGCATGTATTTAAATCTTGAGAGTCCTGGCCCGATCTTTACCTTTAGGTACTCCCATGGATGAATCCCCCCGGAATCCAGCAGTTCAGACCAGTTTGTAATACCTGCCCTTCTTATCGGCAACGCCAAACTGTCCTTCAGACAGTCCGGTGTACCTGGTGCATCCTATACTGGGGCATTCTCAGAATAGTACCCAATGCCCCAACTGCGCTTGAGCCTATACCATAGCTCCAGGGCTGCCCTCAAAACCTTCAACCGCACCCTCTTGAAAAAACTCAGTGACCCAAACTTGTACAAAAACGCCGCACCTTCTCCGCCTCCCTCCACCCGCACCATTTCGCCCAATAGCCTCCCCCAGGCTGAATCTCCCGGTTTCACCAGCAGCATTCGGATGCTTTTAAAGCGGAAAGCTGCCGCATACAGCCTGACATCCGGAAGGGCTAACCCACCTTTTTTTAGTCTGCGCCTTAGTTTTTTCCATGCCAAACGGACCCCTTTATTGCCCCAAATAAAACTCCCGATTTTGCTCTGTATTTTCATTAAGCTGTTACTCGCAAATGTTAATGGAATTGAAGAACAAAGATAAGACAACTTGGGTAATATTGTCATCTTTACCAGGTTGGTTTTCCCATATATAGTCAGGGGAAGATTACTCCATCTGTTAAAAAGACTATCCATTTCTCTCACCACCCTCTTAAGATTTAGCTCAGGTATCTTTTCGAGATCTTTTACGATATAAATCCCCAAGTATCTCATCTCAACACTCACTTTCCCTGACCACTCCACATTCCAACACATCACCTCTGTCTTTGTTTTGTTGACAAGAAATCCTGAGAGCAATCCGAACTCACACATACTCTCTTCCGCCCTCGGGATAGCTGTCTCAGGGTCCCCTGTATACAATATCAGATCGTCGGCGTATAGGGCTATTTTTGAGCTGTATTGATCTGATCTAAATGGAACTCCCCACCCTTGGTGACTAACATTTTATGAGCCTGACGGTCTAGCATAAAAATAGCTCAAATCCACTAATCCAATACCCTCCCCTCCATAGCCTTGCTGCTGGTTGCAGATGAATGTGGCAACCCTGGCATCCTTGAAATTCACCAACACGCAATCCCCCTGGAGATGCTTGTGTCCGTTTCCTACCCACCCTACCCTCCTGACATTTAGAATCCGGCCATCCAGCTCGTTAGACAGTGGTCTATTCACTCTTAACCAGTGCATGGCTTTATTTTTTAGCGCCTGGTAAGGTTCGTGCTGGTCAGCCTTCAGTGACGGGACATTAGTAAGAACAGCAACATAGGGCTGACAATCAGGTGGGAGGTTTACAGGGGGGAGTCTAGCAGCCTCAATGTAAGGCTGGGCGGGCTGCTAGGTGGCAGGTGCGGACTTAAGACTGTTTTTACTGGGTTGTTCTGGGAGGACTTTAGGGTCTTTCCTTGAGCGCGGTGCTTTCGCCCTCGTAATAGTAACTCCTTTCAGGTTTGTGCCTAGGGGAACAGAACTAGCTGGATGTTGACCCTGAACCTTCGGGACACTAATATCAGGTGAGAGCATGGTAGGCGGAGTAGAAACTGGATCAATCAGTACAGCGCCCTGATGCGCAGACCCATGAGAGCAAGCCGTTTTATGGGTGGGTTGAGGCGGTGCAACCTCAGGAGCTAAAGAGTCTCCATGAGATCTAACCTGCTTGCTCTCTCTCAAATTGTTTTTAGCCTGCAATTTCATCAAGGATTTGAGAGAGAAAAAATTGTCTAAGGTTGACTGCTCGAATCTGTCTAAACAATCTGCAATATCCTTAACCCTTTGTACTATGGGGAGGATCAGGGACCTTACTAACTTCTCAATCTGCTCTATAGGGGGAGAGGGCAAAGGCAGATCGAATGTGGGAATGCTCTCTGCTAGACTCTCCGGATGAGAAGCTGGGTTGGGCTGGGCAGGGGTCATGCTGACTTCTGCAGATGGAATCAAAGGATGTACCCTCCCCGGCGCCACAAGTTCCTCACCACCACTAATATGTTTATCTTTAAACTTTTTAGAGAGTTTGAGCGGCCCACCCCTTGGGTTGATGGCAAATCTTTTCCTCTTGAGGGCAGGAAATCTGGGGCCCCCACCACCCACTATTTTCCCTATTGGGCGAGAGGTGCAAGCGACACTAGACACTGGGGGGTTAGTATTATCAGCCATAGGAACTAAAGGCGGGACCGATGGCGGAGGAGACTCTGCGGGCTCAAAGGAAGCAGGGGACTCTGACCTTGAAATAACTACCCCATTCAGCCTATCCAGGCTAGTCCTGATGGCGCCTAGGCTATCGTGCTCAGGGGCCTGGGGCGCTCCAACATCACGCATATTATTGTTAGCTGGAGATGTTATTTGTGCTATGGCCCCTAAGGAGGAACGCTTGTGAGAGTGAGGTTCAAGAGACAATCTACGTTCGGTGGCAGCAATTTCCTTTTCTAGCACAGAGAAGGCACGAGTTATACAATTGTCCAAAGTCCCATTGATGCTCCCACCCCCCCACCTTCCTACCCTTTCCCGATCTAGTAGTCATCGGCATGGGCGGTAAAACACCTGAGTAGAGCAAACGTCCCCTAATAGTAACAAAGAACTAAGAGAATAGAACTGAGTTTGCAAGGCAAAGCAGGAATCCAAAAGAAACAAGATGTAAGAGGGTGGCCCAGCCCAGCCTAAACCGACCTATGACGGCCTTGGACGGTCCTACCCTTGTCCCGGGATTCTCCCGGGACGCTCCCGCGGAGCTGGCATCCAAGATTATGATATAGTGCATCAAGTGATCGTGGGCAGGGCTATCCGCCGAACGCGGGACCAGGTTATTATTACCTACTGGCGATAGCCAGTAGGTATATATAGTTAGGACCTAGTTACCATAGGAAAACCCCAACATTCTATTGGGAATAACTTTGGCATTGATTGAGGAATCTGTGTGTAATTTTCCTTAAAATTGCCTTGCTCCGCTCCTTCCCTGAAAGTTTTGGGGGGATTCGTCAAGCGGGGGCCGAGAAAAAAGGGGGGTCCTAAAACGTGTTTTTTTCCCATGTTAATTTCCATAGGAAACTTTAGACACGGCTACAGCCCGAACGGCTGAATGGAATTACACCAAACTTGGCAAAATGGTATGGACTGGTATGGAGATGTGCCTTTGCTATGTTTGGTGAAAATCCCTCCAGTAGTTTTTGCAAAAATTGAATGTGAAATGTAGCCCAATGCAATTTTACATAGGACCTTTAGACACGGCTACAGCCCGAACGACTGAATGGAATTACACCAAACTTTGCAAAATGGTAGGGACTGGTATGCAGTAGTGCCTTTTTTATATTTGGTGAAAATCGCTCCAGTAGTTGTTGAGAAAATTGAATTTTCCCAAATTATATATCTATGGGCGGTTCATGCACGGTCCTTGCACTGTCCTTGTACAGTGCGCGGACCCTAGCGTGCGCGAGCGGAATTCGGATTGGCTTTTGGACGTCTGTCAACATTACAGTCAGTCGAGATGAGGAAGTGCTGTCCGCCATCTTGTTTTTGTGGCAGAAGGTAGCTGTAAACAGAAGACTAGTACTTGAAAAGGGGGCAGGGTAGAGATTCCTGACCCCCCTAGGTTTTGTCATGGGGTCTCTAAAGGACCAAGAAGATCGAAAAAACATTTATTTATTTTTTTAAATCGCAGGATCCGTGCACCGTGCGCGGACGGTGGTCTAAAAAGACAAAATAAAATACATTTAAATAACAAGTTTGAGTGTTTAGATGTTGGTTAAGTGCAATATTGAGTGGTGACTTTTTCACCTTTGGGTTTAGATAGGTGTTTTGTGGAGAGTTAGTATCATAATAGATAGAGAGCAGTGGGTGTAGGTTGAAGATTATGTGAGTTTTAAGTGTTGGGGCAGGGTAGAAACAACCTGTCCCCCTAGGGCTGCTCAGGTGGTCCCACAAGGATAATAACATATTTAAACGTTATCCACTAATAGAATTAGCATTTAAAAAAACCTTGCGAATTCACTGAAAAAACCATAGGTTTCAGGCCTTATATTGCTAGGAATTAGCATTAAAAAAACTTGCAAATTCACTGAAAAAACCATACGTTTCAGGCCTTATATAGGTAGGAGTTAGCATATAAAAAACCTTTGAAATTCACTGAAAAAAACATAGGTTTCAGGCTTTATAAAGTTAGGAATTAGCATTTAAAAAACCTTTGAAATTCACTGAAAAAAACATAGGTTTCAGGCCTTATATAATAAGGAATCAACATTAAAAAAACCTTGCAAATTCACTGAAAAAAACCCAGAGATTTCAGGCCTTATATAGTTAGGAATTAGCATTAAAAAAACCTTTGAAATTCACTGAAAAAACAATAGGTTACAGGCCTTATATAGTTAGGAATTAGCTTTTAATAAACCTTTGAAATTCACTGAAAAAACTATAAGTTTTAGGGGTGTTATAGTTAGCTGGACATTTCACTCATACAAAACCATTGAAATTGCTCATATATAGTTAGTTGTACTAACTATATTTCGTGCACCCGCAATGCCCTGCTGATGATGTCACATATTAGATCATTCATGACATGGTCAGTGACATCACTGATGACATCTCAAATGACATCACTGATCAAGGAGAAGAAAGCAGTAAAAATGAGGGGAAAGCAAGACAAAATCAGTGAAAATGGTGGAAAAGCAAGGAGAAAGCACTAAAAAAACAGGGAAAATGCAAGGAGAAGACATTAGAAAGAGTGTTGCAGCAGCATGGGAGACCTGGCCCTAGGACCCAGTGCTGAATAATTAGCATGTTTAGGGTAGAGGTATGACGCATGGTATAAATAAGATCAAACAATCAATCAATATGGAGTCATCCTGTACCTCTAAACTAAACGTCAATTAGGTCCTTGTGTGCTGCATAAAACCTCAATGACTCGTTTTCTTACGCAACTAATATGGGCATTTGTCTCCTCTTGTGCATTGTTCCGTAAAGCTGAAATATAGTTTTGTAACACCCATTGGGCGCGGAAACCAACTACGGCCTCTTCGGTCACCAACAAGTTGAGTAGGCCATAATCCTGAGGATTAGCACTATAATGCTGAGGCGGGAGAGATAACAGGCAAACATTGTCTTTGATGGTTTTTTTAGGCTGCCTCCCTGGGAGTGCGTGTTGTTGTTGTAAGAAAAAAGCTGTGAGCTTTCAGAACCCGGCTTCCTATGATGCTCACAACAAAGTGAATTATTGGGTATAAGAGAGAAAGCAAGACTGGCATGGTGAGGGAATGACAAACAAAACTACTGTGAGTACTACAGGAATTGTGGTCTGTATAGGTCGCACATGCTGACGTGGCAAAGTAAGGTTCAGGTTCAACTTCTGAATAGGCGTTTACCCCAGTGGATCAAAGGGTGGCACAACTCGGCAGGTGGGAGTCGAACAACAGTCACCGCACTAGTAGCGTCTTGGGCGTGGGAGATCTCTTCCCTGAAGTAAAGGACCATAAATTGAACTAAGTGACTGTGAGAGGGAGGCGACAAGAGTGCAAAGCGTTAATAGGCTAATATGCAACATACATATCCACTCACCGGTGACAACAGTGTTGTGGAGCAGCTGAATACTGTGCCACATGCTCATGCATTGTCTGGCACCTCACAGCCAATGAACAGCTGGCAAAAATGTACTGAACCATTCACAGACAGTAGACCACAATACAATCTTCTCAACTCTGCAGTCAATAAGCAACTGAGAAAAATATCCCATAGCCAATCCCTTTGCAAGAGTTCTACAAACCAATCCAAGGTTACCACATTCTTTTCCTTCCAGTAATATATATTGATCACAGCCAGATTGTTTCGAGAGCCAAGTCCAGCAATTGTTTTTCCAATTATGTTATATTTTTTTGGCAAAAAATACAAGAAATAAAAGAATCATAACAAAAAATGGATTCAAGTCTCAACTACCATATTGGACAGTGAAGTTCTGGGGGTTGCAGACTGGGATGTGTTGGTGCTTCGGCTACCTCAGGACTGGAGGCAAGCTGATTTGGAGAGAGGCTGGAAAGCGAATGTTGGTATGGACCGTGGTTGGCATGTGAAGGATGGAGAGGGGGAGAGTAGACCCAGCCTGATCTGTTTGGAAGTCCAGGAACAGATTAGTGTGAAGTGAGGAAGGAACTTGTCTTGCACAATACTAGTGCTGTTTAAGTCCGCCAGCGGTGCGGCAACATTTATTAGTAATTCCACATTACTAGAGTAACTTGGTTATTACTAAATTCCTCCAATTCCACTGGAGAAAGTAAAAATTCCACCCTTCCCTATTTACAGGAAATGTCTCATGAGTGACATATTAAGTGGGGTAATTAGCAGCGCATTATGAGGGCAAGTGTTATAGTTACCTTAAGGCACAAGAAGTAGTTAATAGAGCAAACTATTATTGGTGAATTTCAGTAGTTTTGTATGCTCTAACTATACCATTACATTAACCTTCGATTCTTTCAATACATTTCTAGAGTTTATTAATACAAAGTAATATTTTGTAACAATATGTAAAGTCATTCCCCCGCCGCACATGGCTGAAAATGGTTGGCCACAGGGCCTGGCCTAGAACCAGTTACTGCTTTCAACCCTGCCCAAAGGCAGCCTACCGCACTCTGCATAAGACCTTTGGCCATGCGTGGCGAGAGGTTGGCCACTGGGACTGGCCTTCAGCCAGGCTCTGTAGCCAACCCCCTTGCAGACAACCAAACTCCAGATGTGCATGGCCATTGTCAGTGCATAGTGTGGGGATAGCCACAGAGCCCAGCTGACCTCCTGTAAGCCAGCCAACCCCCAACTGCAGGCTGCCAACCCCACGCCTATGGCATTCGAGGTGTAGGGTTGGCCTTCGGGCCCCGGGGACCTCTTCCAAATATATATTAAGGGGAGGGATAACATGAGCCTTAATAATCCCCATAGAGTACATCGCATGGGGCCAAATACCATTATAAAGGAGAGGAATCCACCTGACACCCCTCCTCCAGCCTTAAAAAGTACCAGAGACCCCATCCTGAGGGTGGAATTCCCCTAAAAAGCTAAGGGGTCCATGCGGTCCCTTTCACAAGCCTATTGTTGCCCTAGGGCCTCTCTAAATTATAGTTGGGTGCCACAGTTATACATATTACACAGAGTACACATATTAAGGGGGTGGGGCATATGACCCCACTCCCTGAGTCTCATTAGCCCCCAAGGATCTCATTCCCTGGGGCCAAATGAAGATAAAAAAGGAAGGGGGACCACAGAGCCACCTACCCCAAGCCTTTAGGCCAGAGGACCCCATTCCACTGTGCTAAATTGAACTAAAAAGTATGGGTGGCTGACAAATTCCGCTACTCGGACAGAGTTTGCAAAGTTGTAGCCCACTCCAGTGCAGTGCGGTAAGTTCCGAAAAACTCAGCTAAGCAGAGTATTCCCTCTCCCGTGGGTGAGCATGAGCATGCAAAATCATACGCTAGACCACCTGGCCGCTCAAGTAGATTCATACCTCAATCTTTTCCACAGGAGCAAGAGGAGTCTGCATTGATATGTCACAACTTCCCTATCAGTCAGGACAACCCAACTAAGGTCAAATTCAATCCCTACACTGCCCCATACGTCTTTTTTTAACCTTTTTTTAAGGACTCGGACTGCGCCTCAAAACCTAAAATAGCTGCCACCACATCGTTTTTGATGTGGTAGCAGACAATCATATCCATCTAAGAGTTTCTGTCGGGTCAATGAACTCTCTATTACGTGAAATATACAAAGTTTTGGAGCATTAATTGCTCAAAACGACCTAGCGGATTTACAAAAATCACTCTTTCTGGACCAAGATCTAACTTTCTACAAAATTCCGAGTAAAATCGTTCTGTGGTTTGGGTGGTAGTTGCTTCTAAAATTCCTAAGGAACAATTAATGGGGAAAACATGTTTTGGGACCCCTCCCTTTTTCTTGTCCCTTGCTTGATGGATCCCCACAACTTTCCATTGGCAAACTAGCCAAAAAGTTGTACTTTCTTTGGAAAGCTTGGTAGAGATTCATCAAATGGCGCCAAATTTATTAGCAACACAAAAAATACATGTTTCTCATGTATCGGCGTAATACATGTTTATCTTGTGTAACAGCTGGGGAGTCATATGCACTCTGGGGTCTATTCACAAACTGTATTCTGTAGTATGTTTAGCAGTGGTACATTAGTATAGTACCACTAAAGTATTAATAAATGCTGTTCACAAATTCACAAGTGTGAATCTCCATCTCCACCACTCCTATCTTTTCTATGTGGAGCTTATTAGACATGTAAGGTAACTTAGAACTGAATGTTGGGGACCTTGGGGAATGGCTGGAAAAGGGGGTATTTTTCCTACTTAATGGGGGGGATTTACGGATTAGCAAGGAAGAATTTATTTAGGAAGGATAAGGGAGAGCTTCAGGAATGGTCAAGAACCCACCCACAAATGATTAAGCGATTGTGATTCACATAATGCATTTTTAAAGTTACTATAGCCAAAAAGGGACCAAAACAATGGTAAATTACTCCAGCTCAGAACTGGAGTAAGTCCAGCACCATCCTTAGCCAACCAGTGGTTCTGCAACAATCTCCCATAGAAAATAATGATTGTAGGTACTAATTAAACAAAACATCACAGGAAATAATGTTAAATTAAATTACATTATTTAAAATAGTGAAGCATATAAATGAATATGATTAATTATAATTTCATGTTAAAAAATCTCAAAATAACCGATGTATTATTTAATTATAAACTAGTTTACAACAATTTATGAATTTATAAATTAATGATACATTAACTTTTATTCAAATATAATTAAATAACTTTTATTCAGTTCTATACATCATTAAAAAAATTATTATTGAGTATTGATTTATTTTTTACTTTTGGTGGACATTTATTTTCAATTTTAAGCTTCAGAAAAACAATTTGTATATAATGTAATATATTTACCTTAATTAAACATTGAATTAAAAAGTCAGTTAATGGTGCTTTAGCATTTATTTTTAGTTTGTTCTAGATTTAAAATAAATATGTAAAATTATTTTACATTTACATTTAACATAAAATATTTTTACTATTTTGTTTCTAGTTTTACCCTCACTTTACCATAGGGAGACTCTCCTGCCAGGGTTCAAATCTCTCCCTGGTAAAGTTTCGGAGAGATTAAAAAAGTTTATCAAACCTTACAAAATTCTGAAAATATTTGTTTGTTAAATAGTATTGTAAATTCATTTATTATGTGTATTTTAAAGGTTAAACAAAATGTAAAAAAAATGCTGCAGCACTATTAGCTTCATTTTTCTGGCATATGTAAGAAACGTTCTAGTCCTAACCCTCCATCTTTCACAAAAGGTATTAAAACTCATTATCTTACCACAGTTGTCTGGGTTTCCCTTACATTTTTGAAGAGAGGGTGGAACCTATTTCATAAATGTAGGATATAGTATGTATTTAGACCGATTCGGACATATGCCTACATCTGTAGCATTCTTGCCTAACTACACAGTGCCAAATTCTCACTGTAGTCTGTAAGTGCGTGGCAATTATTTAAGTGTTTTTGCGCCAGCTGTGGAAGTGCCATACATTACTTAGAACACTGTTCATGGTTCTGATTTACTACTGCCTAGTACTGATCATGTACGCCATTAGAAAGGGAGACATAGGCAATTCTATAATGGAATACGTATCCTATGATATGAGAACAACCGAAAGGCCATTAGTAATGGTTACTTTGAGTGAACAGGAGAACAGCATCTTTCATGAACATATACCGAGCTACCTCATATCTGTTATATATACATGCTTTTGTTAGTAATTTTGTCATAGCATATTTATGTACGCTAACGTTCACAGGTGTTACGAATATATATATCATCTACCTCACAGCGGTTGCTCGCAAACTGTTTATATATATGTTAACCCTTGTCCTCTCTCATGTTAAGCGCTCTGATACCCACGGGTCTTGTTCCCGCTATACAAAACTTTATAATAAATAAATAAATACATAAATAATAAAAACTCTAGCAGCTGCATCAATAATTGGAGAGTTATATTCACTAAGTCCCTTACCTCCTTATCCATACACAGGACTAAGTTTTGCAGCGGCATGGCCTGATAATAAGCTCTAAAATTGGGGCCGACTTGTCACTGTCCTCCCATGATAGCCTTTGTATGTCTATGGGTATTCTCTCCTTCCCTCCCCATAATAAAGCAGCCTAAGCAGTTCATAAAATTTTCAGGAAACACAAAAAAGGTATGTGCATGGGCATATTTAGCATTTTATACAATACTCCAGGTGTGACTATTATGCTGCTTAAATCACTGCACCCCAATTAGAATCCTGGCAATTCCAACCACCTCTTTATACTCTCTTCCAGGTCTGTAAGCCTTGCATCTGAATTGTGCTTATACATCGGCCCAACATCTTCATTCCTTAAAATGCCTATATTCTTCAAGTGATTCATTTTCACCTGTAAGAGCACATCCACCAGATCCTCCAAATCAATTTAATTTAAGGGATATATCACGGACTTTGTCACATTCAATTTAGATCCAGATAATAGTCCCACGTCATGCAGCGTTTTCCCTACCCTACTTAAGTTTCTGCTGGATCTCTTAGTGTTTAAAAATTGAAAAGCTTTTGTTGATAAACATTAAATGGAAGAAAAAGTGACAGTGAACAAATCTTATTTTACATTTTCAACTGCACCTAGAAAGGTGGAGGGAAGGAAAGGTAAGGCATTTATAGGTAATATGATGCAATAAACAACTGAAGACTAACTGATAAAATAACAAGTCATTATAAGACTAACAAGTACATATTAATAGGAACAAATGCAGATAAATTAATAGTTTAATTTGATTTAAAGTTTTCTGAAAGTGCATTAGTTTGCAAAGCATTACTAACAATATTAATATAATATGTGTTACATGGAACCAAAATAATTCTCTATTACTAGTCTGTACAGATATAGATGTGAAAGCAGTATCTAATCTATTGGAAAGAAATACATTATACAGCCATTCTTTTTAAGAGAGATTAAAAGAATATTTCCAATTATTCGTAATTTGCTGAAAAGCAAATACAAAGATCTAGTAATGCATTGGTGTAAACTTGTGGATTATTACCTTCAAACAAGCTTCCCAGGAAATGAATCTAATGAGAAATAGCATAATTAATGTGAAAAATCTGTTTGATTTGAGACCAACCCTATGCCCAAAAAACTGGTAGGGCAGTTGAATAACATGTGCATGAGATTACCTTTTGAATGGTAACAGGACCAGCATCTACAATTAGATCTGTTAGAAAAAGTAGGTAGTCGTGTGGGAGTGAGATAAAGTCTATGAAACAAAAGGAAAAGTGTTTGAGGTATAGAAGCTGCACTGGATATCTTGACTATTTCACACCATATCTCATTCCAGAATGAAACTGGCCAGGGACAGTCCAGATCACATTCCCCCTTGGATTTAGGTCTAGATGGATTAACAGAAAGAAAATATTTGTAGATGAGAGAAGCCTATGGAAGGAAACCAAAATAACAGTGACACCCAGTTTGCCATTTGGACTAGTCACAATGCCTTGAAGCTAGTATAGAGCATCTAAGAGAACATTGATCAAAAGATAAAACTTTGATAACAGGAACAAGGACAATGAAATACAGTCTGAAAAAGAGGAAGGACAGAAGAACATCATCTAAAAGTAAATCTGCAACTTTTAAGATACATCTTTGTCTCCTGGATTCGCAAAACATTGGTTTAACGGCGATGAGATTATTGCACCGCAGAATGGATTGTAAGAAGGCATCATGGGTAAGAATGTTCACTTAAGAATACGACCTTAGAAAACAACAGGTATGATTAAACATTGGTGAAGCTAGAGCAGAATAATTGGAGGAAAAGGAAATGACATCCAAAGGTAAAAAGGGAGCCAAGTAGGGGTGGCCAGTCAAATTATCAATTTTTAAATATCGAAGCACATTTATATCCTAGTTTTAAATATCGTAGGGACAAAATATCGAAATCAAGAATATCGACAACCAGAATATCGAAGTTAAGGTAAGAAATATCGATGTTGCAAATATCGATGTTAGTAATATCGATAGTTAAATTATCAATGGTAATAATATTGATATTTATATGAGTGTTATGTATTTTAATAAGTATTCCATATGTATGTGTTCTATATTTTTTTTTAAGTATTGTACAGTTTTTTTAAGCATATGTATACATTTTTTAAAATGTTAAAAAAAATTTTAAAGTACATTTTGCGTTTTAGTACTGTAGCGGGTTGTGGGTTTATAGGGAAATAGGGTGGGAAGTAATTTAATTATAGTAAATTAAATAAAATGTTTAGGAATTATTAATGTATTTTAATTACATTTTGTGTTTTATTTCTGTTCCGGGTTGTGCATTTATAGGGGAATACGGTGGGAAGTAATTTAATTTAAATTAAGTAATTATTAATTTGTAATCATTGTTAATAATGTATTGTTAATTAATTAATATTTGGCAAATAATTATTATTAATTGATATTATTTGATTTGTATTATTTTATTGTTGGAATGGGTTGTGGGAAATAAATTATTTGTAATTAAGAAAATGTGAGTATTGATAATTATTTATTTTGCTAATTAATTATTAATTGGGTATTCATTTGTATTAAATATTATTTATTAGTATTGATAGTTTTTGTTAGTTAATTGTTAATTTAGTATTTATTTGTTATTAAATATTATTTATTGGTAATAATAATTAATTTTTTGTTAAATAATTATTAAGTGGTTATTAATGTTTATGCTATATTATTGAATGCTATTGATATATATATATATATATATATATATATATATATATATATATATATATATATTTATATATAATTCTATAATTATTAATTGCAAATACATTTTTATTAATCGATTAATTGAAAATTAATTTAATTGTGTGAAGTTTTATGTGGAAAGTGTTGTTTGTTTATTGAGGAATAGGGTGGGAAGTATTTAATATTATTAAAGAAATTATTCTTTTTGTTGTTTTTTTTCTCCTAAATTTACACGATTAAATGACTCTACAGATGCGGACACGAACAATGCCACATAGCCAAGCATCTACACGACCCGACAGACTCGGGCGCGAATGATGCCACGTAGCAAAGCATCTACACGACCCACAGACTTGGACACAAACGATGCCACATAGCCAAGCATCTACACGACCCGACAGACTCGGACGCGAACGATGCCACATAGCCAAGCATCGACACGACCCGACAGACTTGGACGCGAACAATGCCACATAGCCAAGCATCATTGTCACCTCCCCAAAACACAAATTCAATGAATAAGACACACCCACAACCCAACCTATATAAAGGGAGCTAAAACTTCCCAACACCATTTGCTACTTCGACAGACATGCAGGCAGACCACACCACTAGACATACAACTCATCTAGCCATCACAAATACACACATCCACCAAACAACCTTCACACAACTAGCACCAAAGAAACACACCTTCACTCACACACCCATACCTTCAAACACACTCACCTCTCCGCCAACACTCATTACCATGCCACAAAGAAGAATCCACAGTTCTTAGCTGCTGAGTTGGAAATGATGATAGATTAACTCATCCGAGTTGAGCCACAGTTATTTGGCAGCTTTGACCAACAGACCTCCCAGTCCCAGAGAACCAAGATGTGGGAGAGGATTGTCAACAAGGTGAATGCCCATTCACCTACTTTGCGCACAAAGGAGGATATACGGAACCGGTATTATGATGCTCACAGGAGGGTAAAGAGGCTCATTGCCAGAGGACATGCCCTGAGCACCAAGACTGGCGGTGGACATCATAAACCGGTGCGTGTCACCACCTGGGCGATGATGATGCGGGACCTCCTACCACAGGAGGCCATAACTGGACTAGAAATCCCAGAACCTGGTGAGTACATGTACAAATAGTCTAAATTCACCCCAAATACACAGCCACAGACACCACAGCAACACATCTTAAATGTGACTCAGTACACACTGTCATGGATCCCTGGAACATGCATGCCCATTTGTCCTGGTTGAGAGGAGGAGTGGAAGCAATGACTAGTCCCCCCCTTCCCACAAGAACACACCTGTCACTATGCTCTCCCTGAGAGTGAATTCAAATGCCCTGTCAGGAAGGCTGACATTGGCCCCTGTCGGTGCGGGTAGGGTAAGGAGTGGTGTGAGGGTGCGTGGTGGGAGGACACGTCCCATAGCTGGTGTCAGAGATCAAGCTGACCCAGAGTTAGAACACATTTTTGATGTATATTGCGAATGCACCAGAGACCTTGGCCATGTTGTCGGGATCTCAGGGACATAAAACAGCAGCAGGCTGCACATTTTGACCAGATGGACAACCATAGGGACCGTGTGGACAAACACATGGACCTTATGGACCAACACATGGACTCTATGGAGTACAACTAGTCAAAAATAGACTGGTCGAAAATGAAATACATTATACAGCCATTCTTTTTAAGAGAGATTAAAAGAATATTTCCAATTATCCAGAATTTGCTGATGAGCAAATACAAAGATCTAGTAATGTATTGGTGTAAACTTGTGGATTATTACCTTCAAACAAGCTTCCCAGGAAAAGAATCTAAGGAGAAAAAGGATAATTAATGTGAAAAATCTGTTTGATTTGAGACCAACATTATGCCCAAAAAACTGGTAGGGCAGTTGAATAGCATGTGCATGAGATCACCTTTTGAATGGTAACAGGACCAACATCTACAATCCACAATAAAGCAGCTTAGGCTGCTTTATTATGGGGAGGGAAGGAGAGAATACCCATCGACATACAAAGGCTATCATGGGAGGACAGTGACAAGTCGGCCCCAAATTTTTGAGCTTATTATCAGGCCATGCCGCTGCAATACTTAGTCCTGTGTATGGATAAGGAGGTAAGTGACTTAGTGAATATAACTCTCCAATTATTGATGCAGCTGCTAGAGTTGATGGCACTTCCACAGCTGGCGCAAAAACACTTAAATAAATGCCACGCACTTACAGACTACAGTGAGAATTTGGCACTGTGTAGTTAGGCAAGAATGCTCCAGATGTATGCATATGTCCGCATTGGTCTAAATACATACTATATCCTACTTTTATGAAATAGGGTCCACCCTCACTTCAAAAATGTAAGGGAAACCCAGAAAACTGTGGTATATATATGAATATGGAAAGATAATGAGTTTTAATACCTTTTGTGAAACATGGAGGGTTAGGACTAGAACGTTTCTTACATATGCCAGAAAAATTAGTGCTGTAGCATTTTTTGAAATTTTGTTTAACCTTTAAAATACACATATTAAATGAATTTACAATACTATTTAACAAACAAATATTTTCAGAATTTTGTCACTGCGGTGCATAGGGACATACTTACATGCATACGCCAGATAACCACCAACATTACCCCACCTCCCCATGTGCACTCCACACCTGTTGCCTCAACATCGGCAACTGCCACAGGGAGGGATGAGGAGTCTGGCTTAGAGTTCCCTCTACTGCAGCAGCCTGATACTGAGGGTCCCAATCCATCCAAAAAAGAGGAGGGGCCGTCCAAGGAAGGATGGCAAGTGAGAGACTGATGGAGATGCATCCCCCCCCCCAGGAACAAAAGAAAGCTCTGGATATCCTCAATTGTGTGCAAATTGTTCACCTTGTTGACAGTCCCTGGACTCTCTCACATGGGATGTAGCATTTAAGTTGGACAAAATGCCAAATTAACTGTGGACTTTGCTCAGAAGATTTTTCATATGACAACACTTTCAACTCCTCTAGGAACTGTGGATTTCAAAATTGGGAATGCAATCACATTTACCTGTAAGTTTTTTTACATGCACATTAATAAGTTCATATTCACTCAATCCCTGTGTCATCTGTGAATTATACATTGTACCCACTTTCTAAATCAGTTCAGTTCAGTTCATGAAGCTTTATTCGGTACAAGTGAATGACCATGAAAGCACAAGGTAAAACAGTAAATACATCATGATTAAAAGGGATTAGAATACAAAGTTTAAAAAGGACAATAAATATGGTACATTAAAAAATCATATTTTTCCTGGAATAAATGCACTTATTTAAAAATGTTGCAGTATAAAAACAAATATCTGCTGATTGTAAATTTAAAATCAGGCCCATGGCTTCCTTAACTGTACGTATACCATATTTGTTCAACATAGGTTTCAAAAACATAGTACGCTGTTCCCTGTACAGTTCACAGAACAAAAGAAAGTGCTGAGTGCTTTGGGTAGATGTAGAGTCACACATACATGGTCCTGTCGGATGTTTCTTAATCTGGGGATGAGCCACTAAATAATGTGCCATCCCGAACCGCAACCTTGTAAGTACAAACTTGTGTGACTGTCTGGTTACCATCAGGAGATACAACGGAAACACTTCTCCTATAACAAATGAGTTATAAAACAGTACAGTAGATAATGATCCAGAGGCTAATTTACGCTTTCTATCTGCAAATCCAAGAAAGATATTTTTCATTTCAGTCTTAGTAATATTGGATGCTGCAGTTGGGTCATTAACAATGTTAACCCCATAGATTTCCGAAAAACAGACAACAACATATTTGATCCATGGGATTGCTAAAAATTTGTCCATTAAAAGGCAATCCTCAATGACAGATCTGTTAAAGGCCTTCTCTTCCTTGAGCCAGATCGAGCGCCATACCATCAAAGGCCTAAGGGATAACAAATCACCTAAAAAGTGGATGTTAAGCTCTTGATGGGTTAATTCGTTAGAGGTTGAAACAGGTAGGCACAGAAGCTTTTTTAAAAAATAATTTTCTTCAATTTGCAAGCTGTCATGCCGGCTGTAGCCCCATATGCCTGCACCATATAGTGCAATAGACACACACCTTGCCTGATAAATTTTAAGCATGTCTAAGGTGCGCCTCTCCCCCACTTTTGAGGCAAATCTATAAACACCATAGGCATTCTTGGCCATTTTATTCCGGATATTGGTGTATTCACTGGACCATTTCCTGTCATTTGCAAAGGTAATTCCCAGATAGCAAAATGTATCCACATGTTGGACTTTTTCCTTATCAATAAAAAAGGCATTTGGACACTTCCTTTTTTCCCCACAGGTCATTATTACAGTTTTCCCTCACTTTCTAAATCATGATCAGTATCACCTGGCACTGTCTCCCAATGAGGTGCATGAGTTCTGTGGTAGGGATACTTCTCATACAGAAATATGCGCAGCAAAATAGGCCGTTGGTGAAGGATGGTTGGACATTTGTTGCAAATCAGAACACACAATCCAAAGACCCACTACCTCTAGTGTCTCACTAGCTCAACAAAACATACAAAAGATACACAATGATACTACCATTCAGTACGCAGAACTATCAACATCTGGAAATCCTCCATCTGTGTAAATGATTCCCCTGTGTGTCAATGTAATGCAAGTATTCCACTTATGTGTTAAAAAGTGTAGTATTTCATGGCTAAACTATCCATGCTGACCAGATCTACCATTACAAAGAGACTTGTTTTTCAAACTTGTGGCGCAGCGCTTATCTTGCACAACAATCATGGAAAGAATGTGTGCTAAAATATCATACACAAAGCTATGATGTTAGCTTAGCTCTGGTTACTTTAGCATAATACAGCAAGAACCTATGGTCAGGCTTACAATTCATCTACCGCCACATGAAGAAATTTAACATGACACATACCAGAGATAGACATGCAAGGTCAGCACAACACACATAGCACATGCAACATTTAACCATTACACACACTGTTGTCAAAGTAAAACATTGAACTACACAAACATATACCCTTGTCTAATGAAATGAACAGCATGGCAGAAAAACATGATATGAACGGTTGTAGCATATTTTTGCAACAGACAAGGCAAACATTAATGTGTGTAACAGGTTTATTACGCAGGCAGAAGCTCTGCTCAACACAAAAGCAAGCTGATTACAGTTCCAAGTATCCAAATAAACATAAGAAATGATAAATCTGACAAAAAATATTGTCTGTCAGAGAGTACTCGTCCAAATTTAAAATCCATTGTGGGACAGCGTTGTGTGTACCCACACAACAGCCAAAGGAGCCTGTGAAAGAGAGACATAGTACAGTCTTAAATACAGCTTGCCATGATGACATATCCAAATATTGACTCACTATTGTCCATTGTAAATTCAGACCAAAAGCTAGGAGTAATTTTAACAATGTAGTGGAGACCATCATAACTCAACATACACTGTACAATGGCAATGACCCTGTAAATTAGCATACCCACACACATATCACAACATATTATCCCACATACACACATCATGCTTAGGAAAGGCATCATCAGACATCTTTGCATACTTACACTCAAGTAAAGAAGTTGATAATGAGGTGTCTCCTGACATCCACCTCCTCTTCCTCCTCCTTCTCATCACTGGCAACGGGCCCCAGGCCTGTATCCTTCCATGATGGAGGACGTTGGTCTTTGCCACCCTGGATGAGCAGTAGCATATTCCTCACAGCCTTGTTGTGAAGCATGCAACACACTGTAATGATTTTATACACCTTCTCTGGGGAATATCGAAGGGCACCTCCTGTTTGGTCTAGGCAGCGGAATCTGGTCTTCAGCATCCCAAATGTGCACTCAGTCACACGCCTGGTCCGCCCATGTGCCCCGTTGTAACAGATATCAGCGGTAGTGACCGGGTTCCTGAGTGGTGTCAGCAACCAGGGCATGTTCGGGTATCCAGAGTCCCCTACATTTATCAAATATAAATGATCATTTGAGCAACAACAGGGTACAACATGACAGACAATGATCACGCAACCGACACTGACAACTTGACTCACCAACAAGCCAGGCACGCTCATTCATGATCTGGGACATTAGCTGGGGGATCTGGCTCATTCTCATTATTTATGCATCGTGGGCAGATCCCGGGAAATGCACATATACATGGGAGATGATCTGGTCCACCAGATACCACAAGGGCATTGATTGAATAAAAGTGTTTATGATTCCTGTAAACCTGTTCATGGGCTCGTGGTGCAACCAAATCCGCATGTGTCCCATCAATCGATCCAATCACATGTGGCATGTGTCCCAAGGCATAAAAGTCATCCTTAAAGACACAAAACTGTGAAGTGTGAGAAAATGTATGTACAGGTTGAGGAACTTCAACATGGCCTCACACACATTCTGGAGCACTCGATTGAACATCGTCTATGACATTCTACCAGCATCAGACACAGTAAACTGGAACAAACCAGTGGCAAAAAAATGTAGTGCCGCCATCACCTTCACCGTGGGGGTCAGAGCAAAGGGATATGTGCCTCCAGGTAGCAAGTGTGGTGACAACTGGTCTGTCAATTCCGAAATGAATGCCCTTGTGAACCTGTATTTCCTCATACACTCACGCTCCACCATGGTTTCAAGATCCTGGAAGGGTCTGTGGACATTAGGTGCCCTGTGGAACACATGACAAAGTATGTACACATAATACTCGCTAAATTAAACATCAAGTAATACAGAATCAACAGATTGTGTCGCACTTACAATGATGACACAGTGAAGTCAGATGTCTTAGGTGGACCTAATCCAAAAATTACAGCAATGTGAGCATGAACATTCACACAATTATGTCATGTATTACCAAAGAATACAGTGTTGTACTGTTACTACTCACAGTTCCCTGTCACTCCCCATGTGATCAATTGTAACAGACACAACACACACACAATTAAGTATCAGCCATAGATTCTTAGGTCAACTAGCACATGAATTGTATGTACACAACATAGACAAGGTATTACAACCGAGCAAAAACACTACAGACTGACAGCTTGTCAACATGCACAACACTGTCATGGTGTGGACATTGTCATGATGTGATGTATGACCTACACAACACAATGTTCCCCTGGGACAGTGGCCAAGCATGGGAGGATGATCTGTGAAGTGATCACTCACACTAGTCATGTCCCTCACTAACACTGCTATGGTTGCACTATAAGCTAGGATGTTAATGTGAGTAGTCTTTTCTTTAGTCTCTGTCCCATTTGACATGTGCTGAACTCCATCCACACAGGGTATACAGCATGCCATTATTCATACATACATTGTCTGAGTTGATGAGTGGGCATTGCATTTACGTGTGAGCCGACTCATGATGGAGCCGGACTGACAGATTGCATGCTTGATTTAAAGCTGTTGTTCGTGGGCGACTATTGCATGGACGCCTCTGCCACCTCCTGACCGAGCCGGACTGACAGATTGCATGCTTGATTCAATGCTGTTCATCGCGAGTGACTATTGCATGGACGCCTCTACCACATCCTGACCGAGTCGGACTGACAGATTTCCTGCTTGATTCAATGCTGTTCAACGCGGGTGAGTTTTCAAAATACGGGGCTGCCACATCCTGACCGAGCCGGTCGCATTGATTGGCTGTTGGTCGTCATGGTGACATACGCGCATTTTGCATCATGCACGATTCACGTACTGTATGATTTGGTTTACCTTTTAAACAAATGCGTCAAATTCTAAACTGTCATGATGCAGATATTTGGAACGTTGCATTAGGCATGTCTGATGCATCCTATCTCATTAATTGGACTCATTTATAGGATGCAAACAAGTCTGACCTATCGCTTTGGACACATGGGATCGATTTTGCCTCTGCAGCACGGATATAAGGCTGTCTCTTGCCCTTAGAGCTCACTTGCCTGCACTAAATGCTCTATATAGACATCTCTGCTATCACTGCTGCTTTCTCTGTATCCTCTGGCTCCAAAAATGGCACATACTGTGGAGAGGGCCCCGCCTTCACAGAGGCGGAGAATCAGGCCCTGCTAGATAGCCTTCTACCACAGTAGAGCAAGCTGTATGTAAGTAAGTAAGTACATTTTATTGTCTTAGGTTAATTAAAACCATTACAAAAAAATACATTGAAAGCTCATATCATCAGGTACAAGATTAAAAGAACATTTTTTAAAAACAAGAAAACTTTAGTTATAAAAGTAGTGGCTAAAAACAGTTTGATATGGGAGCGTGTTTATAGCGTCAAGTCTTGGCCATAGTTCAATTGATCTGGTCAGGGCAAAATTCATGATTTTTTAGTTTCAGTTCCAAAAGTTTCTGGAATTTCACTAACTTCCCATTTAATGGCGGAAGACCTGGGTCGAAACAAGCGAGAACTGCTTGTCTGCGTGTGCGGATTTTTTGTTCATTAAAGGCAGTTTTTAGCAGGGCTGCTCTTTCCTCTTTCAGCCTCGGGCAGGTGGATAACAGATGTTCGAAGTCTTCATTCTCTGCACCGCACAGCCTGCTTTTTGTCCCACAGTCCCTTCTCAGCCATGGTTGTAAATGTGGAATGGATGGTAGGATTCCTAGCCTATGTTTTAAAAAGGCTTCTTTAGATTTCCTGCCATACCCCAGACCAAAGTATGCTTGTAGCCCTGGCGATTTGTATGTGGACAGAGTCATCCAGGCGTGTCGCCTGTGAGAAAAGGTAGCTTTGTCTTCCACATGCGATAGTCTTTTTATGCACTTGTTTACAACATGCTTGAATTGCGCATGCGGTAATGGAGTTTCACATAATTCTTTCAGACCTTTGACAGTCAGGGACTCCTCTAAGAATGTTTTCGCCGGCAGTTTGGAGGAGCTGCTTAAGTCTTGCCATAGCTGATGGTTCAATGTGTTTTCTGGTGAGTTCTTTATTTTCTGCTAGCACTTTATGTATGACCCTCTTCTTGCAAGCATTTGGCAGGTCAGTCCAAATTCTAACCGGATCTGGGCTTGTGAGGTGTAGGTTGGCAGGTAAAAGAGAAGTCGGTAGGCCTTTGCAATGGTTGTGTCCAGCAGTTTTGCGTCTGTGCCTCTTAGAGCCTCACTGCCATACATGATAGATTACTCTAATTTTGTCATGCGCCACGCGGAGCAGTGGGAAAAGAGTGGGGCCGTTCAGGTTTGACTTTAGCTGTTTAAGCGTAGTAGCTATCAGCATCCCTTTCCTCTTGATTGCCTCTAGTTGGTTTGAGAAGCGACCTCCTTTGTCGACCAAGATTCAGAGATATTTGTATTCTGAGCAGTTTGCGACAACCTTTGTTCCAAGGAACCAAGTGTGCTGCTTTTTGTTCCCAGTTATAGACAGAACTTTGGTCTTGTCGATGTTTACTTCTAGTAGGTTTGCTTCGGCGTATCCGTGCAGCGTGTTGATGAAATTTTGAAGACCTACTTTCGTGTGGCTAATCAGGACCACATTGTCTGCATAGGATATGCTGGGCAGCGCTTTGCCCCCCAGACGTGGAGCGTGCGCATTGCAAGCTTCTAGGGCAGGTGGTAAGTTGGCTGTAAATAAATTGAAAAGGGTCGGCACTAAAACGCAGCCTTGCTTTAGGCCTTTTGAGGTCGGAATGCACCTGGAGAGGTGTGTGCCATTCCCGAGCTTTACCTGAAGCCACGTGTTGGTGTGCAGTTCAATCAGAAGGTTTAGTAGAGGCGCGGAGATCCCCCAAGAGGCCAGTTTTCTCCAAAGGTTGCCCCGGTTGACATTGTCAAATGCCGCCTTGAAGTCCACAAAGCAAAGGTGGAGAGCCTGTTTAGTCACTGTTGCTTTGTCGATAAGTAGCAAAATTGCCAGCAGATTTGATGTTGTTCCCGTTTCTCTGAAGAATCCTGTTTGACTGGGTGGAATTATGTTGCGGTTTGTTGCCCATTCGCGCAGTTGGGTCAGTAGGAGCCCTGCGAAATATTTAGCCTCAATATCCAGGAGTGCTATCAGCCGGTAGTTTTTTGGCAGTGTTCTGTCCCCCGCCTTATAAATTGGTGAAATGGTTGAGCCCCTCCACGAAGCAGGAAGGCACCCAGACCGGCTAACAGACATGTAGAGGGGGGTCAGCATTTCTGCCCAGTATTCCGACTCAAGTTTGAAAAGGGCCGGAGGAATTCCGTTTGGCCCTGCTGCACCATCTTTCGTTCCCTTCGAGATCAGTTTCTTGAGTAAAACCGCAGTGGTTCCAAATTCGGCTTCTACCCATGGTGTTATTATTTGTGGCAGTTGGCCCTCTGGGGCGACCTGGGGCTTACTTGTTATGGCGACCTGTTGGTTGAAGTGTGAGTTCAAGAAAGATTCCCAAGAAGATTTGGTTATGTAAGACGTTATTCCACTGTTCTTCGAATTTAAGATTTTGTTTATTGTGGACCAAAACTGGGCGCTGTTGTTTCCCTTAGAGTCGTGGTGAAGTTTCGCCCAGAAGTTGTCTTTGTTGGATCTTTTGACTGCCCATTTCAGTTTTTTTGAGGTCCGCCCGATGCTTATGAAGATTTGCAAGAAGAGCCCCGTCCCCCGGGCTTTTTCTCAACAGTCTTAGCGATTTATTGATCTCCTTTTTGTGGATTTTTAGGGCTGATTTCTGGGTGCTTGAGATCTTCCTTAGAACACCGGAGCCAGCAGATGGACAGTGCCGTACAATTGATGAATATTGATTTGCAAAATCGGCCGTAAATTTTTCCTATCCTGTTACTGGGTTGCCTGAAGGATAGTTTAAGCTGTTTAATTGAAATGTTGCTGCTTGTAGTACCTCCACCCTGTTAACAACAGAGGTTTTGATTTGTTTAAGGTTTACGGTGTAGCTGGCCTGTGGTCCGGTTGGGTTTGAAAGAATTAGGTCCGGTAGGGCACAGAAAGAGACTTCCTGAGGGCGATGGTCACTGTCTCCCTTGTCCCCTAGGTTAAAGCCCAGCACGTAATGAAAAAGAGGAAGGGAGACCAACGTGTAGTCTATTGTCGAGGTTACGTTGCCTGAGTTGAACGAGGCCACGGTTGGAGAGTCTTCAGGAAATCTTCCATTTAGAACCCTCAGGCCCATGTGTTCCAAGTCTTCCAGCAGCTCCTTTGCAAGCTTGGGGATTTTACCTTGGCTGCTGAATGTTTGGATTGGGATATTACAATGGTAAGACTAAGCCTGAATATCGCTGTTCAAGTACGACCCTAGGATATATTGATTGAATTCTCAAGAAAGAATTAAACAGGGTGATGTATACGTTGTCATGACATGATATAGGTGGTCCGTTAAGCGCTTTGCCTCTTGTTTCTTCTTTTTAGGATTAATATAGGTGTTAATCAGCTGGACCTCTTTCTTGTTTCCTTCAAAGTTTAATTCAATCCCAACTGTGTTTATCGCCGGAGAGTTGATAGTGAGTACCTGCACATTGCCAACAGTTGAGATTTTGATGTAAGTTACTAATCCGCCTGCCAACCGACCAAACTTACTTTTCCTTGAGGCTGGGGAATGGTGGCAGGTATAGCCCTCTAATTGAACCGGCTCCTCCAGCCATGTTTCCTGGAGGAGAATGATGTCGAATGATTTCACATATTATAGGAAGTCAGTATCAGCTGCTTTGTTGTTGAGGCCGTTTAGGTTCCACAAGCATAGTTCCAAGCGTGATGCGGCCGAGCGCAGGCCTGACTCCGTTAGATTTCCTTCTCATTGGCGGTTGCATGATGTGTTGCATAATCTGAAGAGCCGATCTTCTACCGTGCTGTACGAATTTGCGATCATTGAGCTGTTTATAATCCCTGACACCTGAGTGGTTGTCGGAGATCGACCCAATGCGCCCCTCAGCACCGACCTTGTTTTCAAAGTTGTTGTAAGTACTCCCTCCTTAGGTCTCTCGAGCAGGGGCAGCGGGTATCCTATGTTGTGGTAAAAGGCAGATTTAATCCCCCATTTTTTAAGGAGATTTTGCACTTCTAAGATTTTGCTTGCAATTTTGGATGAAATCCATGTTGCTTTTGTCGCTTCGTTGCCGTGTGGTCTGTCAGGTTTTATAAATTCTATAGAAAGAAGGCCAGCTGAGGATATGTTGTTTAATGCTGGTATAGTGCTTAGTAGTCATAGTAAGTTGCCTCTATTCAGAATATCGAATGGGCCCTTTGATTCGTACTCTGGAGTGAAGAGGATAATGGTAGAGGTCCTACTTGGATCGTCAACTGAGCTGTTGGCAGGTGGGTATAGACTTGAGTCCTTAAGTCGCTGTTGTCGGACTGAGGTAAGTTTCCTGGGAGAGTGCCCCCAGAGGAGAGATTCTTGAAAACGGGAGTAGATGGAACTATAGGGACGCTCGCTACAGTGGAATATAGCTGAGTTTGGGGGCACGGGAGTCCTATTGCCCTCTGTTCTTGTGCTCGGGGTCCTTCACGGTAGGTGCTGATAGACCCTTCTCGTGCCAAGACCGAACTGTGCTTTGACAGTACCCCACTTGTTCCGAATGTTGAAGGTAGTTTAATGGTGCTGGCATCGTTTTCATTGTCCGGGCCGTTGTTTTCCAACGTGTTTTGGTTTCCAGTGTCGCTGCCAGGCGTGGCCGACCCCTCCTCCTGTGTAGATGCCCCTATGGGAGCTACTACGTATGCTCCGTTTGAGGAGGATCTGTGCCTCGTAGAAATTTGTTCTCCGCTGGCGTCAATTCCTGTTCTCGGGCCTGGGTCTTGCTGCTCCTGTCTTTTCCCTGGCTTAAAAAATGGGTAAACTTCTGGCATGCTTGTGGTTATCAGTTTTTTGCCGCCCTTTCGCATTCAGGGGCGGAGTATTACTCTTCAAAGGTGGAGAGGAAGATGTTGTCAGGTGGCCCGCTGGCGACACCCGATCACCTGATGGCGGCGTCAATGCCCCCTTGTCGGCAGTACTGGCTATAATAGGCCCTCCTTTTGATGGTCCGAGGAAGGCTGTTTCACCGGGATTGATGTGCTGGGGCCTTGAGTTGTGCCCTTTTGGCAACCCTTCTATCACAGAGGATACTATTTCAGGAAGAGCTGACAGTTTATCGATGATAGGCCCACAGCTGCACGCCAGCTTTGCCTCTTGATGGGCTCTGCTAATTAGCGAATTCAGTTGGCCAGGTTTCTCATCTATTCGCCCAACAAATACCGCCAGGGTGTCAAGTAAAGTCAGCTGTAGGTCCATTTTGTCGGATTGAAAATGGAGAGTGTCTACAGTTCGTTGCATGGTATTTAGCAGGATGTCCCACGTGTTTGCCACGTCTGATGCTTGAGTCCTTGGTAAGGAACTTTTTTGGGTTGTCCTTTTGTTGTGTGTTGACGACAGAGAAGCATTCGGTAAGGTGGTTGAATCTGTGAAGATGCCCTCACGTTTAAGGCCCCTTTTTGTTTGCTGTTTTTTTTATTGAGTCCTCTGTGGGTGAGGATGGTTTAGCCAGCGTTGACGGAATGTATGAGGCAACTAGTTCGGCCCACTCCTGTGAGCCCAGGTAGGTTAAGTTGGCGGGGCCGTCGCTCCCAAGATTTGGTGTGTTTCCCCTGTCCTCCTTCCGATGGTCATCGGAGCTCTGGTCTTTTGCTGTGCCTTCATTTGGCATTAGGTGAGGTTTTAAGCAGTCCAGTTGGTCCAGAAGGCTTTTGTCAGTGATCAGCGAGTTGTTTGGAATTTTTTGGGTTGTCGCTGCTTAGGGCTTCTTGCCATTGAGAGTAGTCCTTGCCGCTACAGGTTGTAAGGTTGTGCGAAGCATACTTTGGGTTCTGACTGGTTGCTAGTGCAGGCAAAGTAATTGATGACCGTGGGGAGTTGGTGTACATAGGAGATGAAAATAAATGTGGGTCAGACGTGACCCCCCTGTCGCCCGACCGCGGGGCTGGTGGGATACAGATGCCCGTAACTGTAAGCTCGCCTTCACCTGCGGGACCTAGTTTCCCCTCAACAGATGAGCATGATACAGGTTGGCCATCTACTGTAGAAGAGCGGTTCGTAGTACCGTTTCCTTGACCCAAGGATTGGTCTTTTTGCACTTCACAAGGGGATAGTGGAAGAAGTGAGTCCTGGAGACCCAGGATGTTTCAACTGGACGAAAAGATAGTGGAGAGTGGATCTTTCAGAAAGTTGAATTTTGATGTCATTTTTGGTTGTCAAAGGGTGGGGCGAGAATTCGCAGCCAGTAAAGCTTGATCGCTAGCCAGTTCGCTTTCTCCTAGGGATAGATCCCAGCTCCCATTGACTTCTTTTGCGTTGTCCTTCTTGTTGGTGCTTGCTGCGGCGTTCTGCTTGGCCTTTGCCTTGGTTTTTTGGCTTGTTCTCAAGGTGAACCCTTTTTTTGCCTGACCTCATGCTGAAATTGGCCAGTAATTTAAGCCAATAAGTTCAGAAGCACGCTTGGCTGTGCTGGCTTTTGCTCCAAGGAGCTAGTTCAGAGGCTGGACTCGCAGAAGCAAAGGGCAGGGGAAGGGACGCAGACTCACACAGCACCAATCTCTGGGTGACTCCACCCCCACTGTCTTCAAGCCTCAAGCCTCAAACCTCAAGCCTCCAGGCGTCAGGCCCTGTCTCTGAAGGTCGCCGATCCAAATTGGTCCACTCAGCTCTAATCAGCACAGCTGGAAAAGTTGGAAGAGTGGCTTCAAAAAGTTTAAATGGATGAATTTTGGTGGGGTAGTTGAAAATGCACTGCAGCGTTCACGGAGAGAGTGAAAGGAGAGAGTGAGGGGGTCACAGTGTGTGCGGTGCTCTTTTCCCTGCTGATTGTTAGCCGATCTGCCTTTTTTTCTCTGTTCCCACTCCTCTTTCCACTTCCCACTCCGTCCTGTCTTGCGGTGCTGACGGACCCTATACCGCAGTTTTGCTGCTCCCCCCTTGGCTGCACACAAGCTGACAGAGCTGCGTCCGCTGCGTCTGCGGCTTGCTGACTAGTACGGTTGTCTGACTGGACCGCCTGTTTGATTTAATGTCTGAGGAATTTTATGGCTGCTACGATAATTGAACCAATGCGCCATTGAAAATCTTCAGGTTTATGTTTTTTTTCCGCAAAATGTTTCACGGTGAGCATATCGTAGCTTTACAATATTTTCCTTTGCGATTGCACTAAGATAAGGACGTTAGCATTATGTGATATTCTCTTCTCCTTTTAGATATTATACCTGCAGAATCTCAAGATACATTTTATCAAAACATTCCCTACTGTTAATTCTCAATTTCACCACAGTGATAATCATCATCGTATCATTATGACAGTTTTCTAGAAAGGTGAGCACAATGGTTGGTTCGTTATGTCAGCTTTATAATGCTGTCTTTAGAAGCGAAGAATTTCAACTCTGATACCCTATCAAGGTTTACAAATTTACTTATAATTATATTGTTGCTTTCATCAAAATAACCTTGACTGTCCTTGCTTTGGGCCTCCTTTCATGTTGAACACCAATTGTGTGTGATTACTAAGATATTTTATTAAGAATTGCTTATAAATTGTCATTTATGTTCTCTATTCATGAAATTGGGATAAGGTTTGCTTTGAAAGTAGATTTTTTGCTATTTTATATTATATATATGAATTTGATTAATTGTATGTTTTCCTAATGAATGCATACATTTTAACCTAATGTTATATATTGATTATTTTCCTCTTCATGCTTATTATGTATTTCAGAATACTTTGTGGTTCCTAAAGAAGGCGTTCTTTGAACGCCGAAACGCGCGACGAGTATATTAACTGTCTTCTTTTATAATGCATATGGTTTTTATTTGATTTGTTTATAATTTATTGCATGTTTTTAATTTAGTACTGTATTCATTGATGATTATTATGCAATATATGATCTGTTAATTTTATTATATGTGTTTAATAAATATGAACTTTTTTTGATAATAGATTTTTTTCATTGCATGTCTTTTTTTGCAACCTTGTCCTTTTCATTGTTATATTGTTGCCTAGGATTTTATACACACATTGACAGATTTGTGACATGCACTCTGTGTGGACCATATATATACGTGTCCTAGTTGGTGCTCTGTCTCGCCATATGTGTCTGGGGTGTTTCCCAAACACACATGCAGCAGGTGTGACAATGTTGTGATCTCTAAAGTATGTCCATTATGTGTGTCACACATGTATGGACACATGCCTACTGTTCAGGCTAATCCCATGTTGCACATGGCCCAGGTCAGGTATGCCTACTCCGGATATGGTGTACACTCAGCTCACCTACTCATGTGTGTCCAAGTAAATATAATGCATTGTGCAATGTGCAATCAGGTGTCAGCCTCTGTCTCATTGTGTAGTGGGCTAGCTTTTTAGACTCATGGGGGGTCAAATATTTTTGGGTGGGCAGCCATCTGACATGTAGCTGTTGGATCTTCACGATGGGGTCAAACATTGGTGTGTAATCACTTGACTGTGCCTGATGGTGTATCCAAAATTTAAGTGCAGGCAGCTATACTTCATTGCCATCAGACTGTGATGTGATCATGTTGACAGACGTGCTTGCTGTTACTCTACTGTAGCATTTGTATGACGTGGGATCATCAGTAGCCTTAACATGTGGGTAGCAGTGGGGCAACATGTGCACTTGACAGATGCAGGGCTTATATTCCCCACAACTACATGATTGAGATACAGTGCAGACTGTAGGTTTTGTGATGCACTGCCCCAGTAACAGAAAGCAGCAATGACTGATTACCCAGACGGCCCGGTAGCATGTTGTTTCATTTGTTATAGTGTATCCAGCAGTGATGGAAGTTGTCCTGCATGCACTCAATTGTGGCATCGTCCAGCAAAACATGAGCACATCATGGTGTATGGAGAAGGAAGAATATCCATATACCTGACGAATACTTGGGCAATCCCTTTCCCTGACACATGTACAAAGTCAGTGGCAGGAGATGGTATATGTGTGTACTGGCACATTTCCATCAGAAATCCTGCAGTTCAGACAACTGTCTATGTGGTGCATGTTTGCACAAATGAGTAGTGTCTGGCTACATGCACCAGACTGATGTCTCCATGGACATGTAGGATATGGGTGGCATGGTTTACTGGCAGACTGACACGTGTGTTTTACAAATATGTGTCAGCACTTTAGAGAATTTACTGCAAATGAGGCACAAACGTGAGCAGTAATGTGCTGTATTGACTGTGATGTGTGATGTCAATACAGGTGACTGATGTTTCTCTCTTTACCATGTAGATTCGCAGTTACATCTAAATATACTGGAGGAGACAGCTCCACGGACCATGAGGAGCCACAGCGCCAGACAGGGTCCGCTGCGGAGGATTCAGAGGGACCCAGTGGCATGAGGGTGTTGGGAGCCACACTGAGGAGACCTCGGCTATGTCCACCTCAGCTGAGGAACACGCCAGCTTCAGTGAAGACTCCCTTGTGGAGGCGGGTGCCAGCAGTCCCCAGACAACACCTAGCGTGTCTGGCCCCACCACCACCACCACAGCGACCACCATCTCCACCCACCAATCTGCTCCCATCCCAGATGTCCGTGGAGACTCTAGTGTAAGGGAGCATGTCCTTTTTCATACCAGGCACTGCACCCCCTTCCCCTTTCTCCCCTGCTGCCCTGAGCGTGGAGTCTGTGGACTTACACAGATACATGTAAGGCAGACATCAATGCTGAGTGTCCTCCATTCTCACACCAGTCTGTTGACTCAACTGGTGTCCTACATGGAGGGCATCTCAGCTAACATGTCAACCCTACATCAGACGGCAGCAGTGTCCCTCCTCCAACAGGCCCTCACCCTTGCTACCTCTGCCACATCCACAGTCACCAGTCCTCTGCCTGTCGAGCTGACACACACACCCGCACATGCACGCACAACATCAGCCAAAAGCAGCACACTGACACCCAAGCCAAAATCTAGATCCACAAGAACGCACACTCCGGGGACTGATGGCAGACACACAGGGGATGGGTCACAGACACACATACAGGCATCCACAAGCACTCCGCATTCCTCAGATGCCTCCTCCTCCAAAACACCTTCCCTTGCCTCACCTACTACCCCCACTTCCAAGCAGCTCTTCCTCTGTGACCTTGGCCTCTTCCCCACAGACCCATCTGCTCTGACTTACAAGGGGAAGAGGAAGTCACCAGACACAGATGGGAGTTTATTTATTTATTTATGTATTTATATCATTTATAAAGCGCGCTGTTACCAACCGGTGTCCTGGCACTGTAGTGATAGCTCCCCTGGTTTCAAGCCTCCTGCCTAGTGAGTAAAAAGCCAGGTTTTAAGATTTTTCCGAAAGGCCAGCATGTCCGTGCTCTGTCTCAATGCCATAGGTAAGGCATTCCAGGCGTTAGCCGCCCCTCTGACAAAACTTCTGCCCCCTAGCGTGCCTTCATGATGCGAGAGGTCCTGATCAGCCCCATGTTGGCCGGCCTACTTAGTCGCAGCCCAGGTACCACAGGGATAGGATCAGGGGACAGGAGAATGGGGCAGGGGAGGTACCCCCCAGCCCTCCCCCTCTCCGTCCTGTACTTCCCCTGTCACCTGCCCCTCTTCCGGTCTCCCGGCAGCCTCTGCTATTCTGCTTAACACCCGCTCTGCTGCCAAAAATCAAATAGCTCTCTTCAATCTCCTCCACACTGATTCCCCTGATTTTCTATTTCTCACTGAAACCTGGTTTTCCTTGGACTCTCTTCCTGACCTCTTGGCTATCCTTCCCAATACCTACTATGCCCTTCGAGCAGACCGCCCTGACGGCAAGATTGGAGGGGATGTGGCGATGATAATTCGCTCTTCCATGAAATTCCAACTTCTCCCTCACCCCCAATACCCAATGTAGACTTCCTGGTGGCCCGTTCTCTAAATCTCCCTTCACCTCTCACCGTTGTCCTCATGTATCGCCCCCCTCAAACTATGCCATTGTTTGTGTCCATCCTACAGGATCTCCTGGCCATACTGGTGGTTAATAATTCTTCGCTGCGACTGCTTGGCGATTTCAACTTTTGGCCGGGCGACCCTAGGGAGGACTCTTCATCTAAAGATTTCTCTGCTACACTTCAGTGTCTAAATTTCTCATCTCACGTCTCGGCCCCCACCCACATCCAGGGTCATATCCTGGACCAAATCTGGTCTTCACACTGTAACCTCTCATCTACTTCCATTCTTCCCTGCGTCTGGTCGGACCACTCCATGATCTCTTTTTCCATCCACTTGGGTCAAGCTGAGAAAGCCCTTCTGCCTAAAAACATTTTGGCTCGAAGTTGGAACCAGACCGACCTTAATGCTCTCTCTTCTTCCCTGACTTCATCTGCCCTTGACTTGACTGACCTATCCCTGGTAAGTCAGGCTGATGTCATCAGCACTTGGCTCTCTTCCGCCTGCGACCAGGTCGCCCCACTTAAAAAGGTCAAATCTGTCCGCCCCTATGATGCGCATAAGTGGTTTACTAGCGACCTCAAATCCCTTAAATTAGATCTTAGGCACTCGGAACGTCATTGGAGACGGAACTACTGTCCCACCCTCCGCCTCAAATATAAAGCTCTTCTCAACAATTACAAAAAAGCCATTCTAGCGGCCAAAACTAAACATTTCACTGAGAGAGTGGCCCTCTCTGCCAATAAATCTCGAGAGATTTTCTCTTTAGTTCATAGCCTCGCTCCTTCTGATCGCACTTGTTCCTCTCCCGCTCCATCTCAATCTCTCTGCTCTTCACTGAATGACTACTTCATCGACAAGATCATCAACATTAAGGCCAACATCCCCATTGTGCCTCAACCTGAACTCTTTGGTTCCCTTCCTTTGCCCTCCTCTGCTTTGGACCACTTTCAACCTATTTTATCTGAGCTCTTCCTTGACTTGCTTATCAAGGTCAAGTCTGGTTCTCCTGCGGACTGCGCTCCCGCACGGATTCTCAGAACTCTCTATACTAGTTGCCCTGTCCCTCCCCTCACTTTCCTCAATGCTTCTCTGGCTTTGGGTTCTGTCCCCTCTTTATTCAAATCCGCTATAGTTCTCCCTATTCTGAAAAAACCCGATCTTGACCCTTCTCTCCTATCTAATTTCAGGCCTATCTCTCTGCTCCCCTATCTAGGGAAGATCCTTGAATGCCACGTAACATCTTGCCTCTCCACTTACATCGAGGAGAATCACCTTTTGGCCTCCCACCAGGCGGGCTTTCGCCCTGGCCACTCCACTGAAGGAGTGGTCCTAGCGGTCCTGGATGAACTCAAGGGGAAAGCCGATAGTAACCTCCCCCAAGCTTTGGTCCTTCTCGATTTGTCCGCTGCGTTTGACACGGTTGATCATGCCATTCTTCTCGATCGTGTCAGCGCAGCGGGCATCCAAGGCACTGCCTTTTCTTGGATCGCGTCCTTCCTCCAAGGAAGATCGCAAGCAGTTCACCTCTCTGGTTTTTCCGCTCCCCCCGTCCTGTCACCTGTGGGGTCCCCCAAGGCTCCTCCCTCTCCCTACTTCTCTTTAACCTTTATATCCGCCCTCTTATCTCTTCTCTTCTCGAGCTGGGGGTCTCTGTGTACAACTACGCAGATGACCTCCAGCTCGTCTTTGATCTTTCATCCCCTGTTGACTCCCTTCCTAAGTTCTGTTCCACTCTAGTTTTTATTTCCCAGTGGATGAGCTTCAATCATTTGAAGCTCAATCCGGACAAGACAGAGCTCGTCCTCACTGGAGGTTCCTCTAACCCTAGGTCCCCGTCACACTGGCCCCTTTCCTTTGGTCCCCCTCCCTCACCAGCTTCCTCTGTTCGGACTTTGGGCATCAAGGTCAGCAATGATCTGTCCATGCATGCCCAAATTAGTTCTGTTGTGTCCTCTTGTTTTTTATCCCTTTGCTTAATCCGCAAGATTTCCCGGTTTTTTTCTGTAGATGCTCTCAAAACCATCATTACGGCCCTTATCACCTCTCGCCTGGATTACGGGAACGGCTTGTACGAAGGCATCCCTGCCTACGAAACCCGTCGCCTCCAGGCTATCCAAAACCAGGAGGCCCGCCTTATCCTTCGCCTTCCCAAATCCTCTCACATCACCCCTGCACTCAAGTCCCTTCACTGGCTTCCGGTCCATCTCAGATCCTACTTTAAATTAGCCTGCTTGGCCTTTCGGGCGCACGCTCGTTCCGCCCCGCACTTCATCAATTCTCTCATCACCTCTCACGCCCCTAGTCGCACTCTCCGCTCTTCATCACTTTCTCTCCTCCACATCCCTCGCTTCCGTAAATCACGCACAGGGGGCACCCGATTCTCAGTTTTGGCCCCCCGGTTCTGGAACAGTCTTCCTCTCTCTAACCGTTCTATTCCTATTTACACTCACTTTCGTAAGGCCCTCAAAACCTTTCTTTTTTCTCAGGCATTTCCCAGCTAGTCTCCTTGGGTTCCCTCGGTAAGTATTGATGAGTCCTCAGCGCCAGAAAGCCGCTTGGCCACAGTGCACTTTATCAAGTCTCTTTTTCATTTCATTTCATAATCATTTCATGATGGGTGCAGGAGTTCCCCTGCAAAATAGACACCCTCCCCCAGGAGCATGGACACTGAGGCCCCCACCCGCAAGCCTCTCCGGACCAGGAAGGGAAAGACACCACCGAAAGCACAGACTTCTACCTCACACTCTCCATCCTGCAGCCCCCTTGGACACCAATACGCAGGTTATAATGCCATTCCCTGCAACAGGTTCACCCACACACCCATACCGCATCCCCAAGATGCTAAGGCCCTCCCACATGCACTTCCACCCCCACCTTACATGCTCAGCCTGTTCCTGCCACTGGTGTGGAGGCCGTGTTTCCCCCTCTCTCCTGCCCACCTCATCTGAACCCTATTTCTCTATTCTTGATGTTGGCACTGCAGTAGGAGGCACATCCCACCCGTCTGACCTAGGCACTGCAGTTGGGAGTCCATTCACCACATCTGTCCTGCACACTGCAGTGGTGCAGGAGGACAGCACATCTGACTTGTGCCCAGCAGTGGTGACAGCACCCATTGTGTCAGACCGCTCCACTGCAGTTGTTGGTGTCACTCCTGCACCCATCACACCTCCCCTGCCCCATTCTATTGTCCCCTGATCCTATCCCTGTGGTGCCTGGGCTTCCACTAAGTAGGCCCCTCCAAGGGGCAAGATGTTCCTGGTCCATATCAGTGAAGCTAATCAATGGGTGTCAAGTTGTCACATGTCACCCTGGTTGGACTCTTTGGAGGAGTGACCATTGGCCTTTTTGCATTGTGGCATGAACATTTGTCAATCATTTCATAGCTGATTAAAGCCATTTTTTGCTAGCCAAAGGTGTTGCATCTAATGTACATGATGTTGATGATGTGTATCATGACCTTGCTGTTGTGATGGTGTCTGTGTTTGTGCAACTGCACCACTGCAATGTTATGTCTTTTCCGCACCATTGGCAGCATGTTTTTGGGAGGGTTTTCCCTAGTGTCCCTCCGTCTCCTTGCTCATCAGCCTGCCCATTCTCCATGTTTGGTGTCGCCCATTGCTGACATGGTGTGGAACTTGGTCATCTAACATCTACAGTCTCCACAGGTTTCCTTAGTATGTGTGTCTGTTGGTGTAGATATGTGTGTATACATCATGGTGCTCACTTTGCGCATTGTCTAACTGTACAATAGAGTTATTGTTAGGAATCATGGCCATTGCTTGTCTGCACGTGGCAGAGGGTGTTCTTGTGATACACAGCAATATTTGCCTCTAAATATATATGTATGTATGTGACACAACAACTACTTTGTTTGGAGATGCTGCAATTCTCTTCATTTACACAATTACATTTTGGTCACTGTGGTGTTGGAGGGTTTGGGTCCCATTGCCACACTGATCATAGGATGCTGGATTTGTGAACCCCACAATCACCTTTTGGTCACTGTAGTAATGGGGGTTTAGACCCCATTGCCACATTGATCTCCAGATGCATGGTTTTTGAACTCCACAATCACCTTCTGGTCCCTGTAGTGATGTAGGATTTTAGTGACACACATTAACATTTTGGGTACACATGTGTTGTGAGTCACATTGTATGTTCACTGTCACAATCTTTGTTGTGAGCATTTTTAACATGCAATGTTGGAAAGATGGTTGAGGGGGTAGTATGCTGAGTCCCCCGATGTGTGTGTATGCTGGTGTTGATGGGCATCCTGCCCACTATGAGTGCTGATGGTCATATTGATAGGCATCCACCCCCCTATGGGGTGGGCAATAATGGGAGTGATAGGCATCCACCCCCCATGGGGTGGACAATACTGGGAGTGATAGGCATCCACCCCCCTATGGGGTGGACAATACAGGGAGTGATAGGCATCCACCCCTCTATGGGTGGGAAATGCTGTGAGTGATAGGCATCCACCCCCTATGGGGTGGACAATATTGTGAGTGATAGGCATCCAACCCCCTATGGGGTAGACAATTCTGGGAGTGATAGGCATCCACCCCCTATGGGGTGGACAATACTGGGAGTGATAGGCATCCACCCCCTATGGGGTGGATAATACTGTGAGTGATAGGCATCCACCCCCCTATGGGTGAGATTAGGGGTGGGCGTAATTTGCGTAATCGCGTTACGCAAATCTCCGCGAAACGGTAAAAAATCTCCGCGAACACACAGAAATGCTGCGAACACACGGAATTGCTTGTTTGCTGTACTTTTTTGCTGTTCGCATTCAATGTTTGCGTGCTCGGGGGGAAATATCTAGCAAACACGCATTTTGAGAATGCGAACAAGCAAAAAATTTCGCAAAGTCGCGGAACGCAGAATTTTGGGCAATTTCACGTTCTCCGCGGAACACAAAACTACCCAAATCTGCGAGCGGAAAGGATTTTACTGCCCAGGCCTAGGTGAGATATGCTGTGAGTGATAGGCATCCATCCACCTATGGGTGGGATATGCTGTGAGTGATAGGTATGCACCCCCCTATAGGGTGGACAATACTGTGAGTGACAGGCAAATACTGTGAGTGATAGGCATCCACCCCCCTACGGGGTAGACAATTCTAGGAGTGATAGGCATCCACCCCCCTATGGGCGGGATATGCTGTGAGTGATAGGCATCCACCCCCCTATGGAGTGGACAATACTGTGAGTGAAAGGCAACCACCCTATATGGGTGGGATATGCTGTGAGTGATAGGCATCCACCCCCTATGGGGTGGACAATGCTGTGAGTGATAGGCATCTACCCCCTAGTGGGTGGAAAATACTGGGAGTGATAGGCATCCACCCCCCATAGCTAGGATATGCAATTTGGGATAGGCATCCACCCCCTATGGTGGTGTTTCTTTACGTGTACTTGTGACATTTGAGTATGTGGTAGGTGTTTGACTTACCTTCTGCGTTGTGCACGTCGGTAATGATGTGCGTTCAGTGTAGGTAAGACATGCGTGATTGGATACATGGCTGCTCCGTCTCGTACATGTTGATCGTGTTCTGGCGCGACTCTGAGCTTTCATACGCCTCGTCCGAATGCTGTGACGTGCTGGGGCTGGCGCCCTGTACGGCACGTATTGATTACGCATCGTACTTGCAAATCTGGATATTGTTCAGGATGAGCCTCAGTACGACTCGTTTTCCGTGTTTCCTGAGCCTGTTTGCTACTGACATAGTGCACGAATCAGAGCGGATGATTCGGTCGGATATTTTCCTGTTATACGCATCGTACTTGCTGGGTCATAGGAAAAAGCTCCGGAAACGAGACGGTCGTAAGGTAAGCCTACGGATAGCATTGGGAAGGCATTTTTAGTGACATCGAAATCGACCCCTAAGAGGGAAGAAATTATGTAATGGTGTAGGTTGGGTAGACGTCCCGCCACCCAGCAGAACTTGTACAACCTTGGTGCGTCGTCATTCCATGTTAGAATCTGGCACTGAGACAGTTGAGTTTTTAGCAGTGAGCTCTCGACTCGTTTGGACTGCTGTGCAGTACCTGTACTTCTTTCCAATAAACTTCAATGTATTTTAACTATATTTGTAGTCACGTACTACAAAGTTGCTTCAGCCTGGTCTCCCGTGAAAATATGTATTAAACATGTACTTTATTGTATTTTATATGTGACCCTGATCGTCTTATCAATATAGTTACATTAATATGCCGGGTTCTATTAAAAAGGTTATTTTTCCCCACTTACTCTAATTTTTCTCTGAATGAGCAGGCCTCCGTAGAAGCATTCCATGCACACTGCATGCTATTCAAACGTTTTCCTAAACATGCACTCGGCCATAAATTGCTGCCTTTGAACTTTCACTTATTTGATTTGCAAAAGTGGATGATAAAAATGTGTATGACTAAAATTATAGTTTTAAGCATTATATTATAATTCCAATTCCAAAAATCAGCTCTATTCATGTTAACAAAGTGTTACTGCTAATAGCTGCTTAATCCTCGGAAATGATAAAAGCTTGTTCAAACAGTATCCTCTGCCTGCGTTAATGTGCTCTATTCTGTTCAGGTGGTAGATGTGATGAATCATCATCCGAGTGTGGGGTTTCTAAACGGCCTTCATGTCCTCAAACCTAGAAAGGTCATTGGAATCCGAAGGTCACCCCTGCTGATATTTCAAATAAGTCTCGGCTCCTGAATTCTCCCTAAATGACTGTCTGTGTTCAACATTACCTATTTCAATAAGTCGAGTATTCTAAAGAAGTTGAACCACTGTTTCCTCTGCAACATTTCGAAAACAATTGACTTTGTACCCACCTCATCGTCCGTCTAGTGTTTGTGGTCAGAGCGATTGATGTGTACCCTCCCTAGACCCCACCATTACTGATGGGTGCTCTTTCCTTTGCTAATGCCCACAGTGGGTCTACAATGAAATAATTTTTTATAATAAACAATTTTGATTTTGAAAAACATTCTATTTAAATGTAAAAAGTTACTTTTTTAATTGAGCAGTACATTACATAAATTTAAACTTTTCATTTTTTATGGCAACATATTTCACTGATGTCTTCTTTATCAACCCTACGTTCCTCATTTTTGTCCCTGGCATTACAAAATGAGGTAATGAGGTAATGTTACCTCATGACAGAATCAAAAACAGGAGGATCCTTACCTATTAGCTCCACTCTCCTCACTTGGGTGTCATAAAGGGAGCTGGCACCCCTTGTTCCAGCTTTTCTTTTTTACTGTGTGACTGTAGTAAGGACTTGAGAGGTCCCTGCACGGCTTGGGCCTTTAGGGGGATCACTTACTTTCCCTTTCTGGGCCTGGGATGTGCGAACCTCCTCTGTGGGATTGGCACGCCCCAGAGAAGACCAGAGCGGCTTCCATCTCTCAGAAGGATAGCTGATGCCTTTTCTCGCCCTCGGTTGTACGGTCGACAGTGCCATCAATTGTTTCCTTATTTATTGGTTGAAGGGAGTTCTTGCTCATCTGCACGCATGCATGCTGGGGATTGGTGCCCATGTGTCTGTGTTGCCCTGTACTATCTGGTTCATGTACGTCCTTTTATTTTTGCCATATATTTAGTTAGTTATTAGTTATTGTGTGAGGAAGTGCTGTTGCAGTGTTTGGAGTTGGCTCTTTTGTATGGGCACGCATACTTTGAAAAGGAGACATACTTCTCAGTCACCATATCCCTTTTCTTATTCTTCGGGTCATTCTTCTTCTCCCAAATGAAGCAGACATGGAAAGGAGGAGGAAGAGGAGGGGAAGAGGATTCGGTGAATTGTCCTCTAAATCTTCTGCTGCTTTTAAGGATGATTCTGCTGTTTTTCTCCGATGAAAAGAAGAAAATGGAGGCATTCTTGGATTCACCAAACCCTGATTCTGCAAAGTGAGCTTCTACTTCTACAAACTTAAAAGGCAAACATGTATCCGAGGCTATGAAGACAGATTTGTCGGCCTATATTAAGGAAAGTATGAATTTTTCACATCCTGAAAAACCTGCAACCTTGGACGATTCTCTCCTAAGGCTTTTTCAGAAACCCCCTCATCCATGAATTCCATCAGGTTCTCTTAGATGTTGTTAGAAAAGAACAGAAAGAACCTGCTAGAATGTTTTGATGAGGTTCATGACAAAGCTGCATTCCCTAGAAAACATGGACACTATATTGTCAGATACTGTGCATGTGGATTCAGTAGTGGCAAGTCTTGTAGGCCGCTCCTCCATGGCAAAGGAAAATATTCTGAAGGACTCGTCAGACAAAAAAAGCGTACTCAGCACTAAAGGAAACTATGTAGCATGAGTGCTTGCATTTACGGAGCACATATATGGCCCACTCCCAGATCATGGATTTCAAGAATCTATTTTCAGCTATTCAGAATGAACCAGATGCTCTGCCCTTGCTTGAGGATATGGAGCGCTGGATCACATTTTTATCTCATTTTTCTATTGATGTGGTCAGGTCAGCTGCTCTCACATGCAGCATGTTTGCAGTTTTAAACTGCCATTTCAACCTGACAAAATAAACCCCTTACTAGGCGTAACAATCTCTTTTAATACATATGTCACACCTAATGTTTGTCCCTTACAGCCCAAAAGGCAGGGTGCAATGTAGTTAAAAGGTGGCACATGTACATTTATGCTTTCCATATCCAGGTAGTGAAAAACTCACACATTTGTTTTTCACTACTGCATGGTCTACTCCTCCCATGGGATAACATTGGGTTACCCTATTACATCTATTAAGTGCTAACTTTGGTTTGGGAGCAGGAAGAAATGTTATGTTTGGTATCTAAGGAATTGTAATTTACAACCCTGTTGAATGATATAGTCAGATTTAAGTCATTATTCAGAAAATGCCACTTTCAGAAAGTTGCAAAAGAAACAACTGATGGACTTAATGCTGGACAATGCAAACATTCACTCCCTGTCTCAAGGATCTGGGATAAATCCATCCATCATCTATCTCCTTGTGTTTGCTACTTTCAGAATGTTGGAATTTTCTTGACCTAACCATTTGTTGCCTGCAGCCTGTTTACTGGGACACATGATTAATATATAGTTGTCTGCTACCCTTTGTTTATTCCTGCCAGATAGCCACACAATAGAGGGCCATCCAAGCAGATGGGGAAAGCTGTGCACAAGTCCACTTGCACTTCTAGGACACTGCACAATGTTATTTGTAAGCTTCAAGCTAGCCTATAATGCCCCCAGACATCCTTGTATCAGGGCATGGAAGCAGGAAATTCCAGACACTTCTGGTGGGGGAAAACCTCTGAAGCTTTTGCCAATTCAAATCAGGCGCCAGGTATAAAATTAGGACCATCAGTCCCACTGTTTAGTATATTCCTGGACCTGTGGACACTGCAGAACGAAGGAATGCCCTGTTGCCAGAGGACTGTCCTGCTGCATGAGGACTGCACTGCTGTCTGAAACAGAAGACTAGACCTGCTCCCTTTATCCCAGGCTTCCTAAGTGACTCCAAGTGCTAGTTAGATGGCCTCCTGTTCTGAGCCATAAGGACACAGCAAGCTTCAGAGGCCTCTCTGAAACTGTTTAGCTGACCAGGCTGAACCTGCTACTCGACCTGCCTGAAGCCTGCTGGCCTCTGCTGGAGTGTGTTACAGATGCCCAAGAGGTGCCTCCCAGGTCCTGGACGCTTGTTGTGGCATCAGTTGAGCTCCTCCTGGAACAAATGGAGAAGTTCTGAAGTTTTGTGCTCCTCATTACTGCAAACAAGCCTGTGCGTACCAACATGTGACACCCGCATCCACCCTGAACACGAAGCTCTGGTGAACCTAACTCTTCGCGCCACAGTGACCGCCAGCAACAACTGGCATCATGCAAGTTGCACTTTGTGCTGCGGCATTGACAGCCCACTGTGACTGCCAACACAAAGCTCCAATAAAGTTTGGATGCGGTGTCCAACAGGAAGGATATTTGCGCTATGACAACTATTGACCCTGACCACAAACCTGCCCTTCACGCTACAGATGACCACCCACAATGCTCTCCCTGCTCCTCATAGACTCCAGGGGCCTTATTTATGAAGGCCTTGCGTCACTTTTAACATGGGAAAAAGTGACGCACCGGCGGCGCAAGGCCTTCATAAATAAGGCCCCAGGACTCTTGACTTTTCAAGCCAGACTTTGAAAGGTAACTTTTATAGCGGGACTAACCTGGTCCCTGCATTAGGAGTGGGTGGAACTCACTGAGTTAAACTTCACGGAATTCTGCGGAGTTACATAAAACCTCAGCGAGATTCAAACCCTACTTTTATAACTCATGGCTGTGAAAGACAGAGAGGGAGTGCCTAAACGTGCTTATTTTCCACAGTCCTTCCATGCAAAATATGCAAATTATTTCAATTATTATCACGTATAAGATTTCACAGCCCCCTCCACAGTTCGACATTATTCTGTTATAAGAATGAATAGTATCCCCATTAGCCGTCAGGTGGCTTTTTGAATATGCAGTGACTCGCAGCAACCAATTAAAAAAATGTAAGGCTTTCTTCTTGGACAATATATGTACTGCTTCAGAAACCCCCAACTCTGAACTCAAATATATAAAATTGCCATGGAAAAACAATTACAGCTGAACAAGTCTGTACAATACATAGTAGAATCCTTGCTTCGAAGGTGTAATCTTTCAGATGAAAAAACAATTCAGGTCTGTTGAAAACATGCAACCAGGAATATTCCTTTGCAGATGCACATGACGTGCAAGTTACCAGAAGTAATATTCATGATGTGGTCTGGAGTCCATTGTCCCTCTCCCCCTAAGGCCCGGTTCCACTACACCAAGAAGCAGTACGTAGATTACGATTGTATTGTTAGTTATTTGACGATGATGAGCACATTTCTGACCGCTTGGCCACAAGGTGGAGCTGTTGTACAAACAAAAATCCCTAAGCAACTACCCTTTAATTTAGCCTTATATAAATTATTTGCTAATTTATTCTAAAGAAGTCTGTGTGTACACATGAGAACAATCGATGAAATAATCTTTTATTCTAATCAATTTTTGTTAAAATCAATGTCTGTACAGTTATATGACCGTTTAAATCATGACACAAATGTCTCTCATTGGTGTAAACATACCATGATCAAGTGTAGTTTATATAAATTCAAAATGCAAATGTAATCTGACACTGTTTAAATATAAATATTACAGTCATAAAGACATTTTTCTGATATGGTCGTTACTGATAATTGACATGGATAATTTTGGCATACATTGACACAGTGAACAAAAGAATATTTCAATGAGTGTATTTGTTCTGAGAGACAATAAAGAGGCTTCGGTCATGTATCAGTCTTCGTGGGATCGAGTCAAAGCGCGTTTTGGCGACCCAAGCGCCTTCATCAGGCCAACCGCAGATATAACATACCAAAAAACACATCATGGATATCAGCCTTCGAACTCACTGATAAAAACAATCTATAAAAGAAAAATGTAAGAAAAGATTAGAAAAAATAGTACCATAAGTGAAATCCTTCACCGAGCAAAGTGCTGAATAATAATCGTGGTTAGAAAAGGGAAGAAAAAAAAGGGGAACAACACTAAAGACCCCATACCGCTTCCATGTTGAACAGGTGGGCTGCATCTTTGAATGATAAAAAAGTGGAAGTTAGTGACAACCTCTTAGCAAGAACTAGATGCCAATGGAAAACTGTGTCGATGGAGAATTGGGCCCAATTATATAACACGGCCAATGAGTCAAATAACACAGGCCACTTCCCCCCAGTCTCCCAGGACAAATACACTCATTTAAATATTCTATTGCTCACTGTATTACTGTTTGAAAAAATTATCCATGTCAATTATTAGTAACGACGACATCAGACAAATGTCTTGATCATGGTATGTTTAACCCAATGAGAGACATGTGTGTCATGAATTACAGTAGTTTTAAACTGTCATGTAACTGTACAGACATTGAATATCATTGATTTTAACCATGTTTTGATAGAATACAAGATTATTTTATAGATTGTTCTCATGTGTACACCCATCCTTCTTTAGAATCAATGAGCAATTATTTCATATAATGCTAAGTTAGAGAGTAGTTGCCTAGGGATCTGTTTGTACCATTGTACTTTCCATAGGAACTGATGTCAGTAGCAGGGGGACCTGACAACCACTCCCAGGGCCTCATTTATGAGAAATGACGCATCGCTGCGTGAAAGCAGCGATGCGTCACTTCTCAGTGCGCACTCCTTGCGACATTCCTGATGCATCATATTTAATGTATGACGCATCATGTCGCAAGGAGTTACAGATACGTCAGTTTTTCTGACGTGTCTGTAAGCGCAAAAGTGACGCATTGCTGGAGTGTGTCACAAAAGTGCCGCAACTCCAGCAATGCGTCCTTTCACATGGGGCAAGCCCCATGGGAAAGGGCCTGCGTCAGTCTTACACCTGCTGTGAGGCAGGCGCAAAATTTTGACGCAACCACGTCCTAAAAGTGACACAGAGCATCTGGGAACTTGCCTGCTGCCACTGGGGAGCCGGGGGGAGGACCTGTGACCCTTTTGACTCGCTGGGGTTGCCGCCTGCCTGCCTCCCGCTGCCCGCTCCCACTACCATCTGGGGAAGCGCTGGCCGCCGCGTGGAGTGCAGGTCAGGGAACTACAAGCCCCAGCAGCCAGAGAACCACGTGACCAAATCGTAGCGCCAGGAGGCGCATTAAACTTCTGACAGCCCTGCTGAGCGGGGGAGCAACTGGGAACTTGCCTGTTCCCGCTGGGGAGCCCGGGTGGAGGACTGCTGACCCTTTTGACTCGCTGGGGTTGCCGCCTGCCTGCCTCCCGCTGCCCGCTCCCACTACCATCTGGGGAAGCGCTGGCAGCCGCGTAGAGTGCAGGTCAGGGAACTACAAGCCCCAGCAGCCCAGAGAACCACGTGACCAAATCGTAGCGCCAGGAGGCGCATTAAACTTCCGTCAGCCCTCCCTCGCGGCGCGCCGGGCTATGCCCAGGCAAAGGACGGGCCCTCTGTGGCCCTCAGAGGCACGAGGAGGACGGGACGGGGCCACCCCCCTTGACTCCATCACACCGCTAAGGTAACGACTTTTTGACTCCTCCTGACATTCTGGCAAGAGATTACCCCACTGGACTTTAGTCGAAAATTCCCAAATATCCCCAGATTACCTTGTGGCCTTGCTATACTCTAACATTTGCCCACTCCATGATGACTCGCAAGGGGGTGACCAATATACCTATCAGCCAGAGAGGCTTACGCTCTGGGTCACAAGGTCTTTGTAGGTCATCTCCGCCCACCACCATTACGAATGAACCTGACAAGATTGTAGATAGCATATCCACCAACCAATCTCCCGACCCAACGAATGGTATAGCGCAACACCTCTCGCTGTTGGACGAGTTAAATTTCCTTTGCAAAACAAGGTATGCCACTGTGGAAGTTAGAAATGAAATCAAAAGTTCCTTCCCTTGCCCCGCTAAACTAACCAGTATTTCAACTCCAATCGCCAGTCCCCTGGAACACCCCTCACTACCCAAAAACGCAAATACACAAAACACAGTTCTTCCCTAGTCCTTATCCAGAAAAAGGAAGTGGGATGGGGTCAACCACACAGGGAATAAACCAAAACAACAAAAATTGTGTTCTAGCTCCCCATTGACTGTAACTAACCCCCCTCTAAATTTGGAAGAAAAAATAGACCAACTGGTAACTTCCTTCAATTCGAATTTTTTGTCCCAGATCGAACAATTGGTTAGATCACTCATTTCTCCGCTGTTTGACAAAATTACCACTCTAGAGGATAGGCTACTGGGAATAGAGAAACGTATTAAGGCCAACCTAACTCCCATTGAAAAATCTGTAATACCAATCTGTTCCAACCCATCTGGTACAAATAGTAATAATCAAACTCATCCTCTAGTCTCTATCTTACCACCCCCCAATGCCCCTAAAGCTAACTCCAAACCTGGTCCTTTACAATACACTGCTACAAGAGCAGAGCCTTATAATACAACTCATATACAGCTACCCCCGTAGGCTGCATCCTTCGTGTGTGCTCTTGCAGGAGTCCCAGCACTCAAACATGGAAAAACTGAGTGGGAACAAGACCTACTAAATAAAGTCACGTATTGGTTAACTAAAAACAGGCCCTTGCCCCTAGATCTTGACGGTACAATCATGTCTGTTAGAAGGGTGGGCTGGCTAGGTCCCCTACAAAAAGATATTGACGGCGACCTAGTTCTAATAAAATTTAGAAGCAGTCTAATCGTTCCCTACCTGCAAACTTTGTACCCCCGTGAAGGTGATGGCCCTATATCCATCTGGGATCTACACGATTTTTATCCAAGCATGGCATATACCCCTCGACTAAAACCAAAGGCAGAGTCAGCTTACTCGAGGGGCCGATGCACCCGTGCATTGTGTGGCCGTGGCTTTTCTGCCTTCAATCACCCCGTAACAATGCACATTGGCCATAGGTATGGAAAACCATGAATTCTCCTATGAAACCAAGGAACTTATTCCTGCAGCACGGACAAATGTTTTATCTTTTTGCCATTTTGTGCTTTTGTATGTAACTTTCATTATGATTGTTTTTAAATGTACGCTTTTATGATTTTAAACCAAAATCGAATAAAGCTAAAGAACGAATGAAAACGACACAGTGAAATCTCATAGATTTCACTGCGTCACTTCTACGACCCTTCCTTGCATCAATACGCCCCCCCCCTTGCATACATTATACCTGGCGCAGGTATAATGTGGCGCAGGGGTTTACAAAGTGATGTATCTACCTAGATGCGTCACTTTGTAAATATGGCGCAACAAGGTGCATTTTTTATGCCACTGGTGCGTCACAAAAGTGACGCATCGGCGGCGTAAAAGTGACTCACAGCCTCATAAATGAGGCCCCCACGGTGGAGCTCGTGCGCAGCTCGGCACAGAGCTTCGTTTCCATTCAATTCTCTATATGTGTTCTGTAAATAGCCATCCTCAGGCTCGCAGTGCAGCCATGACATGAGTCATTTGTTGCTACTATGACTGCAATCCATCCATGTGCAAGACTGGCTGTAGTGCGCCAAGTGCAGTGGCACCGGCCAAGGGATCTCCGGGGACCCCTTTCACCTCCATGACCCCATAGCCAGTGGCTTCTAATTCTGTCTAGCCATTGGCTATCGGGGTCAGTCTTGGCTATTTTCATTGGGATTACCTAGCATCCGTGCTAAAGACTGAGTTCATGGAAGCGCATAGTGAGCACTATGCCAAAAACATGTGCTGGTCTGTCGAGCCCACAGCTTCACTGAAGCCATCAGCCTTGAATTTTATGGTGAATGCACACAATGCTACATACTTGTATATAGTCAGGCCAAGAAGACCATTTAGATGCCCATACACACAATCAACACACCCGCATAACCCACACGCGCACAGATGTGTATGTACCAAAATAAATTAACATAGCCACCTCCACGCGTCTGTAGGTACCCACCATGTACATAGCATCAGAAACCACCATCGCCTTGCCAAGGGTGGCACATAAGCAATCAAAAACAGACAGAAAGGTACGAAAATGGGGAAACTGAAATAAATATGGAAGGGAAATCTGTGTATCACCAATAATGGAACTCTCGCTGGAAGAGAACTAACAGTCATAAGCAAGGTGTGCGAAATCACTTATTGTATGTTTTTATGTTATGAAAATGTATAACTGTGGCCAGAACTGTAAACTGGAAAATACATATTTTTTGTATGAAGATATTCCTGCATGTGTTAATCCACCAAGTCCTGTACCCAATAAAAAGAGTTTTTAAAAAAAACTGACAGAGAAACGCGCAGAGGTTTACACGCACAGACGTGCATACAGTCTCACACAGCAAATATGCAATGCAAAGGTAGGCACTCAGGTAGGTAGGGTCAGGTGGACATATGGATAGATTCTTTAATATTTACCACATGAGAAGGAAGACATGCTTAAGCAAAAGACAATAGTAGACTGTCCGTTCCATCATTGGTCTCTGAGTTGTTGCAGAGCTGACGCCTATGCTTTTCAGTTTTCATGTCAATCCACATGTCTGCACAGAAAAATGCAGAGCATTCTGTCTCAATCTTCCTATGCTTGTGTTGTACTAAATCTGTCTATGACAAAGAAGGGGGAAACATCGTTTACAACGTGGGGTTTACTTTGCGATGCTATTACATTGTGGTTTTCACAACGCAAGTTGTTACAATGACTTGCGCTGGATGGCGTGTCTGGAAGGAGTTATGTGCGAGTGCCGTTCCCTTGCCTAGTTCACGGAGGAATCAAGAGTCGATATATTGTTGGAAAGGGAAGAGATGTTTTCCGGTGAGGGGCCCGTGGACTGAGAATTTGTCTCCGGTCTGGGAGACATCTACGTTTTGTATTTTCCTATTGCTATTGCATGCCCGGCAAAGAGATTGATATCAGATGTTTCATTTCACCCTCGTCCTGAGGAGGCCAAGATATCTGGAGGACGAAACGCGTCCTCGTCGACATGCTATATCTCACAAGAGGAGTCTGAGGATATTTGTTTAATTATTAGATTTTGATTCTACACAATATTTGAATTTATGTTCTGGATCTGTTTGAACTGATTGTGGACATGCAGGACTACCTCTTAGTGTACCCCCTGAACAAATAGGGGGGCACAGGATTCTCTTAGTGTGACTTTGTGGGTGAAAATGTTTTTGCATATTAATATTATTTGTTGTTTTTTAGCAGTTGTATATATTTGTTGTAGATATATGTGCATATATGTATGTGTAATTTGTATGCCATTGATGGGATCATATAAAAGCATTTATTTGCATGAAGGATTACTATAAATAAAATTGGTAATCATGCTTATGATTAGGTATGAAATAATTTTTGTAGATTAAAATTAATGTTGAGAACTTCGTTCCAAATATAAGGGAATTTAGAGTCCCTTATTGTTTAAGTATTGGAAGATCAATCCCTCCCGACCCACTTTTGCTTTCTGCAGTTTTGGATGGTGCTCTAGGACAAGGAATAGTAAAATTTACTATCCAACACCTTCCCTACTGTACGTAGACTGGCGATGGAATAGTAAATTATACTACTCCTAAGTCCAGCGCCCTCCAACGTAAGTCGTTGTAACGACTTGCATTGTAAAAACCGCAATGTAATGTACCGCAATGTAAATGTATGCGATGTAACGTCATACATCCCAAAGAAGGTGTGAAGGCAGTCATAGCTATCCTCTCTCTGATCCATCCCTCATATCCCCCTCCCTGCCAAACCGGCATTATCTCTCACACTCACCCCTTATGCTAACTAGTGCTGATTAATTCAGCTGGCAGAGTGGCAGAATGTATTAGTAATTCTGTTTTACAAGAGTAATGTGGAATTACTAAATTCCTCAAATTCCTCAACCCTACCCTGTATTTGGCCATGCTTCATCATGGTTGACCTGAACTTGTGACCTGTCTCGCATGACCAGGTAAGGTAAGATAATTTATTATGCTTGATTATTTAAAACCGTTGCATACATTAAACGGTCATTAAAATCTAAACCTAATTCGCTATTACAAAGAACTAACCAATTTTAAAATGATCCATACTGTGTCGTACATAAAACTGTATAAAAAAAACATAAAACAAACGCAGTTAGTGCTTAATCAGATTAAAAGTCAATCTCATGTGGGTTGTGTTATTAAGCAATCAACCCCCCAATTCATTATCAAAGTTTTTGCTCTGTGGGTTAGCATTTTTTCTCCGAGAGGTTGTCTTGCCACTCAGGGTGTTCAGGCCTACAAAACAGCTTCAAGTTATGTCCAAGGACCATCATGTGAAGCTAGTTCGTAACCAGCAAAGATATGTTTTTTAGTCTCTGTTCGGTGAGATCAAAGAATTTTGTAAGGTGACAATTCAACTGTTCTAAGGTTGGATTAAAACAAAGGATTACTGCCTGCCTGCAGGACCTGATGCAGTGCTGGTTAAAGGATGGTTTTAATGAAGTATTCCTTATGTCCTTTAGTTTGTCACAAATACAAATTATATGGATGAGATTCTCGACTCCGCAAGCACATAGCCTGCATAGCTGGTCTCCATCTCTACTTTCCCAAGGTGGTAAGAATGGGTTAATTGAACCAACTCCCAAGCGAAGTAAAATAAAAATGTTCTGTAGTTGTTATCTTAGTTCCTGCTTTAAAGTGAGGTTGGGATATGCAGGCTTCATAATTGTTGAGGATAACCCAGCCATGCGCTCCTTTTGACAGTGCTTCCTTATCCTCTACAGCTGATATAAGTCCTGTTGACTATGTAACTAGTTGTTTGAACACACAGTGAGCCGTTGTGGTATTCCAAAGGTCCCTCTCAGTGTCATGCAGTGTCATGCAGTCCACAGCCACCACTCAGGGCCGTCTGTTATTGACAGGGATCAAGTAATTTAGGCAACATTGCTTCCCATTCCACGAGGTCTTCAGTTAACCATTAGCCCATTCTCGTCCACTTGATCTGCTGCTCGTCTACCAAAGCCCATTCCTGTAAATCTTTTACCACTTCCCATAATCTGGGGGTGAGGGTGCCGCCTAGTGGATTGGACTCTGACGTTTAGTCAACACAGTCCCCATAGACACATTTTTTTTACATCATTTTATGACAAGTCTCACAGGTGTTATTGTTCAAACCACACCGCATCATATATTAAATGGAGCAAGGAGACAATCCTCTTTAGCTATTGGCCTTGCTGCCCTTTTCATTGGCCATTCGGATCAGCCAAAAGGCAGCCACCCGGTGTTTAGCTTGTCAGATTGTTACAATGACAACATTTTGCCTATTTACTCTATGACACAGCAACAAAACCAATAAGCAAAGTAGTACATCTGCATCGACCACCAATGTAGATTGCATACTGGCCTGCTATGGCACTGTTGTATGGGGTGATGGGGGTGGTGGGATAGCTGCAGTAATTTCACACATACTTTATTATGTATGACGCTTGTCTTCGCTGCAGCAGAAAATGTCACTTTCATTCGCCTTAAGTGTAGTAGTGCCGGATCCCAGATGGCCATCCTAGTCTCACAAATTTTCTCGTGGGGCTAAGAAACCTAATTTGTAGATTTCATACTGCTGGAGCTCTGCTCTTCGTGATACCTGCGCATTTTATGGTTTTGATGTATTTATTAACAACTCTGAAATGACCGTTCATGTACATTTACTCTAGTAAACACCATTCTGTGTAATTGTTTTTTTCAACTCTTGAACACTGCTAATCTATTTATGTATACAGTTTGTAGTCATTTTATTTTTAGGCAAGGAATTTGATTATTCTAGTGAAGTGCTGACTATCTACATTTACCTTGGTGAGAGCGATACTCCAAACCGGCTCCTTTTAAATATGGCTGCTTCCTTCTATTGATCGGTTGTATGACGGAACACAGGGAAACACTCTGCATGCCTTTACCACACCTTTTTTACCTGCATTTTTTTAGATTGCATATGCTTTTACAACGTATGCCTCTCCGAATCATTGTGTATGTATATATGTATATATATATATATATATATATATATATATATATATATATATATATATATATATATATATATATATATATATATATATATATATATATAAGTAGGACACATAAATTCACTACAGAGGGGCTGCCATCAGAGTTTGATGTCCCCAACGTTGGTCAATTTGTAAATACATTTTATGGGACTTGTTTCGACATCAGTATAGGCTGAGATCTAAGCAGCACTTTAATCTTTTGCGTATAGTTGCACATTTGTCAGTGAGGTTAACATTGCCATTGTTTTGCACATCCCATTGGGACCACTATAATGATGAAATTAAATTTTTTTTAAAGGTGGTTTTAAGTATGTATATTATTACTTTTTAACAATGAAATGATTTATATTTTATATACATATTTATTTATATTTATATGTATATTTATAGTGGTATATTTACAATTGCGATATTTCGCACATGTGTAACTGCACTATTGAAACGCACTTTGAAGATTTTGCTTGTATAGGACCTTCAAACAGTCTATATTATGCAGGATTTATGCAGATATTGAAGTTCTGTGAATAGAACAGTAATCCCCTTTTATTTGCAAATATGGAATGGCTGCAACCTCTGTTTTCAGCATTTTGAACTTGCCTACTAGTATTTTGTTTATTTTCATTTCTCACATGGTGTGCACACGATCAGTTAAAAAGAGGGCATTGTGGGTAAAAATTCTGATGTGATCAAGGGCAACTGCCCGAAACGCGTCGTCTGCTACGCTGCTGAATTTTCTGGAATAAAGAAACCCTTTTGCCACTATTTCGGATTCGTTTTATATATATATATATATATATATATATATATATATATATATATATATATATATACATATATATATATATAAGTCTCTTCATACTTACGTGATTGCCAACAGGTGAGCCAACGCTCTTATGGGAGGAGTCCAGTGTCGACTGCAATACTCGCAAAGCAGCCTTGTGGAAGTAATGCGTGACTTTGTATTGGGGCTTGAGCACTGAGGAAGGCTCTCTGACGAGCCGAAATGCATTCGCTGCTGCCAATTCAAGTGACCGTGAAATAAAGGGTTCCCACAGAATTCCCCTTTGGCCTCCGCGCTTGTCTTACCGAGGGAAGTGGTTAGTTCATATATATATATATATATATATATATATATATATATATATATATATATATATGTATATATATATATATATATATATATATATATATATATATATATATATATATATATATATATATATATATTACCTACTGGCGGTCGCCAGTAGGTATATATAGTTAGGATTTTTTTCCTATGGGATTTCTGAAAATTCTATGTCGAATAACTTTGGCGTTTGTGGACGGAATTGGCTGAAATTTTTAGGAAAATAGCACAATTCGTTTCTGAGCAGCCCCTGAAAATTTGGAGGGGTTTCGTCAAGGGGGGGCCAAGAAAAAAGGGGGGTTCCAAAACGCGTTTTTCCCATTCATTTTTCCATAGGGCGGTTGGAATCACTTTTAGCTCGAACGGCAGAATGGATTTACACGAAACTTGGCAAAATTGTAGATATGGTTTGCCCGACGTGCCTTTGCTATGTCTCAATATATGTGCTCCAGTGGATTTTGAGAAATTAATGTTTTAAAAAACAGATATTTCTGTGACAGCGCTCCGGTTAGCGCCCCGGTTCGCGTACCTGACGCGTAGCGGAACTTCACGAAGTGAAGCTGATTGGCTCTCCGGTGTCTGTCAGTATTCTAAACAGTCCGGACCGGCCACCATCTTGTCTCTTGGTAGGATCGAGAGACAAGAGGTGGAGTAAAATGAAGGGGGAATTTAATGAAAGGGGCAAGGTAGACCCCTCCTGACCCCCTAGGAATGATGTGGGGGTTATTAAAGGGTCCCGTGGGGCAAATAAAAAAAAAACGATTTTTCTCGGTAGAAGCGCTTCCCGGTACGCGAACCGGGTAGCTCACCTTTAGCGTAACGGGAGTTCGCCATTTTGTGTTTCGGTCGAATTTAATCACAAGATGGAGAAAAAACAATGGGGGAAATGGGTATAAGGGGGCACGGGAGACGTATCCTGACCCCCTAGGTTTTCTGAGGGTGGCTGAGGAGGCTCATATATGTCGTAAAAAAAAATTGAATTTTTCGCGCGGTTAGCTGCCGGTACTCGAACTGGGTAGCGAACCGGGAAGCGAACATAAGTGAAAATTAGTGAAAAAAGGTACATTCGAAATTTTAAAAGAGTAATTATAGTTAAGGTAGCTCTGAAAAGAGCTTTTGTGTTCTGTGTAAGTTCTAGGTACTTATAAGTAGGTACCAATACACAGTCTTAAATTTTGTATGAAAACTCTGTTTCCCTCATCTGAGAAGTGCACACCATCTCCTCTGTAGATATCTTGCATGTAGTAATGCAAGTTATTGTTGTAGATGGCGCCCATTCCATGGTCTCTCATATAAGCTGAAACAGACTTATTTACATGCTTCCTCGCTTTCTCAATTTGTGGACAAATTTGATTGGGCCACCTCCATTTCTGTCTTTGGCATATATTGGAATATACCAAGGCAGTTTGAGGAAAAAGTGCCATTAATTGCTCAAAGGTGTCCTTTAAGAGCATTTCCAGACCTACCCCAGTCAAAGTGCCCAAATCATTTCCTCCACAGTGCACTATTATGAGGTCAGGGTTTGGCAAATGTAAAAAGGTTTTCACCAATGGTATCAATTGGTGACATCTCAATCCTCTTTGGCCAATCCATTTGATTTCCACATTTTGTAAATTGAGGTTGTGTAAATTTCTGTTATCAGCATACCTGTGAGCCCAGTGGATGTAGCTATGTCCAAGAATCCAGACAGAAAACATGGTGAGAGGAGGTTCTGCTACAGTCAGATGAAGTGTGGGAATGAAATGGAAGTTGAAACAGTAGGAGTGTGTAAAGAAAAAAAAATGTGGAGTTTCAGTGTTAATGATTCACTAGCAGTGATTGGTGGATTTCCATCTCAGAAAGTTAGGGTGCATTGATGTGTTCTTTAAAAGATGTAATTTGAATGGTTAAGAAAAAATGATTTTAAGAAACATTGCAGTGGATTAGCAGGTGTACTGAGAGTTCAGAGTTCATTTGAAACATTGTTGTGTGAGCTTGTAAGCATGAGAGGTCTTTCAGGAGGTAGTTGCTATGGAAAAAGGGCAGAAAGGGCAGAGGGGGGATGGCTGTTAATTTGAAAAAAGTGAGGGAAGAGTTTTGATTGGGTGACATGAGAGATATGTGTGATGAAATACAGCATTTCTGTGCCTTTGTTGGTTGCAGCCTCTGGAGTGCATACCCTTTGCTCTGCTAAAGAAAAATTGGTGTGTGTCTGAGACTGTTTTGAAATTCAAAAAGCATTTGCTAAGGTGAGAAAAAATTCATTTAATTTAGATAGAGTCTAGTATAGTTTATGGAGAAAATAAGGAAGCCAGCTGTGCATTTAAAATGTTGTTTTGTGTCAAGTGTTTTCATTATTTTTTCCAAAAAGATTTTGCTTATTTGACAAAATATAATTATAGATAATGTGAAGTATTAGTACTGACAGGGTGTGCTTGTACACAGGAGGTGTGCTGTGTTTTCAAATTATGACCAGAAAATCGTTTTTTAACAAAAAGACATGCTTTTTACATTTATGAGAAGGACAACATGGGGTGTGCTTTTTTAAATAAATATTTCACTTCCCAACATGAATATGGGAGAATAAATTGCTTGTTTGATGGTTTAAAAACTCGTTTCTTGAAGTCATTTAGGTTTCACAATATGTTCTGCAAGAGTTACATAGTCACTATGATAATTATGATATACATTTAGGACTGTTTAAGGGGCATGGATATGCTGAGGCTTCTGTAATTGTCAAAGGAGGAGAATTATGTACATTGCACTGCTGCATACAGTCCTCACCTTCTGCGTACTCTTGGATATGCTAGACTATATCTGCTCAATGAGATACCTAAGCTGAGGAAACACAGGTGATGTGATTGTGAAATGAGCAAAAATATTTGCACGTTTTTCAATTAGTTCACCTGTGTTTCCTAACATTACTAATCACATTGTGCAGATGAGGTTTAGGCCTGTCCAGGGAGACAGAGGAGGTCTGGCCTTTGTTCAAGTGTGCAGTGGGCCTGACTCACTTCATCTGTTGGCCTGCACATTTATTATGTCCTCTGTACTCAACAAGCCAAAATTTCATCTGCAACCCAGAGTAAGCCTCACCTCAAACAAACTTTGTGACTGCAAGACCTGCCTTTTTGCTCCTAGATATTTCTTGGTTTTACCATGGCTGCCAGACAATCCAGCATACCTCTGGATAGGCCACACCTTATGCTGTTGCAAGGGCCTTGTAAATACGCCCTCATGTGTGCTTGGTAATTTTAAGTCACTTCCCCCTGGTGCAAGGGTCTTGTAAATACGCCCTCATGTGTGCTTGGCCATTTCAAGTCACTTTCTCCTGGTGCAAGGGCCTTGTAAATACGCCCTCATGTGTACTTGGCAATTTTAACTCACTTCCCCCTGGTGCAAGGGTGTTGTAAATACGCCCTCATGTCTGCTTGGCAATTTTAAGTCACTTTCCCCTGGTGCAAGGGCCTTGTAAATACACCCCCATGTGTGCTTGGAATTTTAACTCACTTCCCCCTGGTGCAAGGGCCTTGTAAATACGCCTCCTTTGTCTATGTTGTTAAATTACTGTAGGTAGAATTGACAACTAGTGTGTTAAATGTTTGCCTACTGTTATTGGTGTACTGTTTGGTAATAGTGGTTAATAACAATTTTTTTTAAAAATTTCCACAGATTTAACTGAAGATCTTTTGAAAATTTAAAAAATGCCCTCAAGGCAACGGAAACAAAAAGAAGCAAAGCGACTTATACTCCACATTGGTAAAGATTTGCAGCAGTCCTCTACTATAAAATCAATTCAAGTCGCCAAAAAAGCTCCGGGTAGGAAAATTAAATAATTTTTAAAAAGAATTTGCAGACAAAAAAATACCAGTATTGAACATGTTTTAGTGCAGAAGAATAGAGACAATTTAAAGGAAAAGGAAAGGCCCGTCAAAAAAGTTTCTGCTAGAGCAGGAGATAACTCTGTGCATGGCAGTAGAAGGGAAAATCAATTCAGGGACATTCGTAGGCGAATGTTCCGCAACAGGATAATTGTCAATTTGTTAAAAAAATTTAAGAAAGGCCAACAGAAAGTGGCATTTTATAAGAAAAAAAAATGTAGAGAAAATTATTGATCAGGCTTTCGAAATTAAGCGAAAGTTATTTATTTTGGTAATCAATAGAATTAGGAAACTAAACAAGGTAATTTATGATTTCAAATCAAATAGTAGATGGAAAAGAGTAGTTAATCGTAGTAATTTTTGTGAAGTTTTCTCAGGAGGATGGATGCATAGTTCAAGTTGTGGGGCATTTTTCAATGAGGAGAGTTACTTCCAGGACAATGATTTTGTGCATGCAGTTGACACCAGTGGTCGAGCATATGAGGTAAAAGATGGTTGTCCGATTGAAAAAGAAAAACTTGTGTCTGCAGATGCAGAAGAGGTGTTAGGTGATGAGGTTTTAGGAAGACGTCCTAAGGGTCCAGTGTACACCTGGAAATGTAGTAGTATTTGTAGTGTGCAACAGGATTCCATCAATTTGCTTTGTTATTTTGTTCGTACATTTAATAAGAAAAGTTTAAAACAGAAAATGAAGTTGTTGCAAGAATTAGATCCTTGCAGAGTGAGAGAAGTAACAGGTTTGCGGGGCATTCACTGGCTTGTCTTTCCAGAAGAGTATGCCAGAGTGTTTTTCATCATTTCAGGATGCTTGCAGTGCATCATAATAAAGTGTGGAAATTAGTGAGAATGTTGTATTATGCTAAGAGTCCAGCAATTATGCTTAAAAAATTAAGCAGTGCTCTTTTGCATGGTTCAGAACTACATGTGAAGAATATTTGTGAAGAAATTGAGTTCTGTTACTTTGCTAGTAAAGAGAACAATGTTGAAATTGACCCAGTAGAAGAAGGTAATGTGGAAGAGAGTGTACAGATTTCTAATATAGATACGTTTCACAAGGAAATTTCCATCTTTCAGGTGAAATCAAGTGAGAGGCCTAATTTCACTTGTGTGTGTTGTCGACGGACTTATTTTAAGAATCAGGCTAAGTTAGTGGATTTATATGCAAAAAGTGAAATGGAAAACAATAGTCAATGGAAGGATTTTGCCACATACTTGATGGTAGAAAATTGTTTTGATTTGGGATCGGACCAACGTAAGTGTACTTATTGTTTTAACAAATTAAACCAAAACCGGATGCCTGCTAGAGCGGTTCATAATAATCTGGATTTGGTTAACATTCCTTCTGAATTGAAGGATTTAAATACTTATGAATCTATTTTGATTCAAAGTGTGCATCCCTTTCAGGCTATTGTACGAATGGAGCCAAAGACAGGGAAATTGCCTTCATCAGATTTACAGAGAGGATTAAAGGGAAGAGTTGTTTCTTTGCCTTTAGATTTGAAGAAAAACATTAATACAATTGGAGTAGAGAAAGTGGAAGAGGAACCTCTGGTTATCCTAGTTAATGGGGTTCCGACAAAGAGTAAGAAAATCTGACAAGATTTAGTGGATGTTAGGAGAGTCAAAAAGGCAACATTGTATTTGATAAAAAACAATGAGTACTACAAGAATGTATGTGTTGCAGAAGAGGAAGTAAGTGAAGAAGAAGACAGCGAATTGTGTGCTGGACAAATTGAGAAAGTAGAAGCCTCTAAAAATGAAGAAATATGTGAACATTATAGTGTTCATCCTTTGCATTCCAAGGAAGTCATGGGGAATGCTATTGAGTTCTTTCAAATGAAACAAGCCAAAGGGAGTCCCATTAGTGTTTGGGAGGAAAGTTTGGAAGCTCGGTGTTTTCCACAGTTATTTCCCACAGGTCGAGGAGGACGATATGATGAGCGACCTGATCAAATTCCTGCTTCTGAATACCGGACTTTACGATTGTATGCAGAAGATCCTAGGTTTCGTCAATGCATTCCCTATTTGTTTCATCTACTGTTTGAAAGTGATCTGTCTGGACTGTCTTATGCAGTGAACCACATCCTGAAAAGTGGTGTACAACTGCGAAATATCTCAGCAAGGGACTTTATGGATAAAGTCAATGTGCAAGACAGTATTTTGGATTCTCACCTGATTAATCTGATGGCATGTCAGCGTGGTACTAATGAGTATTGGTACCGTCGTCATGGTGACTTAAAATGTATGCTGAGGAACTTAGGAACTCCCTCATGGTTCCTCACTCTCAGCTGTGCTGAGTATGGCTGGGAAGACTTACTTGAATTTCTACGAGAGGCAAATGGAAACATTGAAAATATTGAATTCAAGACACCCGGAGAACTGTGCTCTTTGGATCCAGTGAATGTATGCAGGTACTTCAATCATAGATTTGAATCTATGATGTCTTTCATCACGAACAAGAAAAATCCACCTCTTGGAGAGGTGTTGGATTTCTTCTGGAGAAAGGAGTATCAAGCAAGAGGTGCTCCTCATATACATATGCTGCTATGGATCAAAGATGCACCCAAATTTGGAACAGATCCGAATGACTTAGTGATGAATTTCATAGAACAGTATTCTACATGTGCTGTTCCAAAGACAAAGGAAGACAAAAGTCTAAGAGAACAAGTTTTATGGTTTCAAAGCCATCGTTGTGGAAAGTACTGTCATCAGAAACAAGAACAAGTACTATACAAAATGTCGTTTTGGATTTCCACGATCAGTGATATCTAAAGGAAGAGTGAACAATTTGATGTCTTCGCTGCGACATAATGTGACAAGGAAATCACCCAAAAATAGATACAATTTAAAAAGAAACGAAGAGTCCAAGAACATCAACGACTACAACCCAGTGATTTTGTCCATGTGGAATGCTAACATGGATATACAGTTTGTGGCGGACAACTGTATGGCTGTGGCTCGGTATGTAACGTCTTACATCACAAAAAAATAAAAGACAGAACTCAAGGATATGTGGGAGGACATTTCCCATGAAAAGAGCCTCAGTAAGAAGTTGTACAGTTTCAGTCTGAATATGTTGTCGCATCGAGAAATCGGAGCTTACGAATGTTCTGACCGGTTATCTTCAGCAGGTCTCTATGCCAAATCTAGGAGTATCATTTGGGCAAGTCTTGGTCTTGCTGCAACGCGTAATCGAGTTCTGAAACCTGTACGGGAAATTGAGTATTTGGCGGAGAAGGAGCCAAGCAGTACAGATATTTTGAAGACCAACATGTTGGATACATATTATCCAAATAGAATCAGTCACCTGGAGAATGTTTGTCTGTATGAGGTTCTACAAAATTACATTTTAAAGAGGAACATCACAGAAGATATTGATAAAGGAGTGTATGCTTTAATTGGAAGTGAGGGATGTCTGGTCAAGCAAAGAAAAGGTCTATTGGTAAATCATCGAAAATTGGATTGCGAATCTCCAGAAAGAAAAGAGTTTTTCTATTTAGCTCTTTTGCAACTTTTCAAGCCTTGGCGTGCAGAAGAGGAACTGCTTGGAGATTTCCTCTGTTACGAAGACTCTTTCAATGCAGTCAAGGAGTCCATAGAATGTCCTGTTTTTCCAAAATATCTAGAAATGTTGAATGCAGAAATCGAGCAGGAAGCAACAATTGCAGCCGAGATTGCTAGAGACAGTTCTCAGGACAGTCAGAGTTCTGTTTCATTGAGTCAGGATCCACTAGGAAGATCAGTTATTGAAAATGAAGCTCCCACTGCCATGATTGAAGTGGAAAGAGCCATGGCACATGCTCAGGAGGATGCGGTTAACTTAGAAGATTTGGAAAGACAACTCAACGTTGAGCAGAGGAAAATATATGACCAAGTTACCAGCCAAATTGATCATGGATTAAGTCATGAGAAGAAAGAGTGCTCATGTACGTCGTTGAAGCCTGTCCGACTGTACGTGAGTGGAGAAGCAGGAACTGGAAAAAGTTTCCTCATTAAAGCAATTTCATGTTATCTGCAGAAAAGGACTGAGTCATCACTGTCTTGTGTTGTCACCGCTCCAACTGGACTGGCAGCACATAATATTAAAGGTATTACTTTGCATCGGCTACTAATGCTGCCAGTGGAGCATGATAACAAATTACAATACCACAAGTTATCGGGAGATGCTTGTTGTAAAGTATCTAGAGTCCTGAAGAAGATGAAACTTCTTATCATTGACGAAGTAAGCATGGTTTCCAATGTCATGCTTGCCTTTGTGCATTTGAGAATGCGGGAAGTTCCTAAAACAGAGTATGATGTGTTATTTGGTGGCAAATACATCATTGTTTTCGATGATCTTCTGCAGCTGACACCAGTGAAAGGACAACCAGTGTTTAAACTGCTTACGCATGAAGATACCAGGAAGTGCCTAGGGAGCATTGGCAACGTTAACATATGGTTAAACTTCAATTATGCTGAGCTGCATGAAAATATGCGTCAGGCGAAGGATGAAGATTACAAGAATATTCTACAAGATGTTAGAATCGGGAAAGTGACTGAGCGTGGTAGAGAAGCTTTACATGCACGATTACTGTCAAATTTGTATCCAGAAGAAGACATTCTGCCAGAGAATATTTTTCATAAAATTACTGAGAAGAAATCAGGAATATGTTTGATGCCAACTCTTGCAGAATGTTCCATCTTCAACAACAAAATGTTGAAATTAGAAAACCAAGAGATTGTGAAACTGGAAGCTATTGACAGAATAGAGCATATGGGAGCAACAATTATTTTGTCTGAGAATTTGAAATCTAAATTGGATTCATTAGAGAAGACTATATCTAAAACTGCTGGTTTTGAAAAGACTCTGAATGTGTGCTTAAATTGCCGTATCATTTTGAGAAGGAATTTACAGGTTGAAAGAGGTCTGGTAAATGGATCAATCGGTAATGTTGTTGATTTTGAGAAATACATAAATAGAGATGGAATTGAATTTTTAAAAATTAAATTTGATGACATTGAGGAAGTATAGCTAATTGGTCGTTGCACAGCTAGGTTTCTGCTTGTAAAAGACTTATATGTTCGCCGTAAGCAATTTCCTGTTTGCTTGGCATATGCGGTGACAATCCATAAATCACAAGGTTTAAGTCTAGACAGTGCTTTGGTGAATATTGGCAGTTCTGTGTTCAAAGAGGGTATGGCTTATGTAGCATTGTCACGAGTCAGAACTTTATCGGGTTTGTACTTGATTGAGTGTGATGTCACAAACATTTGTGCGGATCTAGATTGTGTTAAGGAATACAATAGGTTAAGAAGAGAGTATGCGCCACATTTGCCTCAATATCCTTTGTTTGAGAAACGTGTGGTAGGCCGTAAACGAAGAAATATCACTAATAGTAGGGAGGTTGTAGCAAAAAGACCAAAAGTCGATGAACCCAAAATTGTAAGCAGAAAGAAAATGAATTCTGTTGAAGATGTTGTTGGTTTTCAATTTGAAAATAGTTCTGGTGTCAACTGCTATGCTAATGTAGTGGTTAATGTTGTCTTTTCTCTAGAAACTTTAAAAGAACAAATTGTGATCAATTCGGATCAAAGTTTTTGCTGTTTGTAGAATTCTGTGTTAGAGAAATGTAGCACTGACAGAACAAGAGTAGAAAGTGTGTCTGAAATTCGAAATCTGTTAGACAAATGTTCAGGTCAAACACAATTCTCTCAAAATATTCAGCAAGATTGTCAGGAGTTTTTAATGTATATGCTTAATGTATTGCAAGATGAAGGTGTAGATGTAGATCATCTGTTTGGCCTTTCTTATCAATGGCAGCATGACTGCGAGAATTGTACGTTATCAAGTACTACTAGTGTAGACTCAGAAAGGTTTATATATTTAACTTTGCCAGACAGTAAATCAGTATCCTTTAATAAGGTAGTAAAAGCAGCCGATCAAAACATGGAGTGTAGCCAATGTAAGTCTGCAATGCTGTCCACATTATTTATACGAAGATATGGCCAGTATGTCATGTTAATGTTCCAACGATGTAGGCCTGATGGAACACAATTGACAACTTTAATTAAAAATTTTGTGGCTTCTCAGTTGTCAATATCAGGAAGGACTTTTCTAACTGCAGCAATTATATATCATGAGGGTCCTTCAACAACATCAGGACATTACACAACTTATTTGAAGTCTGGAAACGGCTGGTCATTCTGCAATGATTCTGTTTTAACTTTCAAAAAAAGATTGCCTTTTCACCTTAAAAATTCTTACCTGGTGTTCTTACAACCAACATTTTAGGGAGGGAATCTCGGGATTTGTTCTGAGGAATTTCAAGAGGTTCTAATGGCTCCTACACTATATAGCCTTGTGGATAAGTGTAGCACAGAGCGAAAATTGTTTGTTTTAATAAGCTAATTCAAGCAGCAGATCAAAACAAGGAGTAGAGGTAATGTAAGTCTGCAATGCTGTCCACATTATATATAGAAACTTATGGGTGAAATGTCATTTTACAATTCCAACTATATAAACCGGATGTAAATAAGTTGTCAAGTCTAATTAAAAATGTTTTGGCTACACAGTCGTCGATTTCAGGAAGAACATTTGTAACTGCAGCTATTATATTATATGATGGTCCTTTGACAACATCAGGATATTACACAGATTATTTGAAATGTAAAAAAGGCTGGTCTTTCGGCAATGATTACCATTTGACTATGAAGCAATGTTGCCTTTTGACTTGTTTTCAGAAGTGAGAATTTAGGGTAGGTAACTGGACTATAATGATTCTAGGTGTTGCTGTAATTTAGTGTGCTGTTTTAAATTGCTTTGTATGTCACATTTTTGTTAAAACGATGGAGCTTATCTTTCAGAGAGTGGCGGGCAGAAAATAATGGCAGCACAACAGAGTATAAGCTGTTCATAGGACATCCTTTGACGTCATGGAAAGTAAGTTACTTTTGAGGAGTTCTGATTTCTGATTGGTTATATATTTATGGTTTTTTTAAACACAATCATTTTGATTGTGTTTTTTTTTCCCCGCGGTTTTATATGATGAATACCTTCAACTCACTGTTTTTAGTGAAATTTGATATATTCTGAGAACAGCAAAAATAAACCATTTAATATGTATAATTAATTCTGTACTTTGAATTGTGATTTTTAATATGTACTCATCTTGTCTCATGCTCACTCATCTTTTACTTCCTTCTATCAATTTAAAAAAAAAATTCTTTCATTCACAGATTGAAAGTATAAAAATAACAAGTGACTAAGTTAACGACAATTATAAGGTAAGTGTTTAGTACTCATTCCGTTACATCTCTATCACATTTAACTTTTATTAGTTCCACTGCTTCATTTCTTTAACCCTCAGTTTCCTGCTTTGCTACTTCCCTCATTCCTTTTCTATTACTTACTTATTCTACTCCTTCCACTCTTTTTCTCAGTCCCTCTGTTCTCACAGTTCCTCACTTCTTTTCACTCAGTCCGTTTCTCTAACACAAACTGTCACTGTCTCTTCACTCTTTTACAAGTTGTTCTTTATGCTGTCTCTCTGTAGTTCATGCACAGTATCTTATGTTCATTTCTTTGCTGTTTCAATTATTCTTTTTCTATCACTTCTTCTTTTCTTCTTTCTGTTTTTTCTCTCTGTCATTCCACATGTTTTTATTTTATTCACTATGATACACCTTGTTTTAATCCTACTTACTAACACTCTCTTTTTTTTAACACCTTCCCTCAGGGTTGTTGTTTTAGTCCGGTTCTATCCCTACTTCTTATTCCACATCCTTTACTCTGTTTCTTTTTAATTTGAAAATTCATTCACATTCTCCAAGTAACTCTTGTTTATTATCCTTCTTCACTCTTTTTTTCTTTCACTTCCTTTTCTATTTTCTTTTTCTTAATTTTTCCCGCTTACAACTTTTTTTGTATAATTATCTATTATACAGTATCTCTGTGTTACTCCCTCTAGCTGTCTTTCTTTTAACATTATTCTGTCTGTCTCCTTCCCTTATATACACTATTTTCTTTTTCTTTTTTTTTTTGGTTCGCTTCCAGTTCGCGTACCGGGGCGCGAACCAGGAAACGAATCAAAAAAAAAGAGAATGCAAGAGTGCTAAACATTTTAGCAATTTTTTATAAATGGGAGGTAGTTCTGAAAAGAACTTTTTTTTATTGTTTTTGATGTTTTATTTTTTTTAATTATTTTTCTGAACATTTTTTATTTTTTTGTATTTTTTGAACAATTTAAATTTTTTTTGTTTTTTTCAGGGGGAACAACGAAAAACAGGCATTAGAAACGGCTCAACAGGAGTAAAAAAAAATCACTTTTTGGGGTGTTTTGAGCACTTGTGATTTTCAAATGCTCTGTTCATTAAGTTTACGCTCATCTCACCGTAACAAAGCAAACCCCCACAATAAATACACACCAGCTTGATGTGTTGAAAATTAGTTTGGATAGTGGGGACCGTCTCCCTCGCCTCTGGTCCCGAAAGACTTTCATGCGTTGAGGTGGTGGCCAAAGGAGTTGGTGGATTTTCACGTAGGTAATGCACCTCCGCCACACTGTAATTTATTGGATGCCACCTTTGCATGTGGCGATGCATAGTATAGTTCCCAAAGCTATACTTTTTGTCTGTGCCTCGGGACAGAACTTTTTTACATATCAGGCATGTAACATGACGGGCATTCACCTTTTTTTGGCCTTGAGGAAATGTAAAAAACTGCCAAATGAAATTGTCCTTGCGGTGTGATTTCCGGGGCTCTTCAGGCAAAAATACTATGCCATGTACATCCTGTTCTTCTTCTTACTCCTCTTCTTCAGGGTTGGGAATGAACTGGGGAGGTGGTCCATCCTACTTAGGAGGTGGTGGTGGTGGTGGGGGTCCACCAGCTGCAGCTACAATTGAAGCCATCTTCCAATAATCAAAATAGGTCTTCCTCTCACAAAGTTGAAAGTCAGAGTGAGAAAAATAGGAGGGGATTTTCATCATTTGTGAAAAAAAATGTTCTAAACCAATGAAAAGTGTTATTTTGAGGTCACATTACCTAGCCTTACATCATTCAGAAACCAAAAGTGAAATCAACCAATAAAAAGTGTTATTTTCAAGTCACATGACCTGTTACGCTTACGTTACGCATCCCGCTACGCACCCGGAGCGCTTCCGGGTAGCTGCGCTTCGCGCCTCGGTTCGCGTTCCAGAACGCTTCCGGGTGCGCTAACGTGGCGCGTCATAAGACGCATTACGCGGTAAACGCGATACGTCGCGCTTACGCGACGCGTCACCATGTTGTTTTCTAACGCGGTAGTTGCGCTAACGGAACGTTTACCGGTTCGCGGACTGGGTCGCGGAACCAAATTGAGCTAACGGGAAGCTACCCGGTGCGCGGACCGGTAGCGAAACAAAAAATAATAATAAAAAAATATATATACATAAAAAAATTATATTAAAAACATATAAAATATATTTTTCCATTAAAATAAGAATACATTTTACAGCTTTTGATATTTGCTATTAAAAAACCATTGAAATTCACTGAAAAAACCATAGGTTATAGACCATATATAGTTAGGAAATAGCATTTACAAAACCTTAAAAATTCAATGAAAAAACCATAGGTTTTAGACCATATATAGTTAGGGATTAGCATTTACAAAACCTTATTTTACTCACACAAAACAATTGAAATTCGCATATATAGTTAGTTGCACTAACTATATATCGCGCACCCGCAATCCACTGTTGATGATGTCACATATTACATCATTCATGACATGGTCAGTGACATCACTGATGACATCACTGATGACAACTCAAATGACATCACTGATGACATCATTTGTGTGTTAATACGATGAACCTCTTCAGACTCTAATATAACCTTAGATACACTCAGTGTAAACAGACACTCACAGACTGTCATTCATCCATGGAGTTACTCATACACCTAGTCAATCATGCAAAGAATCAATGACACCTCCATTTCCTCAACTATACAGTTATACACACCTTACTTATTGAAACATATTCTGACACATATTTACTCTCTTATACAATCACTGATACAAGTTTTCAATGATCCATGCAGCCACTCACAAATTCACTGGCTCTGAAACAAAGTAATTTATATATGTCAACTCTCACATGTACTGTGTTTTACATATGTACTTACTTTGACATGTAGCACTGAGATATCCATTCACTCACCAATACAGTCATGCACACAGTCAACCACCCATACAGCTGTTTCCACATGGAGTTTTGAACCCATACATCTTGTGAATCAACTGTTCACACATCTTTGCACAGAGTCACACACCTCCCAGCCACCCACACACACACTCACTCTCCCATACAAATACTTGGGCAACCAATCAATTACCCATATAGTTACTCATATAGCTACTGATCAACACATGCAGCAGTTTACAGAACAACAGGCATAATGATGCATAAATTAAGACAGTTTAATCACTAACCCATGCACTCAGTGAGACACATTTAATCACTCTCTCATACAATCAGTCATGCACCTACTAAATCTTTCATCCAGACATTTATACATCCACTCATTCTTCAATATGTAAGACATATTTTAACTTTACAGAAACATACAGTCACTGGATGTTGTCATCAGTGATGTCATTTTATTTGTCATCAGTGATGTCTTCAGTGATGTCATCAGTGATGTCACTGACCATGTCATGAATGATGTAATATGTGACATCATCAGCAGTGGATTGCGGGTGCGCGATATATAGTTAGTGCAACTAACTATATATGCGAATTTCAATGGTTTTGTGTGAGTAAAATAAGGCTTTGTAAATGCTAATCTCTAACTATATATGGTCTATAACCTATGGTTTTTTCATTGAATATAAATGTATATATATATATATATATATATATATATATATATATATATATATATATATATATATATATATATATATATATATATATATATATATATATATATATATATATATATATATATATATATATATATATTACCTACTGGTGGTCGCCAGTAGGTATATATAGTTAGGATTTTTTCCTATGGGATTTTTGAAAATTCTATGTCTAATAACTTTGGCGTTTGTGGACGGAATTGACTGAAATTTTCAGGAAAATGGCACATTTTGTTTCTGAGCAGCCCCTGAAAATTTGGGGGGGTTTTGTCTAGGGGGGCCGAGAAAAAAGGTGGGTCCCAAAACGCGTTTTTAACATTGAGTTTTCCATAGGGCGGTTGGTCTCACTTTTAGCTCGAACAGCTGAATGGATTTGCACGAAACTTGGCAAAATTGTAGGGACTGTTAGCCAGATGTGCCTTTGCTAGGTCTCAATATATGTGCTCCAATGGATTTTGAGAAATTAACGTTTTAAAAAACAGATTTATCTGTGACAGCGTCCCGGGTAGCGCTCCGGTTCGCGTACTTTTCGCGTAACGGAACTTTGCGAAGCGAAGCTGATTGGCTCTCCGGTGTCTGTCAACATTCTAAACAGTCCGGAACGGCTGCCATCTTGTCTCTCGGTAGGATCGAGAGACAAGAGGAGGAGAAAAACGAAGGGGGAATTTAATGAAAGGGGGCAAGGTAGACCCCTCTTGACCCCCTAGGAATGATGTTGGGGTTATTAAAGGGTCCCGTGGGGCAAATAAAAAAAAATTGATTTTTCGCGGTAGAAGCGCTTCCCGGTACGCAAACCGGGTCGCAAACCTGTAGCGTAACGGGAATTCGCCATTTTGTGTTTCGTTTTAATTAAATCACAAGATGGAGGGAAAACAATGTGGGAAATGGGTATAAGGGGGCATGGGAGATGTATCCTGACCCCATATGTTTTCTGAGGGTGGCTGAGGAGGCTCATATATGTTGATACATGTCTTCCAGCGGCTGCGCTTGAGCAGAATTTTTTTTTGCTGCGTGACGTCAGTTAACGTTCGATTCGAAGGAAATCAGGAAGTGTTGACTGCCATTTTGTCACTGCGAGTAAATATATTGTTCATTTCAAAGCGTTGGAACATGGAAAAGGGAGAAGGTAGAGATTGTCTTGCTGCGTAGTTTTTCTCAGGGTGTGCAGTAAGGCCCCAGTTGTGCTTATACTCATGGTGGGGTCTTTGAACACTTTAGCAAATGATGATCCAAGCTGAGGCAAAGGAGGGTGTCAGTCGGGGGGGGAGCAATGGTGTAGTTTTCACTTTCATGTCTAAGTGTTAAAATCTGGTTTGCGATGTCAACATAATCGGCGCCACCTTGTCCCCACTCAGGCACGTACGCTCTAGCAAGCAGCAGCCATTTTGAAAGCGCTATGGCCCCTCTGCCCCTCGCCGGTCCCCAGCTCGTCTCCCTGGCGCTACGAACACCCCCCTCTCTGACCTCCCCCGTTCTCTCTGTGGAAAATAATCCGTATTGATAAACATTGTCTGCGCCATCTTGCTTTTTTTCCAATGCCACACTTTTGTCGTGCATGGCAGCCATTTTAGATGCCTTGACCAGACCCACTCTCTGCACGCCGCCGATCCTCAGCACGGCTCCCTACCCTCGCAAGCATCTCCCCCACGCACTGGTCACCCCCGCTCTCTCTCTCATGCATGGGCCATAAACCTCCCCCCATCTGCGCTGCTCTTCCCTGAGAATCACACCCCGTGCCCGCCCGACACCTCCCTTTCACCCTATTCACTACCGCACCCTCTGACACTCCTCTTCCTCTGTGTCCGATTGTCCAGGCCGGTCCCAGGCTATTACGTAGCCCTGCGGAAGTAGTTCATGGCCCCATCTGTAAAGATTCACCTCTCTTCAAAGGAGTTACAGTAGATCAAGGCCCCCACCCCGTGATATCCGTCACACCACACGCATTCCGGGAATCGGCGGAATGTCCTGCTGTTCCTACTATCTGATAATGATCCTGTATTGTGATTGGGGAGGGGATTCTCACTGTAAGGGTGTGTGGGACCGAGCCTGAAGCGGAAGATTCCAGGGATGCCTTTCTGTACATCAAAGTCTTCACAAGAATGTGTCACATTACAAATATATAGCACTCCAACAAAGTAGTAGGATTATAACACTTTAATAACTTATAAATATATACAACGCTCCAACAAAGTAAACACGTTAAAAAAAACATTTTAAACAACTATTTACATGGCAGCCTTCTGCAACATCCATCTCAAAGCATTCACCGTCCGTTTGACACTGTCCTTGCTCCTCCCTCCCCGGAGTAGCAACAATGGGATGCTTTGGCCTGTCTTTTAGTCGGCTTTGGGTTATAAAAAGCCTACAAAATCCGTCGGCCTGAGAGGCGTCGTCAGTAGCGGACCGTTGTGCGAATAGGCCGAAGGAAGCACAACGCGCCGAGATCCGGACGGCACCGAGGTGGTGTCCAGCAAGTTGCTGCACTGGTCTGGCCATCCTACAATGCTGCGCCGAAAAACGGCGTGGGGCGCCCCGTGGGAGGGGCGGCGCGAACGGGCCTCCCCCGCCTCCCCAGGTGGAGGCTCCTCAGCTGCAGTGGGGCGCCCCTTGGCATTTCAGTTGCCATCCAGCTGAGTTGCGCCCGCTCTTGCGGCACAGTGCCTCACCCGCCATCCAGCTGAGTTGCGCCCGCTCTTGCCGCTACAGTGTCTCACCCACCATCCAGTTGAATTGTGCCCACTCTTGCGGTGCAGCGATAGGCGGCTGCCACAGGACTCTCAAAATGGCGGCCGGCTCTTCGGATTTGGGCCTGGTCCACTAAAATGGCCCTGGGACACCTTGGAACTCGGACGTTTGCCTGCTAGGGCATGGGCCCCATTCCCGAAAGCGACCCCTCAGCCTTGAAGATTCTACAAAAGTCACTGGGGCCCCCGACTCCCGCAGGCTTCCGGTGGGGAGCGGCTGCCATGATTGCTTGCGGAATGGTCATGACGGAACCACGAGATGGTGGTGCTCTCATGCTGACGCCAGCTTCAGTCTGAAACATCCAGAAACACTGTAGACTACCAATTCGATCAGTTCCGGTGGAGCCCGAACGTGACCCGGTAGGGAAGAACTTGCCCTCCCCTCTTTTGACTGATGGTTCTTGTTGCCTATCTCTTCTGTTGTCATTTAATGGAACGTTTTTTGACTGCCGAAAGGGGTTCTGGTCCGACCGCTGAGTGGTGGAGACATTTTGACTATATCCTGGACCTGCCCGGCCTCGCCCAAAATGGCGCCGGTATAAATGGGACTCGCAACTCCTTGTTGTGTACTGGTTGCCCAGCCTTGATATCACGAGATACGTATGCAGTTTTGAAGCACATGGCGGGCGGGGACGGGTACTGAATGAACATTTGGACATCCCTATTGATATTAAGTTCTGATGTGTTATTGATTACTGTACTATTGAAAGTTCGAATTAACGTCACCCATGGTACTTGCCCGCAAATGTATATCTAGATAATTTTATTGTAACTGGCCCTGTCGTACTTTAATTATAAAATGTACGTCCACCGATTCCGCAACTGTTAGACACCTTAGTTCTTCCAACCTAATGGCCCGCCCGTTACGTTCTTCTACAGTGTAAATGTCCCCTCATCATATACGATTCCAGTTTGCTCTGTGGCCGGCCCACGTGGTTATAGGCCCGTATTTGTATACTGACATTTTCACAATAAAGGTTTTTAAAACAAAACATGGTAGTAGTACCTAGAATGGTAAAGTTTTGAATAATAGCCACTGTTTTCGAATCAGTAAAAGGCAAGTGAAATAAAGCAGCCCGATTACATGACGGTTAAAAGGTATAATACGCAGGAATGCTGTAAAGAAAAATGGTCAAGGGCTGTTGTGTTTTCCACTCCTGCAACATAAAGTGATCGATAAGAATCCGATATTCAGGCCTATCAGCGACTAAGACAGCAGGCCGAGCCTCTTTTGCTCAACGGCTCCCTCATGGGACGAAGAAACGCTGTTTTTCTCGAAATAGGAATATTTTACTTGCAGGACAGTTGTAAATTTCCCGGGAAAATACATTAGCCTGGAAAATTGTTAGTGATAAACTGTAAATGCATTTGGGTCCTTTGCTTTACAAGTCAGAGTGAGAAAAAAAAAGGTGGGGCTTTCATCATTTGGGAAAAAAAAAATGTTCTAAACCAATGAAAAGTGTTATTTTTAGGTCATATGACCAAGCCTTCCATCATTAGGAAACCAAAAGTAAAATAAACCAATGAAAAGTTTTATTAACAAGTCACATGACCTGTTATGCTTACGTTACGCGCTCCGCGCCGCGCTTCCGGGAAGCTGCGCTTCGCGCCTCACGCACCGGAACACTTCCGGGTGCGCTAACGCGGCGCGTCATATGACGTATTACGCGACAATGCAGTTCCAGACTATAATCAAAATGTCTCCACCAACCAGCGGTCGGAACAGAACCCCTTTCAGCAGTCCAAAAAGTTCTGTTAAATGACAACAGAAGGGACAGGCAACAAGAACCATCAGTCAAAGAGGGGAGGGCTAGTTCTTCTCTACTGGGTCACGTTGGGGCTCCACCGAAACTGATCAAATTGGTAGTCTACAGTGTTTCTGGATGTTTCAGACTGAAGCTGGCGTCAGCATGAGAACACCACCATCTCGTGGCTCCGTCGTGGCCATTCCGCGAGCAATCATGGCAGTCGCTCCCCACCGGAAGTCTGCGGGAGTCGGGGCCCCGGTGACTCTTGTAGAATCTAAAAGGCTGAGGGGACGCTTTTGGGAATGGGCCCATGCCCTAGCAGTCAAGCGTCCGAGTTCCAGGGTTGCCCTGAGCCATCCTTGCAGGCCAGGCCCAAGTCTGTGGAGCCGACCGCCATTTTGTGAGCTCTGTGGCAGCCGCCTGTCGCTGTACCGCAAGATTGGGTGCAATTCCGTTGGATGGCGAGTGAGACGCTGTAATAGCAAGAGCAGGCGCAATTCAGCTGGCCGAGCGAGGCACTGTGTCGCAAGAGCGGGCGCAAGTCAGCTGGTCGAGTGAAGCGCTGGGGTGTAGCTGAGAAACCTCCACCTGGGGAGGTGGGGGAGGCTCGTTCGCGCCGCCTCTCCCTTCTAGTGCACCCCACGCCGTCTCCTGGCGCAGGTATATGTGATGGTCGGACTAGGGCACCGCAGGACGTGTCTTCAGGTCAAAAGGATTGTGGGACAAGGTCCAGAATGGAAGAGTAACCAAAAGGCAAAAAATTCCGCCTGACCCCGGGAGCCGGCCGCCTATGTCAGGGGCGATCTCAGGCCACACCAGGGCAACAAGACTTGGGGAGGGGGCAGGAGCCAAGCGCCCCCTCCGAGTCCGCGCCACCACACCGCCCCTCGGGGGCCTCCGTCAAGCGGTTCAGGGAGGCACCGCATCACATTGCTTTCCAATGCAGTCAGGTCATCAAACAGCCCCCACTTACTTTGAGAATAGTGAAGCTGCAGCAGGTGCAAATGAGCTTCAGACAGTGTTACAAGCGCTGCTCGGAACACTCAAATATGGCACCCAACATCCAGGACTTATGCCATTTGTGCAAGGCAGTGACATCGAAGCATCTCAGGGACCAAGCAACATACCATATCCAGAGTCCTTCATACAGCCTCTGCCTTCCTTCTTACCTAGTTATGGTTCTTTCAGTCCCACTCCAGGCTTTTAGTCTGTGGATGGAAAACCATGAACCTACACTCACCTATGAAAATCTTACTATTGATGTTTGACTGAGGCCAAGGAGATCAGAGTGCATGTCTGTGTAAGGTGATGAACCTCTGGGGAGATGATGTTACGTTTAAACGTAGCCCCTGAGTGCTTAGTTCGCTTCTGTTCTCTGTCACTGTTGTTGATTTTGAGCCCCAAATACAAAGGCTTGTTGTTGCTTGTGAATCCCCAAGTGTATATTTGCCCATACTGATCCATCTCGTAGGCCACAGAGTAGTCGGGGAGAAATCCCGGGAATGGCGGCATGCATTTGGATCGATGTTGCAGCAGGCTGCCATGTAAATAGTTATTCAATAAAACGTTTTACCCTGTTACTTTGCTGGTGTGTTGTATATATTTATAATATTTGCATAGGGTTTGTCATTATTTTGGGCGGGGTGGGCGGCGGAGCCGAGCTGTCTTGCAGCCATCATGGTGTCGAGCTGAGTTCCTCTCACTAGTTTCGTATTTCTCATGAGGGGTTGTTCCTAATGTTTCTATTTTAGCGAGGTCAAAAAGAGATCCCATTAGTGGCCTACTGATTTTGCTTGATTCCTTTTGTTTTTTTAACGATTTTTCACTATCTGCAAAGACTAAACAGAGTATTGCGACTCTGTGCTTGTTTGTAAATAGAGAATGAACCAAAGAGAACCAATTCTAAAACAGTAAATGCTTGGATAACAATCAATCAAATGGAGAGGGAAGCAGGCACGACGTATTACAACGGGGGCAAAGGCCTGCGTTCCCTACCCTTCACTATCTGCAAAGAGAGAATACTCCTAAAAGAAAAGAGGGGGGGGGCAGCGTTCAAAGCACATCAGCGTGCATAAACACGAAAATGTTTTTACCTACCACGTACTTCACATTTTAAAGCTTTTGATATTTGCTATTAAAAAAACATTGAAATTCACTGAAAAAAACCATAGGTTATAGACCATATATAGTTAGGAATTAGCATTTACAAAACCTTGAAAATTCACTGAAAAAACCATGGGTTATAGACCATATATAGTTAGGAATTAGCATTTACAAAACCTTATTTTACTCCCTCAAGACCATTGAAATTTCATATATAGTTAGTTGCACTAACTATATGTCGCGCACCCGCAATCCACTGCTGATAATGTCACATATTACATCATTCATGACATGGTCAGTGACATCACTGATGACAGCACTGATGACATCTCAAATGACATCACTGATGACATCACTGATGACATCTCAAATGACATCACTGATGACATCTCAAATTACATCACTGATGACATCACTGATGACATAACAAATGACATCACTGATGACATCTCATTTGATATCAATGGTCACATCACTGATGATATCATTCATGTGACAATACAATGCATCTCCTCACACTTTAATATAACCTCTGTTACATCAAGTGTAAAATACAGAATATAATTTTTTAAACCATTGACACACCAATACTAGTTACTACATACGCACTCACTGATTTCTATGTCTACACACACATTCACTCATTCACCCATGCAATCATTCATACATACAATCACTCATCTTTACAACACTATCATATGCACTCATACACCTATACAGACACTCACACTCTGACCCTCATCCATGGAGTTACTCACACACCTAGTCAGTCCTGTAAAGAATCAATCACACTTCCATTTTCTAATCAATACAGTTAAACATAGAGTACCTTACATTTTCAAGCATATACTAACACATACTTACTCTCTTATACAATCATTGATACAAGAACACATTGATCTGCACATAGTCACACATCTCCCAGCCAGCCACACACACACTCAGTCTCCCATACAAATACTTGGACAATCAATCAATAACCCATATAGTTACTTATATAGCTACTGATCAACACATGCAGCAGTTTACAGAACAACAGACATAATGATGCACAAATGAAGACAGTTTAGTCACTAACCCATGCACTCAGTGAGACACATTTAATCACTCACTCACTCATACAGTCAGTCATGCACCTACTAAATCCTTCATCCAGACACTTATACATCCACTCATTCTTCAATATGTAAGACATATTTTAACTTTACAGAAACAGACAGTCACTGGATGTTGTCATCAGTGTTGTCATCAGTGATGTCATTTGAGATGTCATCAGTGATGTCATCAGTGATGTCACTGACCATGTCATGAATGATGTAATATGTGACATCATCAGCAGTGGATTGCGGGTGCGCGATATATAGTTAGTGCAACTAACTATATATGAAATTTCAATGGTTTTGTGTGAGTAAAATAAGGTTTTGTTAAATGCTAATTCCTAACTATATATGGTCTATAACCCATGGTTTTTTCAGGGAATATATATATATATGTGTGTGTGTTTGACTTGGGCCTTTTTGGCAGGTTCACCCCTTAACTTTTTGCATTTAGTCTCTGCCATGGTGGTAGTGATTTTAGGCCTCTGCGCACGTTAGCACTGTGGCCCAGTGTAAAGTGTGTGCGCACTCTGAGTGTGTGTGCTGAGAAGGCCTGCCCTCCCATAGGAATGCATGGGGGATATGTGTATCCATGGTAGTTCCTGATGTGTGAGGAGGGGAGGGTCCAGTTTGGTGTGTGCGAACTCGTGAGATTAAATGCTGCGCGATGATGTGTGCAGATTTATTGTGTCTAGTGTAGAAGTCCCACTTTTAGAAGTTGGAATGTCTGTGCAGTGAATGTGAATTGACTGTCTGGTTTGTGATTAGCTGGAGCTGGCCGGTGTGCCTGGCTCCAGTAGACAGGCTGGGGCAGCCCAGTGGGGAATAGAGAGATTTACATCCAGATGGGAGGGAGGAGTGCACCTGGGACCTGAATAGGGCTGGGCCTACCCTTCACAATGCTGGCTCCACCCCCTGTGGTGTGTCTGATGTCCCTGGCCTGTCTTGTGAATAGGGAGAGGGGCTGGGCAAAACAAAGTGCTCAAGAACCAGTTGCATCTGGTTCTCCCCTTGCCTACACTGCTAAGACAAAGGATTTGTGTGTATAAAAGAGGGGGAGTGACCCCAAGTAAATGTTCTTGTCTTGGACTGGAATCTGCCAGGGGCGTGCTGCTGTTGGAGCTCAGGGGAAGGCTTGCCTCCCTGGGCTCTGCCCAGCCCCTGGATGCCTGGAGGACATATTGGGACCCTTCTGCGTTGCCTAGGATGACTGGGGGGATTTGCTTTTCAGGGAGCTGTCTGCTCTATTTCCTGGCCCTAGAAACCTTGGACTTTATTTACTTTGGCCCTGAGAAGGCTGCCTCGCTTTAAAAGCACCTGGCTCCTTTTGCAGTATGGGAGCGCTGTGCTGCCTTTCTTTTAATTTCCCCCACTGGTGTTTGCAGAAAGCATAGGGTTAATTGGCACCATCTGTCTGCTCCCCCTGTTAGTGGCCGTGAAGAGACTGGGGGATGCTAGTGCCCTGATCACCGGCGCCGGCCCGTGAGCTGTGATTGCGTTTTCTTTCCACTTATCTGGCTATTACCTGGCAGGTGCCCACCCTGCATTATGCCTGTGGTCTTTCATGTTTTTACCCTCATGGGTACCTACCCCGCGACTTTGCCCAGCCTTTTGATTTAAACTTGCACGGGTGCCCACCCCGTGTCTCACCACCGCGGCATGAGCCGCGAGAAAACCTCCCCCTGGGCCGCTGCGGAGCGTGACCCGGAAGTAGAAGATGGGGCGGGGCCTGGCGAATCCTTCCTTCCGCTTCCCCCGGCCTGAGGAAGCTGTGCAGCACCTCGCCGGTCTCCCAAACAAGGAGGGACGGAGCAGGATCTGACGCTGGGCTCCTGCAATGAGGACGGAGCCCAGCATGCTGGCCTGGTGACACCGCCTCGCAAAGGGGAGCAGCCTGGCCAGAGCGGGCCCGCCATTGCGGGACGCTCCATCACCCAGGGCACGATTCCCTCAGGACCCGTGTGACTCCATGGGGGCAGGACTATTTTTAGTGCCGGTACCTCGCCAAGCCTAGGGCGGCCCGGATGGCAGCGGGCCGCCCCCACATTGCCTAAAGTTTTTCAGAGCCCTCGTGTGGCTCTCCGAAGGGCACATTATTGATTCACAGAGCAAGGGGCTTGGGACCTATGTGATTTAGAGCCCGTGCTGGCTCCACCCTGTGTACTGCAAGAGCCTAGATGGCTTAAATGTTCTGCATGTTTGTGTTCTGAGCCTAGATGGCTCCAGCCCTAACCTACCCCAATATTTTAGCACCAGTGTGCTCCACAGTGTTTGGGGGCAATTTTTTTAAAGGGCCCCTGAGAGCCCATGCTGCATTTTGCTGATTCCCAGCTGCCCAGCAAGTAGTGGGCAGCTGCACCGTTTAGGTTCATCTTTCTTTTAGGGAGACATATATTTTTAACCCAGGAGTGAGACACACTCCTTCACCCCTACCTTGCCCTGCACAGCTGTGCAGCACTTAGTGCCAGCTGCAACGTTTAGGCCTTCATTGAACTTCCCAGCTGCCCAGCAAGTAGTGGGTAGCTGCCACGTTTAAGTTTGCGCCAAGTGCGCCCCGTGACTGTCGCTGCTTAGGCACCAGCCCTGACTTTTGGGCAGAGGGCATTTGAGCCCCTTATAGATGGCCAATTGGCCCAGGGAGGTTATTTATGGCGCAAGGTCCTAATGTCATTTTTATATGTACTAGGAAATGTAATGTTTTTAGTATGATTTCTGCACCTTGATTTATGCTATAGATGTGCTTTTATAATTCTTAGGTTTTACCTACTGTTTTACTTCTCTACTATGGTCTAGGTTTGATTTATTCCCTACTGCAGGTTATGTGATTAAGTGTATTTCCTGATGTTTAGGAGATAATGATTTATGCTATTTTAGCTTATGAGGTTGGCGCAGAATGGAGTTTTCGCCTTATGTGTTACTTTGCCTGTTCTGATTTATGTTACAGGTCGACGCTGAGTATAGTGTCTGCCAGTGAGTACTGGCTGTGTTCTAAGTTCATATATATACTTACTTTTACTATTGCTGAAGTGGATCAGCAACTGCGCGGACGAACTCGCCCCTCTGAGGACCCCGCCCAGCAGACCCGGCAGCAAGAGAGCCCCATGGTTCACCGACGAACTCAAGAGCTCTAAGAAGAACTGCCGAGCCCTCGAGAAAATCTGGAGAAGGGAACCAACACCGGACAACATGACCACCCTCAAGCTTGCCACCCGGAAGCACCACCAACTGATCCGCGCCACCAAGAAAACTGCATTCAAGGACCGGCTGGACAACAACGCACACAACTGCAAGGAACTCTTCAACATCGTGAAAGAGCTCTCCAACCCCAACGCCGGAAACAACGACATCACCCCATCGCAAGACCTCTGCAACTCCCTCGCCTCCTACTTCCACAACAAGATCGCGGACATACACAACAGCTTCAGCATTCAACTGACGCACGCCACGACCGCAGCAACGCCGCCCACCACCACCCTCCGCGCCTGGACTCCGATCAGCACCGAAGACACCGTCCGCATGAAGAACTCCATCCACTCCGAATCCCCGACCGACCCCTGCCCTCACCACGTCTTCAACAAGGCCGACGCTGTCATCGCACCCCACCTGCGGGACATCATCAACACCTCCTTCGACACCGCCACCTTCCCGGAGAGCTGGAAGCACGTCGAACTCAGCGCTCTACTAAAGAAACCAACAGCGGACCCCACCGAACTCAAGAATTACCGCCCCATCTCGCTCCTCCCGTTTCCAGCCAAAGTCATCGAGAAGACCGTCAACAAACAGCTGGCCGCCTTCCTCGAGACGAATGGATCCCTCGACCCCTCACAGTCTGGCTTCCGAGTCAACCACAGCACCGAGACCGCCCTCATCGCTGCCACCGATGACATCCGAGCCCTGATGGACAACGGAGAAACAGCGGCCCTCATCCTCCTAGACCTCTCCGCGGCATTCGACACTGTCTGCCACCGCACCCTAGTGCAGCGCCTCAGAAACGTCGGAATCCAGGAGAAGGCACTGGAATGGATCATCTCCTTCCTCGACGGAAGAACACAGAGAGTCCGTTTACCACCGTACAAGTCAGAGGCCACCGAAGTCATCTGCGGCGTCCCTCAAGGATCCTCGCTGAGCCCCACTCTCTTCAACGTCTACATGAGCCCCCTCGCGGCCATCGCACGCCAACGCAACCTCAACATCATCTCCTACGCGACGACACCCAGCTGATCCTCTCCCTGACCAACGACCCCGCCGCCGCCAGAGCCAACCTTCACGAAGGGATGAAAGATGTAGCCGAGTGGATGACGACCAGCCGCCTGAAACTGAACTCAGACAAGACGGAAGTCCTCATCCTGGGCTCCTCGCCCTCCGCCTGGGACGACTCCTGGTGGCCCCCCGCCCTGGGCACCGCACCCAAACTGACAGACCACGCACGCAACCTGGGCTATATCCTGTACTCCTCCCTCTCCATGACCAGACAAGTCAACGCCGTCTCCTCGTCGTCCTTCAACATCCTGCGCATGCTACGGAAGATCTTCCGGTGGATCCCCACCGAGACCAGGAAGACGGTCACCTTGGCCCTCGTCACCAGCCGACTGGACTACGGCAACGCCCTCTACGCCGGAACCACCGCCAAGCTCCAGAAGAGACTCCAGCGGATCCAGAACGCCTCAGCCAGACTCATCCTCGACATCCCACAAAACAGCCACATCTCCGGACATCTGAGAGACCTGCATTGGCTCCCCGTCAACAAAAGAATCACCTTCCGCCTCCTCACCCACGCGCACAAAGCCCTACACGATCAAGGCCCGAGCTACCTCAACAACCGCATCAACTTCTACGCTCCCAAACGCCACCTCCGATCAGCCAGTCACGCCCTCGCCGCCGTCCCCCGCATCCGAAGAACGACAACAGGAGGAAGGTCCTTCTCCTACCTGGCCGCCAAGACCTGGAACTCCCTCCCGACCGACCTGCGCCTGACCCAAGACCACCTCTCCTTCAGGAAGAAGCTCAAGACCTGGCTGTTCGAGCAGTAGCAGCAACCCCCCCCCCCCCAAGCGCCTTGAGACCCTCCGGGTAAGTAGTGCGCTCTATAAATGTCTTTGATTGATTGATTGATTGATTCTTTACCAAGTGCTAAGTCTGACAGTGGCCCACGTGGCCCTGTCATGTGTAAATAATCCCTTGTAAATATTGCCCGTGCCAGTTGGCACAGTGTACATTGTGTGATTACTATCTGATGTGTTTTTATTATAATACAAAGGCTATTTTTATATAGCCTTGTGTGGAGTTCCTTTTGTGGTGTGCCTAGTGTGTTGTTACTGTGTGTGTTGTGCAAATGCTTTATACATCACCACCAAGATAAACCTAGCTGCTCGTGCCAAGCTACCAAGGGGGTGAGCAGGGGTTATCTTTGGCGTGTAACTCCCTTTCCCTGACTAGAGTGGTGGTCTCTGCCTGGCTTTGGCGCAAGCCTTAGCCAACCAGAGATCCCCATTTCTAACAATATATATATAGTTATATTACCTACTGGCGGTCGCCAGTAGGTAGTTATAGTTACAACCTAGTTTCCATAGGGAAAGCATTTTTTGATTTGCTAATAGCTTTAGCGTCGTTGATGAATCTATGCCAAATTTTCCCCCCAAAAAGTCTATCCAGGTCATCTCCTATTCTAAAACTTTGGAGGTGATTCGTCAAGTGAGGGCTGAGAAAAAAGGGGGGTCCCAAAACGCGTTTTCCCCATGTTAATTTCCATAGGAAATTTTGCGACGAGCTACAGCCTGAACTGCTGAACGGAATTACCCCAAATTTGGCAGAAAGGTAGAGCTTGGTTCAGAAAGCGACCTTTTCTTTAAATGGTGTAAATCCATTCAGTAGTTGCTGAGAAATAAAAAAATAAGAGTGAAAAAATCTATTTTCCATAGAAAACTTTGTGCAAGGCTACAGCGGAAACTACTGAACGGAATTACCCCAAATTTGGCAGAAACGTAGTGCTTGGATCAGAAAGCGACTTCTTTTTAAATGGTGTAAATCCGTTCAGTACTTTTGGAGAACATTTAAAAATAAATGTTTCGATATCTGGGCAGAGCCTAAGTCCCGAGCACGAGCTTCTCTGTGATTGGCTGCCAACACTCCAAACCAGGAAGTGTTGGCAGCCATCTTGTCACACTGTAGAAGCGTGTCACCAGAAAACTGAGAAACAAAGATATAAAACAAGAGAAGGGGGCAGGGTAGAAACACCCTGACCCCCCAGGCCTGCTTAGGGAGTCCCAGAAGGACCCCCAGGGCCAAGAAAATTGACGCAATTTGCGCTGGGGTCTAGGGTTCTCAGGTTTTATTTTAATGAGGCCCCTGGGTGGGCTAGGTCCCGGGGGTATTTCTTAAAAAAATAAAGCTGGGGCTCACTGGGTCCCCCGTAGTCCCGGGGCTTTACTTATTTTGGGAGAGGGTTTCAGTAGGCTGTGGAAATTATATTGGGAAAAGAACAATGCACCATATTGCGGCCTTCCTTTAATATAATGCAGAATTACACCAAGCTGGGCTTGTTCGGCTGTTGGTCCCGCCCGTGTTCAGCCTACTTATTTCACGCCCGTCTCTACTGGGTTTTTTAGTCCTTGTTGTTTTTTCCCTGAATTGTGCTGCATGTTTCTTCTTCTGGTCATGGTGCAGGGAGATTCCCTCGGTGGGGGCAGGTTCGATCTCCCAGGCTCCTGCTGTGGCTGTTTCCTTACAGTCCTTCCACGACATGATCCAGACTGCGGTGGCTGCTGCCAGAAGGAACTTGTACTCTAGGTGAATGTTATTTATAGGTTTATATCTGTTTTTGATTCCTGGTCTGGACCTTGGTTAAGATTGGTCTTGATTTTCCCCCTTATGCCTAGTGATATCGGTCCTGCGTCTCTGCATAGTGTATGTATTGCACTTTAGGTGTTTGTGCTTTCTGTGTGTTGTTCCTCGACGTACGACTTTAGTTGCAATATGTCCTTGCATTTCTTGCCTGCTGGTCATTCCTACCAATTTTTATTGTGCGTATTGGTGTTTTGTGACGCAGCATCGAGAAGCCATGCATCCACTGTGCCGTGCACTTCATGATGCAGCATTGGGCCCTTCTCCATCTTTCTTTATTCAAAGGTTGCATGATGGGTTCCATTGGGTAGTAATTTGCAATTTGTTGAGGTGCTCTTTGATTGCCATTATTGTACATTCTGGTGGTGACCCGTGCTTCGAATATTTGCCCTTTGGGGTGTGTGCTCCTGTCCTGGTGTTTTACTGGCGTTTAGGGGTCTATCTCGGGGCCACGGATTCATTTAGCTTGCTGTGTTTGTTCCTGGCTTTGTCTTCCCTTCTGGGCTTTGGGCCTGTGGTCCTTTTGTCCTTTGTACTCCTGCTCCCACCTGCTCTCCATTGTTGTGTGAGGTTTGTCCCAGTCAGTCCCTGGTTGGACGTCCTCCAAGGGTTTCCCAGGGATGTTGGCCGCTACATGGCTGATGGGGGCGGGCTGCGGTTGGCACCTGTCCGTCCATCTCTGGGCTGCTTCGGTAGTCTCCGGGTGGGCTCCTGCTTCTGTTTCTGCTCCCAGTGGGCTTGCCTTTTTTCTTGTCCAGGGCCATGGCTGTGGCTCCTTCTTCTGATTTCTGGCTCAGCAACCCACTCCTGCGCCCCCATCCTGACCGTGCTACTCCTCGCTTCTTGGGGGTTGGGGCTCTGTTGGGGCCTTCTGTTGCCTCTCCTCCCACCTGGGTGGCCTATGTCACAGTTCCTTGGTCCTGACTTCTGCCGGGCCACTCTGTTTTTCACCGGTTGTCAGTTATTGGGCTCCCCTGCACCTGTCTGAAGTGCTGTTGTTCTTTGGTTGGTCTACTACCTTTGGGTGGTAACTGCTTGGTAGGGCCAGGGGTTCGGGGCACACCTCTGTTGGGGTGTGTGTTTTGGTGTTTTCTTGCGGGATTGCTTATTGTCTGTCTCGCTGGTCCTTCTCCGGCGGGTCTGTTCCTCTGGTTCCAGTTTCCCGGTGGGGTATTGGTGTTTTCCCCATGCTGTTTCTGGTTTTCCAGTTTTTGGTTGCCTTCCTCCTTGAGCTTGTCCCCCTTCGGCTGGTTTTGTGTGGCTCACAGCTGTTCGTGTTGGGGTTGTGTGCCTTAGTGGGGGCTTCCACAGGCAGTGTTGTGGGTGTCTTTGTGCCTTGTTGACAGGCGACGCTTCTCCGGTTTTGTACCTTGTGGATCCTCCCCGTCCAGTTAGTCTCGATGCTTCTGGGCCTTCCTGGGTTCCGGTTAATTCCTGGCTTCCCCAGTTCCCGTGAGTGTCCCTTCTCTTGCCCCAGCGACTCCCTTCTCGCCCTGTCTACTGGTGCAGCTGGTCGTCTTTCTGTTTTGGTATCCCCTTCCCGGGTGTTGACGGCCCTTGCCGTCCTGTGGGGCGTGCTTGGGTTCCTGGTCCGTACTGGTTCGGTTGGTACAACTGATGGCGGGTTTCCCTTCTGGCTTCTGTTGGCCGTTCCTTGGTTTGCCTGGGATTTGCCCCTGCCCTAAAGGAGGCTTCATGTTGCTGACTGGACAGTTCACTTGCCTCATTCTCCAGGGGGTTGCTGGGCCTCCGGCCATACCACCAGGACAGCATCTGTTCTTGTCTGTCTCAGATGTTAAGCAGGATCATGCCTGTTTTGTACCTGATTGAGAGGCCACCTGGTAATACCAGGTGCTGTTGTCTTATGTTTGCCCCTTTGGATTTTTGGCACGATTGTGCTGTCCTTGACTGGGTTACTTGTTCCAGTTTGAGTCACCAGTGGGGGCTCTATCTACTTTCTCGATCCTGGCTCCCGGCTTTGCGCTTTCCTCTGGTCCCTTTTGCTTACGGGAGGTCTGAGCTTGTCTAGCCTGAATGGAGCATTTGTCCTGTTGGTGGTTCTCAACTGGGTGCTTCTCCCTTGGTTTCTGCTGCTGCGAGTGTTGGACCATGGAGATATGGTTCGATGGTAAGTATTGTGCTTCTGGGGGCTCTGGCTTGCATTGGCCAAGGGTTTGTCTCCTGCCACTGCTTCGAATTTTCCCAAGGTGGTGTTTGTACAAACGGTGCTTGCACTTGTCTGGGGATGCTGGGATTTCCCAGTTCTCCTTCCCTGGGCGGGGCCCTGCGCTTCCTGTGTGGAATTTGCATCCTCTTCTTCTTTGTCCCTGGTTTTTGGGTGCTGGGGCCTGCTAGCTCTGGTTTGCTCCCTGGAGGTGTTGACGTTGCTCGGGCTCATCTCACCCAGCTCTTCTGTTCTTCTCTCCTTTGGTGTGTTTCTGCCTGTGGCTTTTACAGACTGTACGCTCCTGTTCCTGTCGGCTCTTTGTTGTTCGGCTGGGTCGGACCTGGCTGTTGGCTGGCTGTGCAACTCCTAGGTGCTCGCTTCGGTGGCTCGCTTCCTGCATGTGGAACGGTGCTGGGATGGTTTGCTTGGTTCCTGAGCGGGGCAATCTTGCTCCTCTGTGCAGCGTTCCCCTCCCTTTTGGGTTCTATATGTTTTCTTGTACGTGGGACCTCTGGTGAACATTTGCTCCTTTTCTGGTGGCTTGGCCTTGGGCCTGGTCCCTTCCACTTCAGGCTCCGTGGGCGGCCTTGTGGGCTTTCCGCTTTTTGCTGTTGGCTTATTGGGTTCTCTTGATGGCTGGGTCTCTGCGGAGTAATTTCCTGTGGCTTTCTGTGTCTGTTTTGCCTTGTACCTGCCTGGGTTCTCTCCTTGGTATCACGCTCCCTTCCAGAGGTTTCTTTGCGCGACTGGAGTCCATATCCCGCCTTTTTATCTCCTTGCTGGTGGGGTTTTGGTGACCTTTGTTTTTTTGGTTGTTCCGTTGGCGTGCTGGGTTCCTTTCTGCACCTCTATCCGTTCTTGCAGCTCCTTCCAGTCTGTTTTTATTGCGTCTGGTTCCGCTGCTTCGGTCCTCTGATGGTTTCGGCTCTCTCGCAGTTGGATGGTCCACCGTGTGGTGTTGCTGTGTTTCTGTTGGACTGCGTCTCTTTTCTGCTTTGGCATTTTGTTGGGTCGCTGTGGTGGGGATGCCCTCTGTTTCTTTGGCTCCGCAGTCTGGGCTTTTGCTCCGCTCTTGCTTTTGGCTGTCCGTTGGGCGGTCTTGGTGTGTTTGGACCGACTTGCTGCTTTCTGTTCTGGGGCATGTTTGTTATTGCTTTTGGCTCCATTCGGTCTGGTTCCGTGCCTTCTCTGTCCTCCTTCGGTCATTGGTTCAGGCAGATTTTCTGGCGGCCTTATGAGTCTCGGGGGTACGAGTTTTCGGCCCTCCCGATGTCTCTCTTTACCGGGCTGGTTCTTCCTGCTTGTGGTTACCTCTCTCCTGGGTGGTCTTTCTACTCGTCTGGTCTTTTGGGTTTGCCTGCTTCGTTGGCTTCCCCTTCGGGTCCGTTGGTTTCTTGTGAGTTTCTATCAAGCCGCTTGGCTTTGGTATGTGCTCACATCATTGACCATGTGGCGAGGAAGAATTACGAGGAGGAAATGCCCAGGTTACTTACTAGTAATCTTCATTACTCTGAGTATAGTCTTCCTCGCCACATGAGTTCCCACCTCTCCCTCTCTGTCTGGCTATCGGCTTCATGTTCATGCTTGGTAGTTTCAGGCTAAAGGCTTGGACCTGCCCTCCTCGTATAGAGGTCAGGGGTGATAGGGGTCGACCATGTTGGGAAGGGATGTAAGGCATGGGAGGGTAACATTTCCTTTAAAGGGTTTTGGTGGGGAACTGAAGCTCACTTCGTTAATCATGTGGCGAGGAAGACTATTCTCGGAGTAATGAAGATTACCGGTAAGTAACTGGGGCATTACTCACAGGATCCATCTCACTCCTGTCATGTGTCCTTGACTAATGCAGCCTGTTAGATTTTCAGGAGTGTGCTCTCTTGTGCATTTAGCATGTTTGTCTCCATTTTGTAATAAGCACGCTGGCAACAGAGCTCTTCAGAAGTATCAAGCACTCACCTTCATGTTTAGGGGTTTAGCAAAGCTCTGACATTGCTTCGCTTCTAGTTTAATCTCTAGAGACCCCACGTAACACCCCAAGAGACCTTGGCCACAGGAAGTGAAAGCAAATTTTCAGGTGAATAAATGTAATTCTCAAATCTAAAACATGTTTAAAGGGCTTACACATTTGTTCTCTTATCTTTCGCATAATGTTTCATACCAAGTTGTATAAAGCTGACTGCAACTTTTCATCCATAACAGAAATAACCCTGAGCGTAGGACCACGCTACGCTCACGGTGCGTGCGTTGTTTGCGCAACTACACGCTACGCGAATTGCACGTAGCACAGGGCAAAAACACGTAGCGTAGCATAGTGGGCATTTTTTGCTTGCTCATGGTCCTCAATGTGAAGTTGGTGACCCTGATTGATCAAAATAGCATCCCAGCAAGACTTTTTCCTCGTTTCGTTCAGCAACATCAAGTTGTCGATCACAAGCGTGGAAAATAAACCTCCTGGTGAGATTCTCAACACGAAGAGGTCAGGTTTCTCATTGCGAGTGGTCGCATATGTTCGCAACCGCTCGCGATGAGAAACTTCCAGTCCGTGTTGAGAAAGCTGCCGCTCGAGTACAAATCTACTCGAGCAGCAGAAAACAACTGCTTGCACTGTGCAAGATACGGTTAGCAATGATCCGCACAGTGCGGACAAGCATCCATCACTGTGCAATCAGTGCAAACAGCATTTTCCCTACCGCACTACTCAGTTCGCTTAGCTACGCGTAGCTTGCGTTGTGCGAAGTGCACTTCGCGTAGCTACACGTAGCGCTACTACACAAGCTACGCCCTGGGTTAAACATAAACATAACAGGATATTTGTAGAGTGTATTTTGACAGATGACTTTCTATTCACCCAAGCATGCATTTTTTTCTTCTCATTCGCTACTTTTCACTTTCTCCAGTCCATTCACTCCCAATTTCCCTGACTTGCCTCTTTGTACAACCTAAGTCATATGCATAAACTCAACCATTATTTTGTAACGGTTTTCTCATATGAATGACCAGATATCTTGGCTTTAGAACTGCTTGTTGCTACAGGATATATACCCAGAAATTATTTCTTTATGCACACACCCAGTACCACTTCAGTGACATGCGTCTGGCACCTTCTTATCTGTCCGCAAAAAGTTCCCCAGCTGTGGCAGATCCAAGCCATATGTAAAAAGCTTGCCCCTTCTTCTCCACACCTCCCTCACGTGGCCTGCCAATCAGGGTAAATCCATGCCAGTCTCTGGTGGGATCAGGTATGTTTCATGAGGAAGTGACACTGGATCAATTTAAAGTGGGCATTAGGAGAAATACCCTTGACCTGTTCACAAGCTGTCTCTAATCCCATGTCAAATAGGGTCTCTAGGTACTCCTTCAACCAACTAATATATAGCCTTCTCTGTGTTTCCCACTCTGTCTTCTACTAACGCTGCATATAACCATGTAATCTACCTCTTATAGCTCCTAAATCAAGGAATTGTTAAATTATAACAAGCTCTTACAGAGTCATAGGGAATGTATAGCATATTCCATGAATTATATGTACTATCATAGCATATTGTAAACATTGCCCCCGGCCTATTCCAAAAAATTCCTGGCTCTGTACAAAAGACATGAATCTACTTTTTAAGTATAGGCGGTCAATGTGTTACAGCCTTCCTCCAACCAGCTTTTGAATGAAATATCCAGTTATATGATCTCAAAAGGTTGAAGTGCCCAGAGGACCTCTGTAAAACCCTCACTACCCCTCCACACCACAACTCCCCCATCTGTTGCACCAAGTATTGCAACTCATGAGCTATTCCTTTCCTCCTCAAAGGCATTTCCGATAAAGTGTGTCCTCCGCTCTTTCTCATCAGTAGTGATTTATCCCAACTTGGGCCCTCTAAGCAATACTTCATGTGCTGTAATTGAGCATCCCGAGTAATATAAGAATAGGTCAGGTATCCCTAGTTTGCCCTTCAGTCAGGGCCGGTTTAGTGTGTCCAACGTTACTCTACCCCTCTCGAGGCCATCTAATTCGCGAAAGATGGCCATGGGTATTAAACACACTTTGCAGAATACATAAACAGCTCAGCAGAAATACCATCTTAGCTATTGAGATTTGGTGCATGATGGATAAAGTGAAAGTCTTCCACACTCCCACCACTCTGCCCAAGTTCCAAGCACATTGTTCCCCTGGATTGCTAGAGATCCAGCCCTCAAATACTTGAATACATTAGGCTCCAACATCAGGCCTCAATCCATGGATTGGGCACCTGATTCCCTTCCCAATCTACCCAGGTGGGAGAGACTTGATTTGGACTGATTACTCTTCAATCCTGATATTTTACTGTACCCCTCATGTTCGTCTAGCACACATGGAGCTGATTACTGTGGGCCCCTTAGATATACCAGCACATCAATGATGTATAAGGACAAAGAGTATAGGTGGGCAACCACTGGGGATCCTCATGTTACCATGCTCTCTTGTAGACTTGAAGTAAGTGTCTCAACTGCCAACACAGATATCAAAGTCAAGAGAGGGCACCCATGTCTGGTTTCCCTCTCCAAGTTCCATGTGTTCGAGCTCACACTTCCCATCTGTAGTATAGCAGTTAAATCTAAAAATATTAATTTCACCTAACCAATACACTTAGGGCTCAACTCCATGCACCCAACTCCAGAACGAGGTAGTTCCAGCTCTCCATGTCAAATGTACATTTGCAATCTAGAGTTGCCAGTACATAGTCGTGCTCCGATTCTGCAAGAGCCTGCATGATGTGTGGGAGTCATCTTATGTTATACACTGACTTTTACCTACTATGAAACCTGTTTGGTTCTCATGTGTATGGGAATCAAGGAAACTCAGCAATCGATTAGCCAAAGCCTTACTAAGCACCTTGACATCCATATTTATCAAGGATATTTGTCTAGATGCTGGCACCCTGGAGCATTCTTTGCCCTCTTTTTAGACCTGAACAATCACTGCTTCCTTCAGCATAGGAGGAAGTCAACCCATCTCCTTGGCCTCCTCAAAGACTGCTAAAATGTATCCAGAAGCAGCCCTGGCATTTCCTGGTACAGGTCCACAAGTATGCCATCGGAACCCTTCTTTGTCATTCCCGCTAATGCCTCCTTCTGTTGCTATAGCCCTACTGGAGCTTCCAAATTCTCATTCTGTGCCGCTGCTAGTTTCATGAGTTTTACTCTTCCCATATAAGCTCTTATTTCTTGATCGTATAATCATTTATACCACGTGCTAAAGACAGTTTATGATTTTTATCTTTTGGAAAATAAATCTATTTGTACAACTAAGTTTTGGCCCATATTACGTCATGTCTTTTGACAGATCCGAGAGTTTGACAGGCAATTTTTAACTTTCAACTTTGGCCACAGCAGCGGGGGGACTGCAAGCAAAGCCTGCTCTTCTCCTCAGGAGGGTTGACTCCAACTCCCAGCAGAAGTAGCACACCAACGCGCATAAAAGACACCCGCTGGCCCGCAGCGCTGTGTAGTGCAATTTTTAACTTTGAACTTTGGCCACAGCAGCAGGGACACTGGGAAGGAAACCTGCTCTTATCCTCAGGAGGGGTGACTCGAACTCCTAGCAGATGTAGCGTGCCGACATGCATAAAAGACACACGCCGGCCTGTGGCGCTGTGCAGTGCAATTGTTTACTTTCAACTTTGGCCACAGCAGCGGGGGGACTGCAAGCGAAGCCTGCTCTTCTCCCCAGGAGTGGTGACCCCAACTCTCTGGAGACGTAGTGCCCCGACAAGCATAAAAGACACACGCCGGACCGCAGCACGGGATGCACCCAGGAGAAGCCCGGGCCAAGGGCTGGACCATCCACTCCTTTCGGAGGCTGTGCTGCCCCCCCTAACATTTGTTTGCCGGGACAGCGAAGTTAAAAGGTACTGTTGATTCCACGTTTGTTCTGGAGGCCCCATTTTTTGGCTAGCTTTAGATTGTTTGCATGACATTTCCGGTAAATGCTCATTCAGGTCTAAAATGAGTAAAAAGAGGGACTACAAAGAAAAGCAAGGGTGTGGGCCTGCTGGAACCCTGGATGCCTTCTTAACAAGGGCTGAATCTGTCCTTGCTCACGAAATTGAGCTAAGAGATAGCAGGCTTTCCTTGAATTCAATTATTGCTCAAAAACACTCTTCTCTAGGAGGGCGAGTCCTAGGTGTTGATCCCCCGATTTCTGAGCAATCCATTAGTGAGCTCGCCATAGCCGTAGCTCCAATGTCAAGTTCGTCTTCGCCCATTGATATTACATCTTACCGCTGTATAGCTACTGAGGAGCAGTTAGTGTCCCTCCAATAGGAGAATAGTAACCCAGAGCCACAACTAGGAAGAGAAAGAGAGGTGGACCTTTGAAGGAAAAAACTTTGAAATGGGTTTGCACAGAGAAAAGTACTGGGAACAAGGAGTTGGATTTAGAGCTTCCCTTACACTCAAGATCTACGACAACTACAAGGTCTAAGGATATTATTAAGCGACCCCATTTGGTGAATGATCATGTTCATGATTCTGACTTGTTGAAAAGAACAAAAACAATGGTGACAGTACTTTTAAATTCCATATTGTATAAACTAACACAAATTGAGGAAAAGTTATCTTCCATGGAGGCCTTTCGCTTACTGAAGCAAGCCCAACCAAATACTACTGAGCTAACTGAGGAAGCGAGGATGACCGCTCAGCCAGGTGGGGCGCCCTCTGTGGTAATTGATAACTCGGGCAGTTATGTCCCTCAACAATTTATAAGGTTGGCCACTGACTCAGCGGTTCTAGCTCGAGAATCAGCTAAAATTGTGATATCTGTTGTACATAATAATCACCCTCAGAATCTGACCCAAACCACCTTAGGTGCACCCACTCACATCCAGGGTTGTATCCGGTCGCATGGCGAAACTCATGGATTTAATGGCAATGCGAACACTTATTTTCCTTCATCTCATCCCTTAGGTTTACTCCCTCCGGTCTCCCGGCAACTGATACTTTCCATGCCCAACCCTCTATAAACTCTGATCTTTTAGAGGGAGGAGCTCTAGCTTCTCGTTTTAGAAGGGGGGTTCCTCACCACTTACCAGAGGCTGTGAATCCTAAGAAAGGTTAGATCTCCCACCAGCAGTCTGCCGGTATGTCATAGTCCTAGCAAATGTACCAGAACTGAACGCTAATCAAATAGAGTCAACTGAGCAGTTAATCCATAAAGCCCTGCATTGGTTTTTTAAGTCCATAGGGGATCATTTCAATGTATACAGACATATTATTATGGCTAGGAGGGTTAACTAGGTAGGAAGAGCTCCCAAAACTATCAAAGGTGATTGTAATATTTAAGATTTTAATAACCATCACATAGTGGGTGACTTATTAACTACTATGCTACCAAGCATCCCATCCTTTTATTCTGAAATTTGCACACTTCCGTTGGGTTTCTTTTATAAACCTGATACCTCACCGACCCCATTTTATAGAGTAACTAACGTCCGGAAGCCCTTAAGTCTTCATCCCAACCAGTCTCTTCTCCCTTCTGTTTTACCCTTACCTCTCAGTAATAGATTCATTGTACTGGAAGGAATGCCTGTATGTGTTTAACTGGATGAGCAGAACCTAACAGCTAACGGTGCTGATGATATAGCATTGCAAAATGGGTCATCTATGGTCTCTGTTCATTCTGTCATTTCTCAACCACAACAAAGTACGCAGATAGCCAGTCCGAATTTGTCCAAGACATTAACAGATCTAGAGAATACCTCAGGATCTGTTTCGGTAATTTTTTGGAATATAGGTGGGTACAATCAAAAAAAGTCTAATGTGGAAAGGTTGTCTTTGTTAACAACTAAGGGGCAGATTTATGATGGCCTTGCGCCGCAATTGCGTCACTTTATTTGACGCAACTGCGGCGCAAACAATGCACCCTATTTACAACGTGACGCATCTAGGAGATGCGTTACGTTGTAAAGCACTGCGACATAAGGAGGCGTTCCTGCGCAGGGGGGGGGGCGTTCCTGTGCAGGAACGCCTCCTGAAAGTGGCTGAGTGAAATCTATGAGATTTCACTCAGTCACTTTCAGGGCAATGCTGCGTCAAAACCCTGCGCCTGCTTGAAGCAGGCGTAGGTCTTGACACAGCATTGTGCAGATGGTGTACCCCCAAGCCTTGCTGGAGCTGCGTCGAGCTTGCGACGCCACTCCAGCAATGCTCCACATTTCCGGCACAGATGCGTCACGCATCTGTGCCGTTTTTGCACCATGGTGCGCCGCATTATAAATGCGGCGCACCATGGGTGGCGGAGCTGTGGCGCACTGTGGCGCACGTTAACTGGCGCATCCCTGGGGATGCGCCAGTTAACATAAATCTGCCCCTTAAGATATAATATGCCTACAAGAGACATGGGAAATTGACCTGATATACCTGAATGGGTATTGTACATTTCATACTCCTGCTATACCATCATCAGCTGGTCATGCAAAGGGTGGCTTACTGACCCTACTTTCCAATACTTTCCCTTTAAAAGTTAAGTCCTATCTATATACAGTCTAAGAAAACTTTATTTGGTTATTATAACCATAAAGAAAAATACTGAAGATAAAAATAATTGATTAAAAATAGTTACAACATTTTTAAAATTGGATTACGTATAAAAACATTTCTGAGAAATATATTTTTTTACAATTCATGTGATGACTTCCAACTCATTTGTAGCCTATCTCAGTTTTGTATTGTCCACTATTCGCAGGAGATTGTGAATCCAGGTGAGTATCTTAACCCCTCAACAGATTAAAATAGTTGATTTCCCCCCGCCAGCAAGTTATGGTTTTCCTACAAGTACGTATATTGAGTTCTTTTAAAATTGGTTTTAAAAGTCTCATTCTTCCTTTTTTCACTATGGGACAGACACACATCAAGTGACATAAAGATTCGGTATGATATCTGCAAAAACGGCAAGTTGCCTTTTGGAATTTTCCTTTCCATGATAGCCGCAAATCCTTGGTTTCATATTCTCCAAATCGATACAGCATAAAACTCCTTTTTAGGAACTATCAAAAATGTGTCACTAAGTAGGCTTGCATTTTTTGTTTGACATAAGAGTTTATAACTAACCAGGAGTGTTTTACCAATATTCTTTTGTCTTCAAAAAGGGACGGATTTTTTGCAGCACTATTGCACTCTTCATTGAATGCCGCCCTTTCCATCTTACTATCCCATGCCTCTTGTATGTCTAATGCATGATTGTAAGTATTCGCCCCATGACAGTGATTTTCTCAAATCAAACTGTGTTTTTATTTCGGTCCACCAAATTTTGCTTAGTGAACCAGGATCTGCGGAACAAAGTTTCCAGCATAGTTTTACAAAAACTGATTGACTCTGGAATTCCTGATTTTGTTGACCGAATTCCAGATGAATCTGTGCTGGCAATGCACTTTTCGGAAGGTTGAAAACAGCTTTATACACCTTTACCTGAAGTTCATTTAATTCTTCAAATTCCCAGCCATGCCATATTTCCAAACCATATGCGAGTGCGGTAAGCAGTTGCGAGGCCATTACTTTCAAGAGTTGACTGTATGAACGACAACTCAGTTTTTGTTTCAATTGTTAGCAAAGATTAATGTTTGGTCCTTTGCTTTTATTGCTCTTTTCTGTACAGTGAAAGACATATCTTGGCCCGAAGTAATCCTCAAATTCTTATATGTACTGACTTCCTCTATTTGTTCGTTTTTGGCAAACCAAGTGAATTTTAATCAATTAGGTCCTGCTAATTGCACAACTTTTGTTTTTTTCTTATTTATCTCTAATCCTTGCTGGTCAAAGTATGTAATCAGGTGGTTAATGACACTTTGTAAGCTGATCAAAGTTTGGCTTAAGACCACAATATAGTCTGCATATTGCAGATACTGTATGTGGTCTTCTGCCAACTTTGAAGAAAGATCATTTACGTTAGACAAAAAGCTTACAAGTCTGCTAGGTACAAATTAAAGAGGCTTGGGGCCAAAACGCAACCCTGTTTCAGGCCATTGTAAATATTTATTTTGGAGGGTACAATACTACCATCTCCCAACTTCACCCTAGCCCAAGTTTCGTTGTGGAGGGCTACAATGGCATTGATTAGTTGTTGCAGAAGTCCCCATTCTTTTAGTTTCATCCAGAGTCGTTCTCTTGGGACTCTGTCAAAAGGAGATTTTAGATCTATAAAACACGCAAAAAGTCTTGTGTTCTTTTGTACAGCTTTTCCCGTGAGAATTGCTAACGTGGCTAGATTCATATTTGTGCCCATTCCTGTTTTGAAACCAGTTTGATTTTTGGGGATTATACCTTTTAACTCTGTCCATGATTGTAGCTCTTGCAAAATGCAAGATGCACAGAGTTTTGCCTCCACATTCATCAGGGCGACAAGCATATGATTTCCGGGCTCTTTATTACTTCCGTTCTTAGATGGGGTGAAATATACTCCCTTTCCACAATTGTAGAGTATTATTTTGAGAGAACAAATGATTAAATAATGGCATGAGGTAATTGGCCCAAAAATCTGGATCTTGCTTGAAAAGTGCATTCGGAAGGCCATTTGGCCCAGCTGCGCCCTCCTTTTTCAGTTTTCTCATTACTTCTTTTAGTTGTGTGCTATTGGCTCCCACTCAAATGCCACTCAAATTCCACCAGTTCGTCTCCCACGGGGATCACTGGGGGGCACTGGGCCTCGCTGGACTTCCTGCTGCCTTCCTGTATCTCACTGTAACCTGTAGCCTCTCACCACTCGCGGCTCCCATTAAGGTTCAACTCCAGAACCGCGGTTCTTGGTGAGTGTTTGCGGGTCGCAGTATTAAGCCCCCGCTCGCTGGTGTCAGAGCCGGTGCTACCTGCAACCTTCAGCGAAACCTCCCAAAGCGGCTTTGCGGTTCAGTACTCAAACCGCGCTTCAAAATGGTTTGCGGTACTCGGTCCTCCGCTGTCTCCGCTGCTTGCAGCACTCTCGCTCTTGCTCTGAAACTCTGGAATTCTCACGAAAAGCAGGACTGGAATCTCTACCTTCCTCGTTCGGAGTCAAAAACAACAGAGCTCTGTCTCCTCTCCTGGTCCAGCCAGCTCCTCTAACGTCAGTCAGCCACCACTCACCACCCAGTCAGGAACAGGCCGGAAGCTCTTAGCTGTTAGTAGGGCTGGGGCATGGTCACGCATTCATTTCACGGGGTGCTGACTCTGCCGCTGCCTCCTGTCTCTTGTCTCCCGATAGTAAATCTTTTCCTGATTCCCTGACTCCCGACTCCTGGCAAACACCTTTCTAAATACATCACCATATCATCATATTATTTTTTTAATGTAATTTAATTGCAGGTTTCTAAGGCGCTAGAATTGACTCCCGAAGGAGTATCTCTGTGCAATAGACCGCTGGGGAACCCGTCCTGGCTTTCCCTGTGATATGGTCCCTACTGGGTATCTCCAAGGTGAAACCAGGCATCCCCGGTGTATGTGGGGGGCCGTTGTGGAGATGAGGCAAGCTAATGCCCAGAGTTGCCGAGTGTGATCCCTGGTTAGAGTAGGCACTGAGGTGAGAATTATCGAGGCCGCTGACCCTGGTCCACGACCCTGCTGCGTCGGGAATTGAACCCTGGTCCCGGGCCGTCCTCTGCTGCCGGGTCTGCCGCCTCTAACCAGTGAGCCAGACCACTCTAGAGTATTGTGTTGACCAATATTGGTTACTTATTAAATGTTCATAATAACAACTTTGGTAACAACCATGCAGAGGTTTTGGCTGCTTGGAGAAAGTATGTGCTAATTAAACCCTGTGATATAATCTGGCTTGGGGATTTTAATGCTCATCCTTGTGATAAGACTAATATAAGGTCTGTGACTGGTGGACGATGACGGGTAATATGTTCCCCATTTTAGTCACACTGAGTATGTTAACAGCCTAAATAGATTATTAATTATAAATAATATTGTGTTTCTAAATACCTCTGAAGTTTTAACTGGTCAGCTAGGATTCACTTTTTTTTTAGTTGTTCCCTCTCCTCTATGCTGGATTATTTCCTGGTCTCTTATCCCAGAAGGAAGCTTTTTTCCCAATTTGAGACTCATTTTTACGCTTTTAGTAACCACGCTGCAATAACTTTTCTTTTCCCCTCCTTTATGAAAAGGGAATCCTCTCTTAAACTTCATATTAAACCAGTAATTATAAGGGAGAATGGGATTGTTTTGATGTGGGAGAGAATTGATGTTGTGAAGTTTCTGAGCAACATAGTCTTTAATCGAAGAGCAGAGGTAGAGGTATGCCTAGAGCCTGTATTTGATGATTGAATGGTCACAGCATTCGAGCTGATTTTACTGGAAGTTAAAAACAATTTAATTTGTTTTGTACGCAATGGGCATTTCAAGAAATCTAATTGGTTTGATGAGGATTGTGAAAAATCACTTAAAAATCTTCACATGGCCTTAAAGTCTAAACCTCGCAACCTACCTTTGGACAAGTCATTACAATAGGCTTATAAAAAAGCAAGGATATCAAGGCTGAAAGCCCTAATAGAAGATTGGTGGGACAATCTGCAAAAGGCTACACTATTAAAAAGCTCACAGTCTTTTGGGTCTGTAATTAATGCATCTTTTCTAAGAGACGAGCAGTGCATGTCTATAGACACCTATGTTGAACAGGAGGAATGGGTTACACATTTTGAAGGTCTATTTGGAACCAATGAGAAGGCAATTACCCAGCTTACCCCCACAAGCCTAGTTGGTATAGGAGGTAGTGCCCAGTTCACACTGGAAGAAATCAAATATGCTCTAAATCAGTGCAAATGTGTGAAGGTACTGGGACCTGATGGTGTCCCAATTGATTTTTTTTAGATAATCAAGAAATCTGGGCCCCGCTTTTAACCAATGTATTTAAGAAAATTACCCAAATAGGTGTTCCTCCTTCATGGAGGATGACTGTAAATGTTCCTATCTATAAAAAGGGGGATAAGACAATTCCAAAAATGATAGGCCTAAATCTTTGATAGACTCCACTGCAAATGGGCTGGTTGCTTTTAAATAGACCTGAGGAATGGGCTCTTGAGAAGAATATTATAATGAAAACACAAGGAGCTGATGGATGGAGTGCTGACATTTTTCAGACACTCATTCCCACTCACAGATCTGGGTTGAATCATCATCATCATCATCATTCCAAGCTGTGGAATACACTACCACTCCACATCAAAACAGCCCCTACGCTGCTCAAGTTCAGAAAGAACCTTAAAACATGGCTGTTCTCTGCCTAATTCCCCCTCATCGCAAGAAGTGAGTTCTGTAACGATAGCGCCGAGACACCCGTACGGGTATTTGCGCGCTTTAAAAATTGCATAAAATAAATAAATAAATAAATAAATGATGGACGGAGTGCTGAAACTTTTCAGACACTCCCACCAGTCACAGATCTGGGTTGAATCCATCACCATTCTTTAGCTCACTTTGCCACCTCAGTTCAGACCCAGCCATATGCAAATCAGTCTTGACCCTGTGCCTCATGGGAACAGTCCAGCCCAATCTGCCAAGCCAATGCATCACTGAACTGGAAACAAGCATCCTTGGACCGGTTTCTGGATAACATCCTTCATCAGCCAGGCTAGCTTGAATCCAGTGGTAAAGTGGGCAAGGGACCCACGTCTGGGCATACCCTGCCAACTTAGGGTGAACAAAGCAAACACAAGGAGATTATGTACGGAGTGCTGAAACTTTTCAGACACTCACCTCCAGTCACAGATCTGGGTTGAATCCATCATCATTCTTTAGCTCACTTTGCCACCTCAGTCCAGACCCAGCCATATGCAAATCAGTATTGACTCTGTGCCTCATGGGAACGATCCAGCTGGAACGGCCAAGCCAAGTCTTCACTGAACCAGAAACAAGCATCTTGGGACCAGTTTCTGGGTAACACCCTTCATCAGCCAGGCAAGCTTGAATCTAGTGGCAAAGTGAGCAAGGGACCCAGGTCTGGGCATACCTTGCCAACTTAGATCCTACAACCTGCTGGTCTATTTCTAAGAAAGATTTGAAAAATCATTTGTTATCTAGATTACAGGCAAGGAGGGAGACTTCTAACCTCAAGCTGTTGACAGTTAGAGTATTCCTGGTGGTCCCGAGCATAATTTAACTGATGTGAACCCAATTTATCTAACGTTCGTCACTAATCTACAACATAGATATATTTTGGTGAGATTTCGACTAAACTATATCCTCTTGATGTTGGGTCTCCCTCGTAATATCTATGCAATTTCTGAGCTGCCATTTTGCACATGTGATGAACTATCCATTCAGAATGATCTGCACTTCTTGTTTTTTTGTGAATTTTATTGTGAAGTAAGAAAAAGGTTTATTGTCCCCCTCATTTGTAAAAAGAATTTTAGGCAGTGTTGTGTGGCTCTTTATTACCTGCAGTTATTACCCGACCCTTTTACATGTTTTTCTTTGGCGTCTTCTTTTTATCTGCTCTAAAAAAGAGAAAATCAATTCGCCAATCCGATATGGTATGCAACTGTTACCACGGGTTTTTTACAACGCATACCATTACAACGGATACTATTACAACGCAGGTCATTTTACAACGGATACCTTTACATCGCATTACACTACAACGCACATACTATTACAACGCATACCATTACATCGTAAGTATAATTATAGGTAAGTTTATCTTTTTTTATAAACATTGGGTTTTGGGTACAGGGGTATTTTTAGGTTTTAGGGTTGGGTTTGGGTTTTGGGGTACAGGGGTATTTTTAGGTTTTAGAGCTGGGTTTGGGTTTTGGGGTACAGGGATATTTTTAGGTATTAGGGCTGGGTTTGGGTTTTGGGGTACAGGGGTATTTTTAGGTTTTAGGGCTGGGTTTGGGTTTTGGGGTACAGGGGTATTTTTAGGTTTTAGGGTTGGGTTTGGGTTTTGGGGTACACAGGTATTTTTAGGTTTTAGGGCTGGGTTTGGGTTTTGGGGTACAGGGGTATTTTTAGGTTTTAGGGCTGGGTTTGGGTTTTGGGGTACAGGGGTATTTTTAGGTTTTAGGGCTGGGTTTGGGTTTTGGGGGACAGGGGTATTTTTAGGTTTTAGGGTTGGGTTTGGGTTTTGGGGTACAGGGGTATTTTTAGGTTTTAGGGTTGGGTTTGAATTTTGGGGTACAGGGGTATTTTTAGGTTTTAGGGTTGGGTTTGGGTTTTGGGGTACAGGGGTATTTTTAGGTTTAAGGGTTGGGTTTGGGTTTTGGGGTACAGGGGTATTTTTAGGTTTTAGGGTTGGGTTTGGGTTTTGTGGTACAGGGGTATTTTTAGGTTTTAGGGTTGGGTTTGGGTTTTGGGGTACAGGGGTATTTTTAGGTTTTAGGGTTGGGTTTGGGTTTTGGGGTACAGGGGTATTTTTAGGTTTTAGGGCTGGGTTTGGGTTTTGGGGTAGAGGGGTATTTTTAACCTATTTTTACAAATTAAAAAATTAAAATTAATTTAATTAATAATTTTATTAAAATAATATATAACAAATAATTAAATAAATAATACATTAATAAATATTTACAACATATTTTAAAATTATATATTATTATCATATACTTACCTATACTTACGTTATAATGGTATGCGTTGTAATAGTATGTGCGTTGTAGTGTTTTGCGTTGTAATGGTATCCGTTGTAAAATGACCTGCGTTGTAAAAAATCCGTTGTAATGGTGTGCGTGCTAAAAGTACGCATTGTAACATCATACATCCATCTGATATACATCGGGGAACTTTAACTGAATTGTGTAAAAAATTGTGTGTATATATGATTTATCTTTCCTGTTTATTTCTAAATTAGGATGAATGTTTTTTAAATGTTTTTATTTCGTGGTAATTTTGCTATAACTTTTGTAATGTAAACCTATTGCAATAATGAAAAATGTTTTATTCGTAGAACACTTTTTATGCGACCATTGTGTTGGCAAAATAAAGTTATTCCTGGCATGACAGGGATTTGGCAAAATATTTAGATGAAATATTCCCTCATGAGGAACTAGAACAAAAGGGATATTTATATATTTTCATCTTTCTATATACAACTATTTATATATCTCATCATTTAAGCTAATGAATAACGACAGACTCAGTTTCTCTATTACTTTACTTTTATTCTATTTTCTTTGAAAGCATGTGTAATGGTCAAACAAAGATACAGCATTGAATCTGAATTCCTATGCAAAGTTACAAAATCAGGAAATTACAATAACATCTCATTTAAGGAGCATGAGTTGTGTGGATAGTGTAAGAGACAAAAGAGCATCTTATAAAGATCAACACAAATACAGAAATGTATACGAACCTATGAGACTATAGCACAGCGTGCTAATAGCTCAAAGGCTAACCCTCTGGCACGAAGATAAGCTGGGCCGCTCCTCACAAAGTATGAGGGATAAAGTTAAAGAGTCAGCTTGCAGACAGCAACAGCCAAAGGAACCCAAGGAAACAGCTCACAGCTCACAAACCTCTCCCACTAAACCTCCAAAAGAACACCCAGCCTCAAGTATCTATCACCAATAGTTATACCCTAATATTAATCAGTTCAGGCTCATTCTTGTAACAAAATCGGAAAAGTCTTTCTCCCATTGGTTTATCAGCATAGGGCATAAAGTCACACCACTTCCGTTGCTCCTTCCTTTCAAACGTCCATTGTTTTAGTTGTATGCACCTTCAGCAGAGGCAATCAAATCTCCTTCCTCAACACACGCATATTCGGATGCAATTCGAAACATTTTACCAGCAAAGTTTATCGCAAGAATACACCTTTCCTTGGACTGTATGAAGCATCGTAGATTCACGGGACATGTAGCAGCCATCCGAGAATAAAGAACACAATAGCTCTAAAAGAATACATCTCATTTTCTATATTTCTACATTTTAGAAGGAAAATTAACCCTAACGCCAATGTTGAGTCCTTGTAAAACGTGCAGTTTTCGCTAGGAGAAATGAACAATTTTTAGTCATTGATTCAAAAATAAAAATTCCCTTACATTAATTATTTTGAAATCTTTCATTAGTCTGTATAAACACAATGATTTTAAACTATTATTCTGTAATTAATATTAATTTATATAATATCGATAAACAATGCGCATTTCTTTTTCATTTTTTTGCTCATGGTACAGACATCCTTTTTGGCCTTCTTAAGCACAATGTCATTTTCCTCCCTTATCTTATTTATTTTTCCAAACCATATGTTAATATTTTCGATTAATTTTAAACTTTGTTAATAACTCAAACCATGGAAGGTTTACTCTGAGCAGGTTTTATTTACGCAAAACCCTGCTCCGTCACCCCCATTGCCTTGAGACCCTTACGTGTGGGCGATGTGCTTTACAAGTCACTTGATTGGTTGATTGATTGATTGATGTTAATTAAGCCATCCCATGCTGTCACCTCCCTTCATCCCCCTATTGTAATATTATATGTGAATGTGGTTTCTCGCATTTCAGCAGACAGGCAAAAAGGTGGCCCAATTTCGCCCCATTCCTGAACAATCTGTGTCTATGTATGTATGTATGTGTGTATTTAGGTAGCTCGGCCCATGTATCTTACATCTTCCTCTTTGTCTCCAATACCTGTTGCGCACATACAGGGTCAGCAACTGTCCTGCATTCTAGGTCCACCCGCACTGTTTGCTTATCAACTCGATTTTTCTCTAATTGTCCAGGAACCCTAAGAACGTTAAATTATATTTAACAGTTTACTCTGTGTAACTTTCTTAAAAATAAATATTGAATAGCACAAGCTTAAAGAAAGTTCCTCATGCCAAAAAGACAATAAAACTAGACATCTCAGCTTATGGTATTTGTTATTTGACATTTTATTCTGTATTGAGGCAAATGTATTTATCGCACACTCTTTCTGTATTTTTCCTTATTCATTTTCTGTTTTTGAAAAATACAGACTTTAACATCAGTAGGTACTTACACATGTTTGATCCATAAATATACCCTAATGCTTGGATACCGCTGGGATTTTAGTACAACATTTATTCATATGCAATTTAATGATGCACTTATTTGAAGGCTTTCGTGTTGCAGTACAAGTGACAGTACACATCGCTATACCATTCTATCCCTTTTTAACCACCCTGAACAATCCATTTTGACAATCAGGAGAGTTACTCAAGAGAATATCAAGTTTTATTTTTTTCACTTTCAAAATATATACAGAGTATGAAACAGATTGCTTTGAGTCTGTATTTATGCGTCAAAAGAGTGGTAAAACAAAACGTCATTTAAATGCCATAGTTTTGTTCGCGGGGTGACTGGCCGCGGGGGCTTGTGAAAGTGGTGGAGCAAAACAACTGGCACCTAATGCATTGTGCGAGTAATGCCAGTCATAAAGGAGTAGGAGGGCACCTAGGGGCTCACATTTTAAAAAGTGTTAAGAATACGAACTCTTCTGAAGGGATAGCTGTGTTTCCCATCCCATGCTCCTCTGGGGAGAAGAAGGGAAGGCTGTAGATTTTAAAGCAAGCTAATGCTTGACACACCCTTTCAATTCTCGCAGCTGATGACCTGCCTGATTTATGGCGTAAACAGCATCTGCAAGTCGAAAGTAAGCAGTATTAAGTTTCACAGGAGTGTTAACTCTGGGATTGGACAACAAAAACCAAAGAAACATCAAACGTCCCTGACTGCATCATAAGTTACTACTCAGCGAAAACTACATAAGCCTTACCAGGCACAGAGTTGTCCTCCACATGAGCCAATCAATAGGGCTTTGAAGCAGCTGAGCAAGAAAAATTAGGAAGCTTGATTTCTTTCCATGATAGTGAAGCTAATTGTGGTCAAATGCACTCTATTGGATTCTGGATGGCAAAAATACATTAACTGTCAAGCACACTGTCATCTTTAACCCCTTAAGTGCTGCCGTCGGCCAACGGTCGTCGCGAGCACTACCTTGCCAGTGCTGCGCACGACCGTTGGCCGACGGGCCAGCATTCGTTCAGCCCTGGGCGCTGAACGTTCGACGCTCCTATGAGGTTAAACACTATGGCCTTATTGTAAGTTTCGGGGTCTGACTGTCCGAACACGGCAGCCGACAAGAGACAGCACCACCAGTGGTCTATAGACCGTCGTATTACAAGTTTACTGCGGTGACTGCGATGTGGCTGCGGAGATTTTGAAGCAGTGGTGATTATTTTTCCACATGTATCGATGCCTGAGTGAGCATTTCAACTGCATATTTGTCAAATGCACAATTATGCATGATACATGTGGAAAAATACCAGCCTACCCATTATCAGGGCCAGGCCCATATGTAGGCAGTCTAGGCAATGGATGTATGGTACAAAAAGCACTCACCTGTACATCACCACAAACAGGGTTTTAATCCTCGGAGTGAAAATGCTGCTGTGAAAGGGGGACCTTAAGAAAGGGATCCACGTGGAACTCTGGCCGAAAGGACAAGAAGGGGGTGAACACGCACCCCAAATCTTTAGTCTTCACCAACTTGAAGCTGCTGGTCTCACCGGTGCAGTCCACTCATGGAAATGCCAACTCATAAAACGTATGGCGGTAAAACTTCCCTCTGCCGCCCTATGGCAGCTGCCTTTCTCTGACCGTCGACCCTGACGGTCTGCGGTGTGCTGATGGTGTCGATGGTTCAGCCACAGTCTTACCAAATGCAATCCACACAACTCGTAATAGGGCTGTCAGACTGCCGAGCTTGAGCCACCTAGACCACATACGTGGGTATTGTGCACCATGGACCACCAAACTTGTAATAAGGCTCAAAACTGAGTCTGCGGTATGGGAAAATCTAACGAGAAACGTGAAAATGGGTGAATAACTAGTGACGCAGGCTGCATGCAGGAGCATTCAACCATTCTTCTTTACATCAACGCTACACATCACTAAAGCCCACTTCTCCTCGTCAGGAATTCAGAGCTGTCACAATGTAAGCCCTCTGTAATGGTGTCAACACTTGATATACGTCCATATGTGCAGTATCGGCCACCATTACCTGGCTGCCTGACCCTACTTTGGGTCCGAAGCAGGGAGCCACGCCCTGATATATTGATCTAAGTATGTTTTAAAAGACGGAGTCAAACATTAAAGAAGCCTGCAGATCAGAGGAGCGGAGCCCCAACAATCAAATGCACCAGACACTACTGGTGACTGTGGGACAGATTGGCAGACTCCTTTCCAAAAAAGATAAAGGACAGTTGGCACAAGGCTCTATACAAATTGTGTGTTCTTGGGGGTGGGGGGGGGATTTCCATAAGCAGCGATCATGTGTTTTATCAGCTGCAGAGCTCTGAGTTATTATAGCCTTACAGCCCGCCGTAGAGGGCTATACCAGCTATTAAAGGCCCTCTCCAGCGTTAGAGGCCCCGAGCCGAAGGCAAGGGCCTTTAACAAGGGAGAGGGACTTTAATAGTGGTATAGCCCATCTACGAAGGGCTATAAGGCTATTAGAACATTCTGTCACTAGAGGACAGAATGTTCTAACAAAAAAAATAAAGCCTTTTGGGAGCGTGATGGGATTGGAATCCCCTCAGGTTCCCTGAAGCCTTTGTTCACAGCCAGAGCTGTGAACAAAGAAACATTGGAATGTTGGAGCTGCAGGCTTATACCAGCCATTATAAGCCCAGAGCACTCCATTGTTTTCAATGGAGCTCCCAACATTCCAATGTTCTAATATCCATTATAATATAAGACGATTTGGCATTATCAACAACAGTGCCCTGAGTGGGCCTGGGAACTAACGAGAGTGATCTTGAGTGATATTAAGAGCAGAACAGAGCTCCTGTAGTGTGTCCAGTGTTCTCAATGGGAGCAAACAGTTTTTGATGGGACAAAAAAGGTTCTCGAGTGGCAGTGAGGAATAAAGCCTATGATGAAATGCTGAGAATTGAAAAAACTAAATAAGTCCCTGAGGCCCCCGTCAAGTCCTTCTTTAAAACATATCATAACTTGTGAAAATCAATTGCGACCCAACTGTCGCTCTGTTAGTACTGATCGGTAGTTGTTTCTGATGACTATGGTTAGCACTAATGGATTGTTTAGATGGAGAATCTGCTCACCATTAATGTTCACAAATAATATAGCTTTGTGAAATATAGCTGTGCATTGTTTTGCAAAATCCTTTTGGGGACCATGCCATCCCCTGCACACAAACAGACACGTTCGTTTTTGCTCATTTGTTCATTCACTAATACTCAGCATTTTCAAAAGGGATAAGATGATCATAGCCTAATGCTATAAGCCAGCATCTCCTCTCTGAAATTGTTCCAGTACCACTGCTACATTTGCAAGTGTGCTTAATTTGTACCCTTCGTTGCTCATGATGGACACTTGTACTCATTTCTGGAGATCGGGGATTACCTTTCATCATCAAACCTTGGCAAGAGAAAGACAGGAAAAAGCAGAAAGAAGTTGAGATGGAGGTTAAAAAAAGCTAGGAAAACAAGAAATCAAGGAAGAAAACAAACTTGAAAGAGTGAAATACTGATTACAGGAAGTGTACGGTGAGAGAGTAAAGCTGCAAGACGTAGAATCAAGATTAGGCAAGCTTGGGGCCTCATTTATGAGGCCTTGCGTCAGTTTTGCACTTCCGATGCGTAATACATGCCTCCTATTGCCCACTATTTACAAAGTGACGCATCTAAGCAGATGCGTCACTTTGTAACCCCCTGCGCTACATTATACCTGCGTCAGGTATAATGTATGCAGGGGGGGAGTTCCCCCGCAAAAAGCCTCGTAGAAGTGATGCAGTGAAATCTATGAGATTTCACTGCGTCACTTCTAGGACACCGTTGCGCCTGCCTCACAGCAGTTGTAAGACTGACGCAGGCCCTTTCACATGGGGCCTGGCCCCATGTGAAAGGACGTATTGCTGGAGTTGCGTTACTTTTGTGACACACTCCAGCAATGCGTCACTTTTGCGCCTACAGATACGTCAGAAATACTGACGTATCTGTAACTCCTTGCGACATGATGCGTCATATTATAAATATGACGCATCAATCATGTCCCAAGGACTGCGCACTGAGAAATGACGCATCGCTGCTTTCACACAGCGATGCGTCATTTCTCATAAATGAGGCCTGTTCTGCAGCACTGGCGGTGGGCTGCTAAGAAAAACCTTGGACTCCTACCAGTATTTTTTTTACACAAATTAGTCACTGGTTTTTACCCATTTTTGGCAGACTTATTGTACTTTAAATCAATCAGAGCGCAAATGCAATTTAGATAGAATTTATTTAAAAGAGAGTACTAGGATCAATATGTTGTGATATTTTAAAGAATCACAAGCGTTCTGTCGCCTAATTACCCTGGTCTAATATACCTTTGCTATGTTTACTTAAGGCCATTTTTATTACGTGGGGCTTTTAAATGTGCTTTCTGAGCTGTCGGCACCTTGCTAGTCAAGAATTGCTAAGAAAATGATATCTTATTTTAAGGCTGTATTTGCGTATTTAAAAAATGTATAATTTGGAAAAATGTGTATTTGTTTCATACATTTCGTTTTGCATAAGGTTTTAATACTCAAGTGTACATGAAGACGGAAACAAATTGAAAACTGATCATTGCTCCCATTCCAGTTATGACCCCTTGCATAATATGGCATCAATAGCCACAGTGAGTATTCCCGCGGCATATAATGGTCATTTCTGGCAAACCGTGACCATCTCTGACATACGAATTCCCATATCTGACATCTTGTGGCCAAGCCTGGCATCAGGAGGTCAATACATTTATCATGCCGCTTGTATTATGACCATCACAAATGTAATGTGACCTTCCCTGTCATAAGTAGGCAATCTCAGGCAAATGGGGCCAACGCTGACAAGTGTTAGGTACTCATGAGCATGTAAGCCTAAACATTGGGTATGTGCAGCTGATTTTGGGCATTTAAGTGAAGGTAGGTTCTTAGAAATAAGAGTCAGTCTTTCCCCATGCGGAGAAAGCACAAGAGACCTTGTGGACATTATTAAATACATTTGGTGACAAATGCAGCATATGTACCAAAAAATTGAAAAGCTGTTCTTTAGAGGACGTATGTTGTCTATCCAGGAAATGGTAAGCTGGGAATATAATGGAAGTGTTTTATAATTGTTAAATGCTGGTAATTGGTTATGAAAACCTTGTGTCTTCAAAACATCAGAAGGGGGGGCGTGGCCAAGATGGCGTCGGAGTAGGACGCTTCTCTGAGCCTCCCCGACGCCTCACCGAAATAGCTTTAAACAGCGGGGTCCCGGGAAGGCTGCTCGACGCCTGCTGGAGGGTGAAGGCTGGCGGAGTGCTCCGGTGCCGCCTGTGGGGCGATTTGGGGCCTGTGGCGTTTTTTAACGCGGATACGGACTGCGGCCTGTGAAGCAGCGGCCTCGAGTGCGGGAGGTCCGCCCTCGGCCTGACCGGAGCCTGGCCTTTGTGGACCTGTTCGCTGCGGCCGATCCCGGCCGAGTCCTGCAAGACACCGGACGCATCGCACACGCAGGGACGCGGTGCACAGTGCGGCGTGGAGGGAAAACACGGCGACTCCGGCGTTGGGAGATCGGGGACTGGCTGGCCGAGCACCGGCGGAGAGGACCCGGCTGGGCGCGTGACCGGCTGCTCCCACCACCGGGACACGTCGGAAGGGAGCCGGAGCGACGGAGCAACAGAGGGGTGAGCGGAACCGGAGGAAGGCGTGAGGTGCGCTGCTGCAGCGGGGGGCCTGGCCGAAGGGGGAGACCAAGAGAGGCGTCCTGGACTGGATGGGAGGAAGCTCGGCTGGTGACAACGAAGGAGCTCTCTCGGCCCCCCCGCAGTCTGCGCTCAAGATAGGCTCCCTGTGATAGTGGCCGCTTGCTCGAGGGAGCGCATTGGACGGGCCGAGCGACCGGGCCGCTGTGCTGCCGGGGACAAGCAGACTCAGAGGACAATCCAGTGGCGCCATTTTGGGGAGACCCTGGAGGACACTCAGCACTACACTTTCTCGGCTACCTCCTAGCTGAGAGGAGCGCGCCGCAACCTCGCCGCGCCTTTAGCTGGCTGCCCCGTGGTGGTGACTGTCTCGCCCAGTTCTTGGCAGGGGGGCCGCCGCTGGAGACCACTGGGACCAGATTGGGGAGTACCGGGTTACCTAGCCGCCCGGGTGACGGTCTCCTCACGCGGACACACACGAGACTTCCTTTCGGAAGGACCTTATATAGCAGCCTTGGAGGGCAGAGCCTGAAGGTCCCTGGGTGTGCACGAGACTCTGTTGCTGAAGGGCATTGCGTGGTGGCCTATACAGGGCCGATACTGATCCTGGATTTTGGCGAGAGCGCAGGCGGGGGGGTGCCGGGATCTCTCCCTCAGATGCCAGCATCGAGGTGAGGATCTTGCCGGCCGCTCCCTGCTATCTGGACTGGAGAGGACCCCCAGTGCCCGCGGCGCTGGTTGATCGGAAGACACTCTTGGAAGAGAGACGCGGCACTGCTGACGGGGTATCCCGTACCCGAAGGTCGCTGTTCTGCCCTCCGTCCCCCCGGCTGCGACCACCTGGGGCCTGGGGATAGGAGTGCGGCGGCGACCCGCAGCCATGTCCAATTCGCAGCGCAAGGGGGGGAGGACGGTGAAGGACGGGGCCTCCAAGTCTTCGCAGCAGCCGGCGTCGCCTGGAGCCAGCGGATCCTCCAGGCAATCAGATGATGAGGCGCCTGCAACTAAAGCCTTCATGAAGGAGCTTTTCGCAACTATAAAAGAGGACATCTCCGAACTCAGGATACAGTTGGCATCGGACCTCCGGGAGGTGCGGAGGGACGTAGATGGGATTGGCGAAAGGGTGGCGACGCTGGAGGACCATGACCTTAGCTTGGCAAATGACGTGCACCAGCTCCAGCAGGACATCATACGGCTTACGGAGCAGAATCTGAGCTTGCAAACCCACACAGAAGACTTGGAGAACCGCTCCAGGAGAAATAACATTCGCATCAAGGCGGTACCGTGGGATGGTGAATCGGGTGACCTGCGGGGTTACGTCCAAGCCTTGTTTCTTCAAATCCTGGAGGATGAGGAGCTGCGGAACATCCAGATGGACAGAGTGCATAGAGTGGGGCTGCCTAGAAGGGGGGGGGGCCCGCCACCTGATATCCTCGTCTGTGTGCACGATTTTCAGATCAAGGAAAGGATCTTGAGGAAAGCTAGAACCATCACCTCCTTGCAATTTAGGGGCCATCACCCCCAGCTCTACCAGGACCTGGCGGCGACAACCTTGCAGAAACAGAGGGAGTTCCGGCCTGTCACCACCTTCCTCCGGGAGCGCGGGATACCCTACTCCTGTGGTCATCCATTCCGCATTATCTTTCGCTGGGAGAACAGGCTACGGCAGCTCAACTCCCTGCGGGAGGCGAAGGATCTCCTGGGCATCGAGGAGGAGGAACCGTCTCGGGAGGCTCGTAGCTCACCATTCCGGCGGAGGCGGCGTTCTTCTTCCTGGCACAGGGTGGGCCCGTCCCCAGAGCGACAACGACCGGACCCAGCGACTAGAGAGCAGGAAAGAGGGGCCGCTGTGGCTTCGGTGGCCTCTGCCACCACGACGGACTCCCAGTTGAGCTCTGGAGCAGCATGACCCCGACATCATGGCAGGGCGTCGGAGGGGCTCTTGGCCTGAGGTCCCCGGGGTATACTGGTACTTTTGGAGAAGACACCCCGGACCTTGGACCTGGGGGTCGTCGTTTTGGGGGTCCCCAGGTGGACCCCCCCGCCCCGAACCCAGTCCAGTGAGAGACTTCTGAACCACGACTTACTGGAACTGAAGACTGCGAGGTTCAGGTTCAGTGCCTTGAGTTGTATTTTGTTGTTCTTTGTTCTTGGGGGGGGAGAGGGTGGACCTCTTAAAGCTCTGCATATGGGTGTCATGGCAGGGTGGTTTGGTTTGGGGTTGGGGTTACGAGGGGTGGCGGCGGCGATATGTGAGAAGTGTATGCTGGGGATATTCTCGATGTCATTCTCCTATACGTTTGGGTGTTGTTTTGGGCTATGCCTCTTAATGGCCCCTATGTGCCTTCGGAGCGTGATTGCCGGGCGCGGCCTGCGATATGACCATGTGGGTCTCTTAGAGTGGATGTGGCTGAGATCCTTCCCCCGAATCCTTCCGTGGGCTTGGGCCCTGATGCCTGTGCGGGGCCGGTGCGGGCACCAAGGTTGTCTGGTTGTGAACATGGCGTGGACTCTGTGTTGCCTCTTATGCCTGTCTGCATAGGAACGTGGAATGTGAAGGGCCTTAACTCTCCGCAGAAGCGGCAGAAACTCTGGAAGTATATTGTGGATCACCATTTAGATGTGGTGGCCCTCCAGGAAACACATCTGGCTAGGAGAGATGAATTGAGGCTTCGTCATAGGCAGTTCCCCCTTATTTACAGGGCATCTGCGACCACGAAGCATAGAGGGGTGGCCCTACTTTTCCGGGCTTCCCTGCATTTTCAACCTGTGGGGGTTAGAGGGGATAAGGAAGGCCGTTGGCTACTGGTGAAGGGTTTGCTGCGTGGACGCCTATGTACTTTTGCTGTGTTGTATGCCCCTAATGCGGGACAGAATGGTTTTCTGCAGGAGCTGCTGGACAGGATGGGGGACTTTGTGGAGGGTCACTTATTCTTATTAGGAGACTTCAATATGGTATGGGATAGGGGTCTAGATAGCTCTGGGGGCCGCAGGGCAGACTCTGGGGTCTTTTCGGATGAAACTAAACGTCAGATAGGAGACATGGGACTGATTGATAGTTGGCGCTCCCTCCACTCGCAGACCAGGGATTACACCTTTTTCTCCAATGTACATCACTCATACTCCCGCATTGATTATGTTTTGGTTAGTCAGGCCCTCCGGGGGGACATCCAATTAGCTGATATTCTTCCGCTCTCGCTATCGGACCATAGCCTCGTGGTTCTGGGACTGCACTGGGCCACCGGGGGGGATGGTTGGCGCAAGTGGTATTTCCCGGCGGCGCTAGTGCGAGATGAGGAATCATGTAAGGCTCTGCGCAAGGCAATTGGTGACTTCTTCCTCCTCAATCCGCCTGCGGACACGTCGGTGTATACCACGTGGGACGCATGCAAGGCCTCTCTGCGGGGCACGTGCCTCGCCCTCAATGCAAATTTGAACAAGCTGAGGCGCAAGGAGCGGGAGGCTCTGGAACTGGAACTGGCTTCCTTAGAGCAGGCCCACAAGGCGAATCCCTCCAGGGTGACTCTACGCCCCTTGACGGCGGTACGAGGGAAACTGAGGGCCCATTACAATAACAGGGCGGAGTATACTCTTCTGCGTCTTAGGCGCACCTCCTACTCCCAGGGCAACAAGATCGGGCGCCATCTTGCCCGACAACTCCGGGACAAACGCGAGAAAGACTATATAGGGGGTATTCGCGACCACGTGGGCTCTGTCCAGCACAGAGATGCTGACAAAGCGACTGTATTCGGACGCTTTTATGAGGCACTCTACTCGAGTGACACTCTTGATCCTGACGCGCAGTCCAAATTCCTGGAGGGTCTGCCCCTCCCGAAAGTCTCAACAGAATGGAATGACTCACTGTCTTCCCCCATCACCCGAGAAGAGGTCTTAGATGCCATTAAAGGCCTGAAGCTGCACAAGGCCCCCGGGCCTGACGGCTACACGGCCCTCTTTTACAAAACGTTCGCCTCTGAAGTGTGTGACTACTTGGTCTCCCTCTTCAACGCAATGGCGGTTGATGGCAGAACCACGGACTCTATGGCCGAAGCTCTGATCACTGTCATTCCCAAGCCGGGGAAGGATCCTACTCTCTGTACATCCTACCGGCCGATCGCACTTCTCAACCTAGACGCCAAGCTATATTCCTCCATTCTGGCGGGTAGACTGCAAGATCTGATGCCTACTCTGATTCATCCTGATCAATCGGGGTTCATTAAGGGCAGGCAGACCCATGATAACCTGCGCCGCGTCATACACCTCATCGAAAAGGCGGAACGATTTCGCATGCCTGCAGTGCTAGTGGGGCTCGACGCGGAGAAGGCCTTCGACCGCGTCGACTGGGGGTTTTTACACAAGACGCTGGTGGCCTTTGGTTTCTCGCCCCCCTTTGTAAGGATGATAGAGGCCAACTACAGCGGCCCTATGTCCCGAGTGTTGGTCAACGGCCATAGGTCCCCGAGTTTCCGTCATTCCCGAGGGACGCGCCAGGGATGTCCCCTCTCGCCCCTTCTCTTTGCTCTTAGTATTGAGCCGTTGGCTATGGCGGTGCGGGACAATGAGAGGATTTTGGGCCTCCCCTTCACGGGAGAGCAGCACAAGATCTCGCTCTTTGCGGACGACGTTCTGTTGTCTATCAGGGAACCTGCGCTGTCGCTCCCGCATGTCCACTCGGTGCTCTCCGTCTACGAGGAGGTGGCGGGCTTCAAGGTCAATTTTGATAAATCCTACATCCTGAATCTGACCCTGTCGGCAGGGGAGGTACGGCTGACACGGCCGCTCACCCCACTCGCCTGGGCGTCGGAGTCCTTGCTTTACCTGGGCGTGCGATTGACCCCCTCCGTGAATGCCCTGTTCCAAGCTAACTTCCCTTCGATGTTCTCTACTATTAGGGCGGAGCTGGAAAGGTGGAAGCCTAAATACATCTCGTGGCTGGGCAGGATACACGCTCTTAAAATGGTGCTTCTTCCCAAACTGTTGTACCTCTTTCAGGCTTTGCCTATTCCGATAGGGTTGGATTACTTCCGCAGATTGAAGACTATGATGCTGAAATATGTCTGGCAGGGTGGCCGGGCGAGGCTCCCGTTTTCGGTCCTGCGGCGCCCACGCTTGGAGGGTGGGGTTGGCTTTCCGGACATGCATTTATACTACAAAGCCGCCCAACTGAGGGTCATCGTAGAGTGGTCCCAACAGCTATCGGAGAAGCACTGGCTCCACATGGATCGGAGTGTTGCGGGTCGCTCCATCTGGGACTTGGCCTGGAAGCCTAAAGCAGACCGGCCAAAAAATGCCTACATTAGCACTCCCACGAGCACGGTATTGAAGGTTTGGGACACGGTGAGCGGTGATGACCGCTGGACCACGTTCCCGTCCCCATTCACCCCGATTCATTTCAACCCGGCTTTTGCCCCGGCTCTGGAGGAAGGCCCCTTTGACGCTTGGAGGGAGGGTGGCTGTCGATCCCTCACCCATTTATTCCATGGCGTCGAACCCCTCACTTTCCACAACTGCATGAGGGACTACGGCGTCCTCCCGACAGAACGCTACAGACATCTCCAACTCCTGCATTGGGCGACGTCGCCTGCCGTAGTGGACGCGGCTACCAGGCCCTTATCAAAATTTGAATCCTTCATTCTTCACACCTCCACCATGAAGGGGACGATTTCTTTCCTGTACAAACTACTGTTAGACTCTACCGTGGCACCGCGACCGCGCTATCAGGACCACTGGGAAGCCACACTGGGGAGGGACATCTCTACTACTGAATGGCTGGCCTTATGGAGAGATGTGACAACACATAATCACTCTACTGACCTCAGAGAAGCACATATGAAACTCGTCTTTGACTGGTATCTGTATCCCTCTAAACTACACCGTATATTTCCTACTGCTTCAGATAGGTGTTGGCGGGGCTGTGGGATGTTAGGAGACTTTAGCCATATATGGTGGGACTGTCCCGCCATCAAGCCATTCTGGGCTGAGATTCTCTCCCACGTAAAGGATATCCTGGGTTACCCGATCCCGGCCACCATGGCCTTTGTTCTACTGGGGCTTAGGGATCCGCTGCTTGAACATCAGACCAGAGCGGATAAGCGTGTTATGTGGTTGTGTTTGGGGGCGGCCAAGTTGACTCTGGCAGCTGCGTGGAAGTCCCCGTCTGCCCCAGCTCTTTCCTTGTGGCATGCCCGTCTGTGGCGTCTGTTGAGCATGGAACGCCTCTCTGACATCTTCCTGGGGAAATTTAAAAATTTCATGTACAACTGGGGCTCGCTTGTGAGATTTCTGTCCCGAGGCTTACCTTCGGCTGTGTGTCCGCCGACACTGCGGTCTCTTCATCTTTTCCAATTCTGAATACGAGAATGTAGGCATGACACTGTGTGTTTGTTGGTCGCCGCCACCGGGGGGGAGGGTGATGTTGGGGAGGGTTGAGGGTGGAGGGATAGTTGGGGTAATCATCCTGTGTTTTTCCTTTCTTTCTTCTCTCTCCCGCTACGATTGGCTATGATTAGGGGGGGCTGCTGGACACTGGGCGAACTTGGGCTGTTCTTTTGATCTACGGATGCCTGTTCTGGACTGGATGCTACACGGGGTGGATACTCCCTCGTTGCTTATCGGACTGTTGTTGGCTGCCTGTGGACTGTGGAGCCCTGTCGCCCCTTCGTTTTTTTTTTCTCTTGCATGCACCCTCCCTATTTCTGCGCCCCCTGTGTGGGGTTGAGTGGCGGCATGTCGCCTGTCTTTCTCCCTTTTTCTGATTCCCCTCTTACTGTTCCCACCCCCTTTCCGTTTCAACTGATATTCTGCAAAATAAAAATTTTACAAAAAAAAAAAACATCAGAAGGATTTTTTGGGCTAAAATATTCTTATGTATTAAAAGTAAGGGTGGTATTTCAGTGAAAAAGTAGCCGAATTTCAAAATATGGAAAACTGATTGTTAGACTTGGCATCTTTTGGCGTGTTTCCCACCGAGTTTTTGCTTTCTGCTCTTCCGGTTTTGACTCTGTTTTTGCTGGTATAACGTTTCTGCGCGCTTTTCGCACTGCTAATCGGTGGTAAAGCGCTGGTGCTCCTGTGGTAAATTGTGTTATGATTGGATGTGCGACTTACTTCTCAGCCCCCAGTAACTGGCACTGCGAGTGCCGGGGCTTGTGAGTCCACCACTGCTCGTGGGCCTGCAGCACGGATTGTGCCACCCACCTACGTAGCCCGAAAAAGGTTTAAGTGAATGAAGTTTGGCATGCCTGAACTCAGCAACTAAAGACACAGTCTTTAGCAAGGGTGCCCTTTTCATTCTGAGTTCATAAAGGCCACTTTTAGAAAGTGGGTACTATTTTACTCAGTCATCCTGTGTGCCTCTGCTGGAATGTGGATTGCCTGTCTGGTTTTTGGGACGACCAATGGCTGGGGAGCGGGAAGGCTCCTGATAGTCTAGGTAGGTCAGGAAAGGGCTAAACAGACCTGGGTTACTATGGGGGAAGAGGGAGGGAATCTCCTTGCACCTCAAAGGGCCTGGTCTGCCTCTGACAAAGCCGTCTCCACGTCCTGCCAGGAATTCACGCCAGAGACGGTCAAACTGGTTCTTGCTGGACACAGACACCCTCTGCCTGAAAGATCAATGGATTTTTAGATACAAGTGCTGCGTCCCAGATCCCTGAACTTTGGAACTCATCTGGAACTAGAATACTGCCAAGAAGAAGTGCGGGAGAAGCTAAGAAAGGAAGGACTGCTTTGCTGGGCTGACCTGCAGTGGCTGCTTTTGTCTTGGGCAGTGAAAGGCCTGGGGTGGCCTTTCTGCAACCGAATTGGTGAGACTCTCCAAGGTCTTGAGGTAGAGCTTGCCCCCTGTTCACGAAGTCTCAGGAACAGCAAAGACTTCAGGTTCTTAAACCCCAAGCACTGCGGACTGTGTGTTTTATGCTGCAACCCGAAGATAGCCCCTCAACAACATCTACGATGACCCTGCCAAACCCATGTCCTGAAGGCACCACAGAGGGAACCGCCGCACCGTGACCCTGGTTTCACCGATGACGCCTGCTGATGCCATCACCGAGCCACTGCTTGCACCGCGACCTGGGGGCACCGCACTCCGCACCACCTTGCTTCACGCAGAAGCTTTGGCACCGCAGAGGGCACCGCCGCAATGCCACACTTCTACCCTGGTCTCACCGACAACGCCTGTTGATGCCGCCACCAAGACACTGCTTGCACCGTGACTTGTGGGAACCACACTCTGCACCGCCTCACTACACGACGACCAAGTGGCCTTTCTGACGCCGCCACTTCCCGCCGAAATCTACGCTGCTGCCTTCACCGTGGTTCGGGGCACCACTTGTGAGTTACATGACTCACCGCCCTCATCCCCCACCACAGCCTTGTCCTACTGACGCCGGCTCCATCAACTCCAGCTCGTCAGCCGACAACAGCGCTTCCGCACGACAACACCGCTGCTTGCACTGTGACCTGCTAGCACCGTGACGAGCAAAGCCTCCATCTCGCACAACGACCCTTGTCTTACCGACGACACCATCTGACATCGCCACCTATCCGCTGCTCGCACCGCGACCTGGAGCCACCACACGCCGCACTGCTGCGCTTCACACTGCAGCACCCGACGCCTGTTGGCGCCAACACTCTGAACCCCTTCAGAAAGGAGCTCAACTTGCAACGTGAGTGACTTCAAGTGGCCCATCGCCCTGCATCTCTAAAAGGTACTGTTTGCGGGTCTTCCTGACACCGTAGTTGGCCTGCGACCCCGCGGTCAGCCAGAACTGTTTTTAGATTTGTTGTTCACGATGCCGGGATAGCCCTTGATGGAGCTATCGACATTAAGGAACTATTTTTAAAAGCATATTTTGATAAGTGAAGATTTTGAAGCATAGTATTTTGGATTTTTATCATATTTTGTCTTGTCTTAAGTATATAAAAATTGGATATTTTTCTAAACTGGTCTGGTGTCCTTTTGTAGTGCGTACACTGTATTACTGTTGGTTATGTGCAAATGCTTTACGCACTGCCTCTAAAATAAGCCTGACTGCTTGTGCCAGGATACCAAGGGGGTGAGCAGGGGTTATTTTAGAAGTGTAACTCCCTTATCCTGACTAGAGTGGTGGTTTCTGCCTCGCTTTGGTGCAAGTCTCAGCTAGCCAGAAATCCCATTTCTAAAACTGATGTTTGAGAAAAATGTTTGTACTTTCTAAAAAATAAATGGCTGGTGTTTTTGAAGCAAAACGATAGCAGTTTCAGATAGTGAGAACATTTCATTGGGAGAAAATTACTTAATTTACTAAAAACCAAGAACTCATATTTTAGTTAAAATAATTAATTTTTTTCTGAAAGTGGCAAGCTGATGCTTAAAGAGAAGATTACATCGGCTACTTAAAATGAAAATATATATTTGTGTAAATGATATAACAGTCTTTTGTTTGGGTGTAATTCGGTCATTTGTCAGTAGTGAAAAACTGGTCATGGCAAAATAAGTTGCAAGCGTGTATAAGAAAATGAAAGCATTTACAAAATAAATATGTAACTCATGTTCAATTGATAATTCATACCAAGGCAGAGCTAGCTTTTACCAATATTATATTCTAGTTTCTTAGTACCAGGAGTGACTGTGGTTTTCATTTAATGAGTTGTGAGGGAGCATTATGCAATCAATATCAATTTTATTTATTTTAACATATAGAATTATAGATGGGTAACAGTGAATTACTGGGATGTTTTTCACCAAAGGGTTCTGAGTGATATCAACTAGGCCACAAGAGCGAATTTTGTGTTGTCTATGAAGTCATGCAAAACCCAGAGGTAAAAAAAATCCCTGGTATTCACTTTTTACCCATCTATAATTTTATGTTATGTATGTCCCCCAAAATCATCCCTCCCTGCTTTTAACAGCAGTGGAGTAATAGTGATCCATGAATATAATTTTATCTCCTCCTTGACTCTAATGTAAAAACAAACATATCTCCCCTGCCATTGTATCCAATTCCCACCACCTTGCCTTCCTCCCTTTACCCTCCTACCGCTGTGTATTCCGCTTTCAGTCAAAGCAGACAAGCAGAGATGCACAGACAGGCTCTCAGAAAGCCCTATCAGCCTGGTCTGGAAGGTCTTTATGATGTATCAACAGTGTGTAACGATTTGTATTATCAACTGTTCCTATGTCATAGCAGTGAATTACCAGATTTAAAATCTGTTGTAAACGATAGAGACTTCCTATGGAAGCAATGGATAACAAAAGTTTTAATTGCTGTCTGAGGCAGTACCTTGGTGAATAATTGAAAAAATATCCATATTTTAAACCTCTATTAATTTGTATCAGATATCTGAGCCTGCTTCGTTTTTTCCTATCTAAGGTCTGAGATTATTAGATCTATGTAATATTTGGCTTTCCAAATCATCTCTTACCAATACATTTTCAGGCATACTAAATAGCTGATAATCCTCTGGGAGAGGACACGATTTAAAGAAAGGGCAAATTAGATGTAAAGGCTGCTTTAATAATTTTGAAACATTCTAAGACGTGCTTCAAATTGTATACTTACTTTATTTGAACTACCAGTAAAACCTGAAACACAAAACCAAAATATGCTGCAAAAATGTCTGATTTGGAATCATTTCTTTTTCATTATCTGGACAGGGAGAAAAAAAGCTTCAAACACTGCTTGGAAGGTTTGGTGCTCCTTAACAGATCAGGAGCCAATGGAATATTTCATGAGTGTCCCCTTTCAACTGTTGACTAAAAAATAAAAATAAAATAATAATAATAACAAGATTAACAGTAAAAATAATAGGAATGACAATAATAATAATAACAATAATAATATTAATAATCATCATGATGATAATAATCACAATGAACACTGCAACAATTTCCCATCCTTCATAACTGTTCAGTCTCATTCCACACATATCCTCAGCACACTCTCACACCTGGGGCCACGCCATCATTCCCTACACCTCTCCACCTATCCAACTACGTGCCTGCATTCCATGTACAGAACATCAGATAACATGAATATGCTCTTTAAGAATACACCCTCTGGAAACAAGCCAACAGATTCCCTGTTTCATGCACTTCTTGGGTGCATGAAACAGTAAAACCCCCTTAAACATGAGTGATATTTTTTTTATTTACGCCAGTTCACATACACAGTGCAGATATTTTTCGAAGAATTATGCTTATACAGATCTGTTAAAAGGGGGTGTGTATGTGTATGTGTAGTGGCATCATGAGACTGTTGCTGGAAGATAGTGTTAAAGTGAGGCAAGTCTTTGCAGCTGAAGAGACTGTCCTGTAGTTCAACATGAAATTGAAGACAGACATGTGCATGCATTTCACACCTTCATGTCTTATGCTGGGAGGCACATTGTTTGACGTCCCTCGGCAGTCAGAGGGGCAGTCGTAGCCACATCCCTGGAGTAGTAGTGCAAATGTATTATAAGGATTTTGTTAGAATATGAAACACAAGTGTGTGAACAAAATTCACTCTTCAATTGTGCCTGAAAATAAACACTATGTATTTTTACTGCAATATTGGAGAAAAACAAGATTTTGGATGACAACACCAGAAGGGAGTGTGGCATGGGGGTTATGAAAGCTCTGTCTTTAAAATTGAAAGTCCATGTAAACGCAAGCACAAATATGTCTCATGAAAGTGGTTTTATCTCCTTCAAGTTCACCTTGCATTAATTACATTTTTTAAGCATCAGTCAAAGAGCATCGTATCGCATATACATGAAACCAGCAGCGGCAGCTTTCCCTTATGGGTGTTGGAGCTCCATCATTCTTGTTTTCGGATCCATTTTTATTAAATCAACAGTGAATGGTATCCTATTTTTTTCTATTGATACAGGTAAAAATGCAAACTGTTGTTGGCAGTAAGGATTGCAAGCAGCCTCCTGCGGTTAACCTGTCTGATGGCTGGTATTGGCGCATAGAAGTGCCTACACCAGCCATCAAACAGATTGTCCAGGGCTATTGAAGTTCCATCCCTGGTCTCAGGGATCTGATCTTGCTTAGGTTCCTCTCAATTAGTGAAGCACTGCAGCATCACATATACAGATAGCTCCAGATGGTTTAGGGGATATCAGTCAATTAAACTGTCACCTCACTTTCTTTTATGTCCTCATAGGACGGTGTGGAGGGAGGAGCCTCACTGATCTAAATTCACTGTGTCACAACATGGCATAAGGCGAAGTGAAAAAGCAAAAGACTAAATGCTGAAGCCAGAAACGCCATGGTTAGGTGCTGCACAGGATCAACTTTCAGTTTCCTGCTTCCGTGACTGATTTTGGGAGCCCAAAGCCCTTTGCACCAGGCAGCGGAACATTAACTTGTCGCTTCTGCTGTTTTTTGCTGAATGTATTCCTACTGCAGTGGTGAAGTAAAATAATTCCGTGCTGGTGACACTATCTAGTTCTATGGACCTGATTCTCAAACTGCACGTTGTCTTACTTTTAGCAGTATTCTAAAAAATCTGCAAAATGCAATATTTGACGGGCCCCATTACGACTTTCGGTAGGCCACCAACACGCTCCCACTGTGCCAAAGCTGTGGTCCGGCTGCCTGCCAGATTAGGAGTTTCCTCATGTCGGGCAGACTGTTTTTTGGTGATCCCACAGCGGTGCCTTGGAAAATGGGACAGTTTAAGCAGTCCCTGCATGGCATGGACTTTAACCCCTTCAGTGCTGATGACGAGCCCAGGCTCGTCATGCAGCACGGTGCTCGTGTGCTCATGACGAGCCTGGGCTCATCATGAGCCGTGGAACGCTCACACGCGGGGCTAATTCCCCCGCTGTGCTGAGCGTTCCATTGCGCGGGTGGGTTCATGACGAGCCCAGGCTCGTCATGAGCACACGAGCACCGTGCTGCATGACGAGCCTGGGCTCGTCATGAACACAGCGGTGCCGTACGCGGCCCCCCTCCCTCCGCACCGCGGGAAAATTAGCCCCGCAGTGAAGGGGTTAAGGTCGATGCTATGCAGGAACTGAAGTGCATGCATACGGGGGTCACATTTTGTGCCCCCCTACATGCACAACATGGTGTGAGGCACCAGGGGGCCCTCTAGGACCCAAGTTGTTTCCTCTTCATCACGGTTTTTATGGTGGTGGAACCACCATGAAAACCGTGGTGGAGAGGAAATTCGTATTATGGTTGGCAGGACCGCGGTGATCCCGCCAAGTTTATTATGACCTCAAAAATGCTGCGCCACCACCAGGGAATGGCAGTTCCTTGACAGCATTGGGGTTCCCATGTTTGTCGGATCACCCCGCTCGTAATGTGGCGGTCAGTGCAGCGCAGCTAGTCCGCCACCGCAGCGCGTAATCAGGGCCTAAGTGTGGATTTGTATGGTTATGCACTCCATATACTTATGACTGCCAGTTTTGGAGTATTCACACACATAACTATGCACATATAAGTATAGTGAATGTGGAGTCAAACATCTTTTTCTGAAAATAAAAAGTTCACTACAAAGTTTAATTTCAGCTTTATAATTATGTTGTAAGTATACTTTAAATATTTTAATTTAAGTCTTATTTGCAAAATCGGCATGTATGTTTAACAAACCATGGCTCAAAATCTTACTTGCCAGATATGGCCAACATTTTAAATTATTTTAATTTGGAACTATGTTTCACGATGTTTTGGCTAAACATTTTTTATTTGACATATGAAGATTTATTCAACATTTTCAACTCTTAATACAAGGTCACATTTCTTCAGTAATAAAAAATAGGGTTTTTATGTATATCTTTTAAATACGCTGAACTACCCTGTGCTGGTGTCAGACTGTATTCCTCACATCCTACACATGCATATTGTGTCTATAAAACATTAATGACTTATTTATAGTGAATATAACTGCTTTGCATCTTTTCTAAACCTTTAAAGAAGAGGAGCGTTACGCTGGTCCAAGGGGTTCCTCAGTGCTCCATACTTAGTCCCACTCTCTTTAATCTCTATATCACTGCTTTGGCAGAGAATATGAAATATGGCATCAGTGTGGTGTCATATGCGGATGACATGCAACTGGCGGTGTCATTAGCACAAGCCCATGATAAGGCAGCCATCAACTTCTTGACTTGCCTACAAGAACTGGCGTCTTGGATGTCAAACAACTGTTTAAAAATTAATGGCAATAAAACAGAAGTTCTAGTAGGAGGCCGAGTCCCCTCTAGCTGGTCCTCAGCATGGTGGCCTCAGACTCTGGGATCTACCCCATCCCCTAGCGAACAGGTTAAGAACCTAGGAATGTGGTTCGACACCAAACTATCTTTTGAGAGCCACACCAGAGGGGTGGTAGGGAAAAGTTTTGCGGTAATGAGAGGACTCTGGAAGTCCCTTGATGTACTTCCCAGGACAGCTAGAAAAACCATGGTCCATGCTCTGGTAACGTCTCACTTAGAATATTGTAATACCCTGTATTTAGGGATAAGCAGTAAATGTTTACAGAGACTTCAATGCATCCAGAACAAGGCAGCCCGCCTCGTTCTGATGCTGCCTAGCAGTGCTTTCTCTAACAAAGCCCAGGCATCCCTACACTGGCTTTCCATGAGGGAGAGAATTCTCTCTAAAGCCCTGTGTGTTAGTCACCGCTTCTTAAAGAAAAAAGAGCCGACATATCTACATGATCTACCTACTCCCTATACTCTGACATGCCTTCTGAGATCAAGTGGGACGGGAAAGGTTAGTATTCAGACCATCAAAAGAGCGAGAATGGGTGGACGATCTTTATGTTTCTTGGCGGCCAAGCACTGGAACAACCTCCCTCTGGGTCTTCGGATGGAGCCTTCGGAGACACTCTTTAGAAAAAAACTAAAAACTTGGCTTTTTCCGCCCATAGGCCTTCCCCTCTAACTGTCACAGAGCACTGCCTCTAGTGAGTTCTTGATGCCGCAGCGCAGGGACACACTAGCTGGTGTAGTCATGCGCTTTATTAATTTGTTTATTATTATTATAATTGTTATGCTTGTATTGGTACTGTCTGTTGGCCTTTTTATGAGTTTGAAGGTGTGGGCGCAGGATTTTTCTTCTGTCTGGTGGGTGGTTTTTTGGCGTTCCCAGGGTGGTGCCAATAAAATAGTCACTTTAATGGGAACGTCAAAAGCAGTATCTACATACAGGGGAGCACACGTTGAATCCCCCTGTGTGCATCCATATGGCCTTGAGGCACCTATGTTTCCTCAACGCCACACTTTTTATGGTGGTGCAACTGCCATGAAAAATGTGTAGGGTGAGGAAACTTATAATATAGTTGGCAGGTCCACAGTGGCCCCGTCAAGCATACTGTAGCCTCATGAACGCAGCGTCACTGCCAGGGATCTCTGATTCCTGGTGGCTGTGGAGGTCCCAGGGCTGCCTGACCGCCCTGATCCTAATGGGGCGGTTGGAAGATCGCCACCACTGCGCCCCCTCGATTGTGGCAGTCTGTTGACCACCAGACTCATAATAAGGCCCTATATACTTATTTAACCACACTTTGTTCTTCGCTGCATCGTGCAAACATTTCAATATGTTTGAGCTAAAAAATATCTATCTTAAAAATCTATACTAATTCTGTGCTAAATCTATATTTATTTGCAATGATCTGACTGCACTGTAATGATAAAACTTATTTACATGTTATCAAAATGTTTTCAAAATAACATTTGTAAACCATAGAATTTATATATTTTTAATTTGTTGTGCATTTATGTAAAGTGCCTCCTTACACTCATGTAACATTTTTAGTTTTTTAATTTAACTTTAATTATTTTAGCATTTACTCATATTGTTGAAAAGCACAGGGTTGTTCTTCATTAGTCAATATTGATGCAGTCTAAATTTATAACTCCAATTTTGCTGTTCGGTTTTTGTCTGTTCTTATTTGTTGATTTCCTTTTTTGGTTATTACTGTTGCTGTGAGGTTGTCACGTTGCTCAATTGTCTTTGGGCTTCTTTCCTTTCTTCTTTGTTTCACCATAAACCCTTCTAAATTTTCAAAATCCTTAGCCCATTTTTTTTCAAGTGCTCATATCTGGCCTTAAGAGATTACATTTTTTTTCTTCAGCATTCAAACTGTCTGATTAGAAATAAAATATAAAAACTTCAATCATACTGTCTATTTATATGAAGTTTTAAAAAAATTATTATGTTTCTGGACAATGCAATCAGAATAGAATACATTTTAAATTACATTTTGAATTTGTATAATACATGAAATATAAGCACTGGTATCAATTAATTTGAGATTAAAAAAACAAAATGCAGTAACTCATGTTTTGCAATGTTTGTGAAACACTTTTTTACTATAGCAATAAAACTTCTGGAGGAGCATTTTGAGGGAGAGAGTTAAAAATACAGTGTTAATAAATGCTTGAATAATGAGCAAAGGGCATACTGGAGGAAAGAAAAGACAATATATATGCATTTCTAAAGGGGATATTTGGATTTAGCAGAAGGTCAGCAGTCAAAGGTGTCTGGGCACATCTTATGAAGGGTATGAGGCTAATAATTGGATTAAAAACAGTACGTATGTGTTAATTTGATATGTTTAAAATATATTTCATTGAGACTGACATCCCAGTATCTACCTATCAACAATCCCATGACCTCTGTTTAGGTCCATAACGAATATAGACTGTTCAGCTGTGATAAAGTGCTCTATGAAGGAAAATATCCACAAAGGAGTGGGCACTTCAAAGATGGTACACCACAAAATATTAACTTAAGCACATAGATACTAAATTACAATTGTTCCTGGCAATAGATTTAAAAAAAATGGGATTCACACAAATTGTTAAAAATAAGATGAACAGCAGTGTGTATAAGCTAGGCACAACTTCTGCACTGTTGGAACCAGGACTGGGTCCTAATGGACTCTCAGTTTCCCATGGTTCCATGTCAGTCCCGATAGTAGTTTAGTCTAATATCACAGTGGAGAATTCTTTAAACGTACCTGGTATATAGAGCAACAGTTGAGGCCTGAAACAAGAGCAGTGATTGCTGTAGTGTGAATTAGATTGTCTTGAGGTGGCTTGGACCAGCATGGATCCTACCTATATGATCCTGAGAGCTGAGTGTTAGGTTTGCTTTCTGTTGATGTCTTTATATCAATTGTGCTGAATGCCAAGGCGAACCCCTGATGCCATGAGTGGTTATTGCCTAAGAGTGATCAGCACGTCTAACTTCCATGGTGCTTTGCTGCTCTCAGAGAAGGCAGTAACACTTTGTACTGCTGTGAGCTAAATACCAATGTTGCCTGCTTGATGCTGGGCATGAGCTCTGCATGCCAGGAGGGGACAGTGTATAAGCCTAAGTTCAGTTGCTGTGTGTGCCCTGTGAGTAGAGCCTGTATATCAGGAGGAGAGCTGTGACCAAATGAGAAGGTCATCTTCTTAGGACACAGTACAGGCACAAATGAATAAGCAGGTTGTGACCTGTAGAATCTGAGCTACAATTTACTTGCTCACTCCATGAGCAAGTAAGGACCATCCCTGGACTCGAGAAATAAACATAGTGCAGTATTGGAGGCCCATGGATATATGGTTCCTTGACCGCAGTTTCTTGACTGCTGCTCACAGCTGGGTTGTAGACGCAAGCCTGCAAACGTAGACTACGCAATCTATTGAGCACCTTTTAGAGTTGTTAGATGCCATTGTGCCATGGTGGGACTTACCCTGATTTTTTTGCCTCACTGCAGGGATATGAATTCAGTAGAAGGGTACAGCTTAGTTATCAGCACACATCAGAGTCCAATACCCACCATGCTTGCACGAGGACTTATGAATTTAAAGCTTACCAGGATATTGCCTGCTCTTAGAAGACTGTTTCCTTAAACCCTTTCTTAGTATTAAAATAATGCTTTTACCAAAGATGTCTGATTTTCAGACTGAACTTTTATTGTGTGTTTGTAGGATTAATGTTTAGTTGTAAGTATTTATTTTTTACAACAAAATCTTTTTATTGGTTTTTATTTTTCACAAAAAAATATACCACCATTTTACATGTACGATTTGCCAAATCATCCGAGTAGTATGTTACAATTGACATCAGGATGTTTCGATTGCAATAGAAGTGACAGACACAGGGGCTGGCTCTCCTGCCCGTTCCCAACTCCCAGCCCTAGTTGCCAAGATTCGATCCCCACCACCCAATATCCCTAGCTACCTAGCTCTTTCCCTCTCTTGAGTGAGCTGGACATGAAGACTTGGGGGCATATTAACAAGGACCTTATCTCTGCATTTTGGCTTTAAAAGCCCAAAAAGCGGAGATAATATTATCGCCCTATCTGCAAGGGGATGCGAACATGTATTAGCTCATTTTAGCACCCGTTTTCCCGACGCCTCCCTTTGCATCTCTAATGAGATGCAAAGTGGGTGTCACTGGGCAGTACTGCCTGTAAATTATCACTGATGTGCACATCGCAATATTTACAAGGAGGCCCACGTATTCTAGCGGACTTTAGTTTTTGGCGAAAACGTCTGCTAAAATGCTGACTTAGCTATGCTTACCATTGGAGGTGGATTATGCTGATAAAACCACAGGGTCATATCAGCAAGGTTATCACCATTTTCAATGGAACACCACTGAAAAACCAGCGAAGTTCCATGGAAAACATTGCTATGGCTGGAATATTTATCGCCATTGCGCTATGCGTTGTTAATACAGCGCTTGCATGGCGATAATTATTAGCGATAGCCGATGATAAACATTGTCACCCTGAGGGCGGCCAGCGATAATTATCGCTGCCACTTGGTAATATGCCCCTTGGTTTCCAAGTCCAAGTTGTGGTAGGTTCACCACTGTCTTCATAGACCACTCGCTCTGCGTCAATGCAGCACACCGTTCTGGTTACCCACTAGCTTATTGTGGGGTTCAGGGCAGCCCAAGCTACTGGCTATGTCCCTTTTTGCAAAGCAGAACCCCATAACACAAGATAGGAGTTGCCTTCTGGGTATTTCTACATACCCGGTAGTCCCAGAATTAAGAACTTCGGTGGAAGAGAGATTTTAGACTCCAGAACATCCACCAGCTTTGCGACTAACTCACTCCAGTATGTATGTAATATAAGGGAAGGACCAAATAGTATGTATGAAGGTGCCACCAACCCCGTCACAATAGAAAAGTTAGGACTGTGTATTAGGATAACAGGATGTCAGAATGCAGGGACAGAGACTGAGGGCTAGATGTAGGTAATTGTAAATTACCAATTCGAAAATACCGAATTTTTTGGGAAGTACGATACACTAGGCCAAGATTAGAGTATTGGAATATGCCAGGGCCATAACAAATGGCGATCTAACATATCCAGTGGCGCTGCACTTCAAGACTCTACATAATGGAAATAGGGACCCGCTAATGTACTTTTGTTTAGATCATGTACCACTGAATCCAAGGGGGGGGGACAGATTGATGTCCCACGGAAGGTTGGAATCGAGGTACATAATTGACCTCCAGACGAAGGTACCAGGAAGTCTTAATATACATGAGGAATTGGCTGTACACTTAGGTGACTAGGTAGCTGTGGAAGAGGATGTGAAACTGATGAAATTTGATCATTTTGTAATGAAGAGATGTAGGACACTGAATACGGACATTATTTGTCCACTTAGGAGCATGACTGCTTGGAGAGAGATAGCTTGACACGACATAGGCCCATTTATGGGCTAAATGATGAGAATGTTGGAAGTAAAGGACATATATGTCGAATACTTTTGATAAGCCCATCGATGGGCAGTATCTGTGGGCAACGAATTTGGCAAAGAAAGATGCATACTATGATGAAATGTAACCCAATACAAATGAGTTACCGTTATTGATAAAAATGTGATAATGAGTATGTATGTCGATTCATAATTTCTCCATGCCTTGTGTAAACTGGCTGATTGCATGTTCCAAGATGGCGACCATGAATTGGTGTTGTGTTCCGTTAACAGTGTCAATGAAATGCAAACATAAAAAACGGCCGTTTCGGCACCACCATGTTACCATCGACGAAGGCGAATGCCGAAACGCGTCTGAACACCGTGAGCTCAGCAATAAACTTTAGTGCTCGCCATCTCGAGTGCTTGTCTTCTTTGCGGGGTATACTGCGGGAATTTTGGAGCGAATATATTGCGGAGGGCACCATCCGCTGGGGAGCACCCGCCCGAGAGTGCAAGGACCCGGTGCAAACTCGGAGCAAACATATATATATATATATATATTCGGTATGTAAACGTCCAAAAGACCAGCAGCTGGATAGACGAAGCAAGACCCATAGATAGTGCAGAATTTCTTTATTTAGAGACCCAACACCAGTCCGCCATGGGGAGCACCCGCCCGAGAGTGCAAGGACTCTGTGCAAACATATATATATATATATATATATATATATATATATTCAACACACTCCACCAGCGTCCTCCTTCTAGCGATATCAGAAAGAACGACACAGGAGCCGTGGCCTCAGTAAATGGTGCAGTTTATTGCTGATACAACGTCCTACGCGTTTCGGGCCCGTGATGAAGGAGTAGGTTTACTCCGAAACGCTGTCACTGATGACATCACTGATGACATCACTGATGACAACACCCAGTGACTGTATGTTTCTGTAAAGTTAAAATATGTCTTACATATTGAAGAATGAGTGGATGTATAAGTGTCTGGATGAAGGATTTAGTAGGTGCATGCCTGACTGTATGAGTGAGTGATTAAATGTGTCTCACTGAGTGCATGGGTTAGTGACTAAACTGTCTGAATGTGTGCATCAGTATGTCTGTTGTTGTGTAAGCTGCTGCATGTGTTGATCAGTAGCTATATGAGTGGCTATATGGGTTATTGACTGGTTGCCTAAGTATTTGAATGGGAGGCTGAGTGTGTGTGTGGGTGGCTGGGAGATGTGTGACTCTGTGCATAGATGTGTAAGCAGTTGATTCCCTAGGTGTATGAGTTCAAGAGTGCATGTGGAAACAGCTATATGGGCGGCTGACTGTCTGCCTGGGTGTGTTGGTGAGTGAATGGATATCTCAGTGCTACATGTGCAAGTAAGTACATATGTAAAACACAGTACATGTGAGAGTTGACATATATAAATAACTGTGCATAAGAGCCAGTGAATGTGTGAGTGGCTGTATGGATCATTGTGAGCTTGTATCAGGGATTGTATAAGAGAGTAAATAAGTGTTAGTATATGTTTGAATAAGTAAGGTGTGTATAACTGTATAGTTGAGGAAATTGAGGTGTGATTCATTCTTTACATGACTGACTAGGTGTGTGAGTAACTCCATGGATGAGTGACAGTCTGTGAGTGTCTGTTTACACTGATTGTATCTAAGGTTATATTAGAGTCTGAAGAGGTTCATCGTATTATCACATGAATGATATCATCAGTGATGTGATCAGTAATGTCACATGAGATGTCATCAGTGATGTCATCAGTGATGTCTTTTGAGATGTCATCAGTGATGTAATTTGAGATGTCATCAGTGATGTCATCAGTGATGTCACTGACCATGTCATGAATGATGTAATATGTGACATCATCAGCAGTGGATTGCGGGTGCGTGATATATAGTTAGTGCAACTAACAATATATGCGAATTTCAATGGTTTTGTGCGAGTAAATTAAGGTTTTGTAAATGCTAATCCCTAACTATATATGGTCTATAACCAATGGTTTTTTCAGTGAATTTTCAAGGTTTTGTAAATGCTAATTCCTAACTATATATGGTCTATAACCTATGGTTTTTTCAGTGAATTTCAATGGTTTTTTAATAGCAAATATGAAAAGCTTTAAAATGTCAAGTACGTGATAGATAAAAACATTTTTGTGTTTATGCACGCTGATGTGCTTTGAACGCTGCCCCCCCCCTTCCTCTTTTCTTTAAGGAGTATTCTCTCTTTGCAGATAGTGAAGGGTAGGTAGCGCAGGCCTTTGCCCCCGTTGTAATCCGTCGTGCCTGCTTCTCTCTCCATTTCATTGATTATTATCCAAGCATTTACTGTTTTAGAATTGGTTCTCTTTGTTCATTCTCTATTTACAAACAAGCACAGAGTCGCAATACTCTGTTTAGTCTTTGCAGATAGTGAAAAATCGTTTAAAAAAACAAAAGGAATCAAGCAAAATTAGTAGGCCATTAATGGGATCTCTTTTTGACCTCGCTAAAATAGAAACATTAGGAACAACCCCTCATGAGAAATACGAAACTAGTGACATGAACTGAGCTCGACACCATGATGGCTGCAAGACAGCTTGGCTCCGCCACCCACCCCGCCCAAAATAACGGCAAACCCTATGCAAATATTATAAATATATACAACACACCAGCAAAGTAACAGGGTAAAACGTTTTATTAAATAAATATTTACATGGCAGCCTGCTGCAACATCCATCACTATTCCTGTCGAGGTAGCATAGCTGGCGGCCTAGGGGTGGAGAACCGTTGTGCAAATTGCCCGGGGACGACACCATGCGCCAAGACTCGTCCCCAGTACATCCAGAGCTGATGTCCGACAAGTTGTGTGTGAGGATTCCTTGCTGATGCCGCCACCCCCACCACCACCTTTTTGTTGCCTGATCCGCCTAGCTCAATCGATCGAGCATGAGACTCATGCACTCTGATCTCCTTGGCCTCAGTCAAGCATCAATAGTAACATTTTCATACGTGAGTGTAGGTTCATGGTTTTCCATCCACAGACTAAAAGCCTGGAGTGGGAGTGAAAGAACCATAACTAGGTAACAAGGAAGGCAGACGCTGTGGGAAGGACTCTGGATATGGTATGTTCCTTGGTCCCTGAGTTACTTCGATGTCACTGCCTTGCACAAATGGCATAAGTCCGGGATGTTGGGTGCCATAGTTGAGGGTTCCGAGCAGCGCTTGTAACACTGTCTGAAGTTTATTTGCACCTGCTGCAGCTTCACTATTCTCAAAGTAAATGGGGGCAGTTTGTGGACCTGACTGCATTGGAAATCAATGTGATGCGGTGCCTCCCTGAACCGCTTGACGGAGGCCCCCGAGTGACGGTGTGATGGCGCCGACCCCCTCCCCAAGTCTTGTTGCCCTGGTGTGGCCTGAGATCGCCCCCGACATAGGCGGCCGGCTCCCGGGGTCAAGCGGAACTTTTTGCCTTTTAGTGACTATTCCATTCCGAACATTGTCCCACAATCCGTTTGACCTGAAGACACGTCCTGCGGTGCCCTAGTCCGACCATCACATATTCCTGCGCCAGGAGACGGCGTGGGATGCACTAGAAGGGAGAGGCAGCGCGAACGAGCCTCCCCCACCTCCCCAGGTGGAGGTTTCTCAGGTACACCCCAGCGCTTCACGCAACCAGCTGAGTTGCGCCCACTCTTGCGGTGCAGCGATAGGCGGCTACAACAGGACTCTCAAAATGGCGGCCGGCTCTTCGGATTTAGGCCTAGTCCACTAAAATGGCCCTGGGACACCTTGGAACTCGGACGCTTGACTGCTAGGGCATGGACCCCATTCCCAAAAGCGTCCCCTCAGCCTTGAAGATTTTACAAAAGTCACCGGTGCCCCCGACTCCCGCAGACTTCCGGTGGCGAGCGACTGCCATGATTGCTCACGGAATGGCCACGACGTAGCCACGGGGTGCTCTCATGCTGACGCCAGCTTCAATCTGAAACATCCAGAAACACTGTAGACTACCAATTCGATCAGTTCCGGTGGAGCCCCAACGTGACCCGGTAGAGAAGAACTTGCCCTCCCCTCTTTGACTGATTGTTCTTGTTGCCTGTCCCTTCTCTTGTCATTTAACAGAACTTTTTGGACTGCTGAAAGGGGTTGTATTCCGACCGCTGGTTGGTGGAGACATTTTGACTATATTCTGGACCTGTGTTGTCGCGTAATGCGTCATATGACGCGCCGCGTTAGCGCACCCGGAAGTGCTCCGGTGCGCAAGGTGCAGCTTCCCGGAAACGATCCAGAGCGCGGCGTGCAGCGCGTAACGTAAGCATAACAGGTCATGTGACTTGTTAATAAAACTTTTCATTGGTTCATTTTACTTTTGTTATTCTAATGATGAAAGGCTTGGTCATATGACCTAAAAATAACGCTTTTCATTGCTTTCGAACATTTTTTTTCCCAAATGATGAAAGCCCCACCTTTTTTTTTCTCGCTCTGACTTGTAAAGCAAAGGACCCAGATGCATTTACAGTTTATCACTAACAATGTTCCAGGCTAATGTATTTTCCCGGGAAATTTACAACTGTCCTGCAAGTAAAATATTCCTATTTCGAGAAAAAGGGCGTTTCTTCGTCCCATGAGGGAGCCGTTGAGCAAAAGAGGCTCGGCCTGCTGTCTTAGTCGCTGATAGGCATGAATATCGGATTCTTATCGATCACTTTATAATGCAGGAGTGGAAAACACAACAGCCCTTGACCATTTATCTTTACTGCGTTCCTGCGTATTATACCTTTTAACAGTCATGTAATTGGGCTGCTTTATTTCACTTGCCTTTTACTGATTCGAAAACAGTGGCTATTATTCAAAACTTTACCAAAAAAGGTACTACTACCATGTTTTGTTTAAAAACCTTTATTGTGAAAATGTCAGTATACAAATACGGGCCTATAACCACGTGGGCCGGCCACGGAGCAAACTGGAATCGTATATGATGAGGGGACATTTACACTGTAGAAGAACGTAACGGGCGGGCCATTAGGTTGCAAGAAGTAAGGTGTCTAACAGTTGCGGAATCGATGGACGTACATTTTATAATTAAAGTACGACAGGGCCAGTTACAATAAAATTATCTAGATATACATTTGCGGGCAAGTACCATGGGTGACGTTAATTGGAACTTTCAATAGTACAGTAATCAATAACACATCAGAACTTAATATCAATAGGGATGTCCAAATGTTCAATCAGTACTCGTCCCCGCCCGCCATGTGCTTCAAAACTGCATATGTATCTCGTGATATCAAGGTTGGGCAACCAGTACACAACAAGGAGTTACGAGTCCCATTTATACCGGCGCCATTTTGGGCGAGGTCCAGGATATAGTCAAAATGTCTCCACCAACCAGCGGTCGGACCAGAACCCCTTTCGGCAGTCCAAAAAGGTTCCGTTAAATGACAACAGAAGAGATAGGCAACAAGAACAATCAGTCAAAAGAGGGGACGCTTTCGTGAATGGGGCCCATGCCCTAGCAGGCAAGCGTCCGAGTTCCAAGGTGTCCCAGGGCCATTTTAGTGGACCAGGCCCAAATCCAAAGAGCCGGCCGCCATTTTGAAAGTCTTGTTGCAGCCACCTTTCGCTGCACCGCAAAAGTAAACGCAACTGAGCTGGATGGGGGGGTGAGGCACTGTGCCGCAAGAGCGGGCGCAATGCAGCTGGAAGGCGAGTGTAATGCTAAGGGGCGCCCCACTGCAGATGAGGTGCCTCCACCTGGGGAGGCAGGAGAGGGCTGTTTGCGCCGCCTCCCCCCCCCCCCAGGGAACCCCACGCCGTCTTTCGGCGCAGCATTGTAGGATAGCCACACCAGTGCGGCAACTTGCTGGACACCACCTCGGTGCCATCCGGATCTCAGCGCGTTCGAGTCGCTGTACCCCAAGAGTGGGTGAAACTCAGCTGGATGGCGGGTGAGTCGCTGTACAGCAAGAGCGGGCGGAACTCAGCTGGATGGCGGGTGAGTCACTGTACCGCAAGAGTGGCCGAAACTCAGCTGGATGGCGGGTGAGTCGCTGTACCACAAGAGTGGGAGGAAAACAGCTGGATGGCGGGTGAGTCACTGTACCGCAAGTGCGGCCGCAACTCTGCTGAACGGCGAGTGAAACGGCAAAGGGCGCCGCACTGCACATGAGGTGCCTCCACCTGGGGAGGCGGGAGAGGGCCGTATGCGCCGCCTCCCCCCCCCCCGGGCACCCCACGCCGTATTTCGGCGCAGCATTGTAGGATAGCCACACCAGTGCGGCAACTTACTGGACACCACCTCGGTGCCATCCGGATCTCGACGCGTTGTGCTGCCTTCGGCCTATTCGCACATCAGTCCGCTACTGACGCCGCCTCACAGGCCAACGGATTTTGTAGGCTTTTTATAGCCCAAAGCCGCATAACAGGTCATGTGACTTGTTTATAAAACTTTTCATTGGTTCATTTTACTTTTGGTTTCCTAATGATGAAATGCTTGATCATATGACCTAAAAATAACACTTTTAATTGGATTGAAACATTTTTTTCTCAAACGATGAAAGCCCCACCTTTTTATTTCTCACTCGGCAATCCAAAAAGGTTCCGTTAGATGACAACAGAGGGGACAGGCAACAAGAACCATCACTCAAAAAAGGGGAGGGCAATATATTCCCTACCGGGTCACGTTGAGGCTCCACCGGAAGTCATCAAATTGATAGTCTACAGTGTTTCTGGATGTTTCAGACTGAAGCTGGCGTCAGCATGAGAGCACCACCATCCCGTAGCTCCGTCGTGGCCATTCTGCAAGCAATCATGGCAGCCGCTCCCCACCAGAAGCCTGCGGGAGTCGGGGGCCCCCAAGACTTTTGTAGAATCTTCAAGGCTGAGGGGACGCTTTCGAGAATGGGGCCCAAGCCCTAGCAGACAAGCGTCCGAGTTCCAAGGTGTCCCAGGGCCATTTTAGTGGACCAGGCCCAAGTCCGAAGAGCCGGCCGCCATTTTAAGAGTCCTGTGGCAGCCGCCTATCGCTGCACCGCAAGAGTGGGCGCAATTCAACTACATGGTGAGCGAGACGCTGTAGCCGCAAGAGCGGGCAGTAAACAGCTAAATGGCGGATGAGGCACAGTGCAGCAAAAGCGGGCGAAAAACTGCTGATTGGTGACTGAAATGGTAAAAGGGCGCCCCGCTACAGCAGACGAGCCTCCACCTGGGGAGGCCCATTCACGCCGCCTCCCCCCCCCCCCCCCGGGGCACCCCACGCTGTTTTTCGGTGCAGCATTGTAGGATGCCAAAACCAGTGCGGCAAGTAAAGGACATCACCTGGGTGCCGTCCAGATCTCGGCGCGTTGTGCTGCCTTCGGACTATTCGCACAACAGACCGCTACTGACAAAACACATTGCAGGAAAAGCGGGCGGAAAACCGCTGAATGGCAAGGGGGTGCCGTCCAGATCTCGGCGCGTTGTGCTGCCTTCGGACTATTCGCACAACAGACCGCTACTGACCATTGTTGCTGTGTTAAAAAAAATTTTTTTAACGCGTTTACTGTTTTTGGTGCTTTGTATATATTTATAAGTTATTAAAGTGTTATAATCCTACTACTTTGTTGGAGTGCTATATATTTTTAATGTGACACATAATTGTGAAGACTTTGATGTACAAAAAGGCATCCCTAGAATCTTCTTTTTCAGGCTCGGTCCCACACACCCTCACAGTGAGAATCCCCTCCCCAATCACAATACAGGATCGTTATCAAATAGTAGGAACGCGTGTGGTGTGACAGATCTCATGAGGTGGGGGCCTTGATCTACTGTAACTCCTTTGAAGAGGGGTGATTCTTTACAGTTGAGGCCATAAACTACATCCGCAGGGCTAGGTGATAGCCTGAGACCGGCCTGGACAATCAGACACAAAGGAAGAGGAGTGTCAGAGGGTGCGGTAGTGAATAGGGTGAAAGGGAGGTGTCGGGCGGACACGGTGTGATTCTCAGGGAAGAGCAGCGCAGATGGGGGGAGGTTTATGGCCCATGCATAAGAGAGAGAGCGGGGTGACCAATGCGTGGGGGAGATGCTTGCGAGGGTGGGGAGCCATGCTGAGGATCGGCGGCATGCAGAGAGTGGATCTGGTCAAGGCATCTAAAATGGCTGCCGTGCACGACAAAAGTGTGGCATTGGAAAAAAAAGATGGCGCAGACAATGTTTATCAATACGGATTAATTTATAACAATTATTTTTACCAATATATTTACTCGCAGTGTCAAAATAGTGGTTAACACTTCCTGATTTCCTTCGAATCAAACGTTATCAGACGTCACGCAGCAAAAAAAAAAAAAAAAAAACCCTCACGCGCAGCCGCTGGAAGACAAGTATCAACAAATATGAGCATCCTCAGCCACCCTCAGAAAACATAGGGGGTCAGGATACGTCTACCGTACCCCCTTATACCCATTTCTCACATTGTTTTTCCTCCATCTTGTAATTTAATTAAAACGAAACACAAAATGGCGAATTCCCGTTTCGCGTCTCGATTCGCTACCCGGTTCGCGAACCGGAAAGCGCTTCTTCCGCAAAAAATCAAATTTTTTTGATTTGCCCCACGGGACCCTTTAATAACCCCAACATCATTCCTAGGGGGTCAAGAAGGGTCTACCTTGCCCCCTTTCATTAAATTCCCCCTTCGTTTTTCTCCTCTTCTTGTCTCTCGATCCTACCGAGAGACAATATGGCGGCCGCACCGGACTGTTTAGAATGTTGACAGACACCAGAGAGCCAATCAGCTTCGCTTCCCAAAGCTCCGTTACGCGAAAAGTTTGCGAACCGGAGCGCTACCCGGGACGCCGTCACAGATATATCTGTTTTTTAAAACGTTAATATCTCAAAATCCACTGGAGCACATATATTGAGACCCAGCAAAGGCACATCGGGCTAATAGTCCCTACAATTTTGCCAAGTTTCGTGCAAATCCATTCAGCCGTTCGAGCTAAAAGTGAGGCCAAACGCCCTATGGAAAACTCAATGTTAAAAACGCGTTTTGGGACCCCCCTTTTTTCTCGGCCCCCCCTTGACGAAACCCCCCCAAATTTTCGGGGGCTGCTCAGAAACAGAATGTGCTATTTTCCTGAAAATTTCAGCCGATTCCGTCCACAAACGCCAAAGTTATTAGACATAGAATTTTCAAAAGTCCCATAGAGAAAAAATCCTAACTATATATACCTACTGGCGACCGTCAGTAGGTGAAATATATATATATATATATATAAATATATATATATATATATATATATATATATATATATATATATATATTCAAAGCAATTGAAATAATCACCGCACTCTTCTCGGATTTGGTTAAGCTTATTTATTCCATCTCGGAAAAAACTTCCTCACCTACGCGTTTCAAACAGATTACTGTTCTTGTTCACGGTAGTTACAAGTCCGTTTTTACTTTTCACTATATATACCCTCCTGCCCATTTGGCAGTTAGGATGCATTATGGGAGGGGTAGTTTTTGGTCGAAACAACCATGTCAAGTTCCTTTTCCCAGTTACCAAGTCATTTTTAAGATGACGTTATTACGATGTTGCTGTTGTCGGCTAAGTGCCTGATGGCTTGGAGGAATGGAACCCTCCAAGACAAGCTGTGTAATTAACTCTCTTGCAGCAATGTGTACCAATATTGTACGTATTGGTGGATAATAGCTGAGTGCTATTTACCAAGGTCATTGGCTTGTATCTTGGTCCAGGAACCTGACAATGTTTAAAACAAACGCTGTAAATATCAAACTTAAATTTCTCCATATATTCTTAGTTAACCTCTTACATTTCAAAAGTCTAAACACTGTGTACTCAAAGGAACTAATACGTCTAGTTTCAGTTTCAAGTTTACATTTCATATGGCTATTAGTCTTTTAATCAAACACTTTTCTTAGAAGGTAGATATCATAGTCCATGAAGACTTTCAATGTTACTGTTGTGTGATTATCTTAGATTGTAGATCTCAATATGTTCATAAATGTACATATAATTCCTCGTCCCCGTTCAATCCTTGGGGAGTCTTGGTTTTGAATTTTATTATTAGTTTGGATTCCAAACGTCTGAGCTTTTGTATGCAATTGCCTCCTCTTTCATTGTCAGGTATCATTGCTATTCCTGAATATCTGACATTTAGCCAGGTTTTGTTTCTGTGAGTCATGAGGTGTTTAGCCATTGCATACGTTTGGTCCTTGTTTTGCATAACCCTAATGTGTTCTAGCATTCTCTTTTTAAGGGCACATATTGTCGATCCGATATATCTCTTTCCACAATCACACTCTAAAAGATAGACAACATAATGGGATTCACATGTGATCTTGTTCCGAATTTCAAATGGTTGGCCTTTCGGATCTGTTATGGATTTGAGGTTTTTGCCAATCTTGCACGCTTTGCACAATGTGCATTTTGTAAATCCTTTTTGTCTTTTTTCCAGCCAAGTTTCTTCTCTTTTGTTTACAAAATGGCTGTTGATTAGAATGTCACCGATTGATGGTGCCTTTCTAAAGGAGATTAAAGTTGCATCTCCTATCACACTTCCAATGTCAGGATCTTTTTTCAATACACTCCAGTATTTAGTGACCACTTTCCTGATTTTCGCACTTTCTTTTGAATATGTCAAGATTAGGCGTGGTTTTTCCTCATTCGTTGTATCATTGGCCCCTTTTTTCTTGACTATCAATGTCTCAGTTCTTGTTTTTTGTCGTGCTCTCATTTCTCCTCTTTTTATTGTTCTCATATTGTATCCTCTTTGAGAGAATCGATTTACCGTTTCTGCAAATTTGTGTTCCATTTCCGATGGTTCAGAACAATTGCGTTTCATCCTTAGAAACTCTCCATAAGGCACATTCTGTTTCAGGGATGTTGGATGAAAACTGGTTCCATGAAGGATACGGTTAGTGGAGGTTTTTTTGCGAAAGAGGGTCGTGTGTATTGTATTGTCTTTAATGTATACTTTTGTATCCAAAAAATCAATTTCCTTCTCTTGGATGTTAAACGTGAATTGTAGACCAACATAATTCTGGTTTAAGATCATTATGTATTCTACCAACTCTTCCCTTGTTCCCTTCCACACTAGGAAGAGATCATCGATAAATCTCAGCCAGAGAATTATCTTGGCAGTATAAGGTTTGTTTTCTTCTCTCCAAGCTATGTGTTTCTCCCACCAACCCATGGTGAGATTAGCATAGCTTGGAGAAAATGAAACACCCATTGCGGTTCCACAGTTCTGGGAATAGATTCCATTATTAAAGAGAAACACATGGTTTGTAAGGCATATGCGTATCATATCCAACAGCATAGCTGAATGTTTGAGTTCCCCTATTGGTCTCTGCCTCAGAAAGTAAGCAATTGCTTCTAGTCCTATCTGATGGTTGATCGATGTATAGAGAGATACTACATCTATTGTAGCTAGAAGATATGTTGGTTGCCATTGTGTGTCCATTATGATTCGTAGAAAGTCTCCAGTGTCTTTGATGAAGGAGTTTAGTGTCGGCGCTATGGGAGCTAAGAAATGATCCACATAAGAGGCAATATTTTCATATAGCGATCCACAGCTGGAAATAATTGGTCGAGCTGGGGGTTTGTACAATGTCTTATGAACTTTCGGCAGAAAGTAAATTGTTGGTGTTATCGGATTCTCAACTGTCAAAAACTTGGTTTCTTCTTGACTTAACAGACCGTTTTCCTGCCATGTTTTTATTTGGTGATGTATTTTCATTGTCATCATCGCTATTGGGTTGTCTTTCAATTTTGTGTAGTTTTTTGTATCTTGCAATTGTCGATACGCCTCTTCTATGTAATCAGTCTTATTTAAAACCACAATATTCCCGCCTTTATCGGCTGGCTTGATTTCAATTTTCAAGTTCGATTTTAGAGAGTTTAATGCTTGGTGTTCCTCCCAGGTTAGGTTTTCCTTATTTTTATTGTTGACATTTTTCATTTTTTCTAGTTCTGTGGTGATCAGGTCATGGAACGCATGTATTCTGTTACCAGGATGTAGAATTGGGCAGAATTTTGATGGATTTTTGAAAGTTGTCTTTGGATGCGTGTTATGTGGAATATCCATTTCTTTCAAAACTTGTGTCTCCGTTATTGATGTGTCATTGTCATCATTGGCCAGGTCATGAGCTACTATCAGTGCTGGGAGATCTGAGATTGTATATCCTCCTTCCTCTCCACTATTAGTGACGCTGGTTCCATTAGTACTTTTATTCTTGGATTTGGCAAAAAACTTTTTAAATTTTAGTTTTCTTATATATTTGTACATATCAATCTTTGTTTCCACATCATCCTGATGTTTTTCTGGGCTGAATGTTAAGCCTTTGTTTAGTAGTTTCCTAGCTTTTCCGAGAAAATGAGAAATTGTTTTCCTAAATGCGAAGTAACATGTAGTCTGGAACTTGGCATAACATTCGCTGCAGCACTGTCAGTTACAAGCTGGCATACACATGACAGAGAGGGCGAGGAAGGGGCCAACCATCAAACTCAAACACAAACGCAAAACCAGAAGAGCAAAGCGCTCCAAGATACCCATTGCGCAATCGCACCCTGTCAAAGAAATAATATCGGGCAATACAAAGAAAAAGTATACCGGTCCAGATTTAATTATAAATCTATCGGACTACACCCTAACGACCAACGAAAGGAAACTACTAAGCAAAGGCTTAACATTCAGCCCAGAAAAACATCAGGATGATGTGGAAACAAAGATTGATATGTACAAATATATAAGAAAACTAAAATTAAAAAAGTTTGCGAACTTTATTTCGAGTTTGGGACTGTCAGAAGGATTAAAAACTACGAACACCATGAGGCATTGTGAATGCCACGCCTACACAAGCAGGTGTTCTTAATTGATAAAGCAACGTGAGGCTCACTTTACCTTTTGTGCCACTGATGAAAGGAAGGTATTTCCAGAAACGCGTCTGGCAGAGCACTTTATTTAAGAAGCCGGTTGTACTGAGACTGGACTGCTGGCAAGAGTTCGAATGCACAATAAATGGACTTTTTATTAAGCTTCCTGTGGCCTTTCTCAATTGTGCTTCCTGACTGTGTTTGATATATATATATATATATTTACAACGAGTTGGCTCCCGGGTTTTTCGTATTCGGCGCTACTCAGTTGGTGCGTGGCTTACTGCGGTAGAACACAAACTGCTTCCAATTCCAACAACGATTTCCAAAGAAATCCAACAAAGCCACCACTCCAGTCACTCGTAGTTTAGTAGACAGATTTAATTTATACTTAAATCCATTGCAGCATCTTTACACAGCAAAAACCAACGCGTTTCGGTAGCTCCTTCTACCTTGTTCAAGGTTGCTAACCACTGTTTACTGATCATATTTTAAAAAGAAGATCCCGCCCACAAACAAGCAAGTGATTGACCTTGTTCCTGTCACCATGATAGGAATTCTGGGACTTGTAGTTCATGTTTATACATTTCCCCACAATTATTCACAATAAGTTTTTAGTTGTTGACATTCATTTCATGCACAATAATAATACTTGGGGTGATTACAATTTATTTTGCTTTGTGTATTACCTCCCTATTTAGAAGACTTCAACATAAATTTCATTGTGGGGTTGTAACAATGTCCACATGTATTTCATGTCCTTACCGCCCTCCAGTGGGCCTAAGTGTATATAAATTTCATTGTGGGGTTGTAACAATGTCCACATGCATTTCATGTGATTAAGTGCAGACGGAGAAAAGCAAGCAACGCAGCTCTGTCCCAAATATTTAACACACAATTGGAAAGACATTTTTTCATACTGCTAAAAAGCCAACAGTCACCAGTAGACAATATACAAGTGTTAAATATTTTCATGCGGCAGATATAAACACAGTTGTCGAATTGGAGAAAGGAGAAGTTAAAAGAAAAGAACATCTATCTAATATGTTTGAAAAAGGAAACATGGAGAAGGCTCAAAACAAACGCGAGGATACCAGAAAAAATGACACGAAAAGTAAAATAAGACTGTGGGAGAAGTTGAACAAAAAAGAAATTAATAAATCTTGGGAATTAATATCTCTGCAAAAATATTTGGAAGCTCAAAGAGTCCCGAGAGGACAGAGGATTATGTTGATGCCCAGCCAACAAGCCGCGACAAACAATTTATTACTGGAGTGGGGTGAATTCACACTAAACTTGTCCCTAGGATTAATAAAAATACTAGTGAAACATATCAAAATTGCTTTGGAAAGAATAAAGGAACAACTGAAAGAGGTAGAAAAAGAAATGGAAACCTTAAAACTGAACCCGGAAATTACCAAATTCAAGGAAGACTTAGAGAAACAAATAGACAAACATGAAGAAACAGTGAGACAAAGAAAACACAACAAATTTGTGAGGGATGCCAATGATTATTTGAAAGGAAGAATTTTCACGTTTGCCCGGAAATTTGATCCATTCTAAAAACACTTGGGGACAACAAGCACCTCTTCAACCAGTGTATCATCACTAACGTCTGATGAACTAACAGAAGAAGATCCAACAATGGATGATGCCAAGAGGGTTTTTTTAGGGGACTTGCGCCTCGTTCTCCAACCACGCCAATGGGAACAGGATCAGGGGGCGCAAAGACAACAACGGGGACGTGGAAGAGGAAGAGCGAAACCGTGGCAACAAAGGCAAAAAAATCAACAACAAGAAGAGGTTGGAGAAGGAAACACTTCAAACGAAAAGATTGGTACCGAAACGAGAGGTATAAAACAGAGACGGGGCAAATTAATGAAGAATTACAAGTGATACATTTATCTAAACGAGATATAACACCATCGGAAATATCTTTACTAAAAAGAGACATAAATTGTTGTCCCACACAGAGAATGGACATGGCACGAACTAGAAGTGATTTCTATTTGTACATACGTAAAATCAAACTGGCTAGACACTTCATGGAAAGAAAAAATAAACCCAAAATTGAAAAAACATCCTTGAATTTCATATTAACTATGTGCAAAAGATGCGAAAGGCTATCTAGCCATGATAAACATGGAAGTCGAGGAAGACCAAGAAATACTACTGGAAACAGTGATACCCCAGCTGGAGGCTGGTATAAGCCAGAAGAAATCTAAATCAATGTTCTACCCGCAGTTAACACCGGTCAATAAAATTGATATATTTCAAGAAGCGGTAATACAAGGGCTTTACAAAATTACCAAAACTAGCTGCAAAGACAATTTATCCTCCCAAGAACGAGAAGCTTTATCCTCTTTAATCAATGACCAAGGGATGGAAATCAAAATAGCAGATAAAGGGGGAAATGTGGTGTTATGGGACAGAGAACTAGACACCACAGAGGCAATGAATCAATTGATGAACCCCCTCTATTATGAAAATGTAAAGAGCAACCCTTTGGACAGAATCAAAAGAGAAATTGATGAAAAACTAATGAATTGGGAAAGAAAAAATCGGATTGATTATGAGGAAAAGAAATATCTCAGTGTGGACTTCCCACGCATGGCAACTATGTATTTTTTACCAAAAATATACAAGAACCCCACAAAACCACCAGTGAGGCCAATCGTGTCGGCGAAGGGATCACTTTTGGAACCGGTGGCCAATTTCACAGACTATTTTCTAAAACCATATGTTGAAAAGTTGAGATCGTACATCAAAGACACTACGGATTTCCTGTGTATGTTAACAAACTTGAAGTGGCAGGATCAGTACGTATTAATATCAATTGATGTGATTGCCTTATATACTAACATCGACAATGATCTAGGTATGCGGGCTTGTCAATACTATTTAAAGGAATGTAACATACATTTCAAGGACCACAATGAGATGATAATGGAAATAGTTTCCATAGTATTGACGAACAATAATATTTTTCTTTTTGGGGAAAAACTATACCGCCAAAAAAATGGAGCCGCCATGGGCTTTGCCTTTAGCCCCAGTTACGCCTGCATTGCGATGGGTTGGTGGGAGGAGGAGGTGGCATGGAGCAAGGAAAATTCCAACTTCACCCTACACATTGTCACCTGGAAACGATTCATTGATGATTTATTTATTGTATGGAAAGAGAGTGAAGGAGAATTCCAGCAATACTTTAACATCTTGAACAACAGTACTCCAGGCTTAAAATTCACGTTTGTGAAAAGCAAAGACAGAATAACTTTTTTGGACACAGAAGTGTACGTGAAGGATGATCGGGTAGAAACAACCCTACACTGAAAGGTTACAGCTACTAATGCCACCTTGGAAGCTACCAGCTTCCACCACCCTGCCTTAATTGAAAGCATCCCATATGGGGAGTTTCTCCGTATAAAACGCTTTTGCAGTGAAAAGGAAGAATGGGAGAAACATAGTGCAGCAAGCATCAAACGTTTTCAGAAAAGAAAATATGGAAAAAAATTGATTGATAAATGCTGGGAGAGAGCTAATCAAAAACAAAGGCAAGAATGTTTGAAACCCAAAGAGGAACAACAAAATTCAGATGAACCAATCAGATTAATCCTGGATTACAGTCAGGAATCGAAAAAGATAACACAAATACTGAGAAAAAATTGGAGGATTCTACAACTAGCCCCAATAATAGGACAATAAACGGGGCAACATCCAGTGATAACATGCAGGCATGCAAAAAATCTAAAAGATCAACTTGTACATAGCCATTTTATCACCAAAAAGAAAAAGACCACGTGGTTACAAACAACAGGATTCATGAAATGTTATAACTGGAAAGTATGTGAAATTGCAAAACCAACCAAAGAGATAATAATGGCTAATAAAAAAGTGTGGAAAATAAAGGAACTAATAACATGCAAGAGTCAATACACCGTCTATATGATAGAGTGCCCCTGCCAACTCGGATACATCGGAAGCACAATATGCGAATAAAAAAAACGCATATTGGAGCATGTACGTGCCACAGTGAATAAAGACAGAGGAAACGCAGTGGCCAAGCATATGAAGACACGCCATAATGCCAACTGGAAATTACTGAAATTCATGGGATTGGAAACAATGTCTTTGTCAGAAAGAGGCGGCCACCGTGAAAAATTGTTGAGACAAAAGGAGTTGCGCCACATTTTGAACATTCGGACCATGACTCCTTTTGGACTGAATCAGTCAGAAGAACTGTACATACACATATATCAGACGAACTTCTCAGAACACTCCTTAAATACCTATCCCACAACCCACACAATCTAACTTATGAAACATGGTACATGACCCATGAATAGGAGGTGTAACAGACACTTAGGCCCACTGGAGGGCGGTAAGGACATGAAATGCATGTGGACATTGTTACAACCCCACAATGACATTTATGTTGAAGTCTTCTAGATAGGGAGGTAATACACAAAGCAAAATGAATTGTAATCACCCCAAATATTATTATTGTGCATGAAATGAATGTCAACAACTAAAAACTTATTATGAATAATTGTGGGGAAATGTATAAACATTAACTACAAGTCCCAGAATTTCTATCATGGTGACAGGAACAAGGTCAATCACATGATTGTTTGTGGGCGGGATCTCCTTTTTAAAATATGATCAGTAAACAGTGGTTAGAAGGTAGAAGGAGCTAAGAATAAATTAAATCTGTCTACTAAACTACGAGTGACTGGAGTGGAGGCTTTGTTGGCTTTCTTTGGAAATCGTTGTTGGAATATATATATATATATATATATATATATATATATATATATATATATATATATATATATATATATATATATATATATATATTCACTGAAAAAACCATAGCCTTTACACACGTTATAGTTAGGAAGTAGCATTTAAAAAACATATGAAATTCACTGAAAAAACCATAGGTTTGAAACATGTTATAGTTAGCTGGACATTTCACTCATATAAAACCAATGAAATTCCCCTGTTATAGTTACTTCAGCTAACTATAACTCGCGCGCCCGCAATGCACTGCTGATGATGTCACACATCACATCACTCATGACATCATCTATTAAATGGGTTAGTTTTGAAAATTACATATATATTATATATGTAGATCAGAAAGTTGGTTGAAAAAAAATTGTAGTATATAAGTGTATAAACGGTTGCTTTTTGGGTGACAAATAGATTCTATAACTGACTGATTAAATATATCTTAATGAGTACATGTGTTACTGAGTAATATTTAAATATATACCTATCTGTGTCTGTCTATCAGTTTCTATTTTAGTGGCTAAATGTGTTGATAAGTATCACTGATGCATTATATCTATATAGGTTATTGTTTCTTTATTATTAGCAAAAGTATCTCAGTGTCTAAGTGTTAATGTGCTACATTAGGAGATTTTACATATTCCATACATGCAAGAGTCAGTGACATACTATTCCTATATGTTGTAGGCAGCATATGCATATGATACTAGATATTATCAGTGATATCAAGAGTAATGTCACTAACCATGTGATGAGTGATGTAATATGTAATATGTAACATCATCAGCTGTGCATTGCGGGCGCGCGAGTTATAGTTAGCTGAAGTAACTATAACGGGGGAATTTCATTGGTTTTATATGAGTGAAATGTCCAGCTAACTATAACATGTGTCAAACCTATGGTTTTTTCAGTGAATTTCATAGGTTTTTTAAATGCTACTTCCTAACTATAACGTGTGTAAAACCTATGGTTTTTTCAGTGAATTTCATAGGTTTTTCAAATGCTACTTCCTAACTATAACGTGTGTAAAACCTATGTTTTTTTCAGTGAATTTCATAGGTTTTTCGAATACTAGTTCCTAACTATAACGTGTGTAAAACCTATGGTTTTTTCAGTGAATTTCATAGGTTTTTTGAATGCTAGTTCCTACCTATAAAGGATATACCTGAAATAAATATCGCCATACCAATCTTACGTGCGCGACCGAGTGCGCGCACCCACCTATATATTTCGTGAAAGCTCTGCAATTTGAACCTAATGAATTTCTTCATAGACCATTGAAAGAACTTATAGTACGTTAAAGACACTGAACCTAGGCTTCTTTTTTTTCATATAAACCTTTTAATTAAATGGAGCCGAATATCTTTTTAATCTTTCGTGCGTGACTGTATGTACACACCTTAATATTTTTTTAAAAAAATATGAAAGGTTTTATAGTTTAACGATTGTATACTTAAATCGAGCTCTAAAGATATGTAAAATCCGTATGTGTTTGAATTCACTCCTTTTCACGTTTTCAAACTTCGCTGAAAAAGATCGCTACTTCCAAATCACGTACGTGACTGGATACTGTCACCGGGTACACGTCCTGAGAAGCGCATGTGTGTCATGTGACTTGAAAAGAACACTTCCAATTGGTTCTTAGTAGTTTCTATTCTGGAATTTACACGCAGCACTGCACCCACTTCCCTCACTATCTTTTCTACTCTCAAGAGAGAACAACGTCCAACATTTTTCCGAAGACTTTGCTGAAATGGCTGCCACTCCGCATTCATCTTCCGAATCTAAAGAAAATGAGCGACTACCTTTAAGAAGAAAAACGGAATCTTTCATTTGGCAATTTTTCACTTATCCTGAAGATCAAAAGAAAGTGAATGCGCCAAAAGTAACCTGCACGATATGCAAATCGGAGCTCTCAAGAGGAAATCCAAGGAAAAAATATTCCTTTTCCATACATACCATGAAGTGGCATGTCAAACAAAGGCAGCCTATAGAGTTTGCAAAGGCATCGACAAGAGCTCTGGCCACGCTATTACCATCAGAAGTGGCCAGCACATCTTCTGCAGGACGACCTGTATCTCCATCGAGTGCTGAGATGGACTTGAGACCATATCTTGCGAAGGTGCACATGAAATGCAACGACTGTGGAGAAATTCTTCTATACGGAGAGCAGAGCCTTATTCTAATTAAACTCAAAATTGAGAGTCATAAATGCTCCGAGAAAAGATACATTTCTTCATTTCATTTTGATGGTATGACATACTTAAAAATGTCATTGCAAGTTTAAGAAATCAAAAGCAACATAACACTTGCTTCCAAAAAAAAAAAAAGTTCTTTTCAGAACTAACTCTTTGTACCAAAACGAGCTCCAAGAGCATATTATAAAGAAGTTTCTCGCCGCTTTCTTTTAGTGCGCAACCGTGTGCGCGCACCCACTCATCGCATACAGGACCTGAGACGTGCATGTGAAGTCATGTGACTTGAAAACAACACTTACAATTGGTTCTTAGTAGTTTCTATTCTGGAATTTACACGAAGCACTCCACCCACTTCCCTCACTTTCTTTTCTACTCTCAAGAGACAACAACGTCGAACATTTTCCGGAAGACTTTGCTGAAATGGCTGCCGTTCCGCATTCATCTTCCGAATCTGAAGGAAATGAGCGACCACCTTTAAGAAGAAAAAAGGAATCTTTCATTTGGCAATTTTTCACTTATCCTGAAGGTCAAAAGAAAGTGAATGCGCCAAAAGTAACCTGCACGATATGCAAATCGGAGCTCTCAAGGGGAAATCCAAATAGAAGATATTCCTTTTCCATACATACCATGCAACGGCATGTGAAACAAAGGCACCCTGAGCATTATGCAAAAGCATCGACAAGAGCCCTGGCCACACTATTACCATCAGAGGTGGCCAGCACATCTTCTGGTGGACGACCTGTATCTCCATCAAGTGCTGAGATGGACTTGAGACCATATCTTGCTAAGGTGCACATGAAATGCAACGAGTGTGGAGAAATTCTTTTGTACGGAGAGCAGAGCCTCGTTCTTATTAAACTCAAAATTGAGAGTCATAAATGCCCCAAGAAAAGATACATTTCTTCATTTCATTTTGATGGTATAACATACTTAAAAATGTTGTTGCAAGTTTAAAAAATCAAAAGCAACATAACACTTGTTTCCAAAAAAAAAAAAAAGTTCTTTTCAGAACTAACTCTTTGTACCAAAACGAGCTCCAAGAGCATATTATAAAGAAGTTTTTCGCCGCCTTCTTTTAGTGCGCGACCGGGTGCGCGCACCCACCTATCGCGTACAGAACCTGAGACTCGCATGTGAAGTCATGTGACTTGAACACAACACTTCCAATTAGTTCTTCGTAGTTTCTATTCTGGAATTTACACGAAGCACTCCACCCACTTCCCTCACTTTCTTTTCTACTCTCAAGAGAGAACAACGTCGAACATCTTCCAGAAGACTTTCCTGAAATGGCTGCCGTTCCGCATTCATCTTCCGAATCTGAAGGAAATGAGCGACCACCTTTAAGAAGAAAAAAGGAATCTTTCATTTGGCAATTTTTCACTTATCCTGAAGATCAAAAGAAAGTGAATGCGCCAAAAGTAACCTGCACGATATGCAAATCGGAGCTCTTAAGAGGAAAATCCAAGGAAAAAATATTCCTTTTCTATACATACGATGAAGCAGCATGTCAAACAAAGGCACCCTATAGAGTTTGCAAAGGCATCGACAAGAGCTCTGGCCACGCTATTACCATCAGAAGTGGCCAGCACATCTTCTGCAGGACGACCTGTATCTCCATCGAGTGCTGAGATGGACTTGAGACCATATCTTTCGAAGGTGCACATGAAATGCAACGACTGTGAAGAAATTCTTCTATACGGAGAGCAGAGCCTTATTCTAATTAAACTCAAAATTGAGAGTCATAAATGCTCCGAGAAAAGATACATTTCTTCATTTCATTTTGATGGTATGACATACTTAAAAATGTCGTTGCAAGTTTAAGAAATCAAAAGCAACATAACACTTGTTTCCAAAAAAATAAAAAAGTTCTTTTCAGAACTAACTCTTTGTACCGAAACGAGCTCCAAGAGCATATTATAAAGAAAAGTTTCTCGCCGCTTTCTTTTAGTGCGCGCACCCACCTATCGCCTACAGCACCTGAGACGCGCATGTGAAGTCATGTGACTTGAAAACAACACTTCCAATTGGTTCTTAGTAGTTTCTATTCTCCAATTTACACGGAACACTCCACCCACTTCCCTTGAGAAAAAGTTTATCGGAAAACTTTTAAACCCTCCTCTTATCAAACATTCAATATCGTTCACATAACAGTGTAGTAAATAAAACTAGATCCACTCCGTCCCTTAATTACAAGGGACATACTGGTGTGTGAAAACAACTTTTGTTTTCACGCGATAATGTGAAACACTGAGCCTGTTACAGGATTTTCTTTCACATATATGTTACCATTCTTCTTCAAGCACTAACACCGTAAAAAATACCACCGATAGCGGTGATATTTTTTAACGCCGAGAACGGGCGATTTTCATCGCTTAGAGCCCTTGCTATTATAAAGGTTTATCTCCTAAGTCTCTGATCTCCAACTGTGCAACACGGCTCCCCTGTGTGTCGTAATGAGGTGCTAGGGGCGCCGCGCACACTCTACTGTGACTAAGCATCCATAAATTCCATGGACATCTCTACCCTGCTATCTGCAATTGTAAACATCAAAAGGAGCTACGCTGCGCCCCTTGGAGAGGCCTCACTCCCACTGCTACAACGGCTTGGCAGTCGCCAAGATCCACAAGAACAGCGTCTTGGATCCATTGAACTTCTGTGACGGTCTCAATGAAAATAAGCACTGAAGAATATTCAAATATGTAGTAGTCCTCCTGCTACAGCATACAGAATGCATTCTGTTAGATATAAAGAAGGGAAACACCCACGCCGATTTTTACCGCAAATAAACCTTGGTATTAACAAGGTTTAACGCAAATGCGGTAAAAATCGTTGCAAAGCATGAATATCACCGAAAAGTCAGCATTATTCATGCAATAGCGACCTAATGCTATTAGCCATGTTATCCACCTCCCATTGGATAACATGGCTAAGAACTGCTCAGGGCAAGTGTTAGCTTTTAGAGATATTCCCGCTTAGCGCAAATATCTCCAAAAGCTAGTAATAGGAGATAGCGATGTTAGAGACTATTTTCAGTCGCTAACATCTTGGCACGCCCACTTTGCATCTCATTAGTGATAAATATAACTGACATGCAAAGTGGGGCCCAAAATGGTCGCTATCTCCTACTAGCTGTCGCTAACTGGTGTTAGCGGCAGCTAGGTAATAGAGAGATAATTTTATCTCTGCTTTCTTGGCTTTTAAAGCCAAAAAACAGAGATAAACCCCCTTGATAATCTACCCCTATATTCAAATTGCTGCGTCAAGACCTACGCCTGCTTCAAGCACATGCACAGTTTTGAAACAGCATGGGCCTGAAAGTCACTGAGTAAAATCTCATGGATTACAGTCAGCCACTTTCAAGACGCATTACTTCAGAGGAACACTTCTTTATGATACAGGGCTTTAGAATGTCACATATCTCCTAGATTCATTAATGTTGTATATATGATACATTATTTCCACTGTCATTATAAAAAATAAAGTGACGAAATTCTAGCGCAAAGAGACGCAACGTCAACATAAAGGTGCCACAATCTGTTTTAAAGTACCCTTTACATTACACCAACACTCTCTTTATAAAGACCCCTCAGGTTTTTTTAACAGCTGTTAAATCCTTCCATACTCATCACAAAGCCGCTCCATCACGAGCATTGCCTCAGCTGTCCTCAGAACATATGACATTTGTAATGAACTTGCCGCTGTGCTTGCGCAGCACTAACATTGCGCTTCCTTGACACGTTCTATTGACTAAGCAGAACCATGACGAAACCACTCTATCATGAACACACCTCAACCGTGGCTCAGAAAGGAGTAGCTCTATCATGACCATACAAGTACCACTCAGCCCCCCAGCCCCCTAATCCTGAGGCAGAATTAGCACTGCAACACAGGATTTAAAGCCCTGCAAAGAACACCATGTAACATTTAATATCATTTTCCACCAATGTTTTCATATATCAGTATTGCTAAACTCACTCAGTGAAATGTCGCTCATTTTATTAAATCACTTTTAAAGCATGCCTTATAACAATGCACCCAATCCTATGTGGAAGTGTTTAATATAAAACATGACATTCCTTTAACGAGGATAGACAAAGAAATAACACAATGATGTAAAAATTTCTTTATTTTATATACATACCTAAAAAAAAAGAAAAAAAGAAAGTAAATTTCTTTTTAAAACGTAGTACCTGTGGAAGAAAATTAAAAATAAGATTATAAAGTACAGTTAATTAAAGAAAAAAGAAAAAAGAATAGGAGACAATAAGAGAGATGCAGAGAAAACTCTCGGATATTATTAGTTGAACTTACCTTATAAATATAATATCTGTGGAGGAGAGTAAAAAAAAATCTGTTATAATACATATTTCTGAATGCAATGTAACAAAATAAGTCAAACAACATATTAAATGGTTTATTTTTGCTGTCCTCAGAATACATTGATTTTCACTATCAAGAGTGATTTCAGTATTAATCATCATATAATAGCGGGGAAAAAAAACACACAATCAAAATGATTGTGTTTAAAAAACCCATACAAAATCTGCTTACATATTATAAATACTTGAAAAAAACATGTCTTAAATGTTTTCCTCAAATTCGCAATTTCTTGAGTAAGCACACTACATCTTTCACAGTAACAAACTAATTAAAGTATACCACTTATTTTTCAAGATATCTCAACAAAGCCCCGTGCAGGTATCTCCTATAAAAAATCTATTTGAAAGACACAGTTTGTTCTCTCATACCTTTCCGCGTGGCCAAATTGTATAAGCTAACTCATTATCTTTTAAATACCTCTCCCAAAAACTTGCGTCCATATAAGTTTTAAAATAATTTTCAAAAGTGCTCATTTTCTTCTCTCATATTTTTCCTCGTGGCCAAATACTATGAGTTAAGTAGTTTTTTTCTGAAATTATTTAATCTTAGTCTTATCTATTGTTTTCTGAACCTTTACAATTAAAATTTGTAACATGTTTTATACCATCAAACATTAAGTAAATTTGTACCTGATGTTATCACTATGCCAAACACAAATTTCATTTATAGATTTGTACACCCTCATTTACATGATATTTGTAAACTAGTAAGTTTCAGATCTTTACAGTATACATCTTCCTACAGCAAGTCATTCTACTGAAATTTGGGTTCCAAAAATAACAGATAAGAGTTAGTTAAGGCAAAAGGCAAACGTTTTTTAAAAGTCAATTGGCTATCATTGCAAAGCGTCCAGCCACTAGCACACTTCAAATAAGCTGTATAATGTCCTGATGATGTAGAAGGCCCTTCATGAAAAATAATGGCTACAGTTACAAATGTTCTTCTAGAAATAGAAACTTGAGAAGCCACAACATTTTTTATTAAAGTTGACAATTTACTCCCATCAGCTCTGCATCGTTGAAACATTAAAATTACATATTGTCCATATCTATAGATAAATAAAGTTGATAACATTTCAGACTTGCATTGAGAACAGACCATGTTCTGATGCGCATCTTTAACTAGTTTATTAAAAGGCACTTCTTTGTAGTCTGGTAATGTCAAATATAAAAATCTTTCACTGTGTATCTCAGTACTACTTAAAAATGAGCAATGATCACACTTATGTTCCCATTTATAAGAAAGGCCAAAAAGACTATCAATATCTACACCTTCATCTTCCAAAACTGTAAACATATACATGATAAATTCCTGACAATCTTGCTGAATATTCTGAGAAAATTGATTTACTCCTGCACATATGTCTAAAACATTCCTTAGTTCTGAAACACTTGCTACTTCACTATCACCACTACTACATATTTCAAATATAGAATTTAAAGAATAGCAAAATGTTTGCTCCTGATTTTCTATAATCTGTTCCTTAACATTTTTCAGAAAGAAAACAACATTAACTACTACATTTGCATAGCAGTTGACACCAGACCTATTTTCAAACTTAAATCCAACAATCTCTTCAATACTAATAGTTTTGCTATGGCTACCAACAACAGCTACATCTTTTTTTCGTCGTTTCTCGACCTCTTCAGCACATTTGTCCCCATTTTTCCTTTTTTGACCAACTATACACCTTTCAATTAAAGGATATTGAGGTAAACTTGGAGCATATTCTCTTCTTAACCTATTATACTCCTTCACACAATTTAAATCTGCACTAATCTTTGTCTCATCATAATCAATTAGATAAAGTCCACATAAAGTTCTAATTCTCGATAAAGCAACATACGCCATACCCTCTTTGAATACAGTGCTTCCAATATTTACCAAAGCACAATCTACACTTAAACCTTGAGATTTATGTATAGTCACTGCATATGCCAAACAAATTGGAAATTGCTTACGACAGACATATAAGTCTTTCACAAGCAAAAAACGAGTCGAACATCGACTAATTTGTTGAACTTCCTCAATTCCATCAAATTTTATTCTCAAAAATTCAATCTCATCTCTATTTGTATAATTGACAAAACCAACAACATTACCCATTGCTCCATTTACCAATCCTCTTTCTACATGTACATTTCTCCTTAAAATTATCCGACAATTTAAACATACATACAGATTTTTCTCTAAACCAGCAGTTTTAGATATAGTTTTTTGAAGAGAATCCAATTTTAACTTCAACTTTTCAGACAAAACAATAGTACTACCTTCATGCTCTATTCTATCTTTAGCTTCCAGTTTCTTAATTTCTTGATTTTCTAAATTCAACATTTTCTCATTAAAAACTGAACATTCTTTCAGAGTTGGCATCAAGCATATCACTGACTTATCTGCTACCTCTTTACTATATATTTTCTCAGGTACATTATCTTCATTTGGAAACAGCTTGGAAAGTAATCGGGTTCGTAGAGTGTGTTTCGCATCTTCAGTTAGTTTTCCAATCCTAATATCTTGAAGAATACTTCCATATTTAGTATCCTTTGCCTGTCGCATATTTTGAATCAATTCAGTATATTTGAAATGTGGCCATATATTTACATTTCCAATACTGCCCAGGCACTTTCTGGTCTCCTCATGTGTAACAGTTTCAAATACAGGTTGTCCTTTCACAGGAGTTAGCTGCAGTAGATCTCCAAAAACTATCACATGTTTACCTCCAAATAACACATCATACTCTGTCTTAAGTGTCTGTGCATTCTTAAATGCACTAAAGCAAGCATTAAATTGGATACCATGCTTACTTCATCAATAATAAGAAGTTTCATTTTTTTAAGGACTCTAGAAACTTCAAAACAAGCTTCTCCAGATAGCTTCTGATATTGTAATTTATTTTCATGTTCAACTGGCAGCATCAGTAAACGATGTAAAGTGACACCTTTATGTGCTGCCAATCCAGTTGGAGCAGTAACAACACATGACAGTGTTGACTGAGTTCTTTGCTGTAAATATGTAGTAATTCCTTTAATTAGGAAACTTTTACCAGTCCCAGCTTCTCCACTTACATATAATCGAATAGGTTCAAATGACATACATGAGCAATCTTTTCTCTCATGACAAAAGCCATGCTCAATGTGCTCTGTCACTTCATCATATATCTGTCTTTGCTCAACATTAAACTGCTTCTTTAATTCTTCTAAGTCGATTACTTCCTCTTGACCTTGCTGCATTGCTCTTTCCACCTCATCCATGGCGGTGGCTGCTTCATTTTGGATAATTGGTTGTCCCAGTGGATCTTGACTTAATGAAGCTGAACTTTGACTACCTTGTGAACTATCTCTAGCAATCTCCGCTGCAATTGTCGTTTCTTGCTCTATTTCATCATCCAACATTTGGAGATAATTACTAAAAACAGGACATTCAATATTACTTTTAGATGCGTTGAAAGAATCTTCATAACTATCAAAGTCTCCAAGTAGTTCCTCTTCTCTACGCCATGGTTTAAAAAGTTGCAAAAGAGCAAAATAGTAAAATTCTTTTTTGTCAGGTGTTTCGCAACTCAGTTTCCGATGATTTATCAAGTGTCATTTTCTTTGTTTTACCAGACATCCTTCATGTCCAATTACAGCATGTACACCTTTATCAATGTTTTCCGTAACATTCCTTTTAAAAGTATAATTTTGAAGTATTTCATACAGACAAATGTTTTCAAGCAGAGTACTTCTATTTGGATAGTATGTACCCAACATATTTGTTTTCAAAATGTCTGTACTGTTTGGTTCTTTCTGGGCTAAATATTCAATTTCTTGCACAGGTTTCAGAACACGGCTTCGTGTTTCTGCTAGGCCCAAACTCAACCAGAGAATAGTCCTTGATTTAGTATAAAGACTTGCTGATGATAATCTGTCACAACATTCATATGCTCCAATTTCTCGATGAGACAGCATCTTCAAACTGTACGTATACAATTTCTTGCTTAGGCTCTTTTCATGAGAAATGTCTTCCCACATCTCCTTCAGTTCCGTCTTTTCAGATTTCGTGATGTAAGACGTTACATATCGAGCCACAGCCATAGAGTTGTCTGCAACATATTGTATGTCCATGTTAGCATTCCACATGGACAAAATGACTGGGTTATAGTCATTTATATATTTGGATTCTTCACCTCTTCTTAAATTGTACGTATTTTTAGGTGACCTCCTTCTGATATTATGTCGCAAACATGACATCAAATTGTTCACTCTTCCTTTTGAAAGTACCGGTCGTGCAAATCCAAAGCGACATTTGGTGTAGAATTTGCTCTTTGACTTGAATTTTCGCCGACAATATTTTCCACAACGATGACTTTGAAAACGTAACACTTTTCCTTTTAAGTCCTTATCAGTTGTACTATTAGGTATGTCACAAGTGGCATACTGTTCAATAAAAGACAGTACAGTCTCATCCGAGTCTATTCCAAATTTAGGAGCATCCTTGATCCATAGCAGCATATGAATATGAGGAGCACCTCTTGCTTGATATTCTTTTCTCCAAAAGAAATCCAGTACTTCACCAAGAGGCGGATTTTTCTTGTTTGTAATGAAAGACATCATAGCTTCAAATCTATGATTAAAATATCTGCAAACATTAACTGGATCTAATGAACACAGTTCTCCAGGTGTCTTGTAGTTTATGTTTTCTATGTTTGCATTCGCCTCCCGAAGAAATTCAAGTAAATCTTCCCAAGCATACTCTGCACAGCTTAGAGTTAAAAACCATGTTGGTGCTCCTAAGTTTCTAAGCATGCACTTCAAATCTCCATGACGACGGTACCAATAATCATTAGTACCCCACTGACAAGCCATTAAATTAATTAGATGTGAATCCAAAACACTATCTTTCTGTTGCACTTTATCCATAAATTCCTTTGCTGAAATATTTTGCAGATGCACACCACTTTTTAAAATATGATTTACTGCATAAGACAGACCAGATAAATAACTTTCAAACAGAAGATGAAACAAATACGGAATGCATTGGCGAAACCATGGATCTTCTGCATATAATCTTGTTGTCCGGTACTCAGATGCAGGAATCTGCATAGGTCAATCATCATATCGTGTACCTTCACCTGTAGGAAATAACTGTGGAAAACAACGACCTTCCAAACTTTCTTCCCACACACTAATAGGATTTCCTTCCGCCTTTTTCATCTGAAATAATTCAATAGAATTCCCTATTGCTTCTTTGGAATGTAGTGGATGAACACTGTAATGTTCATAAATTTCTTCAGATCTGGATACATCAACTTTTTCAATTTGTCCACTAGACAAATCACTATCCTCTTCTTCACGTACATCTTCTTGTTCTACGTATACATCTTTGTAATACTTATTATTTTGCACTAAATACAACGTTGCCTTTTTCACTTTCCTAACATCCACTAAATCTTGCCAGATTTTCTTACTCTTTGTAGGTACACCATTTACTAGAATAACTAGAGGTTCCTCTTCTACATTTTCAACACCAATTGTTTCCATATTTTTTTTAAATCAAGTGGCAAATACACAACTCTACCCTTTAATCCTCTTTGTAAATCCGAAGGATTTAATTTACCAGTCTTAGGCTCCATACGAACAATAGCCTGAAAAGGATGTACACATTGAATCAGAATAGTCTCATAAGTATTTAAATCCATCAATTCTGATGGAATATTTACCAACTCTAGATTATTATGAACAGCTCTAGCAGGCATTTTATTTTCATTTAATTTATTATAATAATATTTACAAACACGTTGCTCAAAACCCAAATCAAAATAGTTTTCCACCAACAAATAAGTTGCAAAATCTTTCCATTGACCATTACTTTCATCTTCACTTTTTAAATATAAATCAACTAACCTAGTTTGACTTTTGTAATGAATGCGTCGACAACAGACACAAGAAAAATTTGGTTTCTCACGTGCAATTACCTTAAACTTTATTATTTCCTGTTCAAAATTTTCAATATTAACATTTCCAACATTTTCTAACACATTTCCTTCTATAATTATATCAGTTTCTGCATTATCTTCCTCTGGACCAAAATAACTTACCTCAATTTGTGCACAAATCTTTTTAACATCTAATTCACATCCATACAAAAGAGCACTATTTAACTGTTTAAGTTTAAGTGCTGGACTTTTTGCATAGTACAACTTTCTCACTAATTTTCTCATTTTAGTATGATGCACTGCTAACATCCGGAAGTGATGAAACACACTCTGGCATATTTTTTTAGAAAGGCAAGCCAGAGAATGGCCTTGCAGACCTATTTTTTCTCGCACTCTGCATTGATCTAATTCTTGCAACATTTTAATTTTTTTTTTTAGACTTTCTTTAGTGTACTTACGTAAGAAATTGCGAAATAAATCAATTGAATCCTGTCGTACACTACAAATGCTACTACAATTCCAACTGTAAACAGGAGCATTAGGACGTCCCTCTAAAGCTTCTCTAGCCATAACATCTTCTGCATTTCTAACCACAATTTTCTCTTTCTCAATAACACAACCATCCTTCACCTCATATGCTCGACCACTGGTGTCAACTGCATGCAACAGATCGTTACTTTGAAAGTAACTCTCTTCATTGAAAAATGGCTCAGAAGTTGAAGCATGCATCCACTTCCCAGAAAACACTTTACAAAAATTACTCCTATTTATGTGTCTCTTCCATTTACTTTTACCTTTTAAAACTCGAATCGCCTTATTTAAAATATTTATTCTATTAAGTATTAAAATAAATAATTTTCTTTTTGTCTCAAATGCGCGCTCAACGATACCCTCTATATATTGTTTTTTCTTAAAAAAAGCAGATCTTCTTTTAGAAACTTTCTCCTTTTGTAATAAATTCGAAACTACTCTGTTGTAAAACATACGCTTCCTGATTTGGCTGAATTGATTAGTCCGGGTTTTACTGTACACTCTTTCATCTCCCCTCATTCCAGAAACATTTTTATCTTTGATTCCATATCTCCTTTTAGATACTGATATAGTTTTCTCCTTCTGGACTTCAATATTAACATTTTTCCTTCCCAAAATTCCTTTCAAAAACTTTTTAGTTTGCTTACCAGGAGCACTCTTCTTTGTAACCGTCCTCTCTTTCTCAGAAAACACTTCAATTTCTTTCTTCTTCAAACTGTAAGTCCGTTTGTAGAGTTTCTTTTTTTTCAATTCTAGTCGGCATCTTAATTTAAAATTTTGATGAAATTGTAAATCTGTAAAACACAAAAATAACAAATATTATAGTTCACTACTAGCATATACCGTACAAATTAAAACCACAGATTCATTTCCTAATGAAATACAGATAATAACAGAAAATCTCTGAACAAAGTAGTAAATCCTGTAGTGAATGTTTGTTGTAAATTTATCACACTCCATATCTGTTTTAACATTATAGACAATTTTTTTTAAAAAATTTTAAAGCATACAAACAGTACACTTTTTTCAAGAACTATCGGTCATCATAGGTGTTTTAATCTTTTTTACTACAATCTCTTTTACACTTCATGAGAACATATCTTATCACTCTCATAAAGCACATCATCAACGAATATATCAAGAAAACTGTTGTCACGAATGCTTTGCTATCAATTTTTTTTAAATTTATTTATAAGTTCATAATTTAGAAGAACTTCCAACATTAGTTCATCAGGGACTTCTTCAAGTCCATTGTCCTCATCTTCTTCTACCATCTCTAAATAAGCTGAATCTAAAGATATGTCCATAAAATCATTATTTTCATCTGTTTCCTCTTCAAACACCGCGTCTAAAATTTCCTCCATCAGTTCGTTAATGATGTCAAAATGAATTTCATTATCTTCTGACCAATTCTCCACAACTAGACTATTTTTATTCTTCTGTATCCTTTTAAAAAAATATAGAGACTAAATTATATCTTTTTCCATAAGTGTTTAACTGAAAAGTACTTTTACTAATTTTCAAACTACATATATTTTTATAAACTCTAACTTATTACCTCTATATATTGTGAGATACCACATTCCTCTTGTTTTGAAAAAGAAATTGGCAATATAACTCTAAACATTTACACTGAGCTTTTTTTCCATTAAATAATTACTGTTGTTAAAAGACATTTCACTGTAAAATTTATTTTTAGATTTTCTAGATATCTGAAATATTTATTACCTGTACAATAATTTTTAGAGACCCATTTTTTTAGTTCATCACTACAAAGTGCAATATAAATTCATGCACTCTGAAGAAAAGGATCACACTATACAAACCATAGCATTCACTTGACAGATTACTACTTCCCACAGAGACAGTTCCATTTATGTTACAACAGCATACTCACCATGTAAATGTCCTAGCATATGCAAAATGTCATACTAACCATGAAGAACCACCTCATAATAAAGCTCTACATTAATGTGTAAAATAGTGCCTATACATAGTATAATCACAGATATGCAGGAAACATGACCATCACATTTAGATACATATCATAATACCTCTCTGTAAATAAAGGTGAAACACTGCCAAACATAATACAACAAGATTTCAAAAATAATGAGCACTTCACAAGAATTAATTAAAAGAAACCTGAAAGAATTATACTCCAATGATTTGTAAATCTCAACTCCTTCCAAAAGAACACATGCACCAAGCTCATTAAAACATAATTTGAACTGTCAATGGAGAACATCTCAAAATACATATCTAGTATAAGCAGATAGAACCACATGTGAAAAATTTAAGATAAAATCATGTTCCAAACATTTCAAAAAATATTCTTTATTATTTTCATCACCACCCACAGAAATTGCCAAAAAAAAAGTAACTCGCCTGAAAAAAAGAATATATTCCCTCAAATTATATAATTGAAAAGGCAGGTTGTTGCTTTCAGGCACCAAACACTCTAAAAAAGGAAATAATAAAATTTTATTAACTTATTACAAACTTATTTCCTACACAAAATACAGTCATTATAGCATTGAACAAGCATAACTAATAAGTTCCCCAAAATCCTCTGCATTAAAACCAAATACAAAATTTCTCATTTATAAAAGCATTACGCCACAGATATGTCACTTTTCCCCATGTTAAAATTCATGCACCTGCAACAGTAGGCCTTCATAACTAAAAGGCCAAGTCACAAAAAAACAAAGGCCTTATTTATGAAGACCTTGCGCCGCCAGTGCGTCACTTTTAACATGGGAAAAGTGACGCACCAGTGGCGCAAGGCCTTCATAAATAAGGCCCCATTTCCATAGACAAAAAATACAGGGCCAGCATTATACACATGCACTTTTCCCCATGTTAAAATTCATGCACCTGCAACAGTAGGCCTTCATAACTAATAGGCCAAGTCACAAAAAAACAAAGGCCTTATTTACGAAGACCTTGCGCCGCCAGTGCGTCACTTTTAACATAGGAAAAGTGACGCACCGGTGGCGCAAGGCCTTCATAAATAAGGCCCCATGTCCATAGACAAAAAATACAGGGCCAGCATTATACACATGCAAGCAGTACACTTGCACAGAACCACCAAACCCCAAGGGCCACCATGTTAATATATATCCTTAATATAATAAACCTCTGAGAATGGATACATATTTCCGTGGCAGCCCATACCAGAAATTTGGCGTCCTCTGACTCTGATCCACTACCAAACACCCTGACCCCCGCCCCTCTTCACTGAACTCCGCACTCCACCCCACCCGGACCCCCTGTTACAAACCCCCTACCTACCCTCCCTACCCAAGGCCACCATGAGCCTAGAACCGCCCCTGGTAAAGTTATAAGACACAGCATTACTAAAACTCAAAGAATAAGCAACAGGCAGATAAACTAAATAGTACATAAAGACACATATTTTTTACATAATCCCATTGAAAAACATGTAGTATTTTTTTTAAATCTATCATGCAACTGGCCCTCCAGAACCGCTTTGAAAACTCCTGCTTTAATCCTTTACATTTCATTTTTAAACCATACACTTTCAATTACATTTTTTATTTAATTACAATTCCTGTAATGTTACACACCTTTTCTAAAATACACCAGTCCCTGTTATTATAAGGATTTTTTTCATTCTTCATCAGTGATACTTTCTTAACATATAATGAAAATCACTGTAACTTTTTAAACGACAAAGCTAACGCGGTAAAAATAACTCTCCATTTGCTTTCCTTTAAGAATGTAGATTATCTACCCCACGCATGCGATCCTTGATATTTGCATTTGGCAGCGAATACCGACCTGGAATCGGAAGACATGAACAAGAGCTCCATTGTCACATTTAAAACTTAACGTAGCATCTGCATCACACACATATCTTTCACTTAGCTAATATTCACAGAGAACAGCATTCGTGTAAAAAAAAATGGACCTTCCTTTACAATTTGCTCAAATGACTCCCTTATTTTTTAACACATCCTCCACTTCAAGACAAGCTATTTTTTTGATAACTACTAAGCAATATTTAAGTGACTAGTCTGCTAGAAAATGAATCAAGTCATTCTGCTACTCTTCACTGCAAAGCCGGCGACCTATTTCTGTGGAGTTCCTGTTCAACTGGCAGTGCTGCGTCGTTTCCCCTACCATCTTGGGAAATTCAAAATGGATGTCCCTCCTGTCTTCGCAAACGAGCCCGACCACTTAGAACTATTTCGACAGAGAATGCTTCTCTACTACGGCACCTTAGCACTCTCGACTTTGAATACTTCATATCGATTATCATTTCGATATTCGTATTTCACCTGTGTGCAGCCTGTATTTCATTGCCTGAGCTGTGATTTCATGTGGGCCCTGGACTTATGTCTCTGCAACTTGGTACCTCCTGAAGCGAATTACAATCACCTCATGAATCCGTTAATTGATCATGAACAGCTTTGTTACAACGGAGGGTTTATGGCCTTTGCAGCGATGCAAGGAGTTCTGGGTCATTGGAATATATTCGCAGCGGCGCAAGATTTCCTAACAGAGAGCTACATTGAAAACCCACCGAGCTGTCCTTTGATGGTAAAAGAGGCTCCGATAATAACAGATCATGAATGCTGCTTTCCTCTTTTCAATTGGATGGCTGACATGTTTTCAGATGATAACAGTGATTTCCTGTTAGAAGCACTTGCTGCCTACTTTGCCTACACAATGGACGGATAACTCTTTCCTAACAGAGAGCTACATCGAAAACCCACCGAGCTGTCCTCTGATGGTAATAGAGGCTCCGATAATAACAGATCATTAATGCTGCTTTCCTCTTTTCCATTGGATAGCTGACATATTTTCAAATGATAACAGTGATTTCCTGTTAGAAGCAAAAGCTACCTACTTTGCCTACACAATGTTTTGATAACTCTTATGCAAGCCATTGACGTTCACATTTCCTTTTGCCTCCCTATATTCTTCATGCTCTTTTTGATATTTTCTTATGAAGAACAGACCTATTGGCTTTACTAACAGTGGACATTATGATTTCGTGCTGGTTAAATTTTGGTCTTTTATGTGGACTAAATTTTTTTCTTCAGCTACTCGATTTTCAACTTTATTTTTTTTTAAACTCTAATCTCAACAATTCTATTGCATATCTTATCTTATGTTATTTCAAACGTACTCGATGCAAAACTCGCTAATATATGCTATATGTGCCCTAATTAATGTGCAAATATAAAACGAGTTTTTTATAACTGTAAACGCCATTTCGCCTCTCAGCTGCTTATTTCCGCCTGACACGCCCCTGCTCCTTTAATTTTCCATAAAAATATTTTTTTTTAAATACATAAGAGAAAAATATGTTCTTTCAATAATATTTCCATTGTTTTTTGTGCTGTATTTCAAATGCAATACTGCAACCTTCAAAAGATATCTCAATACAGTAGTTCTTCTCAACAGTGATTTGCGCACCATCCAACAGATTACATACATGCACCTCTTGCCATTTTGTCGCTTTTGGCGCCTTTTTTTCCCCTCACACAGTAACATAACACAAACTTGATAATGCTTCGCATGTAGACAGCTGATTGATAAAGTGATGATGTATAACCACTAGCATTTTCATATATCGTTCCTAAACTGAAATGCCAGAGACCTTCTTCCATTTATTAAAATATAATATACTTCCTTATAGGAGTGTACAATTCATTTTGCGAAACTATATTCATTTTTCTTCAACTATAGCGTTTGTATTCCATGTACTACTGACAATACCGATTACTGTGTTTTTTGCAATGTCTGTACTCATAGTACATAAGGATTTGCCTTCAAAACAGTGCATTTCTAAATAAACATTTTAAATATACACGTTCTCTCTTTTAATCCATAATCTCAACTGAAATGATTATATATTGAAAGAGTATTCATGTGTTCCACGTAACCTCAGCTGTACTAACTTAATGTTTTCTTTTGTCGACCTAACTTACTGATACTACAACCCGCAAGCCTATAACGGCCCGTGAACTCTTTCTTAGTAGGTCGCGCACCGTACAGACAGTTGTACCTCTGTTAAAAAAAATGTATTACTGTTACCAAGCACAGCTGCAGTTCCGCTTGACTCAGAGTTAATCACTGCTCCCACGCTTCTACATGCCAAACGCTATGTCGTATTTCACTCCTTATCACGCTTTCATCTCCACAATAACAAACAGTTCTCCGCCAGACACCAGAGAACAGACTACAGATGCAGAGGCACCAACAAGTGAAATACGACATACCCTCTGCTCTGTGAAAGTAACCAAGCGGTAATTCTGAAAGAAAACATTCAGTAGCGCTTTAAAAATAGCAATGCAATTATATAATTATTTTTTTGAAAACGTTCCAACTACTTTGATAGGACTATCTGTGTGTGCCTCCACAGCAAACTTCCTCAGCTCGGACTGAAGGCAGACACAGACAGACACACACACACAATAACATAACACAGGGCAACGGAGACGGAAAACAGAAGGGACATGAAGATGCAGTCAAACAGCAGGACTGAGAGAGATATTTTTATACTCCGTTTGCTACCTCAATGTACGAACACATTTACTGCACAAATCTGTGTACAACTTCATGGTCAAAACTTTTCATTTTATTTCACTCGACCACCTCCCTTTCTCACCCCACCAGTGCAAACTGCGACCAGAAACCGCACTATAATTTTGTCGTCTAACAGAAACTTTGTGAATACCTTAATCATTACCACTTAAGCCCCCTTCCCCCTCCCTCTCGCCCCACCCCCACCAGAGCAGGCCACGGCCACCAACCAGCCTGAAATTTTGTCGACTGACAAAAAGTTTACGATTGCATTAACCATTAGCATTTTTGGACGACGGTATCACTAGTAATTTACCATTTCTCTCTCTTTCTGCATTATCTGTTTCTCTGCTAATATCATTTTTTAACTTCCTGAACACCTTCTCTCATTATATATAAACGCTTCAAAATCTCAAAAATAATTACTCTCTATATTAAAAATATTTTATACTGCGTATTCAACATTTAAATGAAAAAATTACTTTTAGAAATACAACACATTATGACACCCAAAAATTAGTTTTCTTTCAGGCTTCGAGGAAAATCAATCAATGTTTGTGACTAAACTATATTTTACGGTACATGACAAAACAAACTGTTACAGATTTACCTTTACCAATGCTTTGTACGATGTACAACAGTGACAGACACAAAACAGATATTCGTTTGACGGAACTTTCTATTAAGCTTCTATCACTGCAACCAAAATTCAATGGCACAGATATCCAGTCAATACACACTCATATAACTCTCTTCAGCCAATCACATTTCGTCACGCAAAATTGTAAAATCAAATTTACATTTCAATTGGTTGTCCTTCACAATATTTTCAATCTCACGTGAAAGTCACCCATCACCCACTGCCATCTCTGGCTGTTTCCATGGTAACACCTCATTCTGCACCTGGCTGAAGGCACAGGTCAAAAGTTCATGTCTCAACGTTCTACAGCAAACTAAGAAGACTGTTTTCCCTCCAGAAACACCTACCAATCTACAGCTCTGTTACATGTCATTTTTTTCAAACCCAATAGTACTTTTCGTTTAACATAAACATTAACATGCAACGTACTCTTCAATCTCAAAGTATTACAATCAACCAATCATTTTTACTTTTTCAACCACACCCAGCCTCATCCTTTTTTTTTATCATGACTTTCAGCTTCTAACTACCATTCCACCAGAACCGATCGGAGTACGACTACATATCCCTTGAAAATGAAGGTCTGGCTTATAGGACACAGTTATATTCACTGGATTGGAAAATATGCAGCAAGCAGACGAATTTCCAACCTTGATTTAACAAATGTACACATAACGTGGATTGGCCGAAGAGGATTGAAATGTCACCAATTGATTCCATTGGTGAAAACTTTTATGCATCTCCCAGAACCAGACCTTATAATTGTGCACTGTGGTGGGAACGATCTAGGCCCAATCACTGGGGTAGGTCTGGAAATGCTTCTAAAAGACACCTTTCGACAATTGATGACACTTTTTCCTCGAACTGCCTTGGTATATTCCAATATATGCCAAAGACAGAAATGGAATTGGTCCAATCAACATTGTGCACAAATTGAGAAAGCAAGGAGACATGTAAATAAATCTGTTTCTGCTTTCCTCAGAGATTATAGCATGGGTTCTATTTACCACAATAACTTGCGTTACCACATGCAAGACATCTATAGGAGAGACGGTGTTCATTTCACGGATGAGGGAAACAGAATCTTCCTCTGCAACATCAGGCTCTGCATCGGTACTTACTTATAAATGCAGAAAAAAACTAAATTAACACAAGGGCTCTTTTCAGAGCCACCTTATATCTAAGCACTCAAACTTCTACTTTATCTCTATTTTCACACTCTTGTAAATAGGTGTGCGCGACCAGGTGCATGCACCCCGCAACTTTTTTATAAAAAAAATATATCTTTTCGCGTTTAAGGGCCTTACTGCACACCCTAAGAAAACCTACGCAGCAAGACAATCTCTACCTTCTCCCCTTTCCATGTTTCAAAGCTTTGAAATGAACAATATATTTACTCGCAGTGACAAAATGGCGGTCAACACTTCCTGATTTCCTTTGAATCGAACGTTAACAGACGTCACGCAGCAAAAAAAAATTCCGCTCACGCGCAGCCGCTTGGGTGCACGCACCCGTGCGCCCGTATAGATATATAATTGACTTTAACTTTAATTATCTCAGCAACTACTGAACGAATTTACACCATTCCTAAAAAAGCGTAATCTGCAAACCGGACTCTACAGTTTCGCCAAATTTCTTATAAATCCATTCAGCCGTTCGACCTGTAGCCAAGTCTAAACGTCCTATGGAAAATAACATGGAGAAAACACGTTTTGGGACCCCCCTTTTATCTCAGCCCCCACTTGACCAATCCCCCCAAAACTTTCAGGGAAGGAGCGCAACGGACCGAGTCATCTTCTTTGAGAAATTCGCAAAGATTCATCCACCAGGGCCAAAGTTATTCCAAATAGAATGTTGAGGATTTCCTATGGAAACTAGGTCCTAACTATAACTACCTACTGGCGACCGCCAGTAGGTAATATATATATATATATATATATATATATATATATATATATATATATATATATATATATATATATATATATATATATATATATATATATATATATATATATATATATATATATATATATATATATATATATATATATATATATATATATATATATATATATATATATATATATATATATATATATATAAATTGATGATCCCAAATAAGTTTTATTCACTCATTAGGCTGCTTGACGCGTTTCGGCGGTAAGCACCCGCCTTGTTCACAACATCCTTACAGACTGTGGTTACATTTATACCCCTCTGTCATAGCATTACATCATGCGTGTTTCACTCTTGTTTTGTGGCATATTTTAGCTTGTTTTCACATTTTCAGACATGGTCTCCATGGCAACATTGGGTGACTCATTGGTTAGTTTGACATATAAAAGATACTTTCATTTTCACATTTCTGGATTACGTACATATATATATGTGTGGTTTGAGTAATTCCATGAGGCCACGCTCACATTGTCACATTGGATGCACCCGTCATTAGGAGTTACATAGTTTTTGTGTGGCAATTGTGAGGTGGATTTAATATACAAACTGTATGCTGGCTGGATGTCACAACACGTCTGCTGATGAAAGTCAGGATATTATAATATGTTTGAGCATAAATTATATGTATCAATGCTTGCAGGTATGTGCTGTACTTATGAACATTGAGGGCTGACGAAGGGCAAATGGAGTAATTTACGATTGGATGAGACTTTGCTTTCATGGAGCGAAGTGGCAACCCATTGGGGTATGATGAAGAAAGAGGATTGCATAAATTATGGCTACAGCATAATAAGTGACATTTCCATTGGGATTACAAATATTTGAAAACACATGCAAAAATTACCATTTTAAAAATAAGTATTTGAGTGAAATGGTTGCAGTCTCTTTTACGTGCCACATTTGTTTGTCTAATGGGGCTATTCAAGATGTATTTAACGACTTGAATGTGACATCTTCTATTTCTAACCAGCATTGAAGAAGGGAGAATTCCTGAAACACGTCTGCTGGATGTCGAATAAAGTACTTGTGCAGAACCTGTGGAATGCTCCAATTTCTTCGAATGGAACTTGTGGTTTGAATATTTCCGTGAGGCCACGCTCACGTTGGATGCACCCGTCATTAAGAGTTCAATAGTTTTTGTGTGGCAATTGTTTGGTGGATTTAATATATAAACTGTTGGAACCTCCACTGTCTAGATGTCACAGCACATCTGCTGCTGAAAATCAGGACATTATGATATGTTTGAGCTTAAATGATATTTTTAAACCCTGGCAGGTATGTGCTGTGCTTATTGACATTGAGGGCTGACGAAGTGCACATGGAATAATTTACGATTGGATGAGACATTGCTTCCGTGGAGTGAAGTGGCAAACGATTGGGGTATGATTAAGAAAGAGGATTGCATAAATTAGGCTACTAATGTCAAAGAAGAGCTGGCTCTAATCAGTAAGGCTGAGCACTAATACCAATATAACAAGAAGAAATGCCTAAACTGATACACTTGTCAAAACATTAATTTAGCTCAAACGGAAGAACAACTCATTTCCACCAGAACTTTGCTATTTAATAGCTATTTATTCATTTTAAATAGAAAAAATGCAATGCAAAAATTCATGGCAAATTGCATACATTGAATCAAAAGTAAATTGAACACAACACAATAAAGAAATAATAATATAAACACATTTACAGTAATCAGACATATCACAGTCATTCAATTCACGTGCATCCACTCATACAAGACCTGACACACCCTAAAGTCACGGATGTGCCAGTGTGAAGAAAAATAGAAACAAAGGTAGAATTGCTCTGTGAATCAAACAAATGTTATAACCGATATTTTTCAAGGAGACAGTACACTCAGAAGTTTTAGTATCAGTAATGGTTTTCAACACAGTTTTTTAGTAGTAGTATATACAGTAATAAGAGAGATGGGAGTGCAGAGAGGGGGAGAGGAAGTATGAAAAGTGGGAGAGGGGGTGGGTCGAGGAGAGAAAAGGAAAACAAGAATGAACAGTGTCAGATTCAGTGACATTAAGTACCCCAATATTTGTTGAGAATAATAACTTTGAGTCTTTTTTTGAAGAGAGGGTAGAAGGGGTTGCAGCGAAGATCCTTGGGGAGAAAGTTCCAAATCGTAGGAGCATTACCAGAGAATACACGAGATTGGGTCTTTTTGCATTTGAGTCTAGGAGGGATTAGGACAAGGGAGTTAGTGCTCCCCAGGGATTTGGAGCATCCAGCTTTTTGTAGTTTGTCTGAAAGGTAAGAGGAGGTGTTTTGGTGAAGAGCTTTATGAGTGATACATGCAATCTTGTAAGTGGATCATCCTTTTATTGGGAGCCAATTGAGATTTTTACACCTAGGCACCTAGGGAAACAGAGACGAACCTGTACATTTTTGAAAACTAGACACACAGGAGCACCCAGGATAGGGTGGCTTGTTTGGTTCTCACCAGGTTCTGCAAGCCAGAATCCCTTGCAAACCTCAAACTTTGTAAACAAAACACATTTTCCTTATATTTCTGTAATGGAAAGTTCGGGAATCTGTCGGGAGCCACACACGTCCACACACCCAGCATTTCCCCATGTCTCCAAATAAAAATTGTATCTCACTTGTGTGGGTAGGCCTAGTGCCCGTGACAGGAAAAGGCCCAAAACGTACTGTGTCGAGATATTAAAATTATCGATCACAAAAAGGCCTGGTCTTGCAAGGGAGTCACTTGTGTTTTTGGTCCTGGGCTTGACCGCCATGCAGGGAATCCTACCAAACCCAGACATTTATGAAAACTAGGGTGGTAGGAAATTTGTGCTGGCACAACAATTCCCCCACAGAAATGTGGGAAAATGTGAATGTTCAGGGAAATCTGAGATTTGCAGAAGATTCTGGGTAGGAAAACAATGGGGGAATCCATGTAAGTCATACCTTCCTGGACTGCCCCAGCTGTCTAGTTTTCAGAAATGTCTGTGTTAGGTAGGTTTCCCTAGATGGCCGCAGAGCCCGAGACCAAAAACTTAGGTGACCCCAATTCAAATCCAGATTGTTTTGTGATAGGTAATTGTGAGGTTTCGACAATACGTTTTGGGCCCTTCCCTGCCGCGGTACTTGACCCACCCACACAAGTAAGGTACCATTTTTATCGGGAGACCTGGGGGCTCGCTCGGTGGTAGGAAATTTGTGTCAGCCCAGTGATCCCACAACTATCCCACACTGAAAAATTGAGAAAAAATTGATTTTTGTCAGCCAAATGTGAGGTTTGCAACTGATTGCAAATCTGGGTAGGAAAAGGTTGGGGGGATCCACATCAGCCGTACCTCCCTGCACTGCCCCGGCTGTCTAGTTTTCAGAAATGTCTGGTTTAGGTTGGTTTTATAGATGGCTGCCGAACCCAGGACCAAAAACGCTGGTGACCCCTTGCAAAACTAGGTAGGTTTGTGATAGGTAAATTTGATGTCTCCACAATACGTTTTGGGCCCTTCCCTTCCTCGGGTACTTCGCCCACCCACACAAGTGAGGTACCATTTTTATCGGGAGATTTCAGGAAATGCTTGGTGCCAAAAAATGTGTTGTTTCTTTCCGAAGTGTGAAAATGATGGCACAGTAATGCAAGGAAAATGTGACAGTCACATTTTGAGGTTTGTAGGACATTGTGATTAAGATAACATTTTTGGATCCACAAGAGAAACATGACCATGTACTCCTCTGGGTGTTTAGTTTATAAAAATATCTAGAGTTGGTAGGTTTTTCCTAGACAGAATGTACACCTTGGCAGGGTGGGCTCAACCGTTTTCCAGGGAGCTCTTGTGAGAGAAGGCCAGGGGGGTTAAAGATTGAAAAAAAAAACATCTACTTCAGGCATCCCTTTAATATGGAGAGATAGTAGTTATTAAAAAGAGAAGCTAGGGCATTCCCAGGACACAGCGGTCCTATGAACCTATATATGCCAACATGTTTCAGCCAGTGTACGGCCCTATGGGTCCACTGCTTTCATCAGCACACGAGTAAATGTGATATCCCTCCCTGAAATAATCAGAAGCAAAAAGACAAGTCAAAAATTATTTGAATATCATGCAACCGCCATATGGATATACTTATCCTAGGGGAGGCGTTCTCATTTTAAATTGTCCGACCAAAATCTGGTGGACTACACACCTCTCAATAGGAACTGAAACTACAAGAAACTGAACCATTGAATCACAGCTCATGAGCTGCAAAGCCACGACAAGGCACCAACCTCTTTAAAGGCCATTCATACACCTTTCATACATGTGACATACAAAACCATTCACACCGCCAGACGCAGGCCTATCACATTACAACACTCACATCAGCAGACAGCACCATTCAAGGGCCCATCACTTTCAAATGCCCACATGCCTGCCACAGCAAGCGCACTGGCTGACAGATTGTGTGGACTGGTGTTTGGCTACCAGTGTATGTAGTGACCAGTAGCAAGTCCCTACTCACACACCACCAGCCAACAGCCAATCCTTGCACACAGCAAGCCAAGCGTCAGTCTATGCACACCACCAGGCAAGCACCAGCCACGCACCAGCCACGCACACTGCCAGCCAAGTACCAGTCCAGGCACATCGCCAGCCAAGTGCCAGTCCACACACACCACCAGCCAATCGGCAGTCCACGCACAATGCCAGCCACGCACCAGTCTACACACACCACCATCACATTTAGTGTTTTTATGCAAAAAAAAAAACACAAATAAATTGTAAGTAGATCTTTCACTCTAACCACATCCTCCACCTCTCCGACTCTAGGAACACTTTCCAGTTCCATTCCAACAAGGCTCCCTATCACAGACTCCTAAAACTTAACAAAAGTCATCGCTGACTCAGGACAACAATCCTTAAACACAACAAAAGCATGACAGGTTGCCACGTGGAAAAGATGGCTAGCCAACTTCTTATACCAAATGTAAGCCTTACATAGAACAGTGTAAGGTTCCAACCTCTGATCTACTCTATCAACACCACACATGTGCCTATTATAGTCTAAAATGCACACAGATTTGCGCACCTCAGCAACCCGACCTCAAACAGTCACAGGTGAACTGCTTTCATCATGGATAGTAGTCAGTAAGTAGACATCTCTCCTGTCTGCAAATTTCACAGCTAGAAGTTCCTCCCTATGCAACACACTGCACTGTCCATGCTCAAGCTTTTGACTAACAAGTTCTTTTGGGAAACCTATACAGTTAGAGCAGATTGTGCCACAAGCAACAGTGTCTACGTTGGCCAATTCCCTGAACAACTGCACATCAGTGTAGAAGTTATCTACATATAAATGGTGGCCTTTGTTAAAAAGTCCTCTTCCAAGTTACATTTCAATTTTCTCACTCACCCCAAAAATGGACCGACAACCAATAGGGTAAATCCTGGAACCCCTACTGGTGTAGACCCTGAAATTATAGACATATCCAGTCCAACTTTCACACAGCATATATGTTTATGTTTATGTTTACGTAATTTGTATTGCGCGACAAATACCCTGAGGTGTCTCGGCGCATAAAGAACTTCATGGGGCAAGAACCAGCTGATGGAATCATTGATCAAATAGCCAGGTTTTCAAGGATCTGCGGAAAGCAATGAGAGTGGGACTGGTTTTGATGGAAATGGGCAGGGAGTTCCAAAGTCTGGGAGTTGCCACCAGAAAACATCTATCTCCCAGGTGGAGGTTCTGGTGCGAGGGACTGGTAGTAGGAGGGTAGAGGCTGAGTGCAGGGATCTTTTAGGGGCATAGATCCGAAAGGCGTTCCTAAGCAAACAGGGCCCAGTCTCATGTATGGCCTTATAGGCGATACAAAGTGCCTTAAACTTAATCCGGCTCCTGACTCGTAGCTAATCAAGGTGGCGTATGGCCAAGGAGGTTGAATGGTGTTTAGGGATACCGAGCAGGACTCTGGCTGCCGCGTTTTGTATAGACTGCAGCTTTTTTAGGATTTGTTCTTGCGTATTGAGGAAAAGCGCGTTACCATAATCCATTTTGGAAAAGACCAGGGTGGTAATCAGTGTTTTACCTGCTGAAGCTGGCAGATATGGAAGCAGCTTTTTAATTTTCCTCAGCATGTAGAAGAAGGATGAGACCACTCTGTTCACGTGGTGTTTAAATGACAACTTGTCGTCAAACATGACTCCAAAGTTTCTGACCTTGGCCACAGGAACTGGCGGAGGCCCCATTTGCTTTGGCCACCAGATGGAAGACCAGTCTGGGGAGAGGTTACCAAAGGTTTATCATATTCTTTAGTTTGTGAAAGTTCATAAATACATATTTTCCAATGTTTTAATTCGACCACAAGAAAAGCATTGCTGGTGATTTCAAAAAATGCTCCGATGCATTTCGGGCAGGAAGTGCCCTTTGTCAAGGGGCTCTGTGAACACAATAAAATGCTTTTACGATTCAGAACATTAGTCATATGAAATTGCATTCAGATTGGTTACATTTGCCTCAGTGTACGAAAGCATGCGTGGGAGACATGTGTGGGTTGGGGGATGTGAGTAAACCTTATAAACCAAAAATGGGGGGGGGTTCATTGGTCGTGAGGGGCCAAAAAGTCAAGGAAAGCACTTACATGCCAGGGTGACGGAAGGTGATGTGTCTCTGGAAACGGAAAGGGTAAGAATGCGTATTAGATATGGTTAGACCCGGAGTTAACAGATAACGCGGGTCTATGCCAGAGCTCCGACTTACTTGAGTCGTGCATGTTTCAGGGTCTGATACAATCCGTTTTATTCGTAGCATCTGACTGAATGGCAAGTTTCTTTTGAGGGAATTTTGGTGGAAGCTTGTATGATGTACTGTATTGTTTCGATCTGTTGCTTTGCGGAAAAGGTCTGTTTCCAACCCTTTTTCTGTGATTTTAACCAAGACGTCAAGAAAGGTAATTTCGTGTTCATTGATGTTCCATGTGAGAATGATGCGGTTGTCTTTGGGGTTCAGATCAGTCAAGGCTGATTCTAAGTTTTCACGAGTGTTTTTCCAGATAAAGAATAAATCGTCGATGTAGCGAACATATAACTTTAAGTTATCTGCCCAGTTTAAATTGGCGTAAATGTGGGTTGACTCGAATTCTGCCATATAGATATTTGCGTAGGTCGGTGCTGTGCAATTGCCCATTGACATGCCGGACATTTGAAGGTACCACTGTTGGTTGTGTGTAAAATAGCTATGATACAGTGTGAATATCATAAGTTCCATAAGGAAAGTTTGTAAGGAGTCGTTGATGTTGCTGTTCAGTAGAGCTTTTTCTATAGCCTCAATGCCACCTCCATGTGGGATGGATGTGTAGAGGCTTTAGACGTCAGCGGTGCATAGGATGAGATGTTCCTCGGTTGCTATGTCTATTGCAGAGAGTTTTTTGAGAAATTCGGTGGTGTCTTTGATGTAACTCTTGAGGTTCGTTACTATTGGCTGTAAGTGTCGGTCTAGGAATTTACCTATCGGTTCGTGGAGGGACCCTCTAGTTGACACAATGGGTCAAAACGGGGGGTCCATCAATTCTTTATGAATCTTAGGGAGCATGGTTATGGTCGGACTTTTTGAATGTTCCACAATAAGGTATTTTCTGGTGCGGTCATCAGTGATGCCATCCTCGTGTGCTTTTGTAACAAGGTCTGTTAATTCAGATTTGTATTGTATAGTTGGATTACCGCGTAATCGCGTGTAAGTTTCAAGGTCGGTGATATGTTCCTTGATTTTTGCGTCGTACATGCTGGTATTGAGGACGACTAGGGTGCCGCCTTTGGTGATGTTTTGTTTCGGTTTTTTTAAGAAGTTGATTTTCGATATATCTTGTTTTACAAGTGTTTCGAAGATGTCGATACTTTTATGGCTGCATGGTGGCATATATGTACTGGTTGTTTTTAGACCAAGTCCATCCCTGTGTACAGCCAGCGCCAACTGGGTGTCATCTGCGTAGGTGGTTAGACGCAACCCATGTGCTTTTATGACCCTCGCCAAGTCCGCTACATATATGTTAAATAGTGTAGGGCTTAACGAGGAGCCCTGGGGCACCCCGCAGGGTAAGGTGAAGAAGGGTGAGTAAAACTCACCCAGCCTAACCGCCTGCGTGCGGTTGGCCAAGAAGGATGTGAGGAGGTTTTTGGCCAAATGGTTGACCCCTAAGGATGCGACACGGTCGATCAAGATGGAGTGATCGACCGTGTTGAAGGCTGCGGACAGATCTAAAAGTATAAGGACCGCCACCCCACCTTGGACTAAGATGGCCCTAATTTCATCAGAGGCCTTTATCAGTGCGGTTTCTGTGCCGTGGCCCTTCCTGAACCCAAATTGAGTGTCATCCATGAGTTGATGCTTGTCGATGAACTCTGATAGCTGCTGGTTCATAAGAGATTCGAAGATTTTGGCAGGGAAGGGAAGACAAGCAATGGGTCTGTAGTTGGCTGACTCACCGGTGTTAGGAGAGGGTTTTTTTTAGCAGTGGTTTGATAACTGCTTTTTTCCATATTTCCGGGTAGATCCCTTTTTGGAAAATGGAATTACAGATGCCCGTCTGGGGAGGCGTGATAACCTCCGTGATGGAGTTAGATATGGAAGGTGGACATGGGTCTAGGGGGGAGCCTGACCTGATGGATATGGTGAGTTTACTGATTTGTTGTACAGAGACCAGGTGGAAAACGGAGAAGGTCAGTCTCGGAGAAGGAGAAGGGGGGTGGGAGTCAGAAATTTCAAGACATTTAGGGGGGGAGAAAGTGGAGTATATATTGGTAACCTTGGTTGCAAAGAAAGTGGCTACAGAATTGCAAAGATCTTGAGATGCCTCAATAGGAGAACCTGTGGGGGGATTGGAGAGGGAGTTAACAACTTGAAACAGCTTCTTGGCTGAGTTCTGAGCAGACTCGATTTGTGATGAGAAGTAGGCACTCTTGTGTGTGATGATAGATCTCTTGTATATTGCTAAAGCATTTTTGTAAGTTAGTTTGTCTATGGGGCTATAGTGTTTGCGCCAATGTCTCTCAATGTTCCTACTGTGCCGTCTGTGAATATACATCTTAATTTTATAGCGTGTCCTCTTTCTGGGAATGTACTGCCTAAAAACCAAGCGGCCCTTGAACAAGATCAAAGACTCATCCACAGCTATTTCTTTCCCTGGAGCATAGATCTCCATCAATATACAAAGTGATCAATGAAAGGCTGAATCTTAAAAGGACGGTCACAATCAGGGTGATCTCCTGGCAGCGCTAAACTATTATCAGCAAAATGCAGCATCCAAAGCAGAAGCAAATACTGATCACGATTCATAATTCCCGTAAATATAGGTGTTGCCATCAAGGGACTAGTAGATCAATATGAAAACAATGATGGCTACCTTATCAAGCCCATCTTAAATGGTAAACCTAAGAACTTGAACTCTTCCAGATTTGTGGGAGTCCACCGGGTAGCTCTAGAGTGGCACCTAAGTCTGGCAATGATGTCCCACAAATACTGTTCAGCATACAAATGAGTCTGCTCAACAACAATCTCCGCCAAAATACGTCCTTCCATAATATAGGCAAAAAGTTTTCAGTATCCACTCTGCACCCTGGAACACCAGTGTTGTCTGGTTATGCCTGGGCAACCCAAAGGTCAGCTCATCCAATGGGAAGCCTAGCAGCCCCAGGCTGCAGCCCAGATGCTTCTTGCTAGGTTATTGCCACACCAATGTCCTTCTTTAAAACAGGCACTTCATATGCTCTAAGAGTGGCTTCATCATCCAATGATTCCTCGTGAACAGAAAACTCACTGCCAGAATCTTCTACTCCCTCCACTGCCTTTGATGCAAAGTCAGTCGCTGAACCATGGTCAGAGGAAGACTCAATAAGCATATCAACAACCTGCTGAGCAGTAATCCTGCGACTAGCCATAATCCTTACTAAGAAAGGAGACTTCACAAACAAGTCAACAACAACCAACACTGCAAAATTTGTAATAAATGAATTGTGGCTTTAGTGAAAGATCTATATACTCAAAAACGATATGACTCACTTGCCAGAGACAGCTACACTAACCAGCACCTACTCTACAAAGACACAGCAAAAAACAACGATATTCCACTAGAAAGTAAACACAAAACAAATTACACACAAGATAACTAAATACACATCGAGCAGAAATGCAAAACGTTTTTTACACTCAATAAAACAGAAGCTAAACATACTGCTATTATTATTCCATTTATAAAAACACATTCATGCAGGGAAATAAAACTCATTTAGAGTAAATTCAACAAAAACAATTTCTTACCAAACACATGCAACTACACAAACTGCAGAACCCTCCGTGATGAAAACGCAATCTGGAACATCAGTGAAAAGAGCAAAGCCTTGAACTGAATAAAAAGTAGAAATTAAACATTACATTTGCAATTAACAAGAAATTAAACAATTAACATTAGAGCATGCTATGTCACTACTCAAATGGCCAATCTGCCAGCAAGGGGAACAGAAAAACAGCCAAAAGTAAATAATAACTGATGCCCCATACTATTAGAGCAACTCTTGCCCAAGTCAAGGGGGCGCCCCCAAACTTACATATATACATGTCCCTAGTGCTATTGGGTTGCCCTCCCCCCAGGGCAGATGGGCCTCAAAATAGAGTCAATCTGCCCCTGAGGGAGCAGAAAATGGCTGAAAGTAATTTTATAAAGATATTAGCGTCAATAGGGGGTGAGCATTACCCAAAGGCCCATGCAGAAACATAAATATATACATATCCCTGCTGCTAGTGGATTTTCTACCCCGCTTCTCCTGGGGACAGATTGGCCTTCAAATAGAGCCAATCTGCCCTAGGGGGGGGGGGGCTAAAACAAAAGGCCAATTTGTCCCCTGGGGTGGCCTGAAAAAACATACACATAAAATAAGCCCCTCGGAAGTGACCCTTGCCCAAGGGGTCGCTTCCATTAACAAAAAATTATAATCCCTGGATCTAGTGATTTTTCTACCACCCCTGGGGGCAGATTGGCCTTGTAAATGGGCCCATCCACCCGGGGGGGGGGGGGGGGGGGGGGCAGAAAATAAGAAAATACCCAAAGAAAATAGGGGGCAATCCTTGCCTAAGGGTTTGCCCCATGCCCAATAAAAACAAATCCCTGGCTCTAGTTGTATTTTGTGTACCCCACTGGGTCCAGAAAGGCTAAGAAAATGGGAGGATCAGTCCCCCGGGGGCATAGTCAAGTCAAGTCAAGTCAAGAAATTTATATAGCGCGCTACATACCCGTAGGGTCTCAAGGCGCTTGAGGAAGGGTGGGGAATTACTTGTTGAATATCCAAGTTTTAAGTTGCTTTCTGAATGCTAGGTGGTTCTGAGTAAGGCGAAGGTGAGTGGGAAGTGAGTTCCAGGTTTTAGCTGCCAGGTAGGAGAAGGATCTACCTCCCATGGTGGTTTTGTTGATGCGAGGTATAGTGGCAAGGGCTTGGTTGGAGGATCGTAGCTGACGGGAGGGGGTGTAGAAGGACAGTCGTGTGTTGAGGCATTTGGGTCCAAGTTCGTAAATTGCTTTGTGTGCGTGGGTAAGGAGGCGGAAAGTGATCCTCTTATTTACGGGGAGTCAGTGGAGGTTTTTCAGGTGACCAGAGATGTGTTCTTTACGCGGGATGTCTAGTATGAGCCTGGCTGAAGCGTTCTGGATGCGTTGGAGTTTTTTCTGGAGTTTTGCGGTGGTACCGGCGTATAAGGTGTTTCCGTAGTCCAGGCGGCTCGTGACCAGTGCGTGGGTGACCGTTTTTCTAGTTTCGGTGGGGATCCAGCGAAATGTTTTTTTGAGCATGCGAAGAAAGTTGAAGCAGGATGAAGAAACGGCGTTGACTTGTCTGGTCATCGAGAGTGAGGAGTCCAGGATGACGCCCAGGTTCCGTGCGTGGTCCATCGGGATAGGTGCTTTTCCAAGGGCCTCAGGCCACCAAGAGTCATCCCAGGCGGATGGGGAGGTGCCTAATATGAGGACTTCTGTTTTGTCTGAGTTCAGTTTCAGACGGCTGTGCTTCATCCACTCGGCTACTTCTTTCATTCCTTCGTGTAAGTTGGTTTTGGCGGTGTTAGGGTCTTTGGTGAGTGAGAGGATCAGTTGAGTGTCGTCAGCGTAGGAGATGATGTTGAGATTGTGTTGGCGAGCGATGGCCGCAAGGGGGCTCATGTATACATTGAAGAGGGTGGGGCTGAGTGACGATCCTTGTGGCACACCGCAAATGACTTCAGAGGCCTCTGACTTGAATGGTGGGAGGCGGACTCTCTGGGTTCTTCCGGTGAGGAACGAGGTAATCCATTCCAGTGCTTTTCCTTGGATTCCGACGTTTTTGAGGCGCTGTAGAAGGGTGCTATGACAGACTGTGTCGAAGGCAGCGGAGAGGTCGAGGAGGATGAGGGCGACTGTGTCTCCATTGTCCAGTAGAGTTCGAATGTCGTCTGTTGCTGCGATAAGCGCGGTCTCAGTGCTGTGTTTGGCTCGGAAGCCGGACTGTGAGGGGTCGAGGGATTTGTTGGTTTCGAGGAAGGTGGCGAGCTGGTTGTTGACAGCTTTTTCAATGACTTTGGCCGGGAATGGAAGAAGCGAGATGGGGTGGTAGTTTTTGAGTTCGGTGGGGTCAGCTGTGGGTTTTTTCAGAAGGGCGCTGAGTTCGGCGTGTTTCCAGCTTTCTGGGAAGGTGCCGGATTTGAGGGAGCAGTTGATGACGTCTCGGAGGTGTGGTGCTATGATGGAGTCTGCTTTGTTGAAGATGTGGTGAGGGCATGGGTCAGTTGGGGATCCTGAGTGGATGGAGTTCATCAGGCGGATGGTGTCCCCAGAGGAGATTGGGTTCCAGTCGTCAAGGATGTTCAAGGGGGGTGGAGTTCCTGCAGAAGGTAGGGTGGGTTGGTCTCCGTGTTGGTTGTCGAAGCTGTTGTGGATGTCTGCGATTTTGTTGTGGAAGAAGGAAGCTAGGGAGTCGCAGACAACTCCTCCTACTTTCTAGGTTTAGTTATACTCTATTTTCTCGCAAGTCCAGCCCACTACTCTATCAATCCCACCTAACTAATAATTCTAATTGCCTGAAGCAAGGGTTGTCCGGGTCACACCACTCAGGCAAAAACAAAACGTTTGAAGAATACCATTGCTCAACAAGCTACGTCATTCACAGGCCTCAGTATCTCCTTCATCTGCATCATGCTCATGTTTCCATGTAACAAATTGTGTTCAACTCCTCTTCCAGAGGAACTTGGCTATAAAAGTATTCTTTGTCTTCCTCTATACAACCTTTGCCATCACCGGAGATTACATTTCTCTGTCGGATCCCTCTCCCCACACTACAGTTCTGAATGCTCAAACTGCTTTCTTAGGACTTTCTCATTTCAGAATTAAACCCTTTCCCATCTTTCTATATTTCTGAGAAAGACAAAATGTAATGTAAATATTGTTTCCACACAAATCTTCATTTCTAAGTGGGTTTTTGCAAAGTATTTATTAGGGTTGTGCATAAAATCAAAATACTATTTAAATAATAATTTGCAGCTTTTTAGTCAATAGTTTCTGCATCAGTTAGGCACAGGCTTGCGGCCTACTACTAACGCGTCCTGCCCACCTCGCGTAGGCATGCGCATTTTATGCAAACACTATTAGTATCATACAGTTAACAATTTTAGATGATTATTCACTAAATCAGAGCAGGTTTTATTTTGCGAAAACCCTTCTCCATCAACCTCCCCTTTGATGGCGATTTGCGCTATCAAAAAAATGATCACAAAAATCTGATTTCTTATCATCCTTTTAAACTGCTGTTGTTTTCTTTTGTTTCATTCTCATCTCATCTATATCTCTTACTATTTCATAACAATTTATTTTTCTGTCTTCCATTTCAATATCCTCTTTTTTCCTTTTCTTAGCTCTACATTTAATATTTATTTTTCTCCCATTACACGTACAACATGTATAAAGCATTATTAATACAAGCTTTCCTGTGGAAACTGCAAGTATCGGTGCCAGTATTTTTCCTAAAACACTATTACTAAAGTTATAAAGCTAACCACTAAAAGAGGAAAAACCCTTACCAAGTTTCTCCCAAGCACCATCAACCTTCAATTCGGCCATATTTTCATGTAAATGTGTATTACTCTTTATACATCCCTCTAGATTTTTACTTTTGTCTAGGATATAGATACAACATTGTTGAATTTTCAGCATTGTACAGACACTACCCTCCTTTGCCAATATCACATCAAGAGCAAGACTATTCTGCTAAACCATGACCTAATAGCAAACATTTCAGTATCTATCATTAAAATCCTCCAGCAGTATCCATTGATAAACGATCAACTACTGTTGATAATTTCTTAATATTATGCAAATTGAGGATTACACCAACTGAAGATATCAGTGCACCAAAAATATCACCTACAATCTCTGTAAAACTAGGTCCCCTTTTATTCTGAGTTAGTCCAGTTTTCTTTTCTTTGATTCCATGATTCTTAACTGTATGATAAATCTTGGGAAAGACAATCCCCATATAGCAACACCCATACCAATGTGCAGAGAAACTATAATATGCATTCTTACCACTCACATAATAAATTCCCCCAAAACTGGGTCTGTTCCACCTTTCAATCCCCATCCAACTGCTATCAAAAAGACATGATCACATTCACTGGAACCAATGAAATAATTATTGTAATCTGTTTTCTGTCTAAGTAAACACATTTTTCCATTGTGATGCCAATCCAGGGACATTGCAACACATGTCTCTCCTTTCTTATAATTTCCTTCCCAGTAAGCCCATGGAGGTATATGAGACTTCTGCTTGGCAGCCTTTTCTTTAAAACCTACTTCTTTAAAACTCTACTAAATCTATAAATTCGATCTCTTCATGATGCAATCTACCTGTTAGATTGCTCCTGTAAGCATATATTATGTCTATTGTTTTTGTGGCATGGAACAAATCCCCAAAGTATTCAGCAACTTTTGCACTACTTATCCTATTCATATTCTTTCTAATAGGTACTTCTGAAAATAATAAATCAAAATTTGAAAAATAAGTTTGCGAACTATCCCTTTCGTAGAACAAGCTAGTTAATACACTACATGAAACACCATATGTTAAGGGTAAGTGATGGTAGGTTACTCCCTCAGACACAGACATAACAATCTGTCACATCCATAGTATCTGCATATTCATACAGTAATTTAGTACATACATGTAATGAAAAGTCGTTAATTGAGATATCTTTATAATACATGCTGTCATCAGTTAATTTCTCTATGTTAGTTTGTGGTTCTTCCTTAAGATTTCCCACACCTATTTTCTCTTTCACTCCAACATTAGTAACATTATTATTAGTAGTGAACATAAAATAAGGCACTATAATAATTAATGTCAACCAAACAAGCAATAATAGTAAAATACGTATGAAGCAAGGTCTTATGCATCTACGTTTACAACCCTGATTTTGATATCCAGTCTCTAGATGCCTTGTTTCTGACATTTCTATTGAAATGTAAAAATGAAAAAAAACTAACAAAAACTCACTAAAAAGAAAAATAATGGAATTAAATGTAAGTGTAATCCAGGCTACTCCAGCTTGCTTCTACCCCTCTCTTTTTTCCACACAGCTCTTTACTTGAGTTCCATCACTTTTCTTTACTTTTCTCAACTGTTCTCTTCAATCTTTTTTTGCACTTTTGATATGTCTGACATATTATGGCGGTTCATATCAGTGCTTTGAACTCTGTTCAGCAACAGTTTCTCTTAGATTTTTTTTATTTATGTTCTTCTTTTTCAGCCACCACATATGTCCATTCCGGTGCTGTGTACTTTCTGTTCAGTACTCTTTCTCTTTTTGACTTTCGAACTTCTGAATCGCTTATTTCTGTTTGACTCGACACTTTTATTATAGGATTTGGACTGTGTATTTCAGTCTTTTTATTCCTTTAGGCCACATATCTCATTTTCTTGCTTTCTTTTGTTGAATTGAGTCACCAGATTCAAGACAATCTTCAAAGCTTCTTTTGTTGGTGTCCTTCTTTTGATTCCATTCTTGCACTATATTTTGTTCTCCCTCTTATTTTACAACAATTTCAGCAGTTTCTGTTTCAGATCCGATAGCTGCTGCCCACTCTACCTGATCATGTTCAGACTCTCGGTTATTACCAGCCTGTTCTTGATCCTTTTCTTCTGCTTCTAGTGGACTTGGGACTTTTCTAGTATGACTTGCATGAATCCAATTTGGCAAGCCACCACACTTCACTGCTGTTGTTGTCACCAATATCACTTGGTATGGCCCATGCCAGCGTGGTTACAAACACAACTTTCTCATTCACTTCTTCACCAGGATCCAATCACCTAGGCTTAGGTCACGTGATTGTTCTTGCTGTGTTGTGGTTACAACTTCTCCAAACTGATGAAACACAGAACTTACCACATCAGCCAATCCTTTGCATTAATCAAGTTGGAGGTCATCTGTTATTGTCATCAATTGTTTCGCTGGAACTATTGGCTGTCTCATTGCCCGTCTTTTTATCAGGAATACTTCTCAGACTCATTAGAACTAGGCATCTGCCCATTTGAGCGCCGTGGATTTTCATACCTTTGCCAATCTGGATTTGATAGTGACATTTATTTGCTCAACCACACCTGAAGCTTCTGGTCGATAGGCACAATATAACTTTTGGTCAATTTGAAAAGCTGCACAAGTCATCCGAATTATTTCTTTATTAAAATGAGTTTCCCTATCTGTTTCTAAAGAGACTGGAAATCCGAATCTGGGTATTATTACTCTCAAAAGTAGTTTAGCTACTGTTAGACTGTCATTTTGTCTTCTTGAATAAGCTTCCACTAAATGAGAAAAGAGACAAACCACCACTAACACATATTTTAGCCCATTACCAGGGGGTATTTCAATGAAATCAGCCTGTAATCGTGCAAATGGACTTGCCGCTTTACCAATTCATCCCTAACTGACAACTGTCTTTCTCCCTGCATTTTGTTGCTGGCATGTGACACACCTCTGGTAAAGCCTTTCTGCAATGACCCTGAATTTTGGATTATACGAGGTCTGCTTTTAAAAAGCCTGATCATGGCATCTCTACCTATGTGTGTTACTCCGTTGTATATTCTTGCCATCTGCGCTAATAAACTGTCTAGCATGATTGGTCTCCAATCATTACACACCAGAATTTCATCTTACTCTCTGCTTATGCAACCTGATTTGATCCATAATTATTTTTCTTCGTCACTAGCCTCTTCTTGCAATTGTCTAATTTCGTCCCATATCTCAACAGAAGAAAACATTAGATGACATGTTGAATCAGATTTCTGGGTACTTTTGTTTACTGAAATTGAGTTTTGTGCACAGAATCTTGCAACCTGGTCAGCATATTTATTGCCAACTGTAATGTAATAATTTCCAGATTCATGTGCGGAGCATTTCATCACTCCAATTTCGGTGGGCAACTGTAGTGCATTCAATAAATCTTTAACTAAATTACTTTTTTTATTGGGGGATCTAGAAGAAGTCAGGAAACCACGTTGCATCCACAGTTGCCCAAAATCAAGCACAATTCCAAAACCATATTGACGATCCGTGAAGATGGTTATTCTCAGATTTTCCTAATTATGCAAGCTCTCGTTAAAGCCACTAGCTCTGAAATTTGTGCTGAAAGTGTACCCTGTAGAAACGATGCTTCAAGAACCTTAGATTTTGTACAAACAGCATGTGCACCACACAAATAACCTTTTCATCTCTTATGCATGATCCATCCACGAACATCACACAATCTGATTCAGGCAATGGTGCATCTTTGATATCTGGCCTTGGATTTGTACGCAATTTAGTCACATCCAGGGAATCATGTTCTGCTTCATCCACCACTTCTTCACAATTTGGACTTGGTAACAGTGTGGCTGGGTTTAGGTTTGTACACCATGTTACTGTGACATTTTCTGCAGCCGGAATCACCCTCTCCTATTTAGTCAAATGACTATTAGTAAGATGTCTGAGTTCTGGTCAACAGAACCTCCAGAGAATGAGGGACATACATCTTCAAAGGATAGCCTATAACAATGGACTCACTTTGTTCCAAACTCATACATGTAGCAGCTGCTGCTTTCAAACAGCCTGGCAATGCTGCTGCCACTGCATCCAATGAAGCAGAAAAATATGCCACTGGACGTCGCATTGTTCCATGTGTTTGTGTCAAGACTGAGAGTGCCCAACCATCTCTTTCACAGCAGAATAATGCAAAATTCTTGCTGTAGTCAGGTATTCCTAAAGCAAGTGCTTGACAAAGACTGTTTCACAATTCCATGAATACTTTCATACATTCATCATCCAATTCAATTGGATTGATCACATCCTTATGTGTAAATATTTACAAGTACTGAGCAATCAGTGAAAATCCACTGATCCATTGTTGGCTGTATCCAACCTTTCCTAGAAACATTCGTACTTCTTTTTGTGTTTTGGGAGGATTCATTTGCAAAATCACACTTATTTGACCTTGTGATACTTTCCTGACTTCTTTTAAAATTTTGTGTCCCAAATACAAAACTTATTTTTTACAGAATTATAATTTAACTGGTGACACTTTATGCCCTCCTACTGCCAAGTGGTTCAGCAGAGCATTAGTGTCTGTCACACAAGCTTCCTTTGGCTTTGATGCAATGAGCAAATTGTCTATGTATTGCACCAATACCAATTCTCTAGCAATTTTAATGACTCCAAACACTTTTTTCAATATCTGATTAAAAATTGATGGACTCTCAGTATACCCTTGAGGAACTTGGCACCATGCCAAGACATGATCTCCAAACTGAAAAGAAAATAAATATTGGTTATCGGATGTAAAGGTATCATAAAAAATGCTTGACACAAATCAATCACAGTGAACCATTCTGCCTCACATGGGATTTGATTTAGTATCACTGCTCGGTTTGGTACAGTTGGACAACAAGGTATTACTATGTTGTTCACTTGCCTCAAATCTTGCACAATTCTATATTTTCCACTTGTTTTTCAAATACCCATAATAGGTGAATTACAAGGACTTCCCAATATTTCTTTCAAACTACCTAGTTCAATAAGTTCATTAATTACAGATATTACCCCTGCAAACATTTCAGGACTCATTTTTATGCAGAATTTTTAGAAATTCAGCTTTAGGGTTTACTGAAATTTGAATTGGGTCAACTCCTTTAATAAGCCCTTTGTCTTGTCCTGAAAAATCCCACACATCCACATTCACTTTGTCTATTAATTCAATTGGCAAATCATCTGTGGTAAACAAAGGAAATTCATTCACTTCTGCTAGCATCAGTTTAAATACAAAATCTTAGTCTGACGTTTGAAATGCAATTCCAGCTGGTATACAATAGATGGTGCAATTCATCTTATACAATAAGTCTCTTCCTAACAAATTCAGAGTTTTAATCTATGTATTTGAAACACCAACAACTTGGATAGTTTCTCCCGAGAGAGGTAGGTTTGAATAGATGGCATACAAAGTGCACTCTCCCCCCAATGCATTAAAAAAGGCCCCTTCACCAATTAAACTCGAGAGCCTTGTTTGATTTTCTGCAGTGTGCATGTTTATTAAAACAAGTTCACAGGTCAATTACTTCATTGACCTCCAGTTCTTTATTTTTCAAGTCAAAATTATTTTTCACATCACAGTATTAAGAAACTCACACTTATATACATATAAACTCTTTTACCGCCCATTCTCCAATGGGCATTTGGTTTACCTTCGGGTTGCGCCAGCAGGCCACAACCAAGATAGCCTGCTCTCCTTAACCCCCTTCCGGTCAACAGAGCCGCAGGTGAATAGTCTGCCACCACTTGTGGCAACCAGCGGCTTCCGGGGTAGGGCTAGAGAAGCCAGCGCCACCAGCAGGTCAGCCCCAACTCTCCCGCCAGCCCGGAGCCCATGATGATTTAGAAACCTGTTCAGAGGTAAAAACTGGCACTGCCCAAAGAAGTTCCCGTGATATTCTTGTCCGGGACCCCGCTACTGCCCTGCCCGAAGACCTAAATTTTGGGGTGGGTGACTTCTTCCTGCGACGTCCGACTCCTGGGCGGTCAGCAGACAAAGAGGGGGTCCCCAAGATGGTCGCAGGCTTTTAAGCCTCGCGCCCTACGACTGCTTCCGGGGCGTTAATATGCCGCGCTTCCATTGGTCCCCCCTTACTTTCACTTCCGGGTCGGATGACCCGGAAGTGATTCTTTGATGGTCGGCCCTTTGGCTGCCACTAACGGCGCCACGCCCTTAAGGGGAGTGGCGCCTTGCATAGATGGCATACAAAGTGCACTCTCCCCCCAATGCATTAAAAAAGGCCCCTTCACCAATTAAACTCGAGAGCCTTGTTTGATTTTCTGCAGTGTGCATGTTTATTAAAACAAGTTCACAGGTCAATTACTTCATTGACCTCCAGTTCTTTATTTTTCAAGTCAAAATTATTTTTCACATCACAGTATTAAGAAACTCACACTTATATACATATACACTCTTTTACCGCCCATTCTCCAATGGGCATTTGGTTTACCTTCGGGTTGCGCCAGCAGGCCACAACCAAGATAGCCTGCTCTCCTTAAGTTAACCCCCTTCCGGTCAACAGAGCCGCAGGTGAATAGTCTGCCACCACTTGTGGCAACCAGCGCCTTCCGAGGTAGGGCTAGAGAAGCCAGGGCCACCAGCAGGTCAGCCCCAACTCTCCCGCCAGCCCGGAGCCCATGATGATTTAGAAACCTGTGCAGAGGTAAAAACTGGCACTGCCCAAAGAAGTTCCCGTGATATTCTTGTCCGGGACCCCGCCACAGGGCGAGGCGCTTACTGGCGGACTCGTCCTCCCCCCCGCACTCCAGAGCTTCAGAAATGGCTCCTAAGACCGTTTGTATAAATATTTCTGTGCCCGCCTCTGATAGGTGCACTCCATCCTTCGCATATAGTTCCGGCCTGGACGTTTGTATCAGCTTGTGACGAATAGTTCTAATGCTAGATTTCTGCAGGATTTCTGCCACTGACTGGTTCAACCTTTTTACCGATTTATTCACTGCTTTCGGGGGTGCGCCCCGCGACCATTCCTGTCTCGGGATGACTTCAGACCATATTAAGATAGCCTTAGGCAAAATATTCTTGACTGCTGCTAGAGTAGTAAACAAGAACTCTTTCACCCCTCTCCTTCCGGCCAGAATCATATCGTTGACTCCGCAATGCAACACAAATACATCGGTATAGGGCATGCCTCTGGCCAAGGCCGCCATCAAATCATTCGGGACGTCAGCTAAAAGCTGCCCGCCTATCCCCACCCAATGATGATCCCATCCTTGTGCCATGTGCACCCTTTTTTCGAGTGTCTCCTTGAAGATCACCCGCGCCCTGCGAATGAAGGAGTGGCCGCACCAACATATTTGGGTTCTCTGAGGGGTGGTACCTACAGTAAATATTGAAAGAAATGGTAAGAACGGTCCTTGACAGAAGGGAGGGAAAGGTAATGAGAATGACTGTTAAACTAATTGCGGACGTATATAACGTTCATAGCATGTTGATTTCCAACGTCCTAATCTCTTAATAGTCTGTTCAGGCAACCCCAGGCCAGCGGCTGTGGTTGCTGCACCGATGCGAAAGGAATGGGATGTGAAGTCGGTCGGGTCAACACCGATCTTTGCTAAGGTCATTTTTTCTACCCTTGTAAACTGGAACCTGGTGAGGGGTAAACCATTCTTGTGGATCAGCACTCTATCATCGGCCCCTTGAGGCCTGGCTTGCATGAACTCTCTCATCAACCTAACTGGGCAGTAAGACTCCCCCTCTACTCTGCCCAATTGTAACCAAGCCCCTTTGCCTAAAGGATCTGTTTTCGACCTTCGAACTCTGAGTCTCAGGACATCTTCTGACTCTATTATGTCTGTAAACCTTATACCTCCCTCCCTATCCGTCTTAGAGGCCGGGAGTAATTCAGAGATTCGTAGCGCTCCACAAAAGGCTAAGACGTAGACCACCCTAAATAATTGAGTCTCGTACGGGGAAAAACAGACGAGCGGCAGCGTCTCTAAGATCTTCACCAACTTCCCCACGTCTATGGGCCTTCTGGAGTCCTTCACACCAGGCGTTAAACGCTCCCACCCCTTCACGGCTCTTCTCACCCTCTGGTCCTTCGTTGGGTCTGTAACCCCTTTTAACCCTGCATAGAATGCCAATGCTGATAATTGTCTCTTCATAAATGCCACTGATTTCCCCTTCTCCTTCTGCTGAACTATAAATCCTAACACGCTCAGGGGTACAAAAGCATCTACTAGGCCCGCTCCCCTTAAGTATATCTTATAACATTCCCAAGACTTCTGATACATACTCTTAGTCTTGGGGGCCAAGGATGCAGCTATCAACTCGGAGGCTGTGGAGCACCAAACTTCCATAGCTCCGCTGGGAAAGTTGTCATTGTCTTCTCTGCTTTTCGCCAATGCACACAGAATTCTGTCAACTTAAAACGAGATAACGCATCAGCCGCTTGGTTCTCAACCCCAGGGACATGCCTTGCAGTGAAATGGACATTGTAACTCAAACATTGCAATATTAATCCTTTTAGCAGACGGAGCACCCATGTGCAGGTTGCCCTCTGGTTATTGATCACCATCACTACAGACATGCTGTCTGACCAGAATACAATGTGTCTGTTTGCGAGCATATCCCCCCCACAAATGCAACGCCACCACTATGGGGAACAGCTCTAGGAAAGTGACGTTACGGGTCAGACCTTGTTGTACCCATTCCTTTGGCCAATGCTGCATGCACCACTTAGGACCCAAAATTGCTCCAAAACCAATACTCCCTGCTGCATCAGTGAACAGCTCAAGGTCGGCATTTGAGGTGCTGGCTGCCCGCCACAACACCGTGCCATTGAATTCCTGCAAGAAACATTTCCAAATCAACAAGTCCTTCCTCACATCAGCTGAGAGTCTAACTCTGTGGTGCTTTGCATGAAGTCCAGACATTGCCCTTGCTATACTCCTGGAGAACGCCCTGCCCATTGGTATGACCCTCAAAGCAAAGTTCAGTTGCCCTAACAGGACTTGTAACTGGTGTAAAGTAACTTTCTTTGCTTTTAAGCAGTTATCAATTGCGGCCTTGAACGCATCCACTTTTGACCTTGGCAACCTGCATACACCTGCTCCGGTATCGATTTCAATTCCCAAAAATGTCAAACATGTGGTAGGGCCTTCTGTTTTTTCGACTGCTAATGGTAACCCCAGAGCTTCAGCCAGGTGCTGGAAGCCCAGCAGGGCCTTCCTGCATGACTGAGAACGCTTAGGGCCCATAAATAGAAAATCATCCAAGTAGTGTACCACTGCATGGGATTTGTCTGAGGTCAGGAATTGCTCCACCGCCCATTCTAAGAACCTGGCAAAAGTCTCGAAAACTGCACAAGCAATAGAGCATCCCATGGGCATGCACAGATCCATGAAATAATTGTCATTGAAAGTGAAACCCAAGAACTTGGTGTCATCTGGGTGAACAGGAAGTAGCCTAAACGCTGACTCAATATCGGCCTTGGCCATTAAGGCTCCTTCCCCCAAAGCCTGCAGTTGTCCAATTGCTGCGTCGAACGTTGTATAGCGCACTGTGCAAAGTTCTGGATCCAGCTTATCATTGAAAGATAACCCTGGGGGGCTTGATAGATTATGTATAAGGCGGAATTTACCCTCCTCTTTTTTAGGAACTAAACCCAGGGGTGAGCAGACCAGATCAGGATTAGGGAGATTTTTGAAAGGACCCGCGACCCGCCCCAAAGAAACTTCTTTCATGATCTTGTTTTGTGCTGCCACCATATTCTGAAGCACTGAACTTTGATTGCGGGGCGGGACGTTAGTGGGGGAGGCTGTGGACGGGATACAGAAACCAAATGTAAAACCATTAAGCAGGAACTGAGCCTCCTCTAATTTGTCATACTTACTAAGGAGGTGTGTCAAAACATGACGTTTAATGGGAGTTGGGAGCCTTGTCGGATGTTTTAGGTGGCTTCCCTTTTGGAATGGTATGGGCGGACTGCTCTTTTGGGTTTCCTGTTTTCTTGAAACATCTGATTTCTGGGTGAGATGTTCCCCCACAGTATGAACAACAGTGTTTGAACCTACACGAGATCCCCCTGGTACACTCATTTTTGTTAAACTGCCAGCAGGCCTGTTTTTTATCACCGACCCCTTTGTCACTCCGAAAAGGACTGACTCTGAGCAGGGGAACTAGTCTTAGACGTTGAAGGGGAAGAATAAAACACTGTGTGCCATAGATTGATCTCTCGTTGATCCCATGCTATCCCTGGGTGGACTGCTTTCATTTGTCTGAACTTGTTATCATATTTTAACCATACCAGGCCTGGAAACTCAGCTGCAGCACCATGTATCAAGGATATGTAACTCATCATTTGAGGGCCCAACCCGGGGAATTTTTCCAGCATAACTGCGGCATAAATGGCAAATCCTGTGATCCAATTCTTCATGGACCAATCTACCCATGCCTTTTTTTGGTTGTATTTGCCTTCTTTCCCTCCTCTGGCCTTCCCTGAGGCCACCCCTGCATTAATGAGATCGAATACATCAACGTATTCGCCCTTAAGTATCTTTTCTTTTATATCTGCGGGTACGTGCCAGGTGATCTCCGTAGATGGCGATAAGGTCATTGAGGTTGAACCGAACATTAACGGGCTGTATGCTAACATTGGGTGACCTGGGGACTGCACCCCAGCCCCCTCTTGTATCTGGATATTAGGTGACACAGACAAGTCAACAGCGGTGTTAGCTGGTGGGGCCTGTGGTAGACACCCTACATTCGGGTAGGCGCTCATCATTATAGGCCCCCCACTTGGCGCGTATGTTGTGGTGGGGATCATCTAGTTTACTGGGCCATTACCGATTGCCTGTCCATGTGAACTATATAACTGCATCCCCGGTAATTGTGCCACTCCCCCGGATTGTACCCAAACTTGCAACACTCCGCTACCCGGTTGCGCCACTACTGGCGGTAAAGTAATCTGAGAGCAGGGCGCCTCCGCATTAGCGACGGGAGCCCCTCCTATTTGTGTTGTCTTAGCAATACCATGCTGTCCCTCAAGGGCGTCCTTGTCCTTATCTGTGACCGAGCTCAAATCAATTGTCTCTAGCACCTCCTTCTCACCTGGTGATGCTGGTTGGGGCTCGGCCGCCCTGGGCCGCTTGTCCTTCTCCGCCTCTTTAAACCTTTCCGGTGTACGCCGCGTTCTCTTGCCTCTCCCTCTTTCCTCTTGTGAATCCCCGTCTGCTCTAGCCCCTTCTCGCATAGTCTTTAGTGCCCAATCCACGCCTTTTTCTTTTGTGAACTCCAGAAGCTCTGTAAGAGCGAGGTAATCATCTCTTTTGGCTGGGGGCTCTTTGCCCTTCTGTGCCCTTTTCTGCGGCATTCTGCACTTAAAGAAAAAAGCGTTAGTACCATTTAATTGACATTATATGCATTCGGATTATCCACCCAATTGACAAATTTATACGTGCTCTTTACCCAGACTTTAGCCCCCCCAAGCGTCAGCCACCTCGCCTTTGCTTGCAGCTTGCCCAGGATGAACCAGGATGTTCCTTAAATACTTGCGCATGCCACGCTGGGCACGATAATATAATAACCTGCACTTTGTCAGCGCTTTGTGGGACTAGCGCTTACCTGCCGCCCTTGCTGTCTTCCTGTGAGGAGCTCGCCGCACCCGCTCCGCGGGTGCCGCTTCGCGCCGGGACCTGTGCTGTCTCTGCCTGCTGCCGTGGGGGTTCCTTGGTTTGGCGTTTGGAACTTGCAAAGCTTCAGGGCTGCGAGCGTGCAGGGACTACCTGACCCAGGTGTCCCTGCGAGACCGACCCCATCTTCCGGTCCGCTCTCCCTGAAGCTCCGCCCCCCGCCCATCGGAGGAGTGTTATAAGCAACAGGAGTTGCTCCTGACCCTTGGGACACCTGCACTTTGTCAGCGCTTTGTGGGACTAGCGCTTACCTGCCGCCCTTGCTGTCTTCCTGTGAGGAGCTCGCCGCACCCGCTCCGCGGGTGCCGCTTCGCGCCGGGACCTGTGCTGTCTCTGCCTGCTGCCGTGGGGGTTCCTTGGTTTGGCGTTTGGAACTTGCAAAGCTTCAGGGCTGCGAGCGTGCAGGGACTACCTGATCCAGGTGTCCCTGCGAGACCGAGCCCATCTTCCGGTCCGCTCTCCCTGAAGCTCCGCCCCACGCCCTTTCCACCTACTATAAACATTGTGTGAACTCCTGCAGCGCGGGACGCAGCCCGGGGCAAAGACCGGGCTAAGAGCGGGCCGTTTGAGGCCGTTCGAGGTCTTAGAGGTCTGGTCTGGGCTATATCTCTTGGCTGAACTCTTTGGGTTGTGAGCTAGTTTTTCTTACTTGTGTTATAGCTCCCCTTAGTTTACCATGTGTACTAGGGCCACACGCAGTAAAACAGCCAGGGGTCATAATGGACCTAGCGGGACCCTGGACGATTTTCTAACCAAGACAAATTTGGCCATTGATGCCGAAATTAATAAAATGCAGCATAGGGTTTCCCTTGAACTTGAAGCTGCTCGCAAATTGTCCTTAAATATAGCTACCTCTAAGAAATCATCATTAGGTAACCTTGCTTTGGCACTGACTCCTGAGCGTATATCTGGCCCTCGACCCTTGCTCACAACGGTTGATATACACCACCGCCCATCCTTGTCCCCATCCCAACAAGCTAATGATTCTATATTGAATCCTACTGTGGAGCTTCCACCACCCACTCCTGTGTCTGGTGAAAGCTCGCTAGGGAAAGGTAAACTGCCCAAAGCTGCTGCGCATGCTAAAAAAACAGCCCTCCAGCAAAAGAAAAGTTTGGCCAGGTCTGCATTTGCCCGCAAAAAGGCCGAAATTGCGAGAGCCCAGTTTTTCAATTGCCGACGGCAATTAGGTACCTCTGGCCATAGGGAAGTAAATGATGAAACCAACTCAGTTTTGCCTGTTAGTACCACTTCCTATGGTTCAGATGGTGTTGCGAATGTTCCCCTGGTGGAAGCTTTCCCCGTAATGAGCAAGGATGGACCAAGGGAGGGTAGACTGAGTGGGGTAGAGGGGGACAAGAGGGGGGACGAGGAATTCGTACAAACTGTCTGGGACACACTTAAAAAGTTACTTACCCCCTTGGAACTTAGACTTTCCAGAATGGAAAACCATTTGCTAGAAATGGACAGGACAATCGTCACATTGGCTAGTCTAAGTCTCAAGCAAATGGAAGCCAAATTTCCACAGGGGGAGGGTTCAACTTCACAGACAATAGAGGCAGAGGCACCGACTGTTCCCCTTCTAAGACCCAAACCTGTGCCCAAACCCCGCACGAAAATTGGGAACAACGCCACTAACGCTTCAAATCATGGCGTTTGCCTCCCGACTGAGGACCCGGTACCACCCAAACCTAAACCTAATACCTGTCAAGCTAGGGACACAGCATACCCTGTTGGGACTCAATCACATCATCAGCAGAATGTGGCACGCTCTAAACACACGCCCCAATCTGCCGCACAGCAGCCCAAACAGTCAACCTATAACACCCTGCCACCTCTTGAACATAATCGACCTAACTTCCGAGGTGGTTATATTGACTTACCGCCAGAAGCCAGTCAATATGTTATTGTATTAGCTGGTGTACCTACCCTTGATTCACAAACAAAAGAGGACCATTGGTCTCTTAAAAACAAGGTAATATACTGGCTTAATACTAACAGACAGCTTCCCAGTCACCAGAGAAGCCGGGTACTAATGGTGCGAAGAGTACCATGGGTTGGACCCACCCACAAATCCATCATGGGTGACTGCATAGTGGTGACCTTTTCTGACCCCCATACTGCTCAGCATCTTTGTTCCTGGCCACCTTGTGAAGAAGATCATACAGTTGTTGTCAGACCCCTCACTTTTTTCTATCCTCCTAAAAATCAGTATAGAATGGGTGGGTCATGGACGACAATTCAAAAAAACAGGCATAGGGGTTTTGGGAACGGTGGACCAAACCAGAGTACTTGGTGGCAATGGGCTCCTACATCAAATATGTTTGGCTGCCTGGAGGAGGTTGACTGACTCGGGGGGCGGATGTTACAATACACCTAGCAGACTCTACTCCGCCCACCACGACAGTTTCTAGTATGGGATGTTCTATGTTACTACCAGGTCAACGAGTAACATCTGTCAATGCCCAAAATCTCACCCCGGCTGGGTTAGGTATTTTGGCACAGTCAGACAATCCATGCCCTGGTATCCCAGCTCATGAAATTAAAATAGCCTCCTGGAACATAGCTGGCTTACGGGGCCGCCTGGATAATGATGATTGGGTAGATTACATCACCTCTCATGATATTATCACCTTCCAGGAAACCTGGTCTGTTGCCCCTCTGTTTAGATTAGGCTTCTTAAACTTCTATAAACCAGCAGTACAGGGTATGAAGGGTAGGGCTTCGGGTGGTCTCACCATATGGGTAAGAAACACACTTGGCTTTAGCATTAAGGAAATCCTGGTGACGAACCCTGACCTCCTTTGTATATCCCTAAGTAAGGTGAATTGTAAGGATATCATCCTTATTAATATTTATGCTAGAGGATGCCAGGGGGGTAAGAAGCAACCAATTGTTAATGATTTGGATGTCTTCTTAAATGAGTATAAAAGTGACCAGCTCATTATATTGGCTGGTGACTTGAACTGCTCATTTGAGCCCATCCCGAACCTTGCTGAGGATGTAGGTTCAGAGGAAGATCTCGCCTGGGATATTCCCCCACTATCAATTACCAAGGGTGTCAGGGGTACTAAGGCTGCCCTCCACTGGCTTGGACTCTGCCTAGAATGGGGGCTCCGAGCGGTGAACGGCCGTAGTTTATCTGACAAGGAGGGAAAACCAACCTTTGATAATGGGTCTAGCGCAAGTCGCATTGATTATATTCTAATCAACATTGAATCTTGGGCTTTAGTTAGGGACATGTCTATTGAAACCAGGCCAGAGAGTGATCATAATCCTCTCTCACTTATACTCAAGGTTCCTGGACTAGGGCTTCCCCAGGCAGAAACATCCTGTATTACATCTGACCTTGTCTTGTCTGACAACAGAAGACGGGTTAAATGGCCTAGGGTTTTAGCCGACCATGAGCTTGTCTGCCAGATAGAAGAATTGGTCCTAGACACAAGAGATAGGATGATGGCAGTAACCTCAAATGACATTCCTAAGCCCAACATTGTTGATCTCCATGAGGCTTGCTTCGCGACTATTAAGGAACTCCTTACTAGGCCATGCCGGAAACAGAAAGCGAAGCAAACCAAGGGTTGGTATAATAAAAATTGTAGAGAAGCCCACAGCATTCTCATTGCTGCAGTGAAATCTAGAAATACCCCCACTATCAGGGCAGCGAGACAGGACTATAGACAAATCATTTGGGAGGCTAAAAGGGATTGGGACGATTCTTACTGGCTTGATCTCCTCCAAGCCTGTGAGTCGTCCAACCAAACCAAGTTTTGGGAGATAGTCAGATGGGGCAGGGGCTCAGACTCACTATCCCCTGAAAACCATGTCTCCGCTGCAGATTGGGTGAAATTGTTTTCGACTCAATTCAAAAACCCAAACGTCTCCCAGCTGGCTGAAGATCCCTTAGCAGGGACCACATTAGGTTCCCACGGGGATAGGCTTACTTTTAGTAACTAGGACACTGAACATGCACTAAATTCTATTCAGTCCGGGAAAGCACCAGGCATTGATGCAGTACCAGCTGACCTTTTTAAATTAAATTTAGATCTGTGGGTCACTTATATAACAACTTTGGCTAATTCCATCGCAGCTGGAGAGAGGATTCCGCAATCCTGGAAAGGGGCTGAGATACTCCCGGTCTATAAGAAAGGGGATCGATCTTCACCGAAAAATTATCGCCCCATCAGCCTGATCGATACTATTCAAAAAGTGGTTTCACGAATGGCCCTAGCCAGAATACAGGGGTGGATAGAGCAAAATAACATACTCTCCCCCATGCAGGCAGGGTTCAGATCAGGCACCAGCACTTTAGACCAGGTGTTTCGTCTCACCATGCTGTACTGGAAGGTGGTTCTTCTGGGCGGCGGTGTCATCTACGCCGCCTTTATCGATCTCAGGTCGGCATTCGACCTGGTACCCAGGGCAAAACTCTGGGCAGCCCTGAGACTCATGGGCTTTCCACCTGAATTACTAGAGCTGGTAAGGCGCCTACACAAGGATAATTTTGCCCGTGTAAGATGGGGTAAACAGGGCCATGTGACTGCTAGCTTCCCTGTGGAACGTGGGGTCCGGCAGGGTTGCGTGCTGGCCCCCACCTTGTTCCTCCTGTTTATTAACCGGGTGGTTGCATTTTTCAATGATGTACATACTGATGCTCCATCCTTGGGGGGTTCAAAGTACCCCATGTTAATATTCGCCGATGACACCCTGCTCCTCTCCAGGACTCGGAGCGGCCTACAGGCTGCCCTAAACAGATTTGCTGAATTTTGCACAGTTAATGACCTTCAGATTAATGCTGACAAAACTAAATTTATGATTTTTAATAAAAACAAACCTATTTCAAGTTCAGTTTTATTAGAGGGTGTCCCAATAGAACAGGTTAAAGTCATGTCATATTTGGGCGTGACTCTTGACCACCAACTTACATGGAAACCCCAATTGGAGGTGTTGATTCTTAAATTTGTTCGCCTCACAGGATGCCTGTTGAAGGAACAGAAAAAAACCTTGACCAAACGCATTACACCCGCGTTAAAAATGTATGAGGCCAAGGTGAATGCAGCTATCCTGTATGGGGCGGATATATGGGGTTACAAGGGCTTGCTGGCGTTAACCAGTGCACAGAATAGGTTTCTTCGGAATTTAGTAGGACTTCCTCAATCTTCCCCCGTTAAACCTTTGCTTTTAGATTTAGGTTGTAAACCGCTGAATGAGATGGCACAGTATCGCCTTGTAGCTCTATGGCGTCGTCTTTGGACGACCGAAGAGCTTAGTCTATTTGCTCATGAATTGGGTGAGGTTAGAGCATTGTGGGGTGCCCAGAAAATTCCATGGCTACGAGAGGTTAAACAAATATTGTATTCTATGGGCCTCCCGGAACTATGGTTACACCCCGAATGTTCTAGCTTCCCATCTAAAGTGGAATTCAAAGAGCTATTTTGGGCTACTAAGAAATCTGTACTGGTCACCCTTTCTTCAGAGAACAGCCTAACGGGACAGTTTTTAACGCACAAGTTAACTCCGTTCCTTGAACCCTATTGGGACTTGATATGCAAAACACTCGACCGTAAGCTGTACCATCAGTTTCGGGTGGGAACCTTGCCGATCAAGTCCTTCACTGCGAAGTGGGCAATGAACACAAGCAACAAATGCCCCTTCTATCCTGACCAGGTGGAAAGCATTGGACATATATTCTTTGCATGTCCTGCTTATCGATTGCCTAGATTAAAATGTCTGAAACCAATCTGCAAAACACTGAACTGCCGAGAAAGCAATGTAGCCTTGCTTAAATTGCGCGACTTACGCACTGCTAAATCAGTGATTTGTATTGCTAAATTTTTGGGTTGGATGTGGTTAATTCGCGTAAAGAAACTGTAAACCTTTTTTTAATTGTAACCCCTTTTTTTAACAGTAATCAGTTTTTAATGTTTGTATATGATTGTGATAAATCTTTTCTATGCACCTGGGGGAACCATTGTATAATATTGTAATGTTGATAATGTCTTTTTAAATATTGCTGTCTTTTATGAATTTTTATTCGAAATAAAGACTAAAGGAACTGATAATAACCTAAATGATAATTTACCAGCCTGTAAATCAATCACCACATGTGCTAAGATTTAATTCTTCCCGGGGCGCTATTTACCACTTCTAGAAATAAAAAAGGGGGTTTTGTTTCCATTGCACCTAATGTTTTGGTATTCACCCCTGTCCTGATCATAATGCAGTTGTCACCTACATTAGCCCCATGTATCACTTAACAAGAAGTAATTAAATTGCCCATTTTCCGACTAATGTTTATAGTGATAGGGGCGCCTCTTCCTGAAAAGGCACGCAAACTTCCTGCTGGCGCCGCGCTGGCCGCATCGTGCAGGCAATATCCCTTAAAATACTTGATGGGGGAGGGGGGCGCGTCTCCTCCACATTGCTCGCCGATAGTGAAAAGCTCACTACCCTGCCATGCCCGCTCCGTAATTACCCCTGTGCTCCGAGCCCTCTCATAACATTGATGACCATAGCTAATGGGCTCTGTGTTGCACCCGGTCGCGCGGCACCATTTAATCTTTCCGGATATCTTGCACATTACACTTTGCCCTCCCGACCACTGTGCTTCGTAACTGGGTATTTCTCAATTAAAAATGGCGGGGGAGGGGGGCGAAGCGTTCCTGATCGCGCACCGAGTTTCACCTACACGCACACCACCCATGTTTACCGTGTGCGTGCGACTCGCGATGCATGCCTCCGACCCCCCCCTCATTTTTTGCTCACGCACACGAGCCGTACGCTTCCCCGCCTACTGTTCCTTCGCCAACAAACCTTGCCCCACATGCTTGCACTATGCGAAACAACTCGCACGCCATACCGCATACATCACACTATTACCACAACAACGCACCACACTGCGAGGCCCACTAACCGTATTCCAGAGTTGGATTGACCCTCGCTACACCACGGTCCACGCGACGGTCCTGCGATGACTTCTTCCTGCGACGTCCGACTCCTGGGCGGTCAGCAGACAAAGAGAGGGTCCCCAAGATGGTCGCAGGCTTTTAAGCCTCGCGCCCTACGACTGCTTCCGGGGTGTTAATATGCCGCGCTTCCATTGGTCCCCCCTTACTTTCACTTCCGGGTCGGATGACCCGGAAGTGATTCTTTGATGGTCGGCCCTTTGGCTGCCACTAACGGCGCCACGCCCTTAAGGGGGGTTGGCGCCTTGCAATTTCCGCAGTTCTCACTGTGGAGCAGGTAGCACCAGTGTCTACAAGGAATGTTACTGCATTACCTTCGACTTCTCCATCCACAAAAGGACCACACTGATAAACCTGAAAAACGCGATTTAAGTAATCGCTAAATTTGCAAATATTTAAATTGCGGTTGCATTTAGGGAATCCAAAATTGCGATACCCTAAATGCAATGCATTAACCCCAAAAATGTGTGATTCGCAATTAAAAAACACAAATTATCATAGATTCAAAGTTGATGGTAATTTGCGAGAACTTTGAAAAAAGCACAAAAGTGAAATTTTCAAAGTTCCATGTTTCACACATACAAGCCGTTGGGGCATATGTGTGTGCAACATCTGCTAATATGGAATGTCAGGGGTGCATAAGGGTGTCTTTTTGGCACCCCTGAAATTGCATGCGCAATTTGCGAGTACCTATTTGGTACTCGCAAATTGCGCATGCAATTCTCATTCTTTCCTATGGGCTTCTAGACCCGTAGGAATAAATGAGAAGCAATTCCTTAATAGCAATTCGTAATTTGCAAGTTGCAATTAAGGAATGTGTAGGAATCACAATTTTTTTGCGATTAATACTTGCATAAGGAATTGCGATTCCTAAATCACGATTTCTTAAAAATCACAATTTAGAAATTGCAATTACAAAGTTTGATGCATGTGGCCCTAAAACATACAAACCTCAATTAAAAAGAGTAGCTGAACTTAAGGTCAGACATGCTCCAGATATTGAAAACTAGGGATAAACCATGAGATTAGTTCCTCGTAGCCCATATGAATCTCAGCGGATGCTCTACCCTAGATTTCAACAGAGCATTCCTTAAGCCAAAGATCACCCTTCAAAACCAGAATAACAGGTTTCAGCCCATCAACTTGACCTCATTCCGCTAGGAAACTAAGTGGCTTTTATCGCTTTTGTTCCAGTGATACATACGAGACAATTTCAATTCAAATACTTTATTCGATTTTCACCAAGTAAAAAATCATAAAAGCAGTACGTAGTAAACAAATGACTCATTATAGATACATACAACAAATAGTTATAAAAGCAGCATTAAATCCAGTTATGGTGATAAATCGATAGTTAATAAATTCATAATAGATTCCGTGATTTTACGACACTTTTTAAAAACATCGACATAGAACTAATACTTAGGGGGTTTCCTAATTGTTGGAGATGTAAATAAGCTGGCCTACATTGCCTCCAAGCCCCATCTCTAAGATAAGATTTCAACCATCTCGCCCGTTCTTTTTTATACCGTTTGCAAAATAGTACCAGGTGGAAGGTAGACTGGGTGGATATGTTGTCGCATGGGCATGGGGCCAGAGTTCTATTCCAGTCATTTTTCTCTGGATATGAGCCCAGACGGTGAAATATATTGAACCTGAATCTAGTCAGGACAAAGCGCTCAAATCCCAAGGTGATCAGAGTTAGGTAGGGTTGCATTTTGAAGGTAATCAGCAGCGGCTGATGTTCGAGAACAGTTCTTTTGCTGACTTCATTCCCGAGCCTTAGGGTATTAAAGTGTTCCATACACAGGTTTTTTAAGGCTTTTTTAGGAATTTTCCCAATTGATTCAGGTTTATCATACCATTCTGGCTTGTCAATGTCCGTCAGGGCTTTCCTCACATACTCAAGCCATTTGATTCTTTTTGCGTTGGCTAATTTCTTAACATCCAGGATAATTTCTCGATTGAGAGCCAGTTCTTTCGTCGCCCAAATTCTCCTCCAAAGTAGGATTGGCTGGATTTTAATCAGGTCTGTCAAATAATCCATGCCTAGTTCTACATGGCAGTTATAATTTGACGTACTTTTTGGAAGGGACAAAAGATAGCGAAAAAAATTATTTTCAATAATCTGGAGCATCGTCACATCATGGTATCCCCATATCCCTGCCCCATACAGGGCGATGCTTCTGCATTTGGCCACGTATATGTTGAGCATTATACCAGGTTGTTTTCTGCCCAATTTACTGGCAAAATGCTTTATCGCCGCAACTGAGCGTTTAAATGCTAGCTCTCTGTTTTTTACCTCGGGCCCCATCACCCTGTTGCCTCGATTGTGACCCCTAAATATGGAAATGTTTTTGTGGCTTGTAGTAGGGTGCCTGCCGCCTTAAGTTGTTTACATCTGGCTCCTCCTTTGCCAGAAGCCATCACATAGGACTTTTTTGCATTCATGTTGAGGCCCCTCTCTTCCATGTATGTTATATATCTATGCAATACTTTTTGTGCGCCGACCTTTGTTCTTGCCATCAACACAGCGTCATCCGCATACAAAAGGGAGCTGATCTGCGTATTCCCGGCCTTAGGAGAGTCAATGTTGCTGGCACCCAATTCCCTCTCCAAGCTGTTAGTGTAAAGAGAGAAAAGGAATGGGGCCAGCACACACCCTTGCCTCACCCCCTTCTGTATGCGAAAAGACCCTGTGCATTCCCCCCCCAGCCCATACCTTACTCTGGCAGAGGCATTCGGATATAATTGTCTTAGAAAGAGGACTATCGAAGAATCCACTTTCATCTCTTCTAATGTCAACCAAAGTTTATCGTGTATAACACAATCAAACGCCGACGAAAGGTCGACGAAGATTGCGTAAAAACACCCCTCTTTTGCACTGGTATATTTCCCCTGCAAAAGAACAAAGTTTAGCACTTGTTCCACGGTACCCATCCCTAGTCGGAAACCATATTGTACTGGGGTCAAGATATTTTGATCTTCAGCCCAATCCTGGAGCCTAGTCAGGATTACTCTTCCTGCAATTTTTACTATCGAGTCCAGTAGTGATATTGGTCTATAATTTGATGGGCTTTCCCTATCCCCCTTTTTGTATATAGGGATAATCAATGATTCTGCCCAGGTTTTAATGAAACCAATATCACAACATGCCCCCATTACTCGTAGACAAACAGGTGCCCAAAGATCTATGTTCATTTTGTAAAGATCACTTGGGATCCCATCTGGGCCCGGGGCTTTATTGTTTTGAGAAGATTTAATCGCAACCTTGACCTCCTCTAATTCGAACTCTAGTGGGATCGGGTGATGTTTGCTTGGTAATTGTGGCTCGGTTAGTGTGTCACAATACAATTTTGAGAAAAACTCTACCCATGCATTTTCATCGATAGCTATATCTATTTTAGCTGTCGCCTTGTTATTAATAAATGGTGAATTAACTACCTGCCAAAATAGCTTGGGGTCTCTACTTTCCGCTGCCTCCAATAAATCTTGCCAAGCCTTCTCCTTGATTGATTTCTTTCTTTGGTCCCTTGTTACCTTATACGCTTTCCTTAATACTCTGATGGTCTCAGGATCCCTTACTGGGTCTTGTAGGGCCTTTTTTAGCGCATTGTGTGCCTTAGTGCATTCAGTGTCAAACCACCCCTTGGGAGTGTTTTGCTTTTCTAGGCACTTCCTGGTCAGAGCACCCTTTATAGTTTCCGTAATGTTAAGAAAGGCCTCCAGTATTTCTCCACTTGTGGGATTATCCTCTAAACATACAAGTAGCGATGGGAGAGCCTCAAGCACAATTTTTTGCATAATTTTTTCTGGGTCTGCCATGCTCCATTTTAAAGCAATACCGTTTCGGCGTGCTACCTCTAAGTTCTGGGTCCATGTTAAACTCTCAGTTAGTGTGTTTATTTTAACACCCTGTATATTAAGTACCATCTTTAACGGCAGGTGATCGCTCAGACCCATAGCAAGGGTTTCAAAGTTCATAACACTACTACCAAACCTATTTGGAAGAATTATAAAATCAATAGTTGACTGTAGTCCTCTTGCCATAAAGGTTGAAGTAAATTCAACCTTAGGGTAACATAGCCTATTTGCAAACCCTAGATCAAGCTTGGCCATGATATCATTTAGGATTTCCCCTTTAGAATGATGTGCGAAATGACTACTATCCCCTTGTTCCCCCACCCCATATTCCTCAAAACCACATGTGTCGCTAGTACATATGTTCACGTTAAAAGAGCATTCCTTAAGCCAAAGATCACCCTTCAAAACCAGAATAACAGGTTTCAGCCCATCAACTTGACATCATTCCGCTAGGAAACTAAGTGGCTTTTATCGCTTTTGTTCCAGTGATACATACGAGACAAGAAAGGAGAGAGCTTGGTGTAGAAGAGCTGGAGCGTAGTTAATTTGCACTTCCGATTGGTCCTGCATACGAGAGTTGACTTCCGAATGATTTGGCCAATTGGATGCGGGCCACCATAGACAGAAACATTGTCCCCATATAAGAGGTGCTCGGCACGAACCGGATTAGAGGTTCTGTATATAAAAATGTGGTTATCGGAAGCCCTAGTCCTGATGAGGCCCACAAGTTGATGGGCTGAAACGCGTCGACACTACAATGGTAGACACCCAATAAATTGAAAAACATAAATAATTATATTGGCAGTTCTAAAAATATAAGGACAAAATCGTTTACCTGTTATACTGCTTTTGAAGAGTAATCTTTGGCTTTAGGAATGCTCGGTTGAAATCAAGGGTTGCGCATCCGCTGAGATTCATATGGGCTACGAGAAACAACAAATGAAGCTATAATTGTGTGTTTCTATCTTCAGTTACGGTGCAAATAACCTGTAATATATACGGTTATCATGATAAATGTTTGTACATGTATGTATATGTTTGTATATATGTAAAGATTTTACTTATATGTGTATTGAAGAAAAATAGATAGAAAAAGAAGTAAATAAGAAAAAAGCAAAGTGATAATAAAATATACACTTGCTAAAACAGTGAATGCTGGTTTTTGGAGGCAATATTTGGTGAGGGATAAACCATGAGATTAGTTCCAATATAAGTAATAGGCTGGGAGAGGTAATTGAAATATCTGTCCTACATACTTTTGTTTGATTGTTTCCAAGGCATTATCGTGTTTTTGTATACTCATGTTTGGACCCAGATGCCAAAGGGTTATATAGGGTATCCCCTGTTGAAATACACCTCTTCAGAGATACAGGCACACCTCCACACCAACTTCCCACAACATTTTGGGGAACTGGTACATTGTATTTTTAACATGTCCATTACAAATTTAATAGCGGAGGTTTCAGAAACATAGGCTCCTGTTTGGTGAGCATATTCCAGATGGTGTTTGGAGCTACTCCATCTTTTAGCCACTCTGTCCTCTGAAGCATCTTGGGAGGTCTTCCACTGCCCTACTCCTAATTGCAGGAATATTGCTTTTCATTTTTTTGCACCGCAATGGATGTCCCATTTTGAGATCAAATGGAGCTGGCACTGCCTCATGTCCTGTTGTGCAGTGAACGCCTGGTGCATTGCTTTGGCACACGCTTGCTTAGGAAACTGGATGAACATTGGTCACTTTCATTCCAGCCTGTATGGCTTTTTTGTGTGCAGTCCATGTTCCGCTGTCTCCTGTGCACTTATGAGTGTGCCCTGGACTTGTGCTTGGTGTTGCAATTGGTTGAACCTACTGACATGCACATACCGATGGACCCGCGGAAGGCCCATTTGTAAAGCTGTACCTTGATGATTCCATTGCTCCTGGCTGTGTTATACAAGCCTCCCTGGGTCGCCTCTGTGCCTGGTTGTTTGGATCTTGTCTCTCTCTCCATGGAAAACAAATCTCTATCAACTTGCTCCGAATTGTGCCTCTCGGTTCATCATCAGCAGACGCTGGTAACAGAATTGTTTCGTCTTCCACTCGGAATACATAAACATCTAGCTCTTTGTGCTGTTGGAACTTTTTATTCGGCTTAGTTTTAGCTTCCAAATTTCTTTTAAGTTGCCCTACATTTTTTAATTTTTATATGTTTATGACATATTGTCATGTAGTTCTTACTAATCCATAGGATTTGCAGGTTTGTTGGGCAACATAAACTTTGTGTGAGGTCCCTAGACTGATTCCGGACATCCCATAGGTTATGTTGACCTAGAGACCAGCTAGCTCACAGTGCCACCATAAGACCCCCAAACCTTACCAGGGAGTGAATAGTTTCTGGCAACTACTGAACATGACAGCCCTTAACCCTAAGGGATAGTGGAAACAGATCAGACCCTTTTGCTCAGTCACTCGTGCTTACTTGTGCTCAGAAAAATATACAGAGAAAACACACTGGGACATTTTTAATATATTTATTGAAGCAATGCTATTCTTGTATAGATTACATGTGCTGTGATAATCAATAGTCAGAAGCGGATGAAGGAGATTACAAGCACTAAAAGTGTAAACAGTAGATACAGTTCTACCATGGTGCTAAAACAGTGTATATGTGCTGGCCTATGAACAAGGCAGTAAGCAGGCATACTTCTATGCAAAACCATAGTTTAAGTGTACCTAGAGTGTGTGTAGATGTGAAGCCAAGAATTCCTCCAAGGTCACGAACTGGACACCCCCTCATGAAGATGTCAGACTGCTGCATGATGAAGTCTCAGTATGCAGGGACCCTCAGTGTCAGTTGAAGGGCCTCCTCTACTAATCTTATGGTGTGCTCTTTATTTATACTAGAAAGCAGCCTTGAGATGTGTGTGTAGATTATTGATGTTATGGATATGTAGATTGCCCTGTCGAAATGACATTTGTACATACTGCGTAGATGGGCCTTGTACATGATGTTCAAGGCATCGTGATAATCTTGTGCGAAAATAAATGTGTACACAAAGTAGTTTCAGAAAAACGAATCCAACATTGTTGTGCACCCGAATATGTGCAAAAGGTCATGGCAGGAATATTATTGTGAAAAGTTGGAACATGTAAGAAATGGGCAGCTTTGCTCCATGGGCCTAGCCCGTGCTCATAACAATATTGGCTTTCTTTATGCTTTGGGTTTCCAAATATCATGAGAGCCTGTTTTTAAGCACTTTTGTCATTTCTTTTAAGGTAGGATTTTTAGCAATTTTGTTTACATATTCCGTGGCATTTTTAGTGATAGGTTTTGTTGGCTTTAGATGGCTTCTTAGCTGACTTATGTCTTAGGAGTGGATGTCTTGTTCCCCAGTTAGGCCTAATAGCAAACATTGCAATTTTTACATGCACACTGATCTTTCCTAAAGTTGCCTTCTCTTTTCACATCAACTTCTGGCATACATTTGCATTTGTGATAAACAATGGCAGCCTGATCACAATCTCGGTCCAAAACAAGGATGCCTTTTTCAAATATAAATATCTGTTTCTGGGTATAGACAGAGAAGGCCCTTCTGCTGACTTTGAGAGGCCCTTTCATGCTGAAGCTTTCCCCCAGCAGTTGACTGACATCTTAGTGAAGAGTGTCCAGCTCATGAGCAAGACGGGGACCTACATTCCTAACCACCAGGTAATGGGGTTAGATCATCCATTAAGGGTTTTCTTGCAGAACATACACATACACCTTAGTACAACAGACTGTTATATTATTTAATATGCTTACATATATACATTGTCTTAGCATGATAGTGGAACTTTTTGTTCTGTTCACTGTCCTGACACTTGTTATAACGTTCGTCTGCTTATGTCTATTGGTCATTGCAACACATATTTTCTATGCAAGAATCACTTTGGTTCAATGAACTTTGAAAACGTAACTCTGCATATTCCTTGTATATTTCGCTGAGCAAAAGAGAGCACGAGTGTATGAACGAAAAGTTCTAGGTCCGTCATCATGGTTCCTAAGAGAACAGGGTTGTCATATTCAGTGATTGCCAGAACTGTTTGCTCCCTGTCTAGGTTTACGGGGCCTATGGTTGCACTGTGATCTAGCTGATCTAAGGGGCAACATATCTTGCGGGTGCACATAATTAGTCTGGCACCATCGCAAAGTCTTTGTCGTCCACAAACGTGAAACTCCTACTGATTAGTGAAAACTACATGACAATGACAAGCACATAGAAGCATATTGCACAGTACCCGGGACATGTAGGGTAGGCTTTAGGGTGACCAAAGAAGATGTTATTGCTGTGCATTTCTTTTTTCAATATTGTCCGTTTCATTTTAAATTTCATGATAAATGCCACAGAAATTGTTGAAGACAAACTTGTATGATAAAATATAGAAATATTCAGGGAATAGGAGTAGGAGGGTCCGCACCGCGGTAATGACATTTGCCTATTCAGGGCTTAAAGGATAGTAACAACCCAACTTTGCAGTATGCTTTATTAATATAATATTATCAGTTGAAATGCAGATCACAAAGTGATTGTTTGGTGTTCTAAATTATTGAGACCTCGGCAAGAGTGACATAAATAATTTTTAAATACATTTTAATTTTGTATTTCAACAATGTACAAAATTAATTTGAAGTGTATCAGGCACAGCCCATTTAGGGATGAATTAATGGATTGATGTCACTCTGCAAGCCAAATTATGATAACACTATGAAAGCATCTACAATTAGTTGGCGCTGTTCAAAATGTTTATCAAGTTCAGGAATTGTGCTACTCTAATTCTTTTATAAATAGGTGCGTGGATGTGCAGTATTAATACACTTCTTTGATTAGCATTATGAATGTAGAAATCAAGATAATGCAATTTAATGGTATTTTCGGCCTGGCCCCATTGCCGACCCACCCAGAGGCAGACAACCCCCTCAGGAAGCCAACCCCACACCGAGCACAGCCTTTGGTCGTGCATGGCATGACATTGGTTGCAGGGCCTGGCTTCGAGCCAGGCCCTGCGTCCAACACCCCACAGGCAGCAAACCCCACGCTGCACATGCCTTTTGGCTATGCAAAGCTTGGGCTGGCAATAGGGTTTGGCCTGCCCCCAGCAGACTGCCAACCCCACACTGCAAACCGCCTTTGGTGTGAGCAGCATAGTGTTGGCCTTCGGACCTCGGGGATCACATCCCCTGAGGCCAAAACATATATATTAAATGGAGGGAGTGTAGGCAGCCCCCCTCCCTGAGCCATAATTGCCCCCCAGGACCCCATTCCCCGGAGCCAGTTCCGATAAAAAGGCATGGATACCATGTGGCCCCCCTCCCTAAGCCTTAAGACCATACCCGCACAGCCAAATACAATTAGGCAGAGGAATGGGATATGCAACCCGACAGGCAGAGGCTGCTTAGGCCCTGGTACCCCATTCTCAGGGACAAAATATATGGGAAAGAGGGCATGCATCCCCCTTTCCTGATCCCAAATAGGCCCAGGGTCCCCTTCCCAGTGGTCAAACACAGTATAAAAGGGGAGGGGTCCTAATGGCCCCTCTCCCTGCAGGTTCTTGAGCCATGGGGACCCCATCCCCTAAAGCCAAAATCTAAGTGGAAGGGGGCTTGAATCCACCCTCCTTGAGCATTCAAATGCCCTGGAGACAGCATTCCCAGGGACAAATACAATAAAAAGGGGAGGGGTGCACATATCAACCCTCCCTGAGCCTACTTGGGCCCCCAGAGACCCCATTCCTGGGGCCAAATATGATTAAAAAAAAGGGGAGATGTGTTTCACATCCCCTCTCCTCGAATAGTTTGGGCTCTGGTCCCATCACCTGAGGCCAAAATCTAAGGGGAGGGGACATGCATCCCTCCGCACAAGCCTGAACAGTCTTTGAGGACCCCATCACCTGGTGCCAAAAACAATGCAAAACGGAAGGGGGCCACATGGCTTTCCCCCAGAGAGGCCTTGGGTTCTGGGGACCCCATCTTCTGGGGCCAAAATCAAACAGGAGGATGGCATGCAGCCCCCCTCTTCAAGCCTTAGTAGGCCCCAGGGTCCCAATCACTTGGGGCCAAATACAAAACAAGAATTTGAAATGCAATAGGTCTCGCAATAGGTAAGTTTGAGCTATTGGTCTTGTAAAAGAGCAAAAATGTTGTTATGTTTTGGATTTGAAATTAGTTAAAGTAATAATTTTCTTATTTACAATGTTAATAGTTATACCAATTTCAAGTGTGACACCTATAACCTGTGTTCTGCTGAGTGATGTTGTGGTGTTGGTGAGTGGTGCTGTGGTGGTGTAGAGTGATGCTGTGGTGGTGCTGAGTGCTGCTGTGGTGGTGCAGAGTGATGGTGTGGTGGTGTTGAGTGATGCTGTTGTTGTGCTGAGTGATGATGTGGTTGCGCTGAGTGATGCTGTGGTTGCGCTGTAGTGATGCTGCATTCTTGTTGAGTGGTATTGTGGTGGTGTTGAGTTGTGTTGTGATGTTTGAGATTTATGCATTGCTGGTGTCGTATGAGTGTATTGTAGTGTTGCTATTGTTTGTGTGTGATGTGTATATGTGTAGAATTGAAGGTGTGTAAGTGTTTTCTTGTAGTATGTAATAAATGTCTATGTAACTTTGTATGTGTATGTGTGTGTGTGTGTGTTGTAATATTTAGTGTGTGGTGTGTGTCTAATTGGTGGTTTGTGTGCTGTAATAGTGATGTTTTTTTGTATTTTTTTTTTAAATGGCGAACTCAATGGGTCTTCTTGACACTGCTTAGGTTAAGTAGGTCAGCGGTCTAGTTTTTTTTTGTTCCCTTCCGTGTTCAATTTTTGATTGACGTTTGTTTCCAACCAATCGTAGCGCTACGTTTTTGGTGTAGCGTTGCGATTGGCGTGCGTCACTGGAGAATTCCCCAGAAGATCGAGAATCGTGGGGCGCGGAAGGCGTGTTGTTGTTCCTGTCCTGTTGCTGCGTCGTTTGACAGGTAAGAGTGTATTTTTTTTAAGTTAATTGAATGTACTATTGATAGTGTGAATAAATGTACTAATGTTTATTACTGAATGTCGATATTTTTTTTAGTTTTTCGTTCGCGACTGTCTTTGTAATAGCGTATTTACTTAATTTAAATGTAATGTATTGGTTTGAAATGTGATATATTATGTATATGTTGCTGAGAACTGTAATTCTAAAAATGTATTGGTTTTATTGGACGAATTCTGTACAGAAAATGTATTTCCCTTTCGAAGGGGTTTGTACTTTGAGTTTATTCATGTATTAATTGGATGTGCTATGTTTTAATGAATATTTTCTTAGTGTATTACATTATTGTACATATTTGCATTGTATGTAATCTATATTGTGTCAATTTTTTTATTGCGCGTCTGTAATACATTTTTTATTGTGGTGTCATTACCTGAAAATGTTTGATTTTTATTCAATGCACATAGTTTATATGAAGGTGCGTAAATGTATATTTTTGTGAAAGTCTTTTATTGTTTTTTTCGTTGTAAATGAAATATGCGAATAATGTTAGTCAACACAGTTTAAAACTGCAAATGTGGATGTTCCTTTGAGTTAGCAGTTCGGTTTTGTTTGAATGTTCACTTTATTCCCATTTATCCTGCGATGTTCTTTTTTTAAATTTTTTTTATTTTATTTGGTGAGTGATAATTCAAGGTGATATAAATGAACGTATTATTGGTTAGTGTGGTGATTTGGTTATAGTGTAGTTTTCATTTCTTTTGTGAGTAAAAGATCATTTGTTATTTTGTTTTTTATAGAATGTTATTTGTGACATTCACAAAAGTTTTTTGTGTTTGTGGTTTGTTACATAGCAGGACTTTGAGGTACACTTGTGTAGTTCAGAGGTGTAAGATGGTCATTTCTTGAAAGGATGTATGTTGGATTAAACATAAAATGGAGGCAGACTGGGACACACTATGAATTTATAATGGTGTTTGTGATTATAATATTTGGAAATAGCATTGAAAATTAACGAAGCGTTTCAAATATTTGTGAGGGAGATGGTCTGTGCGTTTTATTCCATTTTTTAACTTTCAAAAATGTTTATTTGTGTGGCCCACCTTTAGCAGGTTGTAATAGTTTGTAGAGGGTCCGTTATGTTGTAGCCATTGTTTTCAGAGTTTGTTCACTTGTTAGAGTTTGTTCACTTGTTTGGGAAGGCAAGTTTCGTTTCCTTTAGTTTACATTTGCATTTCACAGAGCATGGCCGCCAACAGATTAGAATCTTTACGGCTAAGCTTAAAGGCTTCCAGTATCGTGGTGTGGTTTCGTCCCTAGACGGTTCCCCCTCCCCCCACCCCCAAAATACATGGGGCCTTATTTATGAAGGCCTTGCGCCGCTGGTGCGTCACTTTTAACATGGGAAAAAGTGACGCACCGGTGGCGCAAGTCTTTCATAAATGAGGGCCATGATGTCCAACACAATTGCAGAGTTTTGGAGAGCGAAGAGCGTGCATGAGATGGAGAGGGGGGGTTTGAGGAACGTGCAACTGACTGAGAGAGAGGCTGTGGTTTGGACGTTGTAAAGGAAAACAAATGTAAATGAAAGTTATGAAACTGAATTGACTCTTCTGCCATAGTGTGTTGTCCTCCTTTAAGTGCAAATTGTGAGTGTAGCTTCAACTGATGCAGATGTAATGGACAAACGGACAGGCTGGGGTGCAGCTGGAGTACACAGACAGGCTGGGGTGAAGCAGGAGTACACGTACAGGCTGGTGTGTAGCTGGAGTACACGGACAGCACACGGACAGGCTGGATTAAAAGCGAGGGAAAATGGAGAGGCTGGTTGAGAAGGTAGGCACACGGGCAAGTTGGATGAGGATGTGGTACACACGGTCATGCTGGTTGGGAAAGTGAAGCACACGGACAGGCTTGGTGAGGAGTGACACGTGGACATTTAAATGTGGGTCACACGGACAGTCTGGGGTGGAGCTGGAGTAGACTGACAGGCTGGGGTGGTGCTGGAGTACATGGACAGGCTAAGGTGTGCCTGGAGTACATGGGCAGGCTGAGGTGGAGCTGGCACTGAGGTTGGATGAGGAGCTATATCACACCGACAGGCTGGATTAGAAGCGAGGGCAAATGGACAGGCTTGTTGAGAAGGTGGGGACACGGGCAAGCTGGATGAGGATGTGGGACAAAGGGGCACTGAGGTTGATTGAGGAGCTATAGCACACAGACAGGCTGGTGTAGAGCTGGAGTAGACGGACAGGCTGAAGTGGAGCAGGAGTATACGGACAGGCTGGGGTGGGGCTGGAGTACACGGACAGCCTGGGGTAGAGCTGGAGTACACGGACAGGCTAAGGTGGAGCTGTAGTACACGGACAGGCTGAGGTGTAGCTGGAGTAGACGGACAGGCTGAGGTGGATCAGGAGTATACGGACAGGCTGGGGTGCAGCTGGAGTACACGGACAGGCTGGGGTGGAGCTTGAGTACACGGACAGGCTGAGGTTGATCTGGCACTGAGGTTGGATGAGGAGCTATCGCACACGGACATGCTGGATTAGAAGCGATGGCAAATGGACAGGCTGGTTGAGAATGTGGGCACACGGGCAATTTGGATGAGGATGTTGGACAAAGGGGCACTGAGGTTGGATGAGGGGCTATAGAACACGGACAGGCTGGATTAGAAGCGAGAGACAGGCTGGTTAAAAAGGTGGGCAAACTGGGAAACTTGTTGAGGAGTTGTGACACACGGACATGCTGGGTGAGGAAGTGGGGCACACGTACCGGCTTGGTGAGGAGTGACAAGTAGACATTTAAATGTGGGGCACTCGGACAGGCTTGCCTTAGCTAAAGTCTTAGCTAAGATATCAGGGAAAAGAAGGGCCACTGATGTAGGATGACGAGCTATAGTACACGGACAGGCTGGATTAGAAGTGAGGGCAAATGAAGAGGCTGGTTGAGAAGGTGGGCACACGGGCAAGCTGGATGAGGAGGTGGGACACACGCACATGCTGGGTGAAAAAGTGGGCACACGGACAGGCTTGGTGAGGAGTGACACGTGGACATTTAAATCTGTGGCACACGGACAGGCTTGCCTTAGCTAAAATCTTAGCTAAGACGTTAGGGAATAGAAGGGGCACTGAGGTTGGATGAGGAGCTATAGCACACAGACAGGCTGGGGTGGATCTGGAGTAGACAGACAGGCTGAGGTGGAGCAGGAGTATACGGACAGGCTGTGGTGGAGCTGAAGTACACGGACAGGCTGTGGTGGAGTCGTAGTACACGGCCAGGCTAAGGTGGAGCTGGAGTACACGGACAGGCTGAGTGAGAGAGAGGCTGTTGTATGTGTGTTTTCGCACAGTAAATAAAATGTACCAAAACCATGAAACTTGTTCCATATATTTAGATGCAGTGACGGAAAGATCAAAATACAAGACCGGGCGCCACACGTTCTACTTCTCATGTGACTGTGGATGGACAGTTGTGTTCTTCGTCTCCTTTAGCTCTGATTTGCACTTCACAGAGAATGTCCGCCCACAGATAAGAATCTTTATGGCTGAGCTTAAAGCACTCCAGTATCCTGGTGTTGTTTCGTCCCCAGACGGCCCAACCCCTCCCTTGAAAAATAAACATGATGGTCGACACAATTGCCGAGTTTTGTGTTAGTCTTTGGTACAAATGTTCTGTAGTGCTGAGGCAATACTGAGTGGGTCTCATGTCACTTTTTAAAATCATGATTATCAAGCAAGTTATGGATCAAGTCTGCGGCCTGATCAATATTGTTTGCGATAAAAGAAATGTAGAGTGAGGAGATTGTGGACTGAGAAATGGGTTTGGAGAGCAAAGAACGTGCATGAAAGGAAGGGGTTGGGGGGTGTGATGGACTAACGGACGGGCTGGGGTGCAGCTGGAGTACACGTACAGGCTGGGGTGTAGCTGGAATACACGGACAGCACACGGACAGGCTGGATTAGAAGCGAGGGCAAATGGACAGGCTGGTTGAGAAGGTGGTCACACGGGCACGTTGGATGAGGATGTGGTGCACACGAACATGCTGGGTGAGAAAGTGAGGCACACGGACAGGCTTGGTGAGGAGTGACACATGGACATTAAAATGTGGGTCACACGGACAGTCTTGGCTTAAGTAAAGTCTTATCTAAGACGTCAGGGAAAAGAAGGGGCACTGAGGTTGGATAAGGAGCTATAGCACACAGACAGTCTGGGGTGGGGCTGGAGTAGACGGACAGGCTGGGTGGAGCTGGCACTGAGGTTGGATGAGGAGCCATAGCACACGGACAGGCTGGATTCGAAGCGAGGGCAAATGGACAGGCTGCTTGAGAAGCACGGGAAAGCTGGATGAGGATGTGGGACAAAGGGGCACTGAGGTTGGATGAGGAGCTATAGCACACGGACATGCTGGATTTGAAGAGGCTGAGGTGGAGCTGGAGTACACGTACAGGCGGAGGAGGAGCTGGATTATACGGACAGGCTGAGGTGTAGCAGGATTATACGGACAGGCTGGGGTTGAGCTGGAGTACACTGACAGGCTAAGGTGGATCTGGAGTACACGGACAGGCTGAGGTGGAGCTGGCACTGAGGTTGGATGAGGAGCTATAGCTCACGGACATGCTGGATTAGAAGCGAGGGCAAATGGACAGGCTGCTTGAGAAGCACGGGCAAGCTGGATGAGGATGTGGGACAAAGGGGCACTGAGGTTGGATGAGGAGCTATAACACACGGACAGGCTGGATTTGAAGAGAGGGCAGGGAAATGGACAGGCTGGTTGAGAAGGTGGGCACACGGGCAAGCTGGGTGAGGAGGTGGGACACACGGACATGCTGGGTGAGAAAGTGGGGCACACGGACAGGCTTATTGAGGAGTGACACGTGTACATTTAAATGTGGGGCACACGGACAGGCTTGCCTTAGATAAAGTCTTAGCTAATACATCAGGGAAAAGAAAGGGCACTGAGGTTGGATGAGGAACTATAGCACACAGACAACTTGGGGTGGAGCTGGAGTAGACGGACAGGCTGAGGTGGAGCAGGAGTATACGGACAGGCTGGGGTGGAGCTGGAGTACACGGACAGGCTAAGTTGGAGCTGGAGTACACGGACAAGCCTGGGGTGGAGCTGGAGTACACGGACAGGCTAAGGTGGAGCTGGAGTACACGGACAGGCTGAGGTGGAGCTGGAGTAGACGGACAGGCTGAGGTAGAGCAGGAGTATACGGACATGCTGGGGTGGAGTTGGAGTACACAGACTAGCTAAGTTGGAGCTGGAGTACACGGACAGGCCTGGTGTGGAGCTGGAGTACACAGACAGGCTAAGGTGGAGCTGGAGTACACGGACAGGCTGAGGTGGAGCTGGAGTAGATGGACAGGCAGAGGTGAAGCAGGAGTATACGGACATGCTAGGGTGGAGCTGGAGTACACGGACAGGCTGAGGTGGAGGTGGAGCTGGAGTAGACGGACAGGCTGTGGTGGAGCTGGAGTATATGGACAGGCTGGACGGAGCTGGAGTACACTGAGAGGCTGGGGTGGAGCTGGAGTACACGGACAGGCTAAGATGGAGCTGGAGTACACAGACAGGCTGAGGTGGAGCAGGAGTAGACGGACAGGCTGAGGTGGAGCTGGAGTAAACGGACAGGCTGGGGTGGAGCTGGAGAACACTGAGAGGCTGGGGTGGAGCTGGAGTACACGGACAGGCTAAGGTGGAGCAGGAGTACAGGGACAGGCTGAGGTGGAGCAGAAGTAGACGGACAGGCTGAGGTGGAGCAGGAGTATACGGACAGGCTGGGGTGGAGCTGGAGTACAGGGACAGGCTAAGTTGGAGCTGGAGTACACGGACAGGCCTGGGGTGGAGCTGGAGTACACGGACAGGCTAAGTTGGAGCTGGAGTACACGGACAGGCTAAGTTGGAGCTGGAGTACACGGACAGGCCTGGGTTGGAGCTGGAGTACACGGACAGGCAAAGGTGGAGCTGGAGTACACGGACAGGCTGTGGTGGAGCTGAAGTACACGGACAGGCTTTGGTGGAGCTGGAGTACACGGACAGGCTGAGGTGGAGCTGGAGTAGACGGACAGGCTGAGGTGGAGCTGGAGTACACGGACAGGCTGGGGTGGAGCTGGAGTACACGGACAGTCTGAGGTGGAGCTGGCACTGAGGTTGGATGAGGAGCTATAGCACATGGACAGGCTGGATTAGAAGTGAAGGCAAATGGACAGGCTGGTAGAGAAGGTGTACACATGGGCAAGCAGGGTGAGGAGGTGGGACACACAGACATGCTGGGTGAGAAAGTGTGGCACACGGACAACTTGTATTATATTAAAATAATAGCACGCAAGTAATGGAATCAGTCTCATGAGTAATGTGTTTTGAGACCGAATAGCGTGCATCAGAGGGAGTGGGGGGGTGGAATGGACAAACGTGCAGCTGAGTTAGAGAGAGGCTGTGCTCTGCGTGTTTGCGCGCACAAAAAGAAAATAAAGACATTCATCCAAAAGCATGCCAAAAGCATGAAACTTGTAGGATATATTTAGATGCAATGACGGAAACATCAATGACAACTTGTATTATATTAAAAGAATAGAATGCAAGTTGTGACTTATGATGTGACTGGAGATGTGCCTTTGTTTCGTCCCCTTAAGGCCAGATTTGCATTTCACAGGGGATGTCTGCCAACAGATAAGAATCTTTATGGCTCAGCTTAAAGCACTCCTGTATCCTGGTGTGCTTTAAGCTGAGTGAAGCAATGGTGTCTACATGGGCTGGGGGGAGTAGAAATGCGAGTCACGGCCTGCGGCCGTGAAATGGGAGTCACGGCCTGCGGCCGCGAAAAGTGAAGTGAATAATTAGGGGAGAAGTACTGGCAGAGGCCGGCCGAGTGAAGCAATGGTGGCTACATGGGCTGGGGGGAGTAGAAATGCGAGTCACGGCCTGCGGTCGTGAAATGGGTGTCACGGCCTGCGGCCGTGAAAAGTGAAGTGAATAATTAGGGGAGGAGAACTGGCAGAGGCCGGCCAAGTGAAGCAATGATGGCTACATGGGCTGGGGGGGAGTAGAAATGCGAGTTACGGCCTGCGGCCATGAAATGGGAGTCACGGCCTGCGGCAGTGAAAAGTGAAGTGAATAATTAGGGGAGGAGAACTGGCAGAGGCGGGCCAAGCGCACACTGGGGATGCCTGTGGGAGGGAGGCTGATGCCTTTCATGTGGGGAAATGCGCGTGCTTGTGGTCACGTGATTCTCGTGAACTGTTGGAAATCCGCTTTTTGAGAGCCTTTTGAGAGCCTTGGGTTTAAGTCTTGGTTTAGCGGTGGTTTAGTGGCATTAGACTTGCATATTCATTCCTGCGGATTGGAATAGGCGAGACCTAAAAATGGAGAGGGGGCCATGCTGCCCCACTCATCAATACTTCTCAAAGCCCTAAAGACCCCATCCCTCGAAGCTGTCTGTTTTATTATGGAACAATTCATTTTATTGAATTCGACATAGTTATAACCCGGCTATTTGCCTACAACCAATGGCCGGCAGCATTCATTTGCATCAATTGGTGTATAGCTCTTCGCCTACACCTTTGGGTCGGTGCGGTGTATAGTTTATGGCATGTAATCATAGAATAACAGTTGGTGGGGAAAGACAAGACAAGACAGAAATCCAGGAGGGGGCAAAAACAGAAATACTCCCACCCCCTCCCCCTACTCCTCCACATCAGGCGCCTACTTCGCAAGCCTTTACGTACAGAGCTAAAGGTGTCACTTGACAAGTCTGTTATGTGAGAGTTGGATTGAGGCTTTAGGGCTTCCCAGGATCTACTGTAGGATTAGGAGATATTTCATGGAGGTTACTTCCCGGAACTCCTTTAACAGTATTCGGATGAATGGGGCCCACAGTTCTGGGTAGCAGGTTGCCCGATCTTATGTCATCATGGACATGCGTTCCTTTGTGAGCAACACCCAAATTCTATGGAGCCATGAGGTGTGGTCCTGGATCTCCTCCCTGCCCCATCGAGACAGTAGTACCTGGCGGGCTGCGTTTAGGGCCAGCGCTATCTGTCTGCCTCGAAGCGAGTGCAGCAGGAAAGTCAAGGGATTTGGTAAGCCCAGGATCATGTATGCAGGAAAATTGGATATGGATGTGCTGAATGCCTGATCTATATCAGGGCAGCAGGGGACCGTAAATAGCTGCCAGTGTCTTTGCGGGTGTGGGGGTCAGAGAGATGCTTTAGTATGGTATGGACTGTTCCACCCAATCAAAGGGGAACGCGTTTGGAGTGCAGTTTGCGAGGTCTGAGGGACCGAGAGGTTCAGAATTTGGGATTTTTGAAGATTGACCTTGAATCTCAATATTACACTGAACATTTCCATTTCTTCCAATAATGGGGAAAGCGGGCCAATGGTTTGGTCACAGATTAAATGATATCGTCCCCATAGCTGCTGATTGTGTGGGTGTCAGCCCCCAGGCAGATCCCTAAGATTCGGGGATTGTCTCTTATTCTCTGGGCCATGGTTTCCAAGTGTAATGCAAATAAGAGTGGGGATAGGGGGCAGCCTTGACGGGTTCCCCTGGCAATTGGGAACATGGAAGAAGAGACCCCATTGTTTCGAACTGAGGCTCTGGGGGAGCTGTATATACACCGGTATTACTGAATCCGAGTCGGCGAAGAGTGTGCATAATTATGGCCAATGGACCCGATCCAACACCTTCTCAGCGTCTATGGAGGGAAAGATGGCTTCTCTTCGTGAACTCTGGATCAGGTCAATGAGATGCAGGTCGGGATGAAGCTCGACTGAACAGGATCCACCAGACCTGCATAATGGGATTCAGTCATGCAGCTAAGATGTTTGCAAAAGGTTTTGCATTGTTGTTAAGTAAAGAAATTGGTCTGTAAGCCCTGCAGACCTTGTGATCTTTCTGTGGTTTAAGAATCACTGAGATGGAAGCTTCTAACATGGTGTCAGTGAGGGAGCCAATGTCACGAAAGAGGTTTAACAGCCTTGACAGAAGGTTTTATAGAATAGAGGGCTAAAGCCATCTGGTCCTGGGGCCTTGGGTAGTTTGAGGTGGGCTATAGCTATAATGACCTTATCTAGTCGTATGTGCTGGTCTAAATTTCCCGCGATGTCCGGGGAAAGGCCTGTCAGTGGGATATTTTCCAGATAAACCACAGCATTTCCATCCAGCACATCAAGTCTGGCATAAAGGCAGCAGTAGAAATCTTTGAAATCTTTGGCTATCTCCGCGTCTCTTTACATTTCCGATCCATTGCGAGTGTGAACTAAACCCACTGTTCCAGACAGCATCCTGCCGTGCAGTCTATGGGCAAGCATGCAGCCACCTTGGTCCCCACTAACAGAGAATTTATGTTTGAGCCTTAGTAGGGCATATTCTGCCCAGTCTATGTCGAAGTGCTTCAAGAGAAGTCCCTGTTTCTTGAGATCTCTCCAGAATCTTGGAGTCCCGGTGTGCTTGTGGATCAACTCAAGTTCAGAGACCGCTTGTCCCAGCTGTTGTCTCTTCTCCTGCATAATCTGTTTTCAGACTCCACAATAGCAATCAGGTAACCTCTCAGTACTAACTTAGGGCCCCCCAGTCCAAAGACAGTTGGGACGTACCGATATCGTTGTGAGCAAGATAGTCCTTGATTTTTTGTTTAAATCTTTTTATTAGCATTTTTTCCGTTACAAAAACATACAACAGGAACAGTGCATTGGCACCATGTTTAACAACATCAAGGCAAAGCAGTATGGGTTACTACCCCACGTATTACAAAGCAAGCTATCAGTCAGATCACTGAAAGCAAATAAATTATGTGTAATAATGCCACTACAAAGGGTAAGGCAATGTTAAGAAATCTTATAGTATAACAGTATTAATGCCTTTCAAACATGGTGTACTGCAGATCGGAACTGTGTGCATAGGGTGCAACAAAAAGAGGACAAAGCAAACCAAAGGAAGGGTAAGGTAGTCGCCCTAGACCTGTTGCTCCATGCGTTGGAAAGGGCACCAGTCCTGACATAGCTCAGTAATGGCTGCATGAATTGTAGTTCTGTGTCTGAGCAATTGGGGCCCATTCCACATATGTGTGCTGTAAATTGCAGATGTGGAGCATCAATGCCGATTATCATCATGAAGCTCCTCCGTAGTAGTGACCATGCCCTGTGAGATAGTCCTTGATAACCGTGCATATTGTTGCCACCACCTGTGCGGATTGCAGCATAGTGTCTCGGAGTCGCCATCACGCGGTTTGGGACTGACAAGCCTTAATTTGTATTGGTATAGTTATTGGAGTGTGGTCGGAGAAGGATCGAGGTTCTTCTATGCTCGCCTCTCTGACAGAGGCTGTAAGAGAAGGGGATGGGAGGAAGTGGTCAATTCGGGGGTAGGACGTGTGTGCTGCTGAGTAAAATGTGTAGTCTCTTGTGGAGGGGTGAAGGTGCTGTCAGATGTTACATAAAGCGTCGTCAGCAAGCCATCCAAGGCCTGAAGGGGTAAAAGCCCCAGCTTGGGAAGATCATTGGCTAGAATGATCGATATTAGGATTATTGACCAGGTTCAAATTGCCTCCTATTAGAATCGCTGAATTGGGAGAGGTGAGAATCGTTGCTACAGCGTTAGTGATGAAGGGATCTTGTATTTCATTTGGTGTATAAATGGTGGCCAGTGTGAAGGAGTGGGAGTTCCATTATAGCCTGAAGCAAGTGCTAGCACCCTCCCCTTGATTTCAATAAACGTGGATATGAGCTTGCCTTGGAATTTCTGTGTGAGGATAATGGCTACCCTATTTTTTCTTTGTTGAGCCAGGGGACCAATAATGTTGTGGGAACCAGCTTGAGCGCATGCAGGGTACTTCTTTAGCAAGCAGGTGCGTCTCTTGTAGCAAGTAAATGTCAGTTTAGGACTGCTCTAGAAGGGACAGGACCACAGCACGCTTTACATGGTTGTTTACACCCCTGACATTTAAACTAGGAATGTGCAGGTCTTGTAGCATGTAGGATAGGGGTGGAATGCTAGAGGGTTTCCCCTTGCAAAGTGATGGCTGGGTATGGCAGGTGGGGTGTGGGTGAAGCCCCTTCTCTGAGTGTCATTGCAGGATCTCAGATGGTGGCATCTGTGCGGAGGAGAGAGAATAAAAAGAAGATAGAAAGAACCCCATGAGATACCAGAAATAAACAACAAGAACAACATTAGTTGACCAAAGTCCATCAAGATAACTGAGTTGTTGGGGGGCCTGCCCCATAGCAGCGTCCATGTGTGTTCAGGAGAAATTTCCAAAGTTCATGAGAACAGGCAGGACAGCAAGGAGAGATTCTCGTGGTGTTGCGGTCCCCCCATGCCACCTCTTTGACCTTCTCCATCACTTTGCCTGATCAATACTGCAGGTGATCCTCATTCAATTCAAGATGTTTCTGATAGGGCTGATTCTCCAGAGAGTGTCTGGATCATGGATTGCCGTTCTTTAGTCATGGTGTCCGGGTCTGGCCGTGTGCCCTTGAATCATTGAGAGGGCCCTTAATTTGCTTCCAGACGGCCTTCTTTTGTCACCGGTGGTCAGGGTGGTAGGCTTGCCCCTGGGGCTCCATGTGTTAATCAATGTGAAGAAGGGCACAGGTTTAGCTAAGTGATCTCAATTGATGTAGCAACTCTTTGTAGTGTAACATAATCCTGAAAGGGTAGCCCCATGAGTAAGAAATGCCCACTTTGCGCAGGTATTCAGTGATTGGGCGGAGTTCCTTTCGCTTTAGCTGGGTGATCCAGGATAGGTCCAGATAGAGCATTGGTAAGTGTTCCTGAAATTACAATGGGTGGGCTTCTCGTGCGTTCCTTAGGATATGTTCTTTTGTTTGAAAGTCGTGGACCCAAACGAGTCTGTCAGCTGGAGGTGTCTTTCCAGACCGAGGGGGCCCACCCTGTGCACGCCATCAAGTCATATTCTGCCCATTTTTTTTATAGGGGAGGGGGCCACTCAGCTCCTTACCCAATCATTTTTTGGCTTGGGGGACCCCATCCAACAGGGCCGTCTGTTGTTTAAAAGAGGAGGGAGACTGCACGGCCCATTTCCTAAAGCCTATTTTGTCCCGGGGTACCCATCTACCAGGGCCTTTGTTATTTATAGAAAGGTGCCCCACTGGCGGGGACAAAGCCGGCACCCACCAAGCACAATATTGGGGCCACAGATGGAGGCCCAGGGCCCCTGCAGCCCAAGCCGGCTCTCCACATGGTGCAGGAACCGGCATTGCTGCTGATAAGAAGGGGCAGCTACTTATGCTTGCTCCCTCCTGCCAGGAAGGATATTTGTTCTGTTTCCCTGTCCACATCAGTGCGTGAAGGGAAAAGGAACCAATGTCCGTTCCCAGCCAGCAGAAGCATTTTTATAGCTTCGGCCTGCTGGGAGAGACATAGGGCCCAATTAAAACTTTGTTGGTGTGGGAGCGGGGCCGCCACGCAGCTGCCCTGCTCTCACACCACAAAAGCTGTTTAAGCATAATCCACCCGATTACGAATGTTCTCATGTCTGGCAAGTGTTTCTTTGGCTGTTCCATGGTGGTGCCTCTGAAAAATGGGCACTGCAATGGTAGTGCCAAAGGAAGTTCATCATATATGAACTCTGTAGTCAATGCTGTGCAGGAACTGGGGTGCATGCACACAGAGAGGCATAATATATGCCCCCCTGCATGCACCCCAATGCACAGGGCAAGAGAGACCCCTTTCTTTCCTCACCACAAGGAATTACTTGGAGTTAGAACCTCCAAGGGACCGCTGGCGGTGAGGAAAGTCGTAATATGCTTGGCTGTGCCGCAGGGCTCCACGACCCACATTGCCCCTCAGACTGCCCTGCCACTACCAGGGATATCTGATCCCTGGCGGTTGCAGTGGTACCATGGCGGTCCGACAGCCCAAGTTGTAATCCGATGGTCAGACCGCCAGTGCAACGGTGGCCGGACCGCCACCACTGCACCACCATGAGTTTGTTGGTCCCCGGACAGCCAAACTCATAATTAGGTCCTTAGTGTTTGCTCCCATTTGGTGGAAGATTAATAAATGCTCCTGCCAGATGGGAGCAAACATGTTTCCCTGCCTGCGCTAGAAATGTTTCCGTGGTGGGCTTCCTGGGACAAAGCAAGTGAGACAGCCCCCCGAATGGGGTCCCCGGGACCTAAGTATGGCCTGGGAGGGAGGCCATGAACCTCCCTCACCTCAAATGTCTGTTTTTCTATCAAAGTTTTTAAGGATAGGATTAGTACAGTGACATTCACGTCGAACTAGAAAGGGACAAAGCCTTTTGCTATTTATACAGCAAAATCTTTAAGCATAAAATTTGCAAAATGCTATCCATGCTGAGCTGTAAAATTACAAAAGCCTTTTACCACCCCAGGCACAGTATTACAGCTTTGGATTGGCATAATACCATCCAAGCCAATTTGGAATGCAGAAAAGTGTATATGAGGGAATTTGTTTTACTTATACTGGGTGTTCCCTTGTGTCTGGACAAAGCTATACCACTCTGAAGAGCTCTAATTAGAGAATAACATGTGTCAGGGGTTGCTTTTATTCATTTCAGGTTGGCTTGGATGGTATTTACCAAACCAAAGCTGTAAACTGTGCCTGGAGTGGTAAAAGGCTTTGTCCATTTTACAGCTCGGCAAGGAAAGCACTGTGCTAATCCTATGCTTAAAAACTTTGTTGTAGAAATGGTCAAGGACTTTGCTCCTTTCTATCTCGGCATGAATGGCACTGCCCTAATCTTACGTCTAAAGAATTTGATAGAAAAGCAGACATTTGAGGTGAGCAAATTGTCGCTGGTGTTGATAGTGTTTTATACTGGAGCTGCTTTCCACCTAAACTTGAGAACTACCCAGAGTTCTCTGCTTCTTTTTTTGCATAATTTATGCATCAGTCTATGTCTGAAAGGGATCTTTTTAACTTATAGTGGGTGCTCCCTTGTTTCTGGACAAAGCTATACCTGTCTGAAGAGCTCTAATGAGAGCGAAACACGTGTGAGGTGTTGCTTTTATTCATTTCAGGTTGGCTTGGATGGTATTTACCAATCCAACGCTGTGATACTGTGCCTGGAGTGGTAAAAGGCTGTGGCCATTTTACAGCTCGGCAAGGATTGCACTGTGCTAATCCTATGCATAAAAACTTTGCTGTAGAAATGGTCAAAGACTTTGACCATTTCCATCTCAGCGTGGATGGCACTGTCCTAATCCTATGCTTAAAGGCATGGATAGAAAAGCAGACATTTGAGGTGAGCAAATTTAGAGCATCGCTGGTGTTGAGAGTGCTCTATACTGGAGTTGCTTTCCACTTAAACTTGAGAACTGCCCAGAGTTCTCTGCTTCTTTTTTTGCATAATTTATGCGTCACTCTATGCCTGAAAGGGAATATATATATATATATATATATATATATATATATATATATATATATATATATATATATATATACAGTCACGCATCAAAAGCGCTGCTTAATTATGCATAAACATTGTAGGCACTACCTCCCGAAAAATAGTTGATCCCATTTGAAATCACCACTGGTCCGCTTCTGCAGTGTGGCTCTCCCGCGGCTGATGTTTATGCATAATTAAGCAGCGCTTTTGATGCCGGACTGTTGTCTTCACCCACTGGGGTTTTGAATTGAATGTCAAAAGTGCAAACTGTGGGCAGCCTCACATGAGGAAAACCTAGGTGTTACTACATGGACCAGAAGGCCACAAGAATGACCACGCCCACTGGGGGCAGATCCTTAAGTATGAAGAGCAGCACATTCTGCCTCACTTTTGCCAGAATCAAACGCCACTGATGAAAGGAAAACTTGAAGCGGGTATGGCGTAGAGAGAATGAAGCCAGTTCTTCGCAAAATTTGACTGCTACATTTCATTAAAATTGGTGCAACACAAACCTACCTGGAGGCTCTTACTTGGGGGCAACTCAAGTGTTTGGATATATATAAGTAAAAATTGGATCTGGCAGCTAGAAAAGGGGCTTCAGCCAGAGCTTAATTTGAGCCAGTGGTTTCCGGTGCTCAGCACCGGCACTTAATCATCAACAACGGCGCTCTTTATGTGCACTAGTTAAGGGGTCTTTAATTTATGGTAGGCACAGGGAGATTATTTGCCCAGCTCCGAAGTTGAAGCTCTGGCCTTTATACCACATCCTCTCCCCACTTTCCTGGTCCGCAGTTGGTTCTAAATTGCGGCGCTAACAGGAGAAATGGACTGGTGAAAGTTGCCTCCGGAGGAGAGCCCTTTCACTTATGTTTTTTACAAATTAACCACTGGCTTCAGCTAGCACTGAATTGCTTTAAAAACATTCAAATTGATTTTTATGAGTTTGAGTGGATTATCAAGAATCTAATGATATCCATTGAATATACTAGCCATTGTGTTTAAAAATTTGAGTTGCCTTTTGTTGCTGTATTGTCTGATGTCCAAAAATCCTACTGAATCCAGCACAGACCCTGTTTAACAAGATTACTGTAATTTCGTCTAGGCTATTAAGTTTTTGTCCCCTTCTACGTCTTTATCCCCTTCTTTAATTAGGAAGCCTGGCCTTTGAATGGTGAGATGAATGGTAAGATTGTATGTCCACAATCTTATTAACTAATGTGAACTGAGGGGTATATTAGCAACAAATAGCGATATTTATCGCTAAATAAGCTTAGCGCATTTTTTTTATCGCCGCGCATCGCCGGATATTATCACTGAGATAACGTGCTATTAGCAACATTTATCTCAAAAGCGATAACATATCCGGCGATAGCGGCTCAATGCGTGAAAATCGCTTGAAATCCAGCGATATTCAGGCATTAACGCTAATAGGGACTTAACCTGAATATCCACCTTCCATTGGATATACAGGTTAAGAAGTGGTCTGTGCAGGCGTTAGGTTTTAGCGATATTCACGCTTAGCGCACATTTTTTTATCGCTTTGCCTGCCTTGCTAATAGGCGACAGCTGTATTAGCAACTGCTTTCAGTCGCTAACAGGTTGGGTATGCCCACTTTGCATGTCATTAGCGATAAATATCGCTGACATGCAAAGCGGGCCCCAAACCGGTTGCTATCGTCTTAAAGCTGTCGCTAACTGTTGTTAGCGACAGCTTGCTAATAGGGCGATAAAATTATCGCCGCTTTAGCGGGAAAATGTCCCGCTAAAGCGGCGATAATGCCCTTGCTAATATGCCCCTGAATTCTGCATCACTGTTTGTATCACCCTGGTGGAATCCAAGTACTGGGAACAGTGCTTCATTTGAGCCAATGGCTCCCGGTGAAACACTGGCACCAACATTGACAGTACACCATATGGTAGAATCTGCCTAAAGTATAGATAAGCACAACAACAGTGTTTAATAATTCAAATTATATCAAGATTGACATTTCTGATTATTCCACGCCATTTTTTTAACTTTGGTTGGCCTGGAATAGTATGAGTTGTCCCAACTGAGTAGTGCGATGGCTGGTGGTTGTGTTGGTACGGTGATTGGCAGTGCTGGTAGGGGGTATGGGTGGTGCAGGCTGCAGTGGCCTCCAAAGAGCGACCTGGCACTTTTTTAAAAGGTAAGCACTGACTGAGATACAGCATTAAGAAACGTGTGGTTTAGAAAACAGATAATTGCCACTATGGCCTTATTCTTCGTGCAAAACCGACTCTCACATTCGAAATTAAGTTGCAAACATGTTAAAGTGTGGAATGAACTATATTGACATAAAAATGCGAGGCTTTCCTAATGGGTCCAGATTTACTAAGGGTTTGCGCTGGCAAAGCTTTGCAGAGCTATGCAAACAGCAGCAACAAATAAACGTTTCTGCACAAAAGCCTGATAGTTAACCCAAACCCCTTAGATTCATCCATCTGCTAATGTATACATGTCCGAGGCAGGCGAGCCCCAAACCCCCTAAATGTCAGTGCAACCCCTGGTTCACGAAAATAGTGGGATCTCTTTTTGTATCAGTTCCTAATGTCAAAGAAAACCAATTGCAAGTAAAGAGTAAAGTGATATTTGGACGCATACGTCTGCACGCGAGGCAGCGAGACTCCCCGCTGGGCTCTGTGTTGTGCAGAGCAGCCAGATTTAGCACGAGTCACACTGAGAATGTAATCTGCAATCGACTAATGATAAGTCTGTCGATGCGCTTTTTGCGCTCTTGGCGCAATGCAGCGCCGCAAGATTTCAATCGCTATGTTGCCTCCATGTCACAATGTTCTATAGATAGCTTTAGGTTTAAGTTTATTTTGATGAGTTCTTTAGAAGAATTAAAGTTTAAAACAGAAGCACAGAGCACAAATCATTCCTTACTAGTTCCTTATACATTTCAGCTGGGCTCGTCTCTTCTCTATATTAATAATGTGTAAATATTTTCTGATGGTTCCCAGAAGTTTTCAATTATTTTTTGCCGCCAAAAAAGTTTATTCCTGTTTTATTTTGTTCAAAAACCCTTCTGTTATGCCATTTGGATTAGTTGCGATGAAGACGGCCGAAGCTTTTTGTGACCATACAGCTTCAAAAAGAATGTTATCTGTGACATTTCCCGCCCACCATTCCAGGGTGAATGAACTAATCTCGTTTTGGCTCAGTAATCACTCTTGAGTCGATGATTCACGGAGTCATGACTAAGACGCATTACACATCGTTTCGAAACTGAACAATTCATTTTTTTTTTCAAAGCAGTGTGAGTACCGATATATACTTTCTGCTACTGTCCATACTGCCAGTACATTTTATTACGTTTATTTCAATTTAGTTTTCCTACCATGGCTTCCTGGTAATTTTAATACAGTGCTACTGTTTCATTTTAACGTTGCCATTTGTTGGAAAAGTCTTTTTATTCTATTTTCTGCTTATCGGCAGTGTTCCTGTAGTATTGGTTATTTGTTTTTAGCTCTACATTATGTGTTGCAGAAGCTATTCATTTTCTATTTCAAGTATTTCTTTTTTGTTATAGGTCTGCATTTTTCGGCAGCAGGGGATACATTTACAAATTAAATGTGGTTGCACTAGGGTTATAAATGATTTAATTTATTATTTATCGCGTTGGTTTGTGCTTTCTTTTTCACTATAATATTTTGTTTGTGATGAATTTAGTTTTTATTGAGCAGCAAGACTTTGGTTTATTTTGATGTATTTTAATTTTGTTGATTTATGCAATGGATTTAAATGTATTTTACTCTAATGACAAATGTTATCTGTTCATGCTGGTATAGCATATTTTGATTTACGATGGCAGAATTTTTTGACATATTGTATCTCGTGTCAGTGCTACAAAAATATTTATGCAACATTGAGCATGTGCAATAGCTACTTATTCAGGCTTCTTGTAGCATTGGTTATTTGTTTTTAGCACTAAATTATGTATTGCAGTAGCTATGCATTTTCTATTTCGAGTATTTATCTTTTGTTGTAGGGCTGTATTTTTTTGACAGCAGGGATACATTTATTAATTTATTTTGGTGCAGCAGGTTTAATAATATCTGCATTTTTAGTGTTTTCTATATACTTGTTGGTGTTTATTTAATTGTTCACAGAAGCACATTTTTGCTGAATTTCATTGTTTATTGAGCAGCAAAATTGTAGTGTAATCAATTATATTTTTTGCATGTTGTTGCTTTTTTCAATCAATTTAATTTTATTTTACTCTAAGGACAAATGTTATCTTTTCATGTTGTTATATCAGTTTTTAATTTATTATAGCAGGATGTTTTGACACATTGCATCTCGTGCCAGTGCCAAAAAGATTTCTGCCAGAGTGTGCATGCGTATTACCAAACTATCCACCCACAAATGTTCCTATAGTGCACCGATTCAATTAAAAACACTGTAAAAGCTTATTCTAGAACGCTGTGCTTTAATCAACCCAAATTAGAACAGAGAAACAATGCTCCTAAAATTAAATGAGAGAAACGAGTTAAAACAAATAAACACAACACAAATTATTGCTGCATAAAAATAAATGTAAAAAGTCAAACAATTTTAAAAAAAAGTGAACTTTCTTTCTTCTTTATTATCTTTATTTCGACTGAATTTAGCCATAAAAAATACATACATAAACATAAAAAAAGAATCTATACATTTCCAGGATGATAAAACTTCCCTTTCAATAGTAGCGCATAAAAAAAAAATGTTTTCCAATTTATCACTAAGTATCTAATATAATGACCTTTAAGAACGTGTTACAACATAGCATTTTTTTTAAAGTTTAAGAATTAATCAGTGATTACAAAATTCCTGCGCTTTATCCAAAATGCTGCCAACATTTTTGCTACTGCAAATACTATAAAAGTGGATAAATCAGTTTTTAAAATTCTGTATGCCTGCATACATTAATTAAAACCCAAATTTCTGCACAACGGCAAGCCAATACCTTCTTGCTTTTTTGTATGCCGGGCAGAAAAACATAATATGCAGGTCATTTTCCAGATCATAATAACAACCCGGACAACATTTTGCAGTGGAGGTGGTCCATTTGCTAGTAAAAGCTCTAATTGGCAGGGTACCATACCTCCACTGTAAATACAACTTTCTGGTCAAAATCGGAAAAATATTATCCAGCACTGTCTCGAAAAATGTGAACTACTATTGCTCAAAATTGAAATGTAAATATCTGCATCAAAGGGATAAGATTAATAAACATTGAATTGTAATGCAGCATATAATTATTCAACACCAAAAATAAATGCAAAACGATTCGTAGCACAATTGCAAGCAAAGATAAGCACATATCATGCTGCAATAGAGGGAAATCTATATTTGTTCTCAAATGAATAATGCACATAAATTGTAAAACATCGTTGAGTATAGATTAATGAGATGGTAGTTTATAAACTGAAATTAACTGGTGTTGAGAATTCTCTAAACAAGCTCTCCCAGCTGTGTTGAAAGCCTTAGATGTTATAACACATCAAAGAGGCTAGTTTTACCTCTTGTTCCCTTTTTTCCAGAAGTTGTAAATGAAGATAAGTTTTTTTGTATATATATGATGAAGAGAAACTTCAGAGTCATTAATCAGGAATTAGCGTTCTAGTTAACAATTAGTCTCACTGCGGAATTGTCTTCTTTCCTTGAACAGTCGAAAAAATATCACTCTCACCCTATAACACAAGCAAACCCAAAATTCACCTGCGCTTAACTCTATGTTAGTTTGGCACAATAGTCAGGTGTAACTTGGAGGTAACGTGTAAGGTATTTATGCACCACTACATTAGTTACGAAGTGAAAACAAAAGACAAGGAAAATCCCACAAAAATTTTGAAAAATAGAGTAAAGTTCAATCAATTATTTAAGACCAAAATCCCATTAGTAGAACAGGCGAAATGCAATTTTAAAGATTGAAGTGGAAGTATTATCTAAAGCACAAAGCGCAAACTGTGGTTATCAGGTAACGCCAGACTGGGACAAAGATCAATCGCGATGGAGCACGGGCTTAATATGAGGACCAAGTTAGGCCTGTTTAACAAAGTACCTTAAATCATAGTTTGCAGAGCATTGCAAGATCTTTCATTGAGGATGCGTCACACAGTAGTGGTTCTGAGAGAGTTTCGGAGCTGCGGTGAGTCTTGCATAATTGTCGAGGATGCCATTGATGAGGGGCTGGCGATACGAAGGTTAGTGGTGAGGATATGTCACGCAGTGACGGCTCCTATGAGATTCAGAAAGGCAAAGTCCAGCTTTGGGGACTCATTGCACTGCGGCGGTTTCGATTTGGCTACAAGGAGATGCATCTTAGAACATTGGTTCTGTTGGCAGGTTCACAGCTGTGTTCACAGAGCTCATTCATGCCCATGTCCAAGGGTCCAGTACTGGGGTGGCATCACTTTGGGACAAGCCTCGTAGCAGGTACAGTCCAGGTGCTGGGATCAAGGTAGTTGGAGCATTTTCTGTCCCTAAGGCTTTGGTCAAGAGGACAGCCAATTAGCCCTTGGAGTGCCTCTGTTGTTGGGATCTAGAAGGAGTTTCAGTCCTTTTACTCAGGCAGCAGGGAAAAAGGGTAACAGAGGAGCAGTCTTTCACAGGAAAAGTGATGTACTGAAGAGTTGAGTCTGAGGGTCCAATATGCATGAGGCCTATGCAAACCCAAGGAGAGTATGGTTGGCTCCAGTCTGTAGAAACCTTGGGGTATCCAGTGGTGTTGAGGGGTTAAGAATTATTTGTACCTCCACTGATATGTCCATTGTGCTGGGAACAACAAAGTACTTGGGGTGGGCATGGTCCATTAGGCGGAGGGCTTTATCTCTCAATATGAATTGAAATTTTATAGTAATTTTAAATATTCTTCTTGTTAAAGCTTGCACAACTGCTTAAAATGTATTTTTATGTATGAAATATGAATTTTAATTGCAATGTATTTTAAAATGTATGAATTTTAAAATGTATGTTTGTGCTTTTATGAGTCCATAACTCGAATAAAGCTTTTTCAATCAATCAATCAATCATACCAGGTATCAGGTTTAAAGCAGGAGAAGGTTAAGGAGGTTTCCACCCCATAGGTATTTGGAATTTCCTGTCTTTGTGCCCTGGCCCTAGCTTGTCTGGGCTCACATAAGACTACTGTCAAATCCTTTGTGAGTGTCCCCAGGCAGAAACTTTGTGATGTGCAAGTGTGGCAGGTGATAGACCCTCCAACTCATCAAGTCAGAGAAGGCCCATCCTGCAAACACCTATTGCCCTTTGTCTCACTGTCCGGCAGCAATACAAAAAGACCAGCTGCCAGCTACAACTATATATGTCACCCAGCCATAATTGAGAAGTTGTACCTCATGTATGTCTCTCTCGGTAATTCCCCTTTGCACCTGCACATATTTTGCACATGCACTTTAATGAGGTCAACAGATTCGGACATTTGTCACTATAGACTACTCTATGAAATATCAAGTCGATGCACAATCTTATTTGTAAGATGGATGGATTCCTTTTTAATTATTTTATCTTTTAATGAAACGCATTGTATTGTGTATATATACTTTTATGGTCTTAGCGCCCAAAATAAAGTTTTTCTGAACTGAACTGAACTGAACAGAATTACAGGTATTGTCTGAGCAATGTGATGCACTTAAACAATATGGGGCAAGAGAGCAAATGGACAGTCACCTGACCTCAGGAGAGCATCTGGAACGGGTGGTTTTGGCCCTGCGAGCGAGGCAGCAGACCCGATGGAGCTAGTACGCGCCAGAGGGTGGAGCTGTGCAAGGCTAGGGGTCAAGGGCTACTGCTTTAAAGGTAAAGTGCACAGAGTCTTAAGTCCTACAAAAACGAGATAAACAAAAAATGGAGCAGGAAAGCAAAAGGTTTGGGGGAAGCCCAACCCTAGGCTGTCAGGTCTAACAATTATTGGCATTTGTTTTCTATTTAGCTGCAAGTAAAAAAGAATGATTTTTTCCATAGCTGCACTATAGTAGTGGTACAAGTAGGTAAAAAAACTGATCTCCAATGTAATCAGTGGATCTGAATAATTTACTTACAATGCTCTACTAATTAGAATTCTTCTAATCATGAGTCATGGCAGGCATTGTACATTGCACATCATGACAGACTAATTTCTGGGCTTTTTAAGTTTAATGTTCACTGAAACATAAGTGCCATTAACTGAGTTTTATTCAATGTCTATATAGATATCTATTTTACAGACTCACAATTAGTATGTTCCTAAACATCACATTTTCAGTTTATGAAAATATTCACAAATGAAAGATTTTCTCTTTCAGGTCTGGCAGCTGTTTACAAGAGTTCATGTAATCACTGAAAAAAGAGCATTAAGAGGACGGACAGACAGATAACTGACTCTGTCCTCATGTTGATCTCACATATTTGATTGGATAATAGTTATGATAGTCCACCTAAGGCATTGGCCCATTCCAGTTTATTAACAGTGCAGTGTCCAAGAATAACAGTGGATGGTGCAGCATTATCACCTAGTACCCCTTCTACTGTCCCTCTGTGCCCGCCTCCCCTGCTAACAAACTGGAATGGCATGGTGAGCAAACAAACAATGGATTTAGGAGTGGATCTCTGAACTGGAGGTGAATGTTTGTCATTTTTCAGCATCCCATCCCTCATTTTTTCTTTTTGCACTTATCACCCAGAGTGGGACGGCTATGCCCAGATGTGGGTCCTATGCTCACCATACCACTGGAGTCAAGCTAGCCTGGCTGATGAATGGTGATACCCCAAAACCTGTCCCAGGATACTTGCTTCCAGTCCACAGAGGACCTGACCTGGCCGTTCGGGCTGGACTGTTCCCATTGGGATCAGGCTCAAGACTGATTTGTACATGGCTGGTTGCAAACTGGAATGCCATGGTGAGCAAAAAACAATGGATTTAGGCCCAGGTTTCTGTACTGGGGGTGAATGTTTGAGATTGTTCAGCATTCCCTCGATCAACGAGGGTGTTCCTTAAATAGTAGGCTCTGTTTATTTAATTTCCCTCCACCAAACAGAAACCACCACACATAGAAGCAGTGCTTACCACCATATTCGAAAAATGCAATTATATTTAAAACACCAGTGCTTGCCATCACACTAAAACCCAGTGCAAAGTGTTGTGTAAGGACGCCGAAGAGGAGGCCGTAAGCAGAAAACATGAAGGAGGCCTGCAGCGAACACAGAGGGACACATGAAAAGCCCCAAAAAGCACCTTTCCCATCAATCTGCAGCTGTTAGATCATCAGAGAAGTCATGTTTTCCTCTTCACCAGCCTTGATGCTTCCTGGTCTTCAGCCTCACTGTTTCTCTCCTTTCCAGTGCTGCTGCCTCCCTCCAGCTCTGAATTCCATTGGTGCCCTCCCCTGCTACACTTCTCCAGTTTTTACACCTGCGGCCCTGTTCACCTCTCTCCCCCACAGCCATACTGCACCCTTCTTTTGAACCCCAAATTGTCTTTCTCCCTAGCCGTGCTGACTCAGCCACCAGTAGTTTTGTCAAACAGCTTCCCAACTCCGCTCCTTCCATCCATTCTTGCTGCATCCCTGCTCCATCTCTTCTGATCCCAGCTCTGCTGCTGGTCTGCCACTCTGGCGTTTTCCCAGTGGGCTGCAGGCTAGGAAGCTGGTACACAGAACATGGTGGCATGCCTCACCCATCCACGTCCCCATGGACCCCTTTTGTCTTGTGGGGCTTGTTTAACATTTTCCAGGGCTGCTTCTGAATTCCAGACCGACCCCAACTTTGCCCCAGATGAACACTCCTGCCCCTCTAGTTTGCTGCTCTTTCTATCCCTCTGAACTGAGGCTCTCTCCATCCCTGCTCTGTGTCCAGAGTCCAAAGAAAAAAAGCAGTAGTGGGCGCTCTCTGACTAGACTGCCAGCTCTTGTTCTACAGCCTGTGGTTGCTGCTCCATCCTCCTACCGCCCTCCTTGGAGCTTTCCAGCACTGTTTATTTATTTCTCTTATTCTTCACTGTTTTCAGTCTATTCTGCAGACCACATGGACTGTATCTGCACTAGTGCTAAATTTGGAAAACAATGAGGGGTTTATTTATGAGAGCCCTGAGTCACTTTTGCACCACGTAAAGTGGTACATGCGTGACGCAGGGCTCTCAACCCGATTTGTGAAGCCACGCAAGGCCACCCTGCGTAGCTTTGAGTGACCTCATAAATCTTGAGTAAGGCAATGCAAAGCACCTCTCTACATTGCCTTACTCTGTGACTGGGAGGTGTTGCATGGGTGCTACTGTCGGGTTTCCTATGCAACACCCATGGATTTTGATGCTGCCCCTGATTGAAAGAATCATGCAAGCCTGGGAAATGGCCACATTTGTACGCTGGCGTAACGAGGAGAAATATGCTTATTTCTCCTCATTTTTTCCCACTTTCTATGTGTGCTGAATTTTCCTGTAGCACACACAGAATGAGGAAAACACCTCATGCACAAAAACAATCCTGCATGCAACGGAGGAACCTTGCATCATGGTGCAAACGTGGCTACGTTGACGCTAGGCTGCCAAAAATGACACCAGTGCAGGGAGAAAGGACAGGAATTCACTGTATTGCATAAATACAGTGCATTCCTGCCCTTCCACTTTGGCGTAGGGCAGTGCAGCAAGGTGCCTCGCTGTGCTGTCCTGCACCAACATTCCATAAATGCAGGCCAAAGTGTGGGGGACCAAAGTTTTGCTCAGATGTCAGGGGCCAGCTCTACCTAACGTTGGGGTATGAATACCACGGCTGCATAGTCTTGATCCACCTCTTACATGTTTAAACCACCACCAGACACTCCCTGCCTCTTTAGCTCACTCTTTCAGGTTCTTTTTCATCCATGCTTTTCCCCTTTGTCACTGTTTTTCTGTCCTCTTCTTCCTCCTTTATTCCTGCTTTTGTGTTTTCTCTCTCTTGCTCTGGATCAAAGTTTGTTGATGAATAATAAGTGCTGCTCCCCGCGTACGAGTGCCACTGCCCCCTGGAATTATCACCTCAAAGTAAGCACTATCCTACACAGAGTTTGTCGAAAATATGTCCCTCGCTGTTTTTAGGTGTGGATTGGTTACTCAAGGTTATAACCTGCATGTGTTGATTTAGAAAGTGGCCAAAACCCCAAAGCTATATTCATTCCTCTTTGGTTCGTGCTAATTGACTGACAAGAGCAAGCATCTTGAGTCAAGAAAGCGTGTTATGACAACATACATTTACAAGTTCACTGTGCATACGGCCATATGCATCAGAAGATGGGGATAGTGTATTACTTAGGTTTGGCTTAATGAATTGAAGTTATGCAGCGTTCATGTCAAATTTTTTGCATACACACAAAAAGACTAGAGTCTGAAATGCTAAATTGTAGGCTTAAGTAATTGGTGCATTAAGAGAGGTATGAATTTGTGAAAAATGATAGATGATGAATACTTGGTGACTCTTGACAGGTAGGGCTGAATTAGGGTTGCAGCAGTAGGAAGCTGGAGGCCCGCACCCTTCATTTAAACTCTAACTGGTTGAACTGCTGCCTGGTCAGTCAGACCCACTAGTGCCTGTTGTCTGTGATTTACCCAGTATGATTCTTCTGATACAGTAGGAACAGATGCTGTCTGCTCAAAATGCATCTCTAAAGATCCTCAGCGATATGCCTGTGTGAGTGTAGGGTGAGCACTGTGCCTCTGTGCATATAGGGTGAGTAGTGTGCCTATTTCAGTATGGCGGAAGGGTTTTGTGTTTGTATGAGGTAGAGTGAGAATATCATTTCCGTGACTTCCGTTTCCAAAACAACGCAAACAGCCAATGACATTAGAGATGTGGATGAATATATTCTTGTGCAGAACCATCCGTCCGGGGACACTTCTTTTGGTGGTTTTGTCCAAGAGGGTCCTTTAGCGCCCGGAGGTAGCCCTTGGGCCCACCACGCAGAGGCTATTTCATCTCATTTCCTGGCAGATGATCGGCCATCCTTTTGGGAGATTCACAATTCACTGGCGAAGATCTCCATGAGGCCAGAGCAACTGCCAGTTCAGCTGTTGCGCTGAAGGCTGAGAAGTTTGGAAAGTGACTACAAAGATGTTTTCTACCTGTTTTGTAAATGTTTTTCTTTTTGAAAACAAGTGCCCAAAGTGAGAGGCTGTTTCTGAAAACAAAATTTCACTATCTGTGGGGCATATTTACAAAGAATTGGTGTAGGGGTGCGCAGTAAGTAAGTATGCTGTGCTCCCCTACTCTAACTCGAAAGGGCGGGAATGAACAGTGTGTACAAGATACAAGACATTCCAGTCATTTGCGGCTAAGTGACAATGCAGGCACCCTTGCACCAGGGCCCGACTGGCCGTAGCAGGCACCCAGCATTTTCCCAATGGCCGAAAGGATGGGGGCTGTTTTTGGCCTGGTGGGGGCCGGTGTTACAGCAGTGCTGCAATATCGACCCCCTGTAACAAAAGCAGCAGCAGTGTTTCCTACCAGCACCACCCCCCCCCCCCCTCGCGGCTGGTCAGATTTGATTGCTAGGGCTGGTTTGCGTTTCCAGTCTGGTCCTGCCTTAGACCATGGTGCAAGGGTGTGTATGCTGTTGGCAGGATTGTTTTTGTGCAGGAGGGGACACCGTCCTTCACAAAAACAATCATGAGAGGTATTTTCCTCGTTCCCTACGATTCAATAAACCTCAGCTTCACAATGTCATGCACTCTAGGTGTACCACATGTGGCCATTGTATGCCAGAATACCTTCATGTGCTCAGGCTGGCATGCACTTGCAATGTCATAAAATGATAATAACTTTGTATGTCCTTTTAGAGCCATGGCCTACATAGGATAATGCTATATTCTTATAGACTGTGACGTGTACTGAGCACAGCTTTGTATACTCCTATACTGCGATCATGTATCCGGAAAGCTTCAGGTGGTAATGAGCTGCAATGGAAAGCCCAGAAATGTTCCTCATGCCAAGTTCATCCTTTCGTGCTTATGCAAAGCATCGTATGCACCATTTCCAATTTGATATCGCCATGAAGCACTTCACAGCCAGGAGCAGATTTTAAACACCGCTTTGGCCTCATTGGTTAAGTGTGAGCCTCAAGGGGGCATAGATCGCTACCATATAATTAGGGTAGCTTCTGATGATCATCGACTGCGCTACATTTTGGTGCCTGCTTTGATCTCACCCGCTTATTTTCAAACCGGGCAGCAGATGTTTCTCTTTGTCATTTTCATATTTATAAAAATTGGAAAAATTACTCAAATCTCCTCATGAAAATAGTGTAAACTCAGCAGCTTATTTTTAATTCCCTGTGCGCCCCTGGAAAGCCACTTTTATAGACGTTCCCTCAGCACGCAGTGAGATGCCATATCTACAAGGCCACCTAAAGCCGCACTGCGTGGCTTTTCATTGCCTTGTAGATATGGCTACGAGGCGTGCCATGGGTGTTACAGTCCATGTTTCCACGTAAAACCCAAGGCATTTGACACATTCCCAGACTTACAATGTTCTACAAACATAGGACTGCATCAAAAGCCCAAGGGAGGCATAGCAAGGAACCAAGAGGATAAAGAACTAAGGGACATATTTACAAGGATTTAACATCGCAGTAGCATCTTTTTTTTGACACTACAGCAGCTTTTTTTTATCACCATATTTACAAAGTGTCTCAAAGCCCCTTTAGCGACATTGTCACACAGTTGGAGACTTTCTTTTAACAATGACAGTCTGCTTAGCATGACTTGCCAAAAATGATATGCAAGGAACACCCATAAAACACACAAGACCATATGTACAAGGATTTCCTAGTACTTCGCTAAAAAAGGAAAAGTGCTGCTAAGTCCCATTAGCGGTAGTTTTTTACCGCTATGAATTTCTTTAAAATGACGCTAACACACTTGTATAAAAGTAGAACACACCCAAATCATCCTTGGCAAGCTCAACTATGCCCAGGATTAGCTGCTATTGCAGCGTGTAGCACGAAGGAGAGTATCACCCTCAATGACCTCAGGCAAGGGGAGGTCATAGCCTATTACAGGCTCAAGAGGGGGTCCATTGTCCGCCTCCTGAGCCAGATAGTGCCAAGGCTGCTGCCCACATCCCAGGGCTGCACCAACATCCCTTCACAGACCAAGCTACTTGCAGTCCTCCACATGTTGGTGTCAGGAACTTTTCAACCCACTACCGCCAGAGTGGCAAGACTATCCCAGCATCCTTTTCCGGGTTCCTCCCCACTGTCCAAGATGCCATCATAAGCCTCACGCCACATTACCTCAATTTCCCCAACATTGTGCAAGAACAACAGGACAACAAGTAAGGCTAATATGCAATTGCTGGATTCCAGTATGTGTTGGGGACAACGGACTGCACCCATGTGCAACTTGTGCCTCCTGTGGAAACATCACAAATATACCGCAACAAGAAGCACACCAATTACACGAATGTGCAGGCAATTTTTAACCATCTGGGCTTATTCATAAATGTACTTGCAAAGGGCCCTGGTAGTGTGCACGACTCATACATCTTCTGCCAATCTGCCATCAACCAGAGTTTCCAGAATAGGACCTTTGGGATGGCTTGCTTGTTGTCAAGTATAACTCAAATGATGATAGACCACAATGCACCCAATAATGTTGAAAAACATTTTCAAATTGGTGATGTACTGAACCCACTGTGAATACATTGTTAGTGTGGCACCATTTCTCGTTAAACATATAAAGTAAAATTACAATATGTAGTTAGCACATCTCACATTTTGACATTTACTAAGCTAGTGTGGCCCACATAAACCAATCTAAAGGCATAAGGTACTGTCACCTATCATGATGCTATGGTGGATCATGTCTACCTGGTAATGGAAAATATGTCTGCGGCCTAATAGGTATGAAGTAAGGAAGGCTACTACAAAGGACAGCACACATTTTCTAAAATGTCAATATTGCATACCATGGTCAATGTGCTACCCTTTCTCAGTCAAGAATAATGTAGATTACTATGTGATTACACTCATCCAACGTACAGGGACCATGTGAAAGTGTGCAAGTGGTATGCCACCATAGACGAGGGAATCACAAAAGAGGATTCATAAGCATAGAACTCATTCTCATATGCAATATGATTGTACAGTAATCTGTTGTACACATTGTGAGAGGGAGAACCACAGATACCGTGACAATGCTTTTGGAATCAGTAATATATAACCTAACGTAATGTCCAGACAACAAGATGACATGTATGCACAATGGTGCAACGGTGGCTGCTCGTATTGCCAAAATCAAAATATTGTCATGAATTGAACATAAAACATCATGGATGTTGTGTATGTCAATTAAGAGCACATACCACCACTTCACTTTGGATGCAGATTAGCTCAGCCTTTTCCACACTCATCTATGTACAGTGGCAGAAAAACAACATGAGGACCCATGTGCACATCCAAATCTTTTCTAAGTCACTCATGTAGCAATACATCATAATGATCAGATACAAACAGACATTGAGAAAGCAAGGCATTCCCTGTGTGAACTCTTTGTCCCACAAGTCATTCACATGGCCAAGAGGAGAGAAGACATAACACACTTCTGTCAGATTGCAAAACATGGACATACAGTAATCCTGCAATAGTTACTCTCAACAATGCAGCATATATCGCAAATGAAAGACACACATCACGTCCATTGTGCACCACATGTAAAGAATTTGGTGACTGAAGCACCAGAGCTCTCATCCAAGGGGCCAGCGACGTGTTCAAAGGTTCTGTTCAACTTCACAACACATCTTCTAACTTCTATATAGTGTCCCTACAGAGGACAATGTGCACTATGGATGTATGTCAGTACAAAGCGATCTTTTAGATCGCGGTACTTGACATCGCGGGCATTACAACGCAAGTCGTTACAGCGAGGGCACGGATTTTGGAATTTTATAATTTTATATTCCAACACCAGTCCACGTAACAGTAGGGAAGGTGTTGGAATATAAAATTACAACATTCCTTGTCCAACAGCGCCATCCACCGCAAGTCGTAGTAACGACTTGCGTTGTAATGGCATCAATGTAAAGGCACTGCAGTGTAAACACTGCGTTGTAAACGATGCTCCCCATGCACTATCATGTGCAGATAAACATCTCACAGTGTCACGTACATCCACTTTCATGCTCATTCCTGGCACATAGAAACATGTAGATGCATGAAAAAATTGCAACAAAAATGTGTGCCAGAACAGCTACTGCCATGTGTCACATAATTGGAAGGATGAGGATTCACGTTTTGAAATGGTGCCCATATATCCGCATAATTATTGCCTAATAAATTTCATTTTTGACTAATCAAATCCTACAAGGCATTGGACCTCAGCTGAATCTAAAAAAAATGAGGTATCGCAGAGAACAACATATTTGGCCTTATAGTAATGTGTAAGATATTATCAATGGACACTTGTATGTAGTTGACACTGTTTCATGGCATGCACATGACCTTGTGCAATGCAAATCTAGAAAGCTGGACACAGGACACAAGACACAATGATGACTAATGTACTTCTCACCCACATCATGATTGCTGACCAGTGTAACACGTTTTTCCTTTTTTCCAGCTGACCATTTTATCAGCACATTACACTTCTGAGATACTGGTTTTGGTCCACTCGTGTCTGTCACACATACCAATAATCTAGCAGTGTATATGATACTAACTTTGGCATAACCTGGGACTAGTATATTTGTAGTGCCTGCCTACTACACAATGCAGATGGGGCACCATTGGGAACTACTATGATTTTTGTATGTTGTGCCCTATGCAGCACCAGTTCCATCATTGGGTTGAATTTAGGAGTCCAGACATCCTGCTTCGGGTTCATAGATTTATCTGGGGGCAGATTGCTTTACTCACTGCCAATGGTGTGTAAAATCATCTTGGTGTGCTGCATCTTACATAAAATATGTGTGTGGAAAAATGTCCCATGGCTACATGACAATGGTGAGCAGGATCACCTGGAAGATGGGGAGGCTGAAGAGGAATATGATAATGTGGCCAGACCAACTGTTGCAGCAATACAGTGGAGAGACAACATTATTCACCAATTCTTCACATAATGTCCGGTGTTGCCGATGATTCTTCCACTAAACTTCACACATGTTACTGTAAATATATGTTGTGAAAAGTTTGAAATGCAAACACTGTGTGACTCATCTTTCCACACTGTACTAACCTTAAATTGCCCTACAACACTTATCGCAAATACCGAAACATAGGTTATCCATGTGATAACTGAGAAAGTAACACTGATCACTAATGTGTACCTAGCCCAAATAGGAGAACAATGCAATGATGGCAATGTGTGGATGTCTATGGCCACCACCATGAAGCGCAGTTACACTCAAAAATGATAACAGGCGCTATCCTCATCACAGCACACTTACTGTGTGTGTCACTCCATAAAACAGCTGATGCAAGTAATTTGAGAATAGTGTGCCAGGGACATCAACAAGCCTGACCAAAACATGCAAGGTGAAATACAACTTTGTACACCCTCAAATGCAAATGCAATGTGGTTAGAAATATCCACAATGAAGGGGCATCACCTAGCTAATAAATGCAATACAACCAATTTAAACATTGATAAGTTCATGGATGTAATCCAGGTACTTGTTAGCACTACACCTGGCAACATATCTATATATTTACAGGCATAGTTAAACACAAGTAAGAGCATGCACTCCTACGATATTGTTATATCATATAGTATTGTGTGTCAACTGGATTCTGCACATCGAACATAAACACACAAAAATATCACATGGATGTCATATCATCCCATGCCACCATCTCCCCAAACATCCATGCACATATGGGCCGAAAAATATAGTGGCACATACGCAACTCTTGCAACAGCATGCAGTACAATCCACCTATTTCCCTATGTAAAAGGACCTGTCTAATCTGTGGAAACTACTTAGGGACATATTTACCAAGGGATACAGCCACCGGAGCATCACTTTAAATAATGTTCTGGTGGCGATCTTCCCTTCAACTGATTTATAAAGTGGCTTTAAACCACTTAATGTGGCGGAATGCTGCATTGAACTTTAGCCACAAGTATGCGCTGTACTCAGCATGAAAGTGGTGTGCAATTGGTGTTGCAGTGGCTATTCCACTCCCACCCACTTTGCCACACGATGCTGCACCAGATTTACAAGTCTGATGCTATGCCAAAATATGTAATGCCTATGAAAAGGAAGCTTAAGAATGGTAATATGAGGCTAAATCATTGCATTTTCCTGATAGTTTGCTTTTCCAGTGTGTGATGCATGCTGCAGCACACATTGAAACAGCAAAATGCCTTTCAAAATTGTTTGGGGTAATCTATGAAGAAAGCTTTGAGGGTGGTGTTAAGCAAAATTTGGTAGCACTACGATGTGTCTTGTCTTAACACTCAGGGATGAGCCATATGTACTATATTTATGAGGCAACCATGCGCGTACCCTTGCATTGGTGCCAACATTTCTGGACAGTGTCAGTGAAGGCACACTTGTGCCGTGTTGCAAGGGTGACTGCTCAGCAGGGGTGATTTTTTGGGGTGCATGAAGAGACACCTTCCAGCACAAAAATAATTTTGCAAGGGTATTTGCCTCATCCATGTGTTCAGCAGAAAGCAGCACACATGAAAAGAGCAGAAATGCAGGAGAACTTAATAAATAACTACTATTTTTGCCTGTCTAACATTGCCTTTTCAGAGGTGTAATATTTAGCATAGCCCCAGACATGTAAAACTGGGGCAGCGTCAAAAGCCAACACCAGACAGAATGTTCAACCCAACACCAGTTGGCCGCCCCTATTTCGTAGCCGACTGCTGTGGGAAGGGTAATATGAACAAGTATCCACTTTAAGTGGCTTAGCACCACCTTGTAAATATGAGGATGGCATTAACACTACTGGAGCATAATCAAATGTTTGCGCCTTGTATGCATGCCCCAAACATTTAGCACATGTAGCAAATGCTTGGTTGTCACATAAATGTATGTCTCCACCCCATGACAGTGGTACACACCTTACTGGAATGGGGTAAGTCCTTGCCACATATATAGGCACACATACAACATATGGAATTTGGTATAACTTGTAAAATTGCATGCATTACCAATCAAACATTGTGATGTATGGCGTAGCATGAATCTGTGAAGGATTTCATGTTGAGAGCCTAGTCAATTTAAAAACCAGTGACACCTGACCAAGGTAAGCCAGGTACACAAAAGATGGCACATGCCATAGTCATAGACTGTTGCCAGGCATGCAACAGCTACAAAAACTGTGAAATTTCATGTCAAATACCATTTAGCGGGAAATGTTTTTACTGCATTACACGCTAGCGTGACATTTTTATAGCTGAAATCCCACAAAAATCACAAAGTACATGAGTTGTCAATGGAAAACCGACTCTGGACCATTAGCGGGAAAATAATTAATGCAAACTCCAAAATTGGTCCGCAACAGCACAGGAAGTGATGCGGTTGTGTCTGGAATTGATTGTGTGTAGTTAAAGTTTAGTTGTTCAGTATAGTCCAGTGGCAGCTGGTGACATTTGAAAGTGGTGAGCGTAAAATTATTGTCATACTGCACCGCAGCGATCGAGATCGAACAACCTAAGGGAGGCTCTTGGGGGTTTTCCCCTCTGAGAAAATTTTGAAAAAATAGTGGACAAATTATGCATTTACAAGCAAATTTGAGAAAGCAAGAAATTAATAAAGCACTTGTGAAAGTGCAGGTATTACATTAATAAAGAGATGTCATATAACATAGGTATGATAGGGTTAAAGTACCGTCAAGGGATTTAAATCAAATAAAATATTTTAGTTTTTTGAAAACTTAATTAAATGACCCAATATTAATGGAAGTCTTAAAGCATCAATGGCAAACTTTGTCAAATATTAGGAAAAATTGTGCTAGAAGTCACAAGGAAAGGCGCTAATAGTCTACAGGCAAAAATAGAGTAAAGAGGCAGGTGTAGATAGAAAAATAGATTTTATCTGTAAATATTCATAAAATAGGGTACGTTTTTTACCTAGCGATGTTGCAGGGTGCAGTACCATATGTGGTCAACAGAGGTCCCATGGAGTCTCTTTTGACCACATATAGTACTGCACTCTGCAAAGTTGAAGTTAATGGCATTATAAATGCCAATGTTTTTACCTAGCCACGTTGCAGGGTGCAGTACCTTATGTGGCCAAAAGCCATCCCATGGGACCTCTTTTGGTCACATTTGGTACTGCACCCTGCAGAAGATATGGTAAATCCACCCTACCCATAATGCATTCCATGACAGACAGCACCACAAGTACAATCAAATAGCTATGCCCATATATACAATTAGTAGCTATGAAATGTGACAAAAGAATTATATTATATTAATTCCAGATTAGGTTGTACTCTGTGTGGAGCTGATGAAGAGAAATTTATAGAAGGTTTCATATAAATGTGAGATGTGCTAGTGAGTAAAGTAACCACTGCCAGCCTTGCTTAGGACCATGCATGTATCCTGAGTGAGGCCCTTTAAGAAATTGTGCTCTGAGGCTGTATTTAAACCTAGAGAGAACAAAACACTTGTAACAGGGGGTGTCCTCATGGGAGGTTACAAGAAGACACAAGGCGGTACTAAGGAGGGACTACTAAGCCTATTGACCAATGTAAAGCCACCATTTACAAAGGACAGGGACAGGAGCCAATTAAAAAGATGGGCAGAAAGTGGGAAGAGCTTTATGCCCACATCCTGAATACAGCATGTCTCGAAGAGACAGCGCAAGTGCTGCCTACGTGAGGCCTAAATATATATGTAGGGCCTCAATAAATGCGCAATCAGCAGATGAACAGCATTCAAGCCATCTATGCTCAAGCCGAAAGAAGAGGAAATAACGCCAGCATGTGCTGGCCAATTAGAAGGCAGCACGTGCTGTGCAGGTGAAACATAAAAAGGGACCAGGTGTAATGACAGAAGGGGGCAAGATATGAGGCATGAGCGTGGATGCTTGTGGTCATTCCCAATTCACGCTTGTCTAGATGGACGGAGCAATAAGGCGTTGATTGTAATGGCCTTGGGTGGATCAGTTAGTTGGGAGAAAGCAGAAGAGGTAAGAGTGGAGCAAATGGCAGGAGGGAATGCTTTAGGACAGAGCTTTCCAAACTATGTGTCCCGACACAGTACTGTGTTGCCTGCAAATGGTGGGTGTGTCACGGGCACTTAGCACATAACATCCGCTAATTAAGAGGCATTCCCAGACACTCTATGGGGGCCCGTCGATTCACAACAAAGCCTCATTAACAGGTAAATGCTCTTAAAGACCTGTGAAGTGCTTGGGTGCGGCTGTGTGTGTGCCCGGGAAGCTGGGGTGAGGTGACAGAGGGAGACAGAGGGAGGGAGGAAGACAGAGGGAGGGAGACAGAGGAAGGGAGACAAGAGGGAGGGAGACAGACAAGAGAGAGGGAGACAGACAAGAGGGAGGGAGACAGAGGGAGAGAGGGAGGAAGACAGAGGGGGCAGAAAGAGGGAGACAGAGAGAGAGAAGGGCATAGAAGTGTGAGTGAGACAGAGAGAGACAGAGGGAGAGAGATGAAGAAAGAGGGAGAGAGAGACAGAGGGAGAGCAAGAGAGAGCGAGAAAGAGAGGGAGACAGAGGGAGGGAGGAAGACAGAGGGAGGGAGACAGAGGAAGGGAGACAAGAGGGAGGGAGACAGACAAGAGAGAGGGAGACAGACAAGAGGAAGGGAGACAGAGGGAGAGAGGGAGGAAGACAGAGGGGGCAGAAAGAGGGAGACAGAGAGAGAGAAGGGCATAGAAGTGTGAGTGAGACAGAGAGAGACAGAGGGAGAGAGATGAAGAAAGAGGGAGAGAGAGACAGAGGGAGAGCAAGAGAGAGCGAGAAAGAGAGGGAGACAGAGCGAAAGGGAGGGAGACAGAGAAAGAGACAGGGAGAGAGAGGGGGGAGACAGAGATAGAGATAGAGATAGAGACAGGGACAGACAGAGACAGATAGAGACAGGGGCGGAGACGGGACAGAGACAGAGAGACGGAGAGGGAGACAGAGGGAGGGAGACAGGGACAGACAGACAGGGACTCACAGACAGACAGATAGAGGCAGAGACAGACAGATAGAGGCAGAGACTGAGGCAGGCAGAGCTAGAGAGGCAGAGAGACAGAGAGGGCAAGGGAGAGGGAGGGAGACAGAGAGAGAGAGAGGGAGACAGAGGGAGGGAGGGAGACAGACAGAGGGAGAGAGATAGTGGGAGGGAGGCAGACAAGAGGGAGAGAGGGAGACAAGAGTGAGTGAGACAGAGGGAGACAGAGAGAGAGAGGGAGAGATAGGGAGGGAGACAGAGAGAGACAGCTAGAGTGATGGAGGCAGAGACAGACAGAGATAGAGACAGAGACAGATAGAGGCAGAGACAGGGACAGACAGATAGAGGCAGAGACTGTAACATGCAGAGTCAGAAAGTCAGAGAGACAGAGAGGGAGGGAGACAGAGAGAGGGGGATGGAGGGAGGCAGAGTGAGACAGAGGGAGGGAGTCAGGGGAAGGCAGAGGAAAGGAGAGGGAGACAGACAGAGGGAGGGAGACATAGAAAGGGAGACAGAGAAAGAGGGAGACAGAGAGAGAGGGAGAGAGGGAGACAGAAAGAGAGAGGGAGACAGAGAGAGAGAGGGAGACAGAGAAAGAGGGAGACAGACAGAGGGAGACAGAGGGAGAGAAGAGGGACAGAAACAGACAGAGGGACGGAGAAAGAAGGTCCGAGACAGAAGGACGGAGACAGAAAGCGACAGACAGAGGGCGACAGACAAAGGGCGACAGACAGAAAGGGCGACAGGCAGAGGGAGACAGACAGAGGGAGACAGACACAGGGAGGAGGGTGACAGAGGGATGGAGACAGAAGGAGGGAGACAGACAGAGGGAGACCATTTGCCCACTTTTATTTCAAAATTTTCTTAGGTGGTTCGGGCTCTCTTGTTCGCTACACTGCCTTACTGTGTCACAAAATGATGCATCTCCAAAAAGTGTGTCACCAATAATGAAAAGTTTGGAAAGCTGTGCTTTAGGAGATGATGAGAGTGGGCTAGCAGAAGAATTGGAGTTTGGTAGAGTTAGAAATTATTGTATAAAGAGAAACTCTAAACAGCAGGCAGCCATGCTCCAAATACAGTTTTATTTTAGTTCTCCGTGATAAAATTGGGGAATTAATAAACATGATCTGTGGTTACACGTCTGACCAAATTTAGACCAATATTTTAAGGTAAAAGTAGTCCGGTGTGTTTCTATAATTGACAAAGAGGGAGTTTGCCGCAGGGCCTTAAAAACGTATTATCTGGAGGTTCTGATATCTGTAGGTGGGGTGGGGGTGGATGACTGATTCTTCTGGAGAGGTATTTGTGGAGGAGAGCACTCGCAGCATATAATTCCAGAGCGAGAAAAGGCATACCAGCTGTCAATTTAAAATATTTGAAGGGGCCTGGCAAGTGAAAGGCTTTAAGGTGCTGGAGACAGTGTGTGATAGAGAGCGAAGGAAAAGTGTAGCAAGGAAAAATGACAGCAAGGATTAGGCTTAAAATGCGTATTTACTGACATAGTAACATCGAAATACCTCATGCGTATCATTTCGAACAGTAATCAAACAACTCAATCAGTAATTCCAAGTGAAAAAAAATACAAAGTTGCTAAACATCTTGAGCATTCTATAAAATGGGTCTATTTACTTCAAGCTTAAATATTAATTAGTGAGAAAAATATTTTTACAAAGAAAAGATAACTCAACTTAAGTGGTTGGTTTTTAAACCAATTTCCATTACATTTTCATTTAGGCACATCTTCAACGAAATTATTCAAAACTGTGGTGTACAGAGCACCAGTCAAACAGCTTGGTAACAATGCAACAGAATATTTTGGTGCTGTTTGGGATGTTTTCTGTATCATGTTGAATACCAGGGGAAGGGGGCAAAATAAATCCTTAGGAGCAACACTATCTACAAAAGTTCATATTGTGCCTCTGTCGGTTCATCACTGGTGACCTGGACCGCCATGAAGAGATGTAGACTCATTTCGACTGTTGTTGACTTGAGGGTCTCCTCAAAATGAGTTGATGTCTCATCTAAAAAAAAAAACATCTATCAGTTCATCTGCCAAAGGATCATTTGTTGGCAGCAGGTGTCGTGGTAACTGAGTAACTAATTTCCCTCTCGAGTTTAAGCCTAATTAGTGTGAGATATCATCACACAGTGTTCGGTTCCTTTTTGCCTATCACTGTCTGACTGAAACTCGTCAGTACAGGACACTGCTCTGCAGTGGTAGGTTCCTCTGACTGGTCAGCATCCTGGTAGCTTAGACATTACCCACCTGCTTCTGAGCATAGTCACATGGTTTTACTGGTCCTGAAAAAAAACAAGTTTCAGCTTTAAAACTTCTGGAAATGTTTCTTGGTGCCAGCAGCCTTAGTCACTTTCAGTACATTGAAGCGGACAGTTTTGCTGAGGGGACGACACTCTCCCACTGTCACATTATCTCCCACCTGGACATCTCTGAAGGCCGGGGAGAGATGAACAGACATGTTCTTGTGGCGTTTCTCGAATCTGTTGTACTTCCGAATGTAATGCAGGTAGTCTCGACGGATGACAATTGTTCTCTGCATCTTCATCTTGGTTACAATACCTGACAGGATACACCCACGGAAGGAGACATTGACAGTAAAAGGACACTTCTTATTGATGTACGTGCCATCAATAGCCTCTCTGGGTGTCTTGAACCCCAACCCAATGTTCTTATAGTATCAAGGGAGCTTCTCCTTTGCACCTTCCCCAAGAAGCACGCGCTTCTTGTTCTGGAAGATGGTTGGCTGCTTCTGGTAAGCCCTTTCTGTCTGGATATCTGCCATCTTGCACCGCGCGAGGAAAAAAGAGGATTTCGCCCGGCCACACTCGCTACAAAAGTTCATATTGTGCCTCTGTCGGTTCATCACTGGTGACCTGGACCGCCATGAAGAGATGTAGACTTATTTCGACTGTTGTTGACTTGAGGGTCTCCTCAAAATGAGTTGATGTCTCATCTTTAAAAAAACAAAACATCTATCAGTTCATCTGCCAAAGGATCATTTGTTGGCAGCAGGTGTCGTGGTAACTGAGTAACTAATTTCCCTCTCGAGTTTAAGCCTAATTAGTGTGAGATATCATCACACAGTGTTCGGTTCCTTTTTGCCTATCATTGTCTGACTGAAACTCGTCAGTACAGGACACTGCTCTGCAGTGGTAGGTTCCTCTGACTGGTCAGCATCCTGGTAGCTTAGACATTACCCACCTGCTTCTGAGCATAGTCAGTGCAGGACATCCGCATGTCCTGCACTGAGTTGGCTCAGGAACTGCTGGATAGTGATTCAGTTGCCGCAGCGCATATCTGGTCATCACATGATGTACTGTGTTGACTAGGCTCAGATGCGAGTGGGTAACGACTCAGTTACCACAACGCCAGCCGATTGAAGGACCCAACCACTACAGAGCAGTGTCCCACACTTAAGCGGGTCAGTTAGACACCAATCAAGCACACTGTTGCCACGCGTTATGGTTTTCTCCCTTCTGTCTTATGTGCATGGTAAAGCTGAGATGTTATCTTTTCTCTGGAATCTTTTTTTTTACCGGTTAGTTTTCGAGCTTGAACTAAATAGACTACTTTTATAGAATGATCAAGAACTAAAGCAAAGTTGTGATTATTTCATTTGGAACGACTGTTTGAATAGTTGGCTTTATGGTTATTGCTGTAAAAGATACTAGGGAGGTATTTCCTTTTAGTATTTATGTTCCTAGGGTCCACCCTTGCCTAGTCCTATTTCGACAGAGGTGGACAGGGACCCAAGGCTAGAAAAGCTGACGGGTCTGCTCATAGCATTAGTGTGTTTCGGCATAGTTGTCTGGATATGAGGATGAAACAGGCTGGCCAGCGCTCTAGTGCAGGGGTAGAGCCAGTGGTCGAAGTGGTAAATAAACAGTAGGGGAACTGTGGGTGGAGAATCAGGGGGCGGGAATAACTGAAGATTAAATCAGTGGGCGGAGTCAGGGGTGTGGCTAGAAATAGCAAAGCATACCAATTTTTAGTAAGTTTACAATTTCACTGACCAGTTACAGCTTATAACGTTACTTAATTAAAACAATGGACAAACATGTTTATTTGAGGTTTAATTCAGGAAAAAGCTAACACTTATAGGGAATACAGGTTTATGTAAAGCATGTGAAATATAAGCAGGAACAACATGTTACCTTAATGCTTTTACTCTCATTGTTGAGAAATCCATGATTATTTTTTTTCTGAAACATTGAGGGCATGATTACATGGCTCCTCATGTACACATGTGTTAAGCAGGGCTCAGAAGAGAAAGGAACTCTGTAGGAGATTCTAGACTCATGAAAACCCACAAAGGCTCCTTCATATTCATGTCAGCCAATTAGCTGCTCAATCATAGTATAGCAAAAAGAACAATTGGTGGACAGAATGCAGAACAATATCATACATTCACGCCAGTACAGAGATCTGGGCTTAAATCCATCGTTTTTTTGCTCACCATGCCATTTCAGTTTGGACCCAGCCATATGCAAATCAGTGTTGATCCTGTGTTCAATGTGAACAGTCGAGCCCGAACTGCCAGGCCATATGTAGTCAAGTGTCCTTTCATTCAGGAAATGAACACAAAGCAGTACCCACTGAACTATGCACATAAAATATTACTCTTTGATATGGATGGTACATGTTCTTTGCAGCAGGCATATTACCCCTCTGCGCTACCTTAGATGAGTAAAACATCCACTAGATAAAACATGCTCCCATCTGTCTCCAGCAGGTACATTGATCACCAAAGTTATCTTGGCACTTGTATTGATGACCAAAACCTGCTGAATATACAAAGAACTTTGCAGTGTTTTTAAAACTCCTGCACTTGTACAAAACCGGTCCCCCCAAACTAAACTGGCCCCCTACCCTTCCCGTCGCCCCGGGAAATGCCTGCTCCTACCCTTTCACTGCTCCTGTCCAGTCAGTACTCCTGCTCATGCTCGATCAACACTCCTGCTTCGTAAATTCCCATGCCCCCTCCCTTCTCCTGCCCCGTCACTTCTCCTGGCCCGTCACTTCTCCTGCCCTGTTCACTGCTCCTGCCCTGTTAACTGCTCCTGCCCTGTTCACCGCTCCTGTCTGTTCATCGCTCCTGTCCGTTCACCGCTCCTGTCCTTTCACTGCTCCTGCCCGGGTTCTGCTCCTGCTGATGCCTAATCACTGCTTCTGCCACGTCTCCTCTCCAGCCCCATCACCTCTCCTGCCCCATCACCTCTCCTGTCCCATCACTTCTCCTGCCCATCACTTCTCCTGCCCGGTCACCTCTCCTTCCCAGTCGCCTCTCCTTCCCTGGTGCCTCTCCTTCCCTGGCACCTCTCCTTCCATGGCACCTCTCCTGCCCTGTTGCCTCTCCTGCCCCTTTTCCTGTCCCGTCACTTCTCATGTCCTATCACTTCTCCTGCCCCATCACCTCTGCCCCGTTCACTGCTCCTGCCCTGTTCACTGCTCCTGCCCGCCACCTTTGCCCTGTTCACTGCTTCTGCCCTGTTCACTACTCCTGCCCCATTCACTATTCCTGCCCCATTCTCTACTCCTGCCCTGTTCACTGCTCCTGCCCCGTTCACTGCTCCTGTCCGTTCACTGCTCCTGCCCGGTTACCACTCTTGCTCATGCCTAATCACCGCTCCTGCCCCATCACTTCTCCTGCTTGGTCACTTCTCCTGCCCGTCACCTCTCCTGCACATCACCTCTCCCGCCAAATCACCTCTCCTGCCCCATCTCCTCTCCTTCCCCGTCACCTATCCTGCCTCGTCACGTCACCTGCCCGTCACTTCTCCTGGCCCGTCACTTCTCCTGCCCTGTTCACTGCTCCTGCCCTGTTCACTGCTCCTGCCCTGTTCACCGCTCCTGTCTGTTCATCGCTCCTGTCCATTCACCGCTCCTGTCCTTTCACTGCTCCTGCCCGGGTACTGCTCCTGCTGATGCCTAATCACTTCTTCTGCCACGTCTCCTCTCCAGCCCCATCACCTCTCCTGCCCCATCACCTCTCCTGTCCCATCACCTTTCCTGCCGCATCACCATTCCTGCCCTTCACTTCTCCTTCCCGTCACTTCTCCTGCCCATAATTTTTCCTGCCTGTCACTTCTCCTGCCCATCACTTCTCCTGCCCGGTCACCTCTCCTTCCCAGTCGCCTCTCCTTCCCTGGTGCCTCTCCTTCCCTGGCACCTCTCCTTCCAAGGCACCTCTCCTGCCCTGTCGCCTCTCCTGCCCCTTTTCCTGTCCCATCACTTCTCATTTCCTATCACTTCTCCTGCCCCATCACTTCTGCCCCGTTCACTGCTCCTGCCCCGTTCACTGCTCCTGCCCCGCCACCTCTGCCCTGTTCACTGCTTCTGCCCCGTTCACTACTCCTGCCCCATTCACTATTCCTGCCCCATTCACTACTCCTGCCCTGTTCACTGCTCTTCCCCGTTCACTGCTCCTGTCCGTTCACCGCTCCTGCCCGGTTACCGCTCTTGCTCATGCCTAATCACCTCTCCTGCCCCATCACTTCTCCTGCTTGGTCACTTCTCCTGCCCCATCACCTCTCCTACACATCACCTCTCCCACCAAATCACCTCTCCTGCCCCATCTCCTCTCCTTCCCCGTCACCTCTCCTGCCTCGTCACGTCACCTGCCCGTCACTTCTCCTGCCCGGTCACTTCTCCTGCCCGGTCACCTCTCCTCTCCTGCCCTGTCACGTCACCTGCCCGTCACTTCTTCTGCCTGGTCACTTCTCCTGCCCGTCACTTCTACTGCCCGGTCACTTCTCCTGCCCTGTCACTAATCCTGCTAGGTCACCTCTCCTGCTCTGTTGCCTCTCCTTCCCTGTCACTTCTCCTTCCCCATCACTTCTCCTTCCCAGTCACTTCTCCTGTCCCGTCACTTCTCCTGTCACTTTTCCTGCACCGTCACTTCTGCCCCATTCACTGTGGCTGCCCATTCACTGCTCCTGCCCCATTCACTGCTCCTGCCCCTTTCACTGCTCCCACCCCATTCACTGCTCCTGCCCCGTTAGCTGCTCTTGCCCCGTTCACTGCTCCTGCCCCGTTCACTGCTCCTGTCCGTTCACCGCTCTTGCCCGGTTACCACTCCTGCTCATGCCTAATAACTGCTTCTGCCCCATTACTTCTAATGCTTTGTCACTTCTCCTGCCACGGCACCTCTCCTGCCCATCACCTCTCCTGCCAATCACATCACCTGCCTGTCATGTCACCTGCCCGTCACTTCTTGTGCCCGGTCACCTCTCCTGTCCTGTTGCCTCTCCTTCCCCCTCACCTCTCCTGTCCTGTCACCTCTCCTGTCCCATCACTTCTCCTGCCCCATCACTGCTTCTGCCCCGTTCACTGCTCCTGCCCTGTTCACTGCTTCTGCACCGTTCACCGCTCCTGTTCTTTCACCGCTCCCGCCTGGCTACCGCTCCAGCTCATGCCCCGTCACTTTTCCTGCCCGTCATCTCTCCTGCCCCATCACCTCTCCTGCCCCGTCATCTCTCCTTCCCCATCACCTCTCCTGCCCCGTCACCTCCCCTGCCTCGTCACTTCTCCTGCTCGTCAGTTCTCCTGCCCGGTCACCTCTCCTGCCCAGTTACCTATCCTGCCCAGTCACCTCTGCTTTCCTGTTGCCTCTTCTGCCCCGTCACTGCTCCTGGCCCGTCACTTTTCCTGCCTCGTCACTTTTCCTACTCCGTCACTTTTCCTGCCCCTTCACCGCCCCTGCCCGTTCACTGCTCCTGTCCGGTCAGCACCCCTGCCTGATCACCGCTCAAGCCCCATCACTTCTCCTGTCCCATCACTTCTCCTGCCCCATTCACTGCTCTTATCCGTTTACTGCCCCTATGCGTTTACTGCTCCTGCCGGTTACCGCTCCTGCCCCTTCACTTCTCCTGCCCCATCACTTTTCCTGCCCTGTCACCTCTCCTTTCCTGTCACCTCTCCTGTCCCGTCAGGAAATCAAAAGGGGGGAGGAAGAGGTGGTGCTATGTGGCACCGAGGTGGGCACGTCCTCCTCTTGCAAAAGTAACTGTAATCAAAAAGGTCCACCTCCAAGAAAGGGGGGGTTAGTGTGTATTCCGTTGACCTTGGAATATACACATATGGTTAAAATACCCCTCACACACCAAAAGGGCCCTTGGTGTCATGCTTCATCATCGGGGTCTTCCCGCCCGGCTGCCGGACGGGGCAGTGCTGCGACAAGCGACTACGCTGGAGCACCTTTTTAAATTGTGGGTGCTATGTGAGTGAATGGAGTGAGTGTCAGTGGGGTCAGGGGTGATAGACAAGTGATGTTAAAAAATACCTGGCCTAGTGATACAAAACCTATTTAATAAACACTGGCTGGTATTGTTAAAAAAGTGGTGTCGGAAAGGGTAAGCGGGTTTATGAGCTTACTTTCCTGTGTGGGTCGACATGTTTCGGGGCGACATGCCCCTTCGTCTGGACCGGGGTAAAAGATCCCCCTGTCACTCACTAGTGTGTCGCCACAGTGAGTCTTATTACAAAAAGGTGAAAAAAGGAATCAATGTGTATGTATATATATTTTATATTTCGATACACTTCCCTAACTATGTAGTGAGAAACTCATGTAGTATGCTCCTTATGATGAGGGACAGTGCCTCATGGGCCAGCACTAGACCGAAGGGTATTATAGGGGTCCAATCAACCCCCAGCCTCGTTGTGCTTCCTCCTCCGTCCGTGGCCACCGTGGTAATGTTACCAGGCTGGGGGTTGATTGGACCCCTATAATACCCTTCGGTCTAGTGCTGGCCCATGAGGCACTGTCCCTCATCATAAGGAGCATACTACATGAGTATCTCACTACATAGTTAGGGAAGTGTATCGAAATATAAAATATATATACATACACATTGATTCCTTTTTTCACCTTTTTGTAATAAGACCCACTGTGGCGACACACTAGTGAGTGACAGGGGGATCTTTTACCCCGGTCCTGACGAAGGGGCATGTCGCCCCGAAACATGTCGACCCACACAGGAAAGTAAGCTCATAAACCCGCTTACCCTTTCCGACACCACTTTTTTAACAATACCAGCCAGTGTTTATTAAATAGGTTTTGTATCACTAGGCCAGGTATTTTTTAACATCACTTGTCTATCACCCCTGACCCCACTGACACTCACTCCATTCACTCACATAGCACCCACAATTTAAAAAGGTGCTCCAGCGTAGTCGCTTGTCGCAGCACTGCCCCGTCCGGCAGCCGGGCGGGAAGACCCCGATGATGAAGCATGACACCAAGGGCCCTTTTGGTGTGTGAGGGGTATTTTAACCATATGTGTATATTCCAAGGTCAACGGAATACACACTAACCCCCCCCTTTCTTGGAGGTGGACCTTTTTGATTACAGTTACCTCTCCTGTCCCGTCACTGCTCCTGCCACGTCACCTCTCCTGCCACGTCACTTCTCCTATCTGTTACTTCTCCTGCCCGTCACTTCTCCTGCCTATCACTTCTCCTGCCCTGTCATTTCTCCTGCCCTTTACTTCTCGTGCCCAGTCACCTCTCCTGCCCTATTACCTCTCCTTTCCTGTCACCTCTTCTGTCCCATCACTGCTCCTGCCCAGTTCACTCTGTGTACAACTTGACAAATTACACTAGGGGTAAAATCCCCACATTACTATGTTTGAAGAAAGCTCCTCTGTAATCACTAACTCCAATCTCACTGGCACATGATATGCTAAAGGCAGAGGCAGCGCGGGCGCATTGTCATTACAAAGGGGATAATCTGCCTCAATCGGAATGACAATGGGCCTGCCCCCAGTCTGTGAGAGATCAGGGAGGGTCTGATGTGGCCTCTGGAGCTCAATAGAGAAGTGCGAGCAGCCCCTGGAAGTGAATGAAAAAAGTTATTGTTTTTTAAGTAGTCAACAATACAAGTGCCAAGATAACTTTGATGATCAATGTACCTGCTGGAGAAAGATGGGAGCATGTTTTGTCTAGTGGCTGTTTTACTCATATAAGGTAGCGAAGAGGGGTAATATGCCTTCTGTAAAGAACATGTACCATGCATATCAAAGAGCAATATTTTATGTGCATAGTTCAGTGGGTACTGCTTTGTGTTCACTTCCCGAATGAAAGGACACTTGAATACATATGGCCTGGCAGTTCGGGCTCGACTGTTCACATTGGGAGCCGGATCAAGACTGATTTGCATATGGCTGGGTCCAAGCTGGAATGACATGGTGAGCAAAAAAACAATAGATTTAAGCCCAGATCTCTGTACTGGGGTGAATTTATGATATTGGTCTGCATTCTGTTCACCAATTATTCTTTTTTCTATATTATGATTGAGCAGCTAATTGGCTGACATGAATATGAAGGAGCCTTTGTGGGTTTTCATGACTCTAGATTCTCCTGAAGAGTCCCTTTCTCTTCTGAGCCCTGCTTAACACATGTGTACGTGAGGAGCCCTGTAATCATGCCCTCAATGTTTGAGAAAAAAAATAATCATGGATTTCTGAAGAATGAGAGTAAAAGCATTAGGGTAACATGTTGTTCCTGCTTATATTTTACATGCTTTACATCAACCTGTATTGCCTATGAGTGTTTGCTTTTTCCTGAATTAAACCTCAAATAAACATGTTTATCCATTGTTTTAATTAAGTAACGTTATAAGCTGTAACTGGTCAGTGAAATGCTGAACTTACTAAAAATTGGTATGTTTTGCTATTTCTAGCCACACCCCTTACTCTGCCCACTGATCCAATCTTCAGTTATTCCCGCCCCCTGATTCTCCACCCACAGTTCCCCTACTTTTTATTTACCACTTCGACCACTGCTTAAGCACATAGCTTCTGAAGAAACAATGCCCCGTATGATGTTAGAAGGCGCCACTCATGCGGAGCACAAATGGACATGCAGTTGAGCAGATACAGCGACTCTTGAGGTAGAAGGTGTACAAAGCCATATTTAAACATTTCTGCACACATATATATGAATACATGCACAAACATACTCTCTTTTCATGGGTGCCTTTTGCAGGTGCCCCCCCCCCAAGTTTTATATGTGGCCCATTGTATGGCACTACTAAAAATTATGTCTACCGACTCCACAGGGGTGGGTATGCAGACACTGAATGCAAGTCTCAAATTCTGTGATCACAATAATTCAGGACACTGATTGTTCAACTGCATAACATGGCAGAGGGCCACGGGCGTAACGCAAGCCTCTGCAAGGTGTGGTACTGAAAATTCTGGACCCGTGTTTCGAACATCATCACATCATGACGATTATGGTATCAACAGACCGGAAATGACAAGTATGCTATGTATAAGCATTTTCGTCATATTCGAGCGACGAATTCACCGTTAAATCAGCGTTTCCGTCATGAACCCTCGGGTTCCATTTTGTAAACGGCATCCATCTTGTGATTGCCCTCACATAGCCAAATGACTGAGGCCGAAACCTGGTCCGAAGGACACGTACACCTTAGCTGACTCCTCTGTGACCTGAGCAAGCTGACTCCTCTGCCCAAAGCCAAACCTGTTCGGCCAGGTCCTCTCCCAGCGGCCGAGCTAGTTTCGTATCAAGGCACAACATATCATAAACCTTTCATCGCACACATTACTGCGTCACCTGGGGCCGCTACTACTGTCTGCAACCCTCGCAGTGGCCCCCCTCCATCTTCAGGGACAGAGACCTACGCGGATAACCCCGGGCCTATAGACTGTATGACAATGGGGAAGAGAGACCCGGCACCCAAGGTCACGCGGCAGGGCCCTATGGACAACTTCGCAGCACCACGGACGATGGCGGACCACCAGTCCATGCAGCCTGGCTCACACAACGACACGGCCATGCTAATGGAGGCCATCCAGGCATCCAGAAGAATATGGTCTTAGCACATGCAGGTTACACGATGGACTCCAGGGGAACCGCAGTTCTCATCAAAAAAGCAGCATCATTCACGGTCACACATACTTGGTTAGACCCACAGGGGACATATGCGGGAGTCCAGGGGCTGTGGAAGAGACGTAAATACACGATAATATCTGTATACGCCCCACCTAAGCTACAGCCACGCACACTGAAGGCAGTCATGAATATCCTGTTGGACACGGCCGACATGACGCAGATCGTGGGGGGAGACTTTAACGATGTAATGTGCACATCCCAGGATAGATCGGGGTCACCTCACACTATAGGAACTACAACAACCCTAGCGCGGCAAATGACCACTATCGGCCTCACCGATGTATGGAGATGGCTCCATCCAACACAAAAAAACATATTCATTCTACTCAGGGGCCCACAAAGTTTTTTCCAGATTAGATTATATCTTTACATCCAGGCAGGAGATCTCGGCGGGAGATCTGGCTGAATATAAGGCAAGAGGGATCTCCGACCACTCCCCGCTATATATACACCTGGGGCGCGAGAGAGGGGGAAGTCAGGCGCAATGGCGACTAGCGCCGTGGGACATCCAAACGCCAGAAATTCTGTGGGGCTTACGAGCAGACATAAGGGTCTATATAGCCGAAAATGAGGGATCGGTGCAATCCGGGGTTACCCTGTGGGAAGCTATGAAACCAGTGTTGGGGGACCGCATCCAGAGTAGGTTGGGGGAGGTCAGGCGGAAACGCTACGAGACGATAGCGAACGAGGAGGTAAACATCCTGACTCTAGAAGCAGAATACCACCAACAGAAGGGGGAGACGCGCCTCAGGAAGCTGCTAGACACTCAGAGACATTACAGGGAGCTAGTCATGGACGAGGCGCGCACTCAGGCACTGGCAAAACTCCACCGACTATATGATGTAGGTGACAAATCCGGGAAACTTTTAGCCTGGTTGAGCAGGAGGGAGCGAGCGACCCTATGGGTGGACCAGATCGAGTTAACAGGGAACAGGCGGGTGTCCTCGGATGTGGCCATAGTGGACGCTTTTGCGACCTACTATGAGTACTTCTATAGGGTCAGAGATTTGGGGGACTGTGAGGACGCACAGCGATACTTATGCGACATGGAGATGCCGACCTTGTCCACAGAGGCCAGCGCTGCCCTCGAGGCTGACTTGACGCTCGAGGAAATAACGGAAGCCGTAACAGCGCTGAAACCGGGGAAAACTCCGGGACCCAACGGTTTCCCGGCGGAATTTTTCAAACGAACGACGGATCTGTTGCAACGACATTTGAAGGCCCTATTCACAGACTCATACCAAGCAGGGAGCCTCCCCCCGGATTTAGCCTTAGCCACAATTGTCCCGATATACAAAGAGGGTAAGCCAAGGGATGACTGTTCCTCTTACCGCCCAATTTCCCTCCTGAACATAGAAACAAAAATTCTAGCCACTATCCTAGCGAGGCGACTGAGACAGGTCATCACAGAACTGGTACATATGGACCAATCCGGCTTCCTGCCGGACAGGGCTACCAAACTCAATCTCCGCTGCACTCACAATTGGCTTCTGGAAGTCAGTGTAGGAGTGAACCCCACTGGTTCCTCTCCCTGGATGCGGAGAAAGCGTTTGATGCAGTCCACTGGCCTTTCCTAATGGAGACGCTCCGGCGGTTTTGATTTGGACCCAAATACTTGCAATGGGTTCGGCTCCTATACTCAGACCCGAGAGCACGAGTACGGATCAATGGGCGACTGTCCCGCGAGTTTCCGATTGGAAGGGGGACCCGTCAGGGATGCCCACTGTCCCCTCTTTTATTTACCCTCACAATTGAAATCCTAGCGATACGAATCCGGCACAATCAAGACATAAAGGCTTTACTTGGGGAGGATCAGACGCAACGCAGGAAAAGATATCCCTGTATGCTGATGACGTACTATTGTTCGTGACTGACCCAGATAGGACAATACCGGCACTGTTCAGGGAGCTGGGCGACTTTGGGGCGATGGCAGGACACACGATAAATTGGCACAAATCGGTCCTCTATGATCCACAAGGCAATGAGAGGGGGGAGTGTCTGCCAGAGTTACTCCCGCCTGACCCGCCCTCCCGGATCCCTTCTGCCGATAGGCCCACGCGCTCCCCGCCTCCCGCCTGACCCTCCCTCCCGGATCCCTTCTTAAGGGGACCCCGACCCCAGACTTGCAGCGACCACTGTGCCCTCGGCCTGGTTGCCCCCTCGCTCCCCGCCTGCTGCCTGCCTCTTACCTGCTGCCTGCCTGCCTGCTGCCGATCCATCCCGGCGCCCCAGCCGCCGCAGGGCCGCCCGCCTCGATCGCTGATCCAGCCGCCTCAGGGCCGGCCGCCTGGATTTTCGCGCCGGTTTTTGACGCGACCCCGCCCCCCCACCTGCCGATAGGCCCACGCGCTCCCCGCCTCCCGCCTGACCCGCCCTCCCGGATCCCTTCTTAAGGGGACCCCGACCCCAGACTTGCAGCGACCACTGTGCCCTCGGCCTGGTTGCCCCCTCGCTCCCCGCCTGCTGCCTGCCTCTTACCTGCTGCCTGCCTGCCGGCTGCCGATCCATCCCGGCGCCCCAGCCGCCGCAGGGCCGCCCGCCTCGATCGCCGATCCAGCCCGGCGCCCCAGCCGCCGCAGGGCCGGCCGCCTGGATTTTCACGCCGGTTTTTGACGCGACCCCGCCCCCCCCGCCTGCCGATAGGCCCACGAGCTCCCCGCCTCCCGCCTGACCCGCCCTCCCGGATCCCTTCTTATGACGCCCCCTCAGCGACCGCGCAGCGGACGCGCGCAGCGGGAGCGCCGACTGAGCGCCGAAGGTGCGCCAAAGGTAAGCCCGTCTGCGCCCGTCCGTGCCTGGACTGCGCCCAGTGCCAGGACCCCTGGCCCCCGCAGATCCCAGCCCACCCGCTGGACGTACGATGCCGCCACCCTCATCGCACTCAACGACGGACAAGTCCCGGGATGCTACCGTGCCACCCCGAGGCGCTCCCACGGACCCTTCTGCTGCACCGCCTGCAAGTTCACCTGCATCCGGACCTGCCTCGCACCAGCACCCGCCAAGACGAACACCAGCAGCAACCACCTCAAGTGCATCCTGCTCAACACCCGCTCAGTCCACAGACACGCCATCGAACTCTGGAACCTCATCGACACCACAGCTCCTGACGTTGCCTTCCTCACGGAGACCTGGATGAACGCCTCTTCAGCGCCCGACATCGCCATCGCCATCCCAGAGGGCTACAAGATCACCCGGAGGGACCGCACCGCCAACCAGATGGGAGGAGGCATCGCCATCATCCACAGGGACACCATCCGCATCACGACCTACACCGACGACATCCTGACTACCGCCGAACACCTACACTTCCAGATCCACACCGACCCGAAGACCACCCTCAGAGGCACCCTGATCTACCGACCCCCGGGACCACGCACACAATTCAGCGAGGACATCGCCGACTTCGTCAGCCCGCATGCCCTCCCCTCCGCTGACTACATCCTCCTGGGGGACCTCAACTTCCACCTGGAGAACAACAACGACCGCAACACCACCACCCTGCTCGACAACCTCGCCAACCTCGGACTCAAGCAGCTGGTGCCCACCCCCACCCACCTCGCCGGACACACACTCGACGCCGTCTTCTCATCCAGCAAAGACATCGCCTTCAGCCACGCCACAGGACTCCACTGGACGGACCACAGCTGCGTCCACTTCACCTTCAGAAGAACGACGATCCACCACCACCAGCAACAGGTCGCCCGCAGAAACTGGAGCAAGATCACAGTCGACCAGCTCGCCGCTTCCCTGAGCCAGCACCCTCCCGCCAGCTCAGCGAACCCCAGCCAGGCCGCCGACAACCTCACGAAGTGGATCAGCAACTGCGCGGACGAACTCGCCCCACTGAAGACCCCGCCCAGCAGACCCGGCAGCAAGAAGGCCCCATGGTTCACTGACGAACTCAAGAGCTCCAAGAAGAACTGCCGAGCCCTCGAGAAAGCCTGGAGAAGGGAGCCAACACCGGACAACATGACCACCCTCAAGCTTGCCACCCGGAAGCACCACCAGCTGATCCGCGACACCAAGAAAACTGCATTCAAGGACCGACTGGACAACAACGCACACAACTGCAAGGAACTCTTCAACATCGTGAAAGAGCTCTCCAACCCCAACGCCGGAAACAACGACATCACCCCATCGCAAGAACTCTGCAACTCCCTCGCCTCCTACTTCCACAACAAGATCGCGGACATACACAACAGCTTCAACACCCAACTGACGAACGCCACGTCCGACTCAACTGAACCACCGCCCCCCACCACCACCCTCCGCGCCTGGACTCCAATCAGCACCGAAGACACCGTCCGCATGATGAACTCCATCCACTCCGGATCTCCGACCGACCCCTGCCCTCACCACGTCTTCAACAAGGCCGATGCTGTCATCGCACCCCACCTGCGGGACATCATCAACACCTCATTCGACACCGCCACCTTCCCTGAGAGCTGGAAGCACGCCGAACTCAGCGCTCTACTCAAGAAACCAACAGCGGACCCCACCGAACTCAAGAATTACCGCCCCATCTCGCTCCTCCCGTTTCCAGCCAAAGTTATCGAGAAGACCGTCAACAAGAAACTGGCCGCCTTCCTCGAGACGAACGGATCCCTCGACCCCTCACAGTCTGGCTTCCGAGCCAACCACAGCACCGAGACCGCCCTCATCGCTGCCACCGATGACATCCGAACCCTGATGGATAACGGAGAAACAGCGGCCCTCATCCTCCTAGACCTCTCCGCGGCCTTCGACACCGTCTGCCACCGCACCCTAGTGCAGCGCCTCTACAACGTCGGAATCCAGGAGAAGGCACTGGAATGGATCATCTCCTTCCTCAACGGAAGAACCCAGAGAGTCCGCCTACCACCGTACAAATCAAAGGCCACCGAAGTCATCTGCGGCGTACCCCAAGGATCCTCGCTGAGCCCAACCCTCTTCAACGTCTACATGAGCCCCCTCGCGGCCATCGCACGCCAACACAACCTGAACATCATCTCCTACGCCGACGATACCCAGCTGATCCTCTCCCTTACCAACGACCCCGCCGCCGCCAGAGCCAACCTTCACGAAGGAATGAAAGAAGTAGCCGATGGGATGTCGACCAGCTGCCTGAAGCTGAACTCGGACAAGACGGAAGTCCTCATCCTGGGATCCTCGCCCTCCGCCTGGGACGACTCCTGGTGGCCCCCTGCCCTGGGAACTGCACCCAAACCGACAGACCACGCACGCAACCTGGGCTTCATCCTAGACTCCTCCCTCTCCATGACCAAGCAAGTCAACGCAGTCTCCTCGTCGTGCTTCAACATCCTGCGCATGCTACGGAAAATCTTCCAGTGGATCCCCACCGAGACCAGGAAGACTGTCACCCAGGCCCTCGTCACCAGCCGACTGGACTACGGCAACGCCCTCTATGCCGGAACCACCACCAAGCTCCAGAAGAGACTCCAACGGATCCAGAACGCCTCAGCCAGACTCATCCTCAACATCCCATGACACAGCCACATCTCCGGACACCTAAGAAACCTGCACTGGCTCCCGGTCAACAAGAGAATCACCTTCCGTCTCCTCACCCACGCACACAAAGCCCTACACGATCAAGGCCCGAGCTACCTCAACAACCGCATCAACTTCTACGCTCCCAAACAACACCTCCGATCAGCCAGTCACGCCCTCGCCGCCGTCCCCCGCATCCGAAGAACGACAACAGGAGGAAGGTCCTTCTCCTACCTGGCCGCCAAGACCTGGAACTCCCTCCCGACCGACCTGCGCCTGACCCAAGACCACCTTGCCTTCAGGAAGAAGCTCAAGACCTGGCTGTTCGGGCAGTAGCAGCACCCCCCCCCCCTAGCACCTTGAGACCCTCCGGGTAAGTAGAGCGCTCTATAAATGTCTATGATTGATTGATTGATTGACTCATACATACTAAAGAAGGCTTTCAGTACTTGGGGATCTTCATAACCCTAGATAGGGAACGCTCCTTCACTGACAATCTAAACCGAATAATGGTGGGTGCGAAGGCAGAGATGGACGGATGGAGACAGCTCCCGCTCACTATACTGGGTCGCGCCGCCCTATATAAAATGGACTATTGCCTAAGTTTCTCTATGCGCTCCAAAACGAGTATTATCCCCTGCCGAGTACGACCATGAATAAAATACATGCAGATCTCCGCACCTTCCTGTGGCTGGGGAAACAGCCAAGAGTGGCTCTCTCCACGTTGCAGCGACACCAGTATAGTGGGGGGATTTCGCTTCCTAACCTGGAGGCCTACTACTGGGCGGAACACCTTGCCCCAATCATTGAGTGGATACACGCAGCAGCCGACCACCCTACATATGCACTAGAGAGATCTAAGTGGTCGAAGACGACGATACTACACTTCCTCTATGGAGGGAAGGGGGGTCAACAGCTCCTCCCTGCCACCAGAATTACGTTGTCGGCGTGGCGCAGTGCGACAATAAGAATGGGATGGGACAAGAGGCCCACCCGCCAGACGCCACTATGGTGTTGCCAGTGGCTAGGGGAGTTCAACAAGTTGAAAGGCTTCAGAAGATGGGATGACATTGGCATCTCCACTGTGGGAGACGTGATAGCAAGGGGGCAATTGAAAACTTTTCAGGCGCTCAAAGATGAATTTGGCCTACTTAACACCCAATACTACAAATACGTTCAACTACAACATGCATGGAAGGCACAAAACATGACACTTACAGACATCCCAGAATATGCACCACTGGAGGGCAGATTGCTACAGGAGCAGATGCAGGGGGGGGCGGTGTCACTAACGTACAGGACCCTGACGAATAATATGCTGGGTGACCTACAGGCCCTACGGGACAAATGGGAAACAGACGTGGGTACCATGGAGGACCTGGATTGGGAACTCGTTCTCATGCACCCTCGTGAGGTGGCGATAAAGTCGAGACTCCGTCTCATACAATTTAAGGTGCTCCATCGAGCTTATTTTGACAGGGTGAGGCTCTTTAGAATGGGTAGGATTGCCGACACTGCATGCCTTAGATGCCACCAACACACGGGTGATTTCTTCCATATAATCTGGGGATGTGCAGTTATTCAAGAATACTGGGAAGCTGCGCTCATGGAACTAGGCGAGGTACTGGGGGTGGACATCCCGCGGGATCCTAGATTGGCGCTCCTGGGCATGACCACAGAAGTAGATCTCACCCGCCCCCTGCTAATCTTTTTGTTGCTGGCATTGGTGGTGGCAAAGAGGGACATAGCACGACTCTGGGGGGGCCCGGAAAACCAGATCTGGAGGAGTGGAGAAGAGGGCTAGATCTGTATATGGCGGCGGAGAGAGTGACTTATAAAGCCAGAGGCTGCCCCAAAAAATTCCGGAAAATATGGGCTAAATGGAGACACTACCATGGACTAGAATGAGTCAATACGAACTAAACGTATGTGGTCAATGGGACACTAGACGAGGTACTATGTAGGGTGGACCTAAATGAACAATGTATCTGTGCTGTAGGTGCCCTGCTCAGGACGCTGGATTGTCCGGGTGTAACACAGCAGATGGGAGGGTGAGACGGGAGCGAGGGGGGAGGGAAGCCAGGGTTGGTGGAATGCTGCTTAAGGGGGTTTTTCTTGTTTTTCGGTTTATGTGTTTTATTTATGTTGCTAGAACAAGAGCCAATAAGTTCAATATGAAGGGTACGATATTCAATAACAACAGAAAAGTTGCATGTACGGCGGCGAGAGCGGAATGTTGACGCTCTACCTTATGAACCTTATCTGTGTATATGATCCTTCTGATGCAACAATAAAAAGAACTTTAAAAAAAAAAAAAAAACTTTCATCGCACACAAACCATGCCTAATCTTGCACACACCTGTCCCTGTTTCTTGCTTTATGACTTGCTTTACGAGGAGGAGGTGCCCAATTTTATTGGGGGCCCGTCGATATCTGATGGAAATACTGGACCTCGCCGGGTAATTAATTATGAGCTGGACAAACAGAAATGTGGGCTTGTCATCATGACTTTGTTTTTCCTTTGTAGTAAAAATATTTGGATGGTCAACTGTAAAATAAGGAATGTTTGCCTAAAGCACATTATTTTGTATAAAAGAAGAAGGCTGGCTTCGTAAAAGAGAGCAGTCTCCTGAGAACATATATGCGCTTCATGCTGTTGTACTTCTAGGATATCTGTTACTGGCTGCAGCCAATAAATACGATCTTTGACTTCACCTAGTAGACTCTGTGTTTCTGTAGTCTGAAACAGGAAGGACTCAGGAGTTTTCAGGTGTATTCCCAGGCACCGCCGGGTCCATAAAAACCCGGTACTCCAAAGGGGAGGGGGGCAACCGTTCAGAGCCCCCAAAACTTCAGGGGGGCCCTATTCAGCCAAAGGCCAATGGATATCTGTGAGATATGGGAGACTCAGAGGACCCTCATCACATTCTGCAGGGGGACTCATCCTTTTATTTTACACCACTGGGCCGTCCATGTTCTTTGCAACACTTAAGCAGCCAAATCTGCGGGGCGTAAAGATCTATCTGGATCAGAATGTACAGAAATCTTGTCGAAAGAGAGACAAATGAATATAATGCAATAATGAAAGAAGTGTGCCACATTCACAGGTTTTACAGGGCAGGAAAGGAACTATATTGGGGGTTCCTCCTCTTGCTTTTGTGACTCTCTTTATCTGACATGTCTCCTTGTTCTGGGGACTAGGGAGGGGAAGGGGAGATGTTGTGCTAACAACAGCAGGTCCTTGCCAATGTCACCCATCACCACCCTGAGGATGTGCACGACACACCTCGCTACTACAAAGATCACTGCTTTTTTAGGCCTGCCCTTGGGTTTCTTGGCCCTCGCAGGAGTGTTATACATTTTTTAGAGTACTGCTCAATTACTTCCAAGACTCCACCTTTGGCTCACTGTTTGAGGCTGGTTTGGATGATCAATGCCACGCACAGATGTTGGACATACAATGGGTGAAAAAGTGGTGTTTCTCAGCTCTTTTGATTCACAGACTTTGGCATTCTCCCCTGAGCTCTCAACTGGGAAAACATTGTTAGAAGAGGTCAGAGCCGCAAAAAATGAACTTTTATGATACATATCTGATATCCAGTAATTTCATTGTTCTGTACCTTTTAAAAATGGAATATACCTTAACAGTTTACCCTTTACTCCATTTCCATTTCACACAATGTTAACATTTTCCATTCCAAATTGTATTGCTGTGAATAGAGTTAGCAGGATTATGCGGCAAGAGCGTCTGGAGGCTACTGTGACGTTATGCAAGCCATACTGCTCTGACGACATAGGTATGATAATAGTAGCGCTGTTTTATATGTTAGACAATATGGCAGATCAGTAGTGCCCAGCACCAGGCCCTGCAGCAGCCAAGGTGGTCTGTCAGTGCAGCTAAACTCCCTCCTGCCCCAGTCAGAAATCCTTTAATCTGCTGAGATACCTCAGCGCTTACATTATGGGGCAGAGTGCATTCTACGGAGGCTTTCGTACCTTTCTGTGGGGAAGAGGGAGGGCGCTGCGAGGAATGTGGCACTTGTCAGGTGGCCTTAATCATGAGAAAAGTATCCAACCCGGCATTCCGAGGCGTCGCGGCCTCCTGTACTGACGCACTTCGGCTCCGTGCGCCAAGCAGTCCCCTGTTCAGCGCTCCTTGGCAGCTTGTCTCTGCCTACCAGGCAGGCTGGCGATGTTAGGTCATGTCTACATTGAACACGGGAACTTGTGCAAAAAATTAAAAAACAAAAATATTCCTCTGCAAATGTCAGGGTAAGTTTTTTTGTGTCATTTTTCTCACGTTGGCGGTTGAGTGTGTGCTGTGGGTACAGCGGGCAGGCATTGCTATTGCAGTTGTCAGGCTGGAGGGATTATCCATCAGTGATTAGTTTCTGTTTGCTGGGTGCGTTCGGGGGCTCTGAAGTTCATGTCCATGCATGCTGAGGTAAACCTCTCCTTTCACCTTGCAGAAGTGGGTGCCCTATTTTATCAACGAGTGCGGGGTGTGTGGAAAGACGCTGCATAAAACAGATGGAATTCTGCGAAATTCTAACATCGGGAAACAGTTCTACTTTTACCCAATAGATGGCACCCTTGACCTCTTCAGGAAACCCGTGCTGTGAAAGCACATTTAGCTGTGAATATAACAAGTGCGCAAAAAAATATTGGGGTAGTTTGAACAATCTAGACAGCGGTAACGGTGCGAGCATCAAGGTCGTGGTGATCTTACAGGTCAGAAGCGCTCTAGATGTACTAAGATGTACAATGACCAATAATGAAAGCACATTCTGTCAAGAGCTCAGAGCACACAGACAGTGAGAGAGCCGCACGGCTGTGAAAGTGACGCGGCTGCGCGGCCGACAAAGTGGGAGGGGGATAAAAAAGAGCATGATGGAAGGGTGCCAAGAGGAAAGCCAGGCAGGGAGAAAACAGAAGGGAGTGGTGACGAGAGAGGAAAGCCAGATGACTCCTCTGCTCACAAGCAAGAAACCGCGCTCATAACCGCAAGCTCCACCCCGCCACAAGCAAAAGCGTGTGGTAGCATTTTCTGAAGCCCACATACTAAACGTCTCACCAGACAGAGCATGCGCTGGCTCAGATGAGACCTAAAAATACATATGCAATTCCAGGCAAACTAAACCAATAAAATAGAATTTTGCCTTTTAAAGACCTTTCCATGTTTCAAATTGAGATCATGATTGTACCCGGATTTCTCTCAAGTAATATTGTAGTGAAACCCATAATTAAAAGCCAAACATGCTTTCTAACATTAGTGCATGTGTAAAATATTCCATAGTGTGGTCGTCCTTACCAATTGTGCTCGCAGCAGGAATGGTACAAAAACCAATGCCTTACTTTTTATGATCAGAAAGCGTTTGTAGACAAGTGGAAAAAAATGAAAACGTTTTCAGCATACTTGAAAAAGAAAGAATGGCACATATTGACTAAAATACACTGCTACAGTCCATCTACAAATAAAATCTGACATGGAAGGTGTAATTGGTTAATCTAGGCTTTATGCCTTATGAGCTTAAAGTACTATCAACGAATCCGACCCTTCCTCATAAGCAAGTGTGAATAAGGCCCTTCACAACAGGCGCTTCAGAACAATTAAACAAGTGTGCCTTAAACACTTCATTAAAATTTATCATGTCTATCAAGTGCTTCATCTTCATGTAACAGGTATGTATCATGCTTTCATTGCCAATAAACGTGTGTATAATGCACTTCTTCACAATTAATGGTGTGTACATAAGAGATTTCGTCACTAATAAACATGAGTGTGCATGTGCATAGCAGGCACCTCATCACTGTTAGACCTGGCACCATTGGTGTGGGTCTCCCTTCCATTTTTGCTGTTGCCTCATGTGTTTTTCTGGTGTTAGATGCTTTGGACACTGTGTCACTGCTGTCCAGTGCCACAGTGCGAGTGCTCCCTACGGTAAATTGGTGAATTGATTAGTGGTTCCATGATTGGATATTTGGTTTACTTGTCAGACCCTAGTACAGTGCACTGAGTGTGCCCAGGGCGTGTAAATCCAAATGCTGCTAGTGGGCTTACAGCACTGGTTGTGCCGCCCACAGAAGCAGCCTTGTAAAATGTGTCTAAGGTCTGCCATTGCAGAGCCTGCATGCAGTCTGGTACTGTCATGCTGACTGGGCAAGTGCACCTGTTGGACCCGGCCCTTTTGGCAGGTTCACCCCGAGACTTTTTGCTTTTTCCTAGCCTGTTTCTGGAACCTGGTGGTGGTGATTTTAGGCCTCTGCGCACTTTTTCACTGTGGTACAGTGTAAAGTGCGTGAGCTCTCTGTGTATGTGTGGTGAGTGACCTGCCCTCCCATAGGAATGCATGGGGAATATGTATGCCCATGGTAGTTCCTCATGTGTGGGGAGTGCAGGGTCGAGTTTGGTATGTGTGAACTCGTGAGTTTGAATGCTGTGTAATGGTGTATGCGGCATGATTGTGTCTAGTGTAGAAGTGCCACTTTTAGAAGTTGGCATATTTGTGTAATTTGTGTCTGGCGTGTGATTGGCTGAGGCTGGCTGGTGAGCCTGGCTCCAAGAGTCTGGGAGGGTCTGCCCCGGTGGTGAATGGAGTGTTTAGCATGCTGATGTGAGGGGAGGAGTGAGCCTGGGCCTGCTTGTGGATTGACCGTCTGGTTTGAGGGTCCTGAATGGGTCTGGGTTTTCCCCACACAATGCTGGCTCCACCCTCTGGGGTGCGTCTGATGTCCCTAGCCTGGCCAGTGAAAGGAATTCCCTATAACCAGTTCTAGCTGGTTCTCACACTGCCTGCACCCTTTAGACAAAGGATTTTAGGTATAAAAAGGGTGCTGTGACACTCTAAGAATGTTCTTGTTTTTGGACTTGAATCCTGCCAGGGGCGTGCTGCTGCTTGGGCTCAGGGGAAGGCTTGCCTCCCTGAGCCCTGCCCAGGCCCTGGACACCTGATGGACTTTCCTGGATGCTGGAGGACTCTTCTTTGCAGGGAGCTGTTTTGCTCCACTTTTACTCCTCCAGGACTGCTGGGACCTTTTTGCTTGCTACTAGTGGCTGCCCAGGACCTTGTCCTTGAATCCTAAGCTACCTGTGACCCTTCTTGATGCAGGGGTTACCTCTGAGGACTTGTGGGGCTGTCGTGCCGCCAGCGCGATGTGAGCGCTTTATTGGGGCTCTGCAGCGTGGAGCTGTTCCCTGTCCTGCACTTTGTGCCTTGCAGGTGCCAACCCTGCTTGGCGCCAGATTCGCGCTATTTTTGTAAATTACGGGTGCCACCCCGTTTATTAAGTGATTTAGCGGGTGCCACCCCGCGGCTATACTTTATTTTGAATTCGAGGGTGCCACCCCTCATTATTGACCCGTGTCTTCACCGCCGCGGCCCTCGCGCCGCAGAAACCGGAAGTCAGGCAGCTTTTGGCCGGGATGGGGGGGGGCCTGCAATCCGGCGGGAAGTCCCGCCTGCCGCCGGCCAGAGGAGTGAAGCTGCCTGAGAGAGGAGAGGGGGAGAGGAAGATGGTGCCTGCCACGGTGGGGCTCCCGTGACCAAGAGGGAGCCCCGCACCCAGAGAAGAGGCAGCTGGAAGTACCGGCGGGGCTCCGTTCCCGGAGAGGAGCCCCGCGCTGGGAGAGAAGCCTCGCCGCCTATGCCGCCAGCCCGAGGAGAAGTGGAGTCTCCAGAGAGAGCGGCCCGGTGAGTAAAAAGGGCCGGGGGGGCTCAAGAGGGGCTGGTGCTGGTGCCGGGAGACGGCACCATGACGAGAATGGAAGTAGGGCGGCCCCAGATGACAGAGGGCCGCCCCAACATTTCAACAGAGCCCAAGTGCTCCAACCCGGGCCCATATTTTTGTTGTAGAGCCAGAGAGGCTCTGGGGAAGCATTTGGCCATTTCGAGCCCAGCGAGGCTCAGGGGGCGCCCGGGGACATTTGCCTGAGAGGCTCCGTGGGGGCGCAGGTCGGTGCCGGTGTAGGCACAGCGACCACGGGGGCATTGTGATTCAAAGAGCCTGTGTGGCTCCCCTGGTCCCCACCATTATTTGCAGAGCCTAGAGAGCTCTAATGTGCACAGTATGTAGGTGCAGAGCCTGTGTGGCTCCAACAGAAGGTGGGGTTTTATTTCTAGGGCCAGTGAGGGCCCTGGCGCAGTTTTGAGTCTCCAGCTGCCAAGCAATTAGTGGGCAGCTGCACCATTTAGGCGCAAGATGGAGAGTGAGTCCCTGAGAGGGACAGAGATGGCACAGAGGTGCCCGGCCAGTCACAGCTGTGCAGCACTTAGTGCCAGCTGCAGTGTTTAGGCCCTTGTGAGTGTTCCCAGGTGCCCAGCAAGTAGTGGGCACCTGCAACGTTTAGGTTTTGCACCAGTGGCGCACCCCTGACTGGCGCTGCCACAGGGCTCTTTAATACCTTTATTAGATGGGGGCTGGTATGTGATTTTATTTAGGCGCAATGTGATTATCTATGTGATGGTAATTGCCTAATGTGAGTTTTGTGCAATGTGATATGGTGCTAGGAAATGTAATGCATTTAATATGATTACGCACCTTGATCTTACACCTCTGAATGTTTTTATGCATCATGTGTTTTTGCGCTATTGTGTTTTTCTCCGGTACCTCTGAATGTGTTTTGATGCATCATGTGCCTTGTTATGACACCGCTGAATGTATGTTTTATGCATCATGTGTCTTTCCTTCCCTACACCTCTGAATGTTGTTTATGCATCATGTGTAATGTGTTCTTACCTATACCCCTAAATGTATTTTATTCTTAGGTGGTTGTTCTTTCTAGTACAGGTGGTCCTAGTGAGGTCCTGGTTCCCTGCGTTACATTCTCCTAAGGTGTTTAGGGTTGCGTAGGTGGTACTTACCTGTTCCAAGTAGTTACTGGATGTGATCTATAACTGTTATTTTGTGCTATACTTATTCTAAGTTCTAGAAGTGCTATTTCTAAAAGTGTTGATTCTGACAGTGGCCCATGTGGCCCTGTCCTGTAAATAATCCATTGTGAATATTGCCCGTGCCAGTTGGCACAATGTACATGTGTGACTTCTATCTGATGTGTTTTTACAATACAGAAGTTATTTTTATATAACCTTGTGTGGAGTTCCTTTTGTGGTGTGGATAGGATGTTGTTGCTGTTGTGTGCTGGCGCAAATGCTTTACACATTGCCTCCGGGATAGGCCTGTCTGCTCGTGCCAAGCTACCAGGGGGGTGAGCAGGAGTTATCTTGGCGTGTGACTCCCTTGCCCTGACTAGAATGGTGGTTTCTGCCTAGCTTTGGCGTCAGCCTTAGACAACCAGAAATAGCCAGTTCTAACAGCACCCACTTGGCAGTCCCTAAACCTTCCCTTGTCTTCATATTAATCACCCTTATGGTAGGCCCAAGGGCAGGGTGCATTGTACGTATAAGGTAGGACAAGCCCTGATGTGTGTGCCATGTCCTAATATTGAATTACAGCCATTTTCGTTTTTCACTATTGCAAGGCTACCTGTTCCCCATAGGACAGAATGGGCTGCTGGATTGTTACATGTTTATAATCCTTGCAGACTCGGGGAACATGGTAGAAATTCGAGTTTAGTATGCCTGGACTCAGAATAATAAAATACATATTTTAGTAAAATTTATTTTAATATTCTGTGTTTGCAAAAACCACTTTTAGAAAGTAGGTATTAGCTTGCCTAACCATTGAGCCTGCCTCCGCTAGGTTGTGGATTCCTTGTCTGGGTTTGTGTGTGACAGGACTGGAGAATTCCAGGAGACAGGCTGGGGCTGCCCAGTGGTGAATAGGGAGATCTGCATCCAGGATGGGAGGGAGGAGTTGCACCTGGGACCTGAATAGGGCTGGGCCTTCCCTCTACAATGCTGGCTCCACCCCCTGTGGTGTGTCTGATGTCTCTGTCCTGCACACTGGAAGAAGAGAGGGAATACTGTCAACAAAGTGCTCCTGGCCTGTACTTGCCTTCCACAATGCTGGCTCCACCTCCTGTGGGGCGTCTGGTGTGCCTGCCCTGTGATGTGAAAGGAAAGGAGAAGTCTGGTAAACAGAGTGCTTCAGAACTGGATTGAACTGGGAACAGGCACCTCTCCCCTCAGAGAACAAAGGATTTTGGGGAATGAGTATTGGGACCTTGAGCCCATGAAATTAGATCACTCCTGGAACTGACAAGAAGAAATCTCTGCTGAGGAGAAGGAACCTGAAGAGACTGAGAAGAGAATATTCCCAAGCTTAAGTGCTGCTTGGGGGATTGGACTGCAGTGGTTGCCTGGCTGCCTAGAGAGGAGAAAGGTCTTTGTGGATTTTATTGTTGCTTTCGAACTTGTGCTAAAAAGATCTCCAAGGGCTTGGAAGAGAGCTTGCCCCCTGACCGAAGTCTCAGGACCAGTGGACTTTACCAGCCTTTGTGAATTGCTACTATTCCAGTGGCTACAGAGGCAGAGAGCTGTGACCGATTCTCACGACCGGCCCGGTGTCTTGTTGTCACCGCACTGAGCAACATCCGCCTCGAACAACGCAAGCTCTGCGCTCACCGACTCCGTCTCGATGTGTCAACTAGCCGTAGCCTGCACCACGACTGGAAGGACACCGCAACGTGCAATGCCTCGCTACACGGAATCGAACTGTTCTGACCGACGCGGTCACTGCTGCTGACTTCGCGTCCTGTGACCGCACCGAAGTTAGGCACTGCCTCGCACACTTCGTGACGCACCGCCCGACTCGCACCACTGTCCGGACTGACCGACGCCAGCTCCCGAACTCCGGATCAAATGCTGCACCGTAAAGCTGGAAGCACCGCAACGAGCAACATCCGCCCCGAACAACACAAGCTCTGAGCTCATCGATGCCATCAACAAGCTGTAGCCTGCACCAAGACTGAAGGGACACCGTGACCTGCAACGCTTTCTTTTCCTGCACCGCGACGATCACCGGAACTGGCTCGCACATCTGTGCCAGCCGCCCCAAGGAAAAGGTACTGTGTTTGGGTCTATCGACATTTGAGTGGGCCCGGACCGCCGCGGTCCGCTGGATTTGTTAGACTCTGTGTTCTTTCAGCACGCTGTAGCTGGACAAGGCTACCGACTCGCACAAAACTTTGATTTACTCCGTTTTAACCAGAACTCTTGAAATTTGATAGAACTGTGGATTCTTTTTGGCGTTTATTGGTCTTGTGGTAACTCTATATAAAGTATAACTTATTTTTGATACAAAACCTTGTGTGGTTTACATTTGTAGTGTTGTCACTGGGTTACTGTATGTAGTCACAAATCCTTAACTTACATCGCCTCTGAACTAGCCTTGACTGCTCGCGCCACGCCGCCTAAAGGGTGAGCAGGGGTTATTTTAAGAGGGTAATTCCCTTACCCTGACAAGAGGAGAGGGTCCCTGCTTGGCACAAGTACCTACCTGCGCCACCCAGAGACCCCCAATTCTATCATTGAAAGTCAAGCGGAAAGGATTCAGAATTTGCATTTGTGACCCATGTACAGTGATTGGTGAAAACTACTTAGTGAGTGCAGACCATAACGCAGCCACGTACTTCTGATACTTGTTTGTGCCAAAATCTCAATTTTAATTTTTAAATCATGCCTGGTTCAGTCAGAATAGAAAAGGCAGCATCCATTGCATCTGTTGACTGTGATTTGGAGGAAGAGAAACTAGAAAGCTACACCAACAACCAGCTCAAGAGCTTCTGCAAAAAGTTAAAAATGTCAGTAGCTGGACTCACCAAAAAGGAGCAATACCACAAGGCGCCGAGGGCCTGGGTGGAAGCAAGGAATGCCACTGGTGATTTTGGAGATTATGAGGATGCAGAGCAGCAGCTTGGTGAGCCACTGGGTCTTGAGAGGAGGGGTGCCCCCTCCCCAGTGGGTAGCAGTGTGTCTGCCCGAGGTCTGTCCCCTGAAGTGTTGGCAGACAGAAAAGAAAACAGGATGCACAAAATGGAGATGGCCAAGCTCAAAGTAAATGGGCAACTGGAGCTAGAAAGCAAGAAAATGGCTCTAGAAGTTGAGCTAGAGAGCAAGAAATTTGCCCTGGAAGAAAAGAGATTGCAATTGGAGCATAACCAAGTTTGGAGGGAGTTGGATCTGAAAGCCAGGAGCCTAGAGAGCACTCCCTCTGGAAGCAGCACACCGCCAGCACATGGGGAAGGTAGAGTGTACATCCCCAAAGATGTGGTAAAGGAGTTTTTTAAGAATGATGATATTGTGCAGTGGTTTAGTGCCTATGAGGTAGCCATGTCTTCCCACCGGGTCCCTAAAAGAGGAGCGGGGTTGTGGGGAAGGTTCCTTAGTTAGGGGCTGGACACACTGTTGGACTTGCCTTCTGAAGTCCATAACTCCTATAGCCACATGAAAGAGGCACTTGGTATGGTTTGACCCCTGAACTCTATAGGCAGAGGTTCAGGAAGTGCAAGAAGATAGAAAGTAGTACCTGGGTGGATATGTCACTTTCTTTTGCAGAGCATTGGATGGTTGGGTAAAGGGCAGCAAAGTTAATGATTTTCAAGGTCTCTTGGATTTGATTGCATGGGAGCACTTGTCTGATAATTGTTTTCCAGAGCTGCGCCAGCACCTGATTGATAGCAAGCTCACTAACCCTAGGAAGCTTGCTGAGGAGGCGGACCGCTGGGTCAGTACCAGGGTCCACAAGGGTCACATGGGAGGCTCAGCCAAAGGTGGGCAGGGTCCCCAGCAGACGAGTAGGGGGGACAAGGGTAAACAGAGGGAGTTCTGCAGAGGGCCTCAAAGTAATTCCCAAGGGAACGAAGGGAAGGGTTCCCAGCCCCCCCCCTGAGAGAAAGCCTGTGGTCACGACAGGTAATCCTGTTCCAGAGGGACCCTTGAAATGTTACCGATGTGGGGACCTGGGTCATAAGGCGACTGATCCCAGGTGCCGCCTGTTTGGTAATCCAGCACCCACCGGCAGATGGCTAGTGTAGCCTTTGAGGAGGAGGAAGAAGTCCAAGGTGGGTGGGGGCCCGCAGAGATGTCCCTTGTCTCTTTAGGAGACTGTGAGGTGGTCCCAGAAAACCAACTGCCCAACCACACTAAGAAATATGGGCAGTGAGTGACCATCAATGACCAAAAGGTGGAGGTCTTAGAGACACTGGAGCCAGTGTGACAGCTGTCAGGTGTCACCTGGTGTCTCAAGACCAGGTTGTCCCACATGCATTCTGCCGAGTTGTTAACGTTGACATCACAGAGAGTCATTGTCCAATGACTCAGGTTCCCTTTGAGTGGGGGGGGGTCTTTGGTACTCTTCAGGTAGCTGTGAGGTCCACCATGCCTGTTGACTGTTTGTTGGGGAACTATTTGGAGAGATCACCTTGGGAGAAGGTGGAGAAGAGTACTCACCTGAGGATGGTGGGTCTGCCTGACTGGGTGTGCGTGACCACCCGGTCAATGGCAGCCAGTAGGGGTGCTCAAGAAGACCTGGAGCCTGAGTGGGAGGCCCAGGAACCTGTCTTAGAGAGAAGTGGCAGGGGGCGTGAAAACCAGCCCCTGAAGTTCCCACAGCCCAGGAGGAGGTAGACCCTGAGGGGGATGCCCTGGAGCCTACTGGGGAACAAGTAGCTGAACTGGGGGACCTGCCTGAACTGATCCATTGGCAGCAAGAAGGAGGCCCCTCCAGGGAGGAATTCGGTAGGGAGCAGAGAGAATGACCTTCTCTTGAGGGCTTGCGGCAGCAGGCTGCAAGCCAGGCAGCAGGTGATCAGTTGGGGTCACATTGGATCTATTGGGAGAATGGTCTCCTGTATAGTGAGCCTAAGGTTGCTGAGCCTGGGTCAGCCCGTGTGCTGGTGGTACCCCAGATCTTCAGAGCCTTCCTACTGGGGCTGGCTCATGATATGCCATTGGCAGGACATTTGGGGCAGGACCAGACCTTTGAGAGGCTTGTCACCCACTTTCATTGGCCCCAAATGTGTAAGAGTTCAGATACTCATTGCAGGACCTGTCAGACTTGCCAGGCAAGAGGAAAGAGTAGGAGGGCGCAGAAGGCTCCTCTCCATCCATTCCCTGTGGTCAGTACCCCCTTTTTGCGGGTGGAGATTGACATTGTGGGTCCACTGGACCCCAAGACAGCCATGGGCAACAGGTACATCCTGGTCTTGGTGGACCATGCCACCCGGTACCCGGAAGCCATACCTCTGTGGACAGTGACGACCCCCGTGGTGGGATGAGCACTGATGGGAGTTTTCTCATGAGTAGGATTCCCTCGAGAGGTTGTGTCTGACCAGGGCACCAACTTCATTTCTAAGTATATGAAGTCCCTGTGGCAGGAGTGTGGGGTAACCTACAAGTTCACCACTCCTTACCACCCCCAAGGAAATGGGTTGGTTGAAAGGTTCAACCGAACCCTGAAGGGCATGATTATGGGTCTTGAGGAACCCATGAGGCATAAGTGGGACGTCCTCTTACCATGCCTGTTGTTTGCATACCGGGAGGTGCCACAGAAATCTCTAGGGTTCAGTCCCTTTGAGCTTCTCTATGGATATCCAGTCAGAGGACCTCTGAGTCTGATCAAGGAAGGCTGGGAGCAATCTCCTAGACAACCTCCCCAGGATGTATATAGCTACATGCTGGCCTTCAGGAACCAGACTAGGCGTTTCAGGCAACTCGCTGAGGCGAATCTGGATGCGAGCCAGGAGGAGATGAATCGGTGGTACGACCACAATGTCACTCTGGTGGAGCTTCAACCTGGCCAGAAAGTGTCGGTCATGGCCCCAGTGGAGCCCTGCACGCTCCAAGATAAGTGGACCGGACCATTTGAGGTTGTGGAGCACAAGAGTCCATTTACCTACTTGGTGGACTTGCGGTCTCCCAGGAACCCCTTGAGGGTCCTGCATGTCAACCGCCTTATGCCCCACTTAGAGAGGTCTGCAGTGGGCATTCTCTTGGCGACATATGCTGGAATGAAAGAGGAGACTGAGCCTCTTCCTGACCTTCTGTCAGCCTCAGAGCAAGAGGATCAGTGGATGGTGTTAACCTCTCTTCCACCCTGACCCCTGAGCAACAGAATGACTGCTGCCAGTTGCTGGGACAGTTTTCTGATCTGTTCTCCCTGATTCCTAGTATCACATATTGGTGCGTCCATAATGTTGATACAGGAGACAGCTTACCTGTGAAGCACAAGTCTTACAGGGTAACTGACAGGGTAAGGGCTTGCATCAAAGAGAAGGTCTCAAAGATGTTTGCACTTGGGGTGATTGAGTCCTCCAGCAGTCCTTGGCCCAGCACAGTGGTCTTGGTCTTGAAGGCTGCAGCGCGGGGTGTCACACACGAACTTCGGTTCTGTGTGGACTACCGAGGGCTCAATTCGGTCACGAAGACCGACGCGCACCCCATCCCCAGAGCTGATGAGCTCATTGATCGGTTAGGGGCTTCAGGGTACCTCAGCACGTTTGAATTGATGTAAGGGTATTGGCAGATCGCCTTGACTGATGGGGCAAAGGAGAGGTCAGCATTCTCCATACCAGATGAGCATTTCCAGTTCCGTGTTATGCCCTTTGGGATGAATAATGCTCCTGCCACCTTTCAGAGGTTGTTCAACCAGGTGTTGGTTGGACTGGATGAGTTTAATGCCGCCTACCTGGATGACATTGCAGTGTTCAGTGTCACTTGGGAAAAACATCTGCACCACCTCTGGGAAGTGTTTTTGGCACTGCGGAAGACAGGCCTCACGATTAAGGCGAGTAAGTCGCAGATCGGGCAGGGTTCTGTGGTGTACTTGGGAAACTAAGTTGGGAGCGGCCAGGTGGCGCCCCTACAACCCAAGATTGAAACCATCCTGGCTTGCGAACCCCCCAAAACCCAGACAGAGGTGAGGGCCTTCTTAGGGCTCACAGGGTACTACAGGAGGCTTGTCAAGGGGTATGGCAACATGGTTGCACCCTCGACAGAGCTGACGTCCAAGTACCAGTCCAAGAAAGTGATTTGGACTGACACCTGTCAGAAAGCATTTGAGGCCCTGAAAGCTGCCATGTGCACGGCGCCCGTGCTCCTGGCACCCAACTTCTCCAAAGAGTTCATCGTTCAAACAGATGCTTCAGAGCATGGTGTGGGGGCTGTTTTATCACAGATGAATGAGGAGGGCCTAGATCAACCTGTAGCCTTCATCAGTAGGAGGTTACTTCCACGGGAACAGAGGTGGAGTGCTATTGAGCGTGAGGCATTTGCTGTGGTCTTGGTACTGAAGAAGCTGAGACCATGCCTGTTTGGGACTCACTTTCGGGTTCAGACAGACAACAGGCCCCTCAGATGGTTGATGCAGATGAGGGGTGAGAATCCAAAGCTGTTGAGGTGGTCCATTTCCCTAAAGGGGATGGACTTTACGGTGGAACACCGCCCTGGTACAGAACACGCCAACGCTGATGGTCTGTCCAGATTTTTCCGCCTTAGTAATGAGAAATCCCAGGAAGTAGGGTAGTTCTCTCCACATTTCAGCTGGAGGGGACCTGTTAGACCTGGCACCATTGGCGTGGGTCTCCCTTCCATTTTTGCTGTTGCCTCATGTGTTTTTCTAGTGTTAGATGCTTTGGGCACTGTGCCACTGCTGTCCAGTGCCACAGTGCGAGTGCTCCTTACTGTAAATTGATGTATTGATTAGTGGTTCCATGATTGGATGTTTGGTTTACTTTTCAGACCCTAGTACAGTGCACTGAGTGTGCCCAGGGCGTGTAAATCCAAATGCTGCTAGTGGGCTTGCAGCACAGGTTGTGCCGCCCACAGAAGCAGCCTTGTAAAATGTGTCTAAGGCTACCTGTTTCCCATAGGATAGAATGGGCTGCTGGATTGTTACATGTTTATAATCCTAGCAGCATCAGGAAATATGGTAGAAATTTGAGTTTAGTATGCCTGGACTCAGAATAATAAAATACATAGTTTAGTATAGTGTATTTTAATATTGCAAATACCAATTTTAGAAAGTAGGTATGTGCTTGCCTAACCACTTGAGCCCGCCTCTGCTAGGTTGTGGATTCCTTGTCTGGGTTTGTGTGTGACAGGACTGGGGAATTCCAGGAGACAGGCTGGGGCTGCCCGGTGGTGAATAGGGAGATCTGCATCCAAGATGGGAGGGAGGGGCAGCACCTGGGACCTGAATAGGGCTGGGCCTTCCCTCTACAGTGCTGGCTCCACCCGCTGTGGTGTGTCTGATGTCTCTGCCCTGCACACTGAAAGAAGAGAAGGAAGACTGTCAATAAAGCGCTCCTGGCCTGTACTTGCCTTCCACAATGCTGGCTCCACCTCCTGAGGGGCGTCTGGTGTGCCTGCCGTGTGCTGTGAAAGGAAAGGAGAAGTCTGGTAAACAGAGTGCTTCAGAACTGGCTTGAACTGGGCACAGGGCCCTCTCCCCTCAGAGAACAAAGGATTTGGAGTATAAGTATTGGGACCCTGAGCCCATGAAATTAGATCACTCCTGGAACTGACAAGAAGAAACCTCTGCTGAGGAGAAGGAACCTGAAGAAACTGAGGAGAGACTATTCCCAAGCTGAAGTGCTGCTTGGGGGATTAGCCTGCAGTGGTTGCCTGGCTGCCTATCGAGGAGAAAGGACTTTGTGGATTTTACCTTTGCTTTTCGACTTGTACTAAAAAGATCTCCAAGGGCTTGGAAGAGAGCTTGCCCCCTGACCGAAGTCCCAAGACCAGTGGGCTTCACCAGCCTTTGTGAATTGCTACTATTCCAGTGGCTACAGAGGCAGGGATCTGTGACCGACTCTCACGACCGGCCTGGTGTCCTGTTGGCACCGCACTGAGCAACGTCCGCCTCGAACAACGCAAGCTCTGCGCTCACCGACTCCGTCTTGACGCCGTCAATGAGCCGTAGCCTGCACCGCGACTGAGAGGACACCGCAACGTGCAATGCCTCGCTGCACCGAATCGAATTGGTCTGACTGACGCGGTCACTGCTGCTGACTTCGAGTCCTGTGACCGCACCGGAGTTAGGCACCGCCTCGCACACTTTGCGACGCACCGCCTGACTCGCACCACTGTCCGGACTGACCGATGCCAGCTCCCGAACTCCGGTTCGAACTCCACACCGTAAAGCTGGAAGCACCAAAACGAGCAACGTCCGCCCCAAACAACGCAAGCTCTGAGCTCACCGACGCCGTCAACGAGCCGTATCCTGCATCGTGATGTAAGAGACACCGTGACCTGCAACCCTTATCTTTTCTGCACCGCAACGATCACCGGAACTGGCTCGCACATCCGTGCTGGCCGCCCCAAGGATAAGGTACTGTGTTTGAGTCTGTCGACATTTGAGTGGGCCCGGACTGCCGCGGTCCGCTGGATTTGTTAGACTCTGTGTTCTTTCAGCACGCTGTAGCTGGACAAGGCTATCGACTCGCACAGAACTTTGATTTACACCGTTTTAACCAGAACTCTTGAAATTTGATAGTACTGTGGATTCTTTTTGTCGTTTATTGGTCTTGTGGTAACTCTATATAAAGTATACATTATTTTTGATACAACACCTTGTGTGGTGTCCATTTGTGGTGTTGTCACTGGGTTACTGTATGTAGTCACAAATGCTTAACTTATATCGCCTCTGAACTAACCTTGACTGCTCGCTCCACGCCGCCTAAAGGGTGAGCAGGGGTTATTTTAGGAGGGTAATTCCCTTGCCCTGACTAGAGGAGAGGATCCCTGCTTGGCACAAGTACCTACATGCGCCAACCAGAGACCCCCAATTCCAACAATCAACATTAAGTACAAGTGTAGGAAGCATTTCATCATCCTTGGTGTGTAAGTTCCACGCGTTTCATATCTGTGTATCAGGCATTTTAGCATATTTGACCATGCGCATATCAGGCACTACATTACATTTACACAAACGTTTATGAGACACTTCATCACCATTGAACATGTACATCAGGCATTTCATCATCCTTGGCATATGTGTATCATGCGCTTAGGCTTTGTGTGTCAAGCATTTTTTCATTGATGATCATGTGCATATCAGGGTCGACATTAGCATCACACGTATGTTTATTAGGCACTTCTTCACCAAAGACCATGTACATCAGTCACTTCGGCCCACCACACTCCGGGGTATTATTATATAGGTGCTCCTTATCAGTGAACAAGGCTCGCTCGTGCCCCTTATTCTAATTAAAGACAGTCCGGGCTCACAATAATCGAGCACGCGGTGGTACCAGCATATTCTGAACGGCCTTAATTTCAACCCACACAAGTTTCTGCCAAGCTTCACTTGCCTTCACGGTGTCAGTGTGTGAAAGGAGCCTCCCTCATTCCACATCTATAGCAATCAGTCATTAAAGCCTTCAGTGTGGGCAGCCTGCTGTTAAGGCACGGTAATCCGGAATCCCAACCGCGTAGAACGAGGGCTTAAAATGTAGTGCACCCAAGCAGAGAAGTGTTGGCACGCTTTCTCAAATTTAAGAACAGCACCAAGTACTCCTTCCCTGTCAATTTAACCCCTTCGCTGCGGCGGCTATTCCGCCGCAGCGCTAAAGGGGTGGGGCGGCCGGGCGGCGGCCGCATGCTGGTGACAGAACCGCTCCGTCACCAGCCGCGGTTGAGCTATGCTGGTGACAGAGCAGTTCTGTCATGACCCGCCCCGCTCATTAGAACGCCCGCGCGAAATCAGCGCCGCGCAGGCGCGGCGGCTGGGCCATGACGGAACCGCTCCGTCATCAGCACAGCCCAACTGTAGCTGATGACGGAGCGGTTCCGTCATCAGCAGGGGAGGGGTTAAACAACTATTGAAACGTGATAAAATAACCTTGGTACACAACTTATAAAAACAGGAGCTATTCCTTAAAGAAGTTTTGAAATGCAGGCTTTTCAGTTAGAAAAATAAAAGAAATCATTTACGTTACAAGCTGATAAGCCTACCGAAGCGAATACGATTTTAAGCAAATAATGTAGGCCCAATCATACACCAAAAGGGTCTTAGAGATTGAGACAAAAAATAACGTCCGTTTGAGTAAAACGAACATACATCATCTCTGCCGGCAAACCAGCAAAAACAGAGGTGTTTACTACAGCAGCCCCAGAGCATATCCCCTAACAAAAAACAGTGGGGGGGTTGTGCGGGGTTGGGTGGCCAGGGGTTAAAAATAAAGTGAAAAAACAAAACCTTGAAAACTTACCTGACGGGGTCGTCCGCAACTCCTCGGCAGTGTGTGCTCCTGGGCAAGGGTTCGCGTTGGTGCCTTTGTAGTGGCTGGTGGCAACCTCTCTCTCAGCCAATCCAGACGCTGCTCCAGCAGCGCCAGGATTGGCTTGAGCAGGGACTCTCCCCACCCATAGGAGACCGGGGGCTTGGGCCACTGGGCATTAGCAACCCTCACCCTTGCTCCCTCTCCCAATGGAGGGCACTGCAGGCTATACTAGTGCGCATGTTCGGGCTGGTCAGAAAAATGAAACAGCCCAAAATCGAACATGCACACTGGGCCTGCCCGGCTGCTGCTGCTTGTCAGTCAAACAGAAACAACAAACCCAACCCTGCAATGAGTGCTGCCCCACCCCCTTAAGCGTCCTGACTCCTGACGGCCCGATTTCTAGTCTGGACGGTACAAGGAAGAATGTGGCCATGCCAGGTAGTGGGGCAATGCCCCAACGCCCCCAATGGACGCACCGCCACTGGTATAGTCTACTGTCCTACCTGTCCCTGTCAAGTCCTGTGTTGCATAATTATCATGTATTTCGTGTTTTTCTCTTGTATTGTCGGTGGTCTGTCTACTGGGTGTATAATTGTTTGTTGGGTAGTTAGCATATGTTTCGGATGGGTTTTAATTTCTTAGGATGCATAGGACTGTCAGGGAAGATGTTTGGTGAAGGAAGGGAAGTGCGGATATTGTAGGATGCATTGGGGCATTCTTCTGGCTGGTCACCTTTTGCCTCTCCAGGATGGGTGAGAGTGGGGGACGTGCATTGGTGGGGTACCCCATCAAGGTACATAATGTGCTCTGGTATTGTATCAGAAAGCAAATTCAGTGCATATTTGGAGTGGACAGGACGGTCCACAAACTCAAGCATCGCAGGCAGAATTGCATTGAGCGGGAGAGCGATCTTCTGGACAAACTGGGTCTCATTTTTGGCAGACCAGGTGGTAAATATAGAACATTTTACCTGCCGTCACACTGTGCGTCCCATGTATACAACATATTGCAATGTTGATATGTCAGGTCGGAAACAGCCTGAAGACTCAATGTCTACTGTGGCTAATAGATATGTGCAACATGTTCTCTCATGTCCTACTGAACATAGGGCCATATGTACCTGAAATTCGCAGACTGTAGAGCTGGGCCAAATATCCATTGCCGCAGTATGACATATTTACAGTACAGGGATGCACCATATGGATATGACAGAAGATAACCCCATGTGCCTTCCATAGAACCTCTGTTAAGTTACTTGCCTAGCACCTGCGCAGACACCCGGCTGCCATGTTTAAAGAGTGCCTTAACTGCAGGGGTGATTGTTTTTGCGCGTGAAAGGGACACCTTCCTGCACAAAAACAATATCTGACTTTGATTTCATGCTTCTATGTGTTCTGCAGAATGAAGTACGCATAGGTTGAGCACAATACATAGAGAAATGTAAACATTACTCCTTGTATTTTCACCTTAATGCCCCCTTCTTGGATTTGTTAGATTTGGGGTTGACACCGACTTGCAAATCTGGGGCAGCATTAAAAGCAATTGGTGTTGTGTTAGAATGTCCACCCAACACCTATTGCCCGCCTCTTTGCTGTAGCAGACTGCAGTGGTAAAGGCCATATTTACACGGTGGCCCAAGCACGCTAAGTGGCACCGCGCCACCTTGTGAATACTGAACATGATACAGCGCCACCAGACCATCCAAAAATGTATGTTCTATTGGCAATATGGGGATTGTAAATAAGCACCAAAGCATGACTAGCATGGTGTAATGTCCATTTCTCCTTTATTAGTACCTAACACTGAAGTATGTAACTCAACCACACTACACCCTGTAAAGGTTAGGAACCAAATATGCTTTCCACTCGTGACCACATTGCACTTTACAGGCTTATATGTCCACACATCCTTGATAGCAAACATAGTAGAATTCTCTTCATATTTCTGGTGGTTTACACTTGAGTGTAAAGTAAGGGCAAAGTATGTCACAGATGACAACACATAACAGATGCAAGTATTTTCATGGTGTGTCATCAATGATCACAGTTTACCACACATGACACACTTTACAATGCAAGTTCGAACACATGCGAACTGAGCATGTTGGTGGCATGGCAAACATCCACATAGTACTGAGCAAATGGGGTTGCTAGTGGATCAATATAACCAGAGTTACATACCTTGATGACATATGAGTACAACGGTAGACTGATGTCCCAGAGTCTGATGTGGTGGTGAGATGGAAAAGAGGAACACCATTGCAATGGTTGAATTACAAGTGATATAGGTTAGATCTCTTCAGACACTCAGCTGTCAATAGGAGGTTTCAGCGATGAATGATATGACTACCACCCTCAAATTGTAGTCACAAGAGAAGCACACATTGTCCCTGCTGGATTGTCGTGTACAATACAACCTCCACATGGTTGAAATTCCTAGATGTTGTATGTAGATAATTTGTGAGTACACATTATACATGTGACACATGATGACTGATCATTCCTATTTCCTGTTTTACAGCTGGTGCCTATTGTTCACTCAAGGGGACGTTGATGCTTTCAAGGACCCCCACGCCACTGGTGAGTGACTTAGTCCATGTATGATAGATTCCCAAATGAGTGTGTATGATTACTGGTCCTGTAGAGTGTTGATCTAACACCATGTGTGTGTAACATGGATTTTACCTCACGCACAATGGGGCATATTAATGAGAAGAGGTTGGAGCGTGGAGCTGCAGCAAAATTTGCAGCGCTGCACTCCAACATTTTTAGAATGCATGGATGCCCCGCATGTACATTTCTATGGGGCACCTATGTGTTTTTCCTAGCGCTAGTGCCATAATAAGCTGCCTAGCACCAATGCAGGCACCCTTGCACTATGGTGCAATTATGCCTGTGTTGGTGCTAGGAAGCTAAATATGGCACCAGTGCCTGGGAAACGCAAGGGTGCCCCTTATTATTGTGAATACATTGCATCCATTCATTTTCTGAATGTTGGAGCACAGCATTATCAATTTTGACATGACACCACTCTCTGCCATTCTGCTGAAAAGATGCCCTTTTATATGTTTGCACACAGATATTCAGTACTATGTCGCCCATCGACCCCATCCTTCCATAGGACAAATGATGCTGTAACCTAATGGTGCGGCTACAGATCTTGATTCTGTGTTCTCTTGTTGCACCATGTACCTGCAATGGGTGTAGTGTTGTGAAGACAAAAACAACATCCATTGCTAACCCCTAGGTAAATATGCCTACTTGGTAGTGTGTCATGTGTACATGCCAGCCTTTGTCCACAGTGGATGGCTGACCATTACTTACTGCACATGGTGTAGGTTATTATGACTCAGGGAGTTTGGTAACCTTGTGAAGTTCCTGTTGCAATAGCACCTTGTACATATGTGTCACAGGTCTATCTAACATCTGCCTCTGCATTTGTGTTTCACAGTGTAGATACAGGCAACAAAATACAGCAAGGGATGTTGGTGATGTATATGACCAGGCAGGGGTGCCATGGACACACTGGCAGGATATGGGGTCACTGATCATCTGAGCATTACAGCTACACTTATCAATGACAGCGATTGATATAACGAGCATGTCTTATACACATGTTGGGACTTGTGTATAACTCAGTCTGAGTATATGTTTGACATTATTTCACTTAAGAGACTATGCACTGATGCTATAGAACTCTGCCATTGCTATGTGCTATTCCGGTCATTGCCCTAAAGTTCTGAATTTGATGTTGTGAGTCACATAGACTACACATGTGAGTGATCACACCAAGATTCAAATTTAAAAAAGTTGTCAGAGACTCTTACCTTCCTGTTGGGGTAAACTTGTGATATGGTGGACTTGTTACCCATTGTTGTTTGTCCTGTCTCTCACATCTTGTCATGTATTTTTTATTCTTACAGACAGCATGGAGCTTTATGTGTCCAAAGCATTCAAGTTCAGAAAGGACAGGGTGGTCAAGGGGTACCATGCTATGCAGCAACGGTATGAGATGGAAAAGGCTGCTGGCCCAGTTTACCCTAAGGTGCCACAAGAGCTACCACAAGAAGGGAATTTCCCACTGCAGGGAAGGATATGTTTACAGACCCTGTGCCAAACACCTCTGGTACTCAACACCCTGCCACACCTGCGGCATCAGCTTCACCAGCTGCATCTGAAATACCTACCGTACCTGCACCAGCTGCTGCACCTGCTGCACCTGCCCACCTGCTGCACCTGCCTCCCATGCTGAACCGACTCCACTTGTCCCACTAGCACAGCCCTCAGCTTTCAGCAGGGAGGACAGGAGAGAACTATCAAATTTGCATTTGTGGATTGTAACACTGGAACACAAAATGGACCAGGTCTTCGCCCATTTGGAGGACATTAAGGGAGCAATGGACCTCATGTTGTGAAGGCTCATCTGAAAGGAGGGCTTAACCCATCCGCCAAATCCTGTTTTATATACCTATGGTTGTACAGTGGTATTTTAATGCAGTGGGCTGTTATAGTTAAACCCAATAGGGTAGCTATACACATAATAAATCTACTAAATAAATAAATGAATAGGGTAGGTTTAGATTAGTGTTAGGTGCAGATAGTGTTTTAATGTAGGCTAGATTGTTAATAGTGTTATGGGTTAAGTTACCCTTTTGTTTGGGTGGGGGTTGATGTTTTTGTAGTTGTTAAGGATAAAAAAGAAAGAAAGAAAACATATTCCAAAAGAATATACAAAAAATATCTGTTTGTTTAGGATATATTTGTAGGTGTATTTGTCTTTGTCCTGTCTTCACATGTGCCTAAGGCGGGGGGAGGTTGATGTTTAATATTGGTTGTTAAGGTTGTAGGTTCAGATAAAGTTTGTTAGGGTAGTGTAAGGCTAATTAGGATACAGTACTGTAGTATAGGTTTAGTTAGGACTCTAGATAGGGTAGATAGGGTAGATAGGGTAGGGTAGAATAGGGTAGATACGCTTAAATATAGTTAGTTTCATATTAAAATAAACATATACCTTTTTCTACATTGTGGCATCAGTAATGTTTAATGTGTATCAGAGATTAATTGAGCTAGGATTTATCAACTTTAATCTGTTATCCCATCATGAATAGTTGCACAACATGCATGAGTGGCTTCATTATCTTGGGACAGGGTACTGTCGTACAGCATATTTATTGCTATAATCAGACATGCATACAGTGTATAATTCAATTTGTGCCTTTTCTCAGTTCATGGGCATAGGGTTCTAAATGAGTTGTCATATACAAGAATACTGTATGTTTCAAAAGCATTAGGTTTTGGAGGAATCGTGCACCCTCTGACTTCTGTACGTAAAGTTGTTATGTTAGCTGGTTATCTGTTTGCTACCTCGTGACTTATGGCAATCACTAAATATGCTTGGCATCCCAATGAGGTGTTTTCATTTGTTATCATGTTTAGACATGGTACTTGTAAATAGACTGCTTTTTCAATACAGTTTGAGTGCACGTTAACAGATAAACATTATTGTGGCCAAATGTATTTAGCACTCAATGTATATCTGACATTATGTACTTCACATGTGTTCTGAACACTCACTGTCTATCAAGGTCCCAGAGTCTGCAGACACCAAAGTTTCAAATATATTCTGTATTTGATGTAGTGGATACGCAGATTAGCCATTTTTGACTCTTGTCCTATTTCATGGAGACAGACAACACACATCTGGCAATACAAGATGCATTTATTTACAAGTGCAAATCAAGTTGGGTCACACAGGAACAGTTTAAAGGAAAACAACCTCAAAGGATGTTTCAAGCCAGTAGATTTCCAGACAGAATCATTGTGGGGAACATGTCATGGGACATGTTGAGGATTAGGAAATGATCAGTCAGGAGAATGATTGCAGTGTTATTGGGGACAATGGGCCTCATTGGCAGTCCACAAATGTCCAACATGAACATGGCAAAGTCAAGATAAGGGCAGTGATAGATGATGGTTCCAGGCATGTTGGTGAGCACAGGGCTAAGCAGAAACTGTTCATTTGACACAGATGAATGCTACTGCTGACTGTTCCTCTGCAAAGATGTACCATCTACATTTTCCTCCTCTGATGTATGTGGTGTCTCCTGTGAGGGTGGTCTTCTACTTGCGGCAGGCGAGGGAGAAACAGTCATATCAGGGTAGAAGATGTTGATGCTGTGGCTGCAGCAGCATTCATCTGTGCTCACACATGAGGTCTCACTGTAGCAAGGATGTTCTGCTGGTTTTGCAACCCAGCAGCAATTTGGGATGGTTTGGCAGCCATGGCAGCCATTTGGGAGTCCTGCTTCCACTCTATGGTCTCCAAGATATTTTGGATTGCCCCCAGCTCATTGGACACCTCGCTGGTGACACTTTGGCAGGGCAGTTGTTGATGCCTCATGACACCAGCGATGTCAACCAGCAACTGCTGAAGGCCACAGAGTGGAGCGTAGGTGTCTCTGATGGCAAATGAGTTGTCCCTGTTGGGACCGAGACACCCACAGACCCCCTCTACTGTGGCTGCAAGGTTCTCTAACCCCACCTGCACCTGATCTGCCAACTCAAGCTGGACTCCTACCTCAAGCCTTTGGAAGGTGACCTGTGGGTCCTCAGAGTCCAGGGGTGTAGCTGGTGGTGGTAAGTGGTGCCTATTGGGTGTTGGCAGGGTATGTGGAGACACCACAATGCTGCTGACCCCTCCAGGTCCAGATATGGTGTTCCTATGGAGTCCAGGAGCTCTTGGAGTGTGTTGAGTGGATGGTTGGAAGGTTTGCATCATCAGCACTATCATCGGTAATGTCCGGGACAGGGTGCTGACCGTTCTCCTGTGATACATGGTACACCTGTTACACTTAGCTGTGAATGGCAGTTTACACTGTCATAAACGTTACATTTCAGGAATTCAGGATTCTGACATTACCAATGTGTGCCAACACTGAGTGGCTAAGGCCTATCTTAGTCCTCATATAGGAATCATTGACATCCATTCTATTTCATCATGTACAGAGTTGGTCATCTACAGGGTGTGAGACATCTTATGTATCTCTTCCACACACTTCTATGTGTGCATTGATCCTTCTGTGCGTACAAGACAAAGGTCTAGATAGTCAACTTACTGCCACACAGTTATGTGACCAAGATCATGACTGGCGTATCCTGTACCTATTACACTTGCACCATGTGTGGCTATCCCCAATAGACTGATATTGCATGCTGTTAAAGAGTGGCATATGTCATGCAGCACCCCAGGTGGTTTTTTTGGGATTGTGAGTTGAAACTCCAGAGGGTTCTTTTGACATGATTTTGACTAGACATAGGGCAGGAGGCACTTTATCTATGTAGCCCAGCATATTTCCAGTGACACACTACAGCCCCGTACCAAGAATGAGCGTGCCCCCCTGTTTTTTCACCTGCACTGGCAATGATGAAAACAGGCAAGCAGCAACACAAACAACTTTGAGGCAAGGTTCAAGGATGGTTGCATTGATGCACAGCTGACCTTTTTACAGCAACACGGAGGTGTGCACTGGGATAAAACATACTCCAGTGTATATGGCACTTACAAACATTTATGAAAGGATGCATGTTGACATGAACCAATCATTATGGATTTGCATACTGACATGTTTGACTTTAGCTAGGGCCCATGTTCCATGTATGTACATAGGTAGCACTCACCCCCAAATCCAGGGGCAAAAACACAAGGATATATTGCCACAAGAACATCACTTTTAGCAACGTTATGGTGGCTAAACACCATTCTCCTTATTTGCAATTCAGCGTGAAGCCACATAACGTTGAATAATGCCACCTTGTAAATGTACCTTCCGATGCTTCACTTAGCATGAAATGGACGAGCAATAGGTGTTTCAGTGAAAATTCCACCACAAAGAGCCATTGAATTTTTTAATTGTCCCATATCTACAAGGCTGGGGCAGCACCCACAACTAAGGACAGGTAAACACTGGAACCTTATTTACAAGTCCCTTGTGCTGCCAGTATGTCACTTTTCCCCATATTAAAAATGACGCACCGGCTGTGCAAGAGGCTTGTAAATTAGGGACCTGTTCATAGGATAGCAAACTGTGAACAAATTATACATTTCTCCTAATATTTTGTTGTTTCTATGTGTGCTGCATTCTGCTACACACATAGAAACAGTAAAACATCTGTAAGGATTGTTTATCTTCAAGGGGTTCCCTCTCTTAAAATCACCATTTGCCAGTGCAGACACCCTAGCAACATGACACAAGGGTGGCTGCACTGGTGCAAGTAAATGTTTTAAGCAACATCCCTAAGGGACATGCAGGGGTGCATTGTGTTTTTGTGCATACAGAGCATCTCCGGATTTCTATATTTTCGGAGCACCTCATTACCAATTTTGATGTAACACTGCACCCCACTAGATTATGGTATATATATGCCCTGTAGTTCGTGCAGTAAAGCACCATACCTTGAACAACAATGCAAATGGCTGTTATTACAATGTGTGTTAATGTAGGCTGACTGTAAGACTTGCAACACCGTGTAATGCAAACATTTATGCTGAAGACACATGACTGTTCACTTGTCATTATTTCTACACATGAAGGGCTAATTTACAAGCTCCTTGTGCTGCCAGTATATCACTTTTAATAAGGGAAACATTTACCAGCAGTGCATAGGGCTTTCGAATAAGCTCCAGAGTACCTGGGTGACTATTGTTTGACTTGCATACAGTGTGGGAGAGCATGGGGCATAGGTTCCTGGACTGTACGACATGACATCTCCCCATTGTATCTTGTTGGTACTTACTCCGTTGTTGATGTATTTGGTCATTGTCAGCATTGTCCTGTCCCTCTACTCCAACCACTAACTCCTCACAGATGACTGTGGACACCTGCTCCTCCAAGGGATCGACCTCCTCCTGGGGCGCTGGACTCCCACCTCTGGTCTGCAATGCTGCCTGTCGATTATTTTCCAGTTTCTGTTTAGTTTTGCACTTGGCATCATGTTGGCACTTCTTGCAGTCCATCACTGTCCTCTTGACTTCTGCAATGGATTTCACCTTGTTGACTGTGGAGTACCATATTGCATTTTTGGTCTCCAATGACACCTTGGTGCTGACGAAGAGCTGGTGTTGATGCTCAGTCACCTACGCAATCAGGATCTCATTCTCCTCCTGACTTATTCTGCATTTCCTCTTCCTCTTCCCCATGGACTGCGGCTGGTCATCCTGGCTATTGGTGAGGTTGGGAAATGGATTGTGGCCCTGTGTTGAGCTTGGTCCTGACTGCTCCATTCTGCATTCAGGTTTTGATTTTTTTTCCTTAGCTGTGTATTATTATGTTTTTTTCCCACTAGATGTTGAAATTGGACGTTCGGCCAACTAGCGCTATCTTTCTTTCCGCTAATTGGCCAGCCATCGCTTTTTTCACGCTAACATGTAGTTTTCTTACACCTTAATGCTAGCGTTAGTGTAATTTTACCAGCTGCTAGCTGTTCCTAATGCCACGTAGAGCCTTATTTTAAATAGGTTGCAAACATGGCATTAGGAATTTGTGAACAGCATCAGTAAAAAATTATGCTAAGCCGCATGAAAACAGCTCAACAATTATCATTGTAAATATGCCCCTTTATTTCTCATAATGTTTTTCTCTTTCTATGCAGCACACATAAAAGCGGGAAATCCAATCCACTGATTGTTTTTGTCCCTCAATGCACAAAAACAATCATTCCCACAATGCAGTCACCCTTGCACCTTTATGCAAGGGTGTATGTGCTGGCACATGGCGGCCAGTTGTGCTTCTTCACTGTGAAAGAGGACAGGACTGCGCCATATCTCATAGATACGGTGCATTCCTGTCCTGTTCTTTTGATGCCCGGCAGTGCTTCAAGAAGGCTTGCGGCTCTGCCCTCTGCTAATAGTTTGTAAATGAGGCCCTGAGTATTGAAATCACTTTTGATTTTGCACATATTAAAATCAAACTCAATTATTTGTGTTTTAAACTACATTGAAAACACTCAGAAAAAGCATCTTACACAAACGGCGGGATAAATAAAATGAAAAAAATCACTATGTTTTAAAAGCCACATTTAAAAGTCCTGAAGTGAAAGATGGGCCAGAAAAGGATATCGGTCAATGACACAGAAAGAGAAAAAGTAAAAGCAAAACATGAAATTAAGTAATCCATTGACGTGTAATAACCGATCTAATGAGAAAGCAGTTAATTCCCTTGCCTCCTTAAGACACTGCTTTTACCAGTGCCACAATCATGATGATGTGAACTGAAAAGTGATCCAGAGTAATGAGCCCTGGTGTATGTTGAACTTGGTGGTGGGAATAGAGGTCAATAAAACCTCCATTGCCTCCCCACTATCGACCACAGCAAGGTAGTACAAGAAAGTACTAGATATCATAGCGATGTAGCTGGTTTAACCTGAGCCGGAAAATTTTTAATCAGAGATGAGAGAGTCAATGAAGGAATCATAAGGCAAGGTGAAAGTATTATGTGGTATGACAGGGGTCCCTTACCTTGTAATACTAGCACAATACACAAAGATGGCCCGGGTATTCCCTCGTACACCTTCTCTCAGTCCTGGTAGAGTGGCAAAGAGTAGACTGACAATTTAGAGGAACATGATTTAAGCATTATGCATCACCAACATGGAGGTTAGGTCCTTGACATTATTCATGAGAAGTTCAACACCAATTTATAAAAATAGCTCAGACTTTTATATATTTTTAGACATCAAATGAAGTTGAAACATACAGTATTGCCCGAGTTATCAATTTTCAAGCATTAAATAAATCAGTACTTAGTTAAAAAACATTAACCTTACTATCAATGCAAAAACACATCTATGCATTTGGTCACTTAGAGAGCGAGTGCAACAAAACTCACTTAGAGTTAAGGTCATGTGAATCTCTAGACAATCTCATCACAGCTAGTACAATTTTTCCTGGGACAGGGGAGCAAAGTGTGAGGTGCACTATATCTGTGAGACAGAGCTGTAAATCAGGTTTGCAATCTTTAAATGGTTACTTTAGTAAAAAGGTACTTGCTGATTGTGTAGAGCAAAAGCATTTGGTATTTAATCAAGGAGCTGGCCTTAGACATGAGTTTCCAGGCAGATTGACTCTAAGGCTCGTGGGTTTCAGGTGGAGAGGTGCTCTTGGCTATCTTTGATGCTGAAGGGCTCCGCTGGCAGCAGGGCTGGCAGGTATGCCAAGAGAGGGTAAAACAAATTTTAAGGGCCATATGTATCAAAAACGCATTTTGCGATTCTCAAATAGGGATTTTTTGTGAATCGCTATTTGAGAATCGCAAAATTCTATGTATGTAGGATTTGCAATACATTTTGCGAATCCTACATATTCCTTAATTGCAAATCGCAAATTGCGATTTGCAATTAAGGAATACCTCCCCATTCATTCCTATGGGCCTAGAGGCCCGTAGGAATGACTGGGAAGACATTCACATTTTGCGATTCGCAATTAGCGAATCGCAAATTGAGAATGCAATTTCAAGGGTGCAGGGGTGTCAAAAGGACACCCTGTTGCACCCCTGAAATAAGCATGGGTGCACAATGGCGCACATACATGCCCTAAGGGCATGTATGTGATTCACATTGCACTTTGAAAAATGCAAAAAAGTGCATTTTTCAAAGAAATCACAATTACCACCAACTTGAAGTTGGTGGTAGTTTGTGATTCCTTAAGGCCAAATTGCACTTTTTTTGGTGCTTCTTACATTGCATTTAAGGAATCGCAAAATTTGCGATTCCTTAAATGCAATCGCAAAATAAGGAATCGCAAATTTTGCGATTCCTTATTTTGCCTTAATACATACTATTTGGCAAAATTGCATTAGCAAACGCCCAAATTCTGCGAATTTCGGCGTTTGCTAATGCAATTTTGCTTGATACATATGGCCCTAGATCTTTAATATGAAGCCACAGGGGTGGTTGGTAATTCATGTAATCGGATCTCTCTTCTTGAAGTGTTGAGGAAAGCAGGTGGTAGTCGGACTGACTAACAACAAGCCTTGGTACTTGCAAGCACTGCTGTTTAGGAAATCTTCTTCTAGAGAACCAGAGGTACAATGTAGAAAGCAGAGCCTCCTTGATGGTCAGGACTACAGTACCCAGAAGTCACCTGCCCAGTGACTTTGAGCAGTTGCACTGGACAGCTCGGTGGACTGTACTTTAAGGTCATGGATTTCTTTGTTTGTGCCGCAAACTACCGGGGACCAGTTTGTCTAGCCCGGGGGAGTTCTTGTGAAGCTTGGAGTAAGCAGAGAGATTTACCTTCCTTTTGAAGCCAGTCTTTTGGCTTGGTTGGGTCGCAATCCAGCAGGTGCAGGATGGCTTTCACAAGTGCACAGCTTAGTGCCTCTCTTCGTGGAGTCCTGCCTTGTCGTCGAAATTAGTATCTTCATGCTATCACATCAAATCTAAGGTTCTGGTGTCTGGGGTGCCCCTTAAATCCTGGATTTAGGGCATGTTAGTGGGTGTGAGGACTAGTAGCTAATGGGCACTTAGTCCTGTGGCTATTCCACCCCAGTAGTGATTATAACTGTTGGGGGTATGTCACTAAAACTAGTCAGAACCTGCTTTTTCAGCCAAATTCAAGATGGCCAATACCGTCCTCGACTATGCACCTCATCTGCAACACCCTAGAGGTGTGGTCAGCCCAGTGGAGGTGCACACCCCATGTATGGCTAATTACCCCCCCAAGTGAAAAAACAGTGCCTAGGGCAGGGGAAGGCTTTGCCCTCAAGTAGGGGACACGTTCCTATGTCCCTTGGCACAGGTGAAGCCTTTAAGGCTCAAACATCATGATGGGTCATTCTCTAGCTATCCTTTGTGGATGGGGTGTAACCTCCTGCACAGACAAGTCTTTGTTTCTGACCTCTGGGATTGGCATACACTCCCCAGTATGAGGTCAGATCCCTGTCTTGGCAGAATGCCTTCAAAAAAGCCTGCCAGGGCATGGGAACACTGTGTTAACTTGGTGGGCACTGTCTAAAGTGCCACCTAGGTACATGCTGGTTAAACCTTGACATCACCATTGTGACAGGGGTAAAAAGAATGGTCTTTGACACCAAACATGACAGAAATGGACTGATCCATACTGGAGCCGGACAACTGTAGTTGTCCAGTGTCCAGCCCATGCTATCCTATTGGCAGTCGGTCACTTGCGTGGAACTATGTTTAAAATGCTACCCCAGGGTTATATATGCTTACACATATAATATAACGAGTTGTATGATGGTACAACACTCGTTAATACATTGTATGCCTTTGCCATGCATTTTTTAGCATGCATGTTTTAACCTCGAATATGCAGTTACAATGCATGCCAATACCACACATTGTTTTTAGATTGAAAAACAATGTATTTGTGGGTGGAGACCCCCCAACTTACCTTAAATGGGTGTTATTGGCATGCATTGTAAATGCATATTCCCGGTAAAAATATGCTTTCTAAAAAATGCTTGGTAAAGGCACAACAAGAGAAAAAACCTTGTTGTGAAGGCTGTTTCCAAATATAATGCACCCTGCCTCCTTGGCTATGGGAGGCCTATTTTAGGGGTGAGTGAAATATATTGAATGCAGTGAGGTGACTCTCTCACACATGGTGTGTGCAGAGTCAAATTTGAGCAGACAGAATGCTCATGCAGATCTGACATGGAAGATCAGCAGGCATTGTTTTCACTTGGGTCAGTCAGGGTGGAACAATAAATGCTGCAGCCCTGGTGACCCCTTTAACATCTTTGCCCTCTGTACCACTGGTACCGTATACTAAATATACTAGGACATGCTAAGAGCTTACCAATTGTGTGTATCCATTCACATTTTAGAACAACGTTTATAAAGGAATGAGCACTGGCACTGAGTCCTGGCTAGCAGGTCCCAGTGCACTTTCAGACCAAAAACCACAGCATTTGGTAGCAAAACAGGGCCAAAAAGTAGGGGGTGGGGGCTGTAACAGCGTCCATTTTTCCACACAGGGGTGATAAGACTTGATACTGGTGTGAAGGTTAACAGGAGATTGTCCTGTCTCTCCATCATCCTGGCAACGAAGTTTGTTCGATTTTGGCTACCCTGTTGTTATCAAAGGGGAGTGATGACAATACTGGGCTGACAGCGGTTAAGACCTAGTTCCTTAGTGTGATGCTGGTAAGATTTATTTTGTGTTACTGCCATTAAGCAGAAACTGTCCATGGTGTACCTGTTTAATTTTTCGGCCCAACTTACAGATGTCTTCTTCATTTGCCAACTCCATTTGTTTCCTCACAATTTTTCTCTTTTTTGTTTAATTGAATCATGCACACTCTGTATAATAAGTGAAGGGAATGACTCAAAAATAACTCTCTGAAAGTGTTCTGAAATCCTCTTTCAAGAAGGCCTATATGATACCTGATTCACCAGCTATGATAAACAGGAGTGGGTGGCTACATTTACTCAGTGCTTAAGAGTAATGTAAAAATCAGAGATTATCTGAATCTTTTTACCCAGTAATACCCACAATTTAATAAACACAACTTAAAAATGTCACTAAATGACATATTTTTCATTTGACACATCTTACTTATGATTATACAATCTGTTTGAACATTTGTGTTAGTAATATTAATTATAATGAGAATTATTTATATATCTCAGTCCACAAACACTACAAACTGAGTTATCTTTAGGGCAATAGTTGATTTTATGTAACTTAGGACCTGATTATGAGTCTGGCAGTCTCTGACCACCAGACTCACAGTGGCGTAGCAGTGGCGGTCCACCTTCTGCCGTATTGTGACTTCAAAAGTTGTTGCGGCTGCACCGTCAGCTGCGCCAGGAAACAGTTGTTCCCCGGCGGTTGTAGGGAGCACCACAACGCAATATGGTGAGCAGGGCCTGGCACAGTCCCACTCAGCATATTACAAGTTCCTGGACTGCCAGCCTTTTCATGGAGGAGCCCCGCCATGAAACAGCTGGCGGTGCAGGACTAAAGGGCCTCCTGCCTTGGGGATACATTCAGAGGGGCACAACATGTGCACCACTGTCTGTACTCCCACAAAGTTACTGCACAGCATTGACATCCATGTCCATGCCGTACTGGAACTTTTTTGCTGTTCCTATTGCGGTGCCTGTTTTCCAGGCACCGCCATGGGAATGGCAAAGAACTGCTGACCAGATTAAGAGTTGTGCATTTCCAACTCGTAATAAGGTTGGTGGTCCTTGGGCGGACTTGCACGGGTTTGGCGCAGCAAAGGTAGCATTGCGCAAGGCTCTGCTGCGCCAAACCCATAATCATGCCCTTATTCATAATTAGAACATTGGAATGTTGAGAGCTCCATTGAAGAGAAAGGACTAGCTCTGGGCTTATAATGGCTGGTATAAGCCCAGAACTCCAACATTCAAATGTTTGTCTTCAAGTTTCACTCTTGTTATTTAGAACATTCTACTGTTATTGGGCAGAATGTTCTAATAGCCTTGTAGCCCTTCTGCCTCAGGCTATACCAGTTGTTATAGGCCCTCTCTCTTGTTATAGACCCTCGTCTGTGGCTTGGCCCTATCTTCGACTTCAGGGCCTTTAACAACCAGTATAGCCCTCGGCAGTGGGTTATAAAGCCATATGATTTTCTCATCTTTGGCAAGCTTAAAGCTTGAGTGTGCCTTGCTGGAGATAAAGCATGGCATTAGCAGTTTCACTTATGTATTTGAGAGAAACTATATGTGCGAAGGTCAATGTGGTGAAACACAGTGATCTCTCCTGAGCACAGACCTTCCAATGTGCTTGCTCCTTGCATCGGTTACCTTGGTAGTACCTTACATCACATGCAGTACAATATCTTCTTCTGTACAACACATTGTTTTACATTATTTTACTTTACCAAGCAAAAGTGCTGGTAACTAGTGAATATATATGCATTCTGCAGCATACATAGAATGAGGAATATGCTTCTTTGGGTTATTTTTGCACAGTAAGGTATGACTTTCTGCACAAAAATAATCCTGCTGGTAATGCAGGCACCCTTGCATTATTGTGGACGGGTGCCTGCGCTGGCGCTAGGCAGCATACAGCACACAGCTCCACCAGCAAGGAGAGAGCAGAAATGCACCACATATTTGTAAATATAGAGCTTTTCTGCTTTCTCTCTTTCATTCAGCGCTGTGCAGCAAGATCCCTTGCCGCCCAGAGTTGCGCGAAATAACAGTAAATAGGCTCCCCAGCATCCCGCCAAATTTGGTGTAAGTCATTTTTTTCTATTGAAAATTGCATGGGGTAATGTGTTTTGGGACCCCCATTTTTGGATGGATCATTACAAATCTTTCCCGGAAAGATCTGAGCGGGCTGAGACATTTTTTTAGAAAGTTTTGTGAAAATTCCTATAGGTTCATACAAAAGTTATCAACAAACCAAAAGCTCCATGCCCTGTGGAGTGGAAGCGTAGTCCCAAGTATAACTAACCAGTGACAACTGGGTATATATATATATATATATATATATATATATATATATATATATATATATATATATATATATATATATTAAGCATGGGCGGAAAATCCGTTACGCTCGCGGATTTTGCGGATTTTCGGTAAATTCGCAAATCGCGAGATTCGCGAATTTCCCGCAAAATCCGCAAATTCGCACGCAGCGGATTTTTTTTCTTTGCGGTGTAAGTTTGCAATTGCGAACATGTAGGTGCGGCGGGCAGCAACAATCTCGCACTCGCGAAATTACAAAAATTGCAATTCTGCACAAGAAATCTACTAGCAAGCAGCATAGACCTTCTGAAAATGAATTTTTTTATCAGAATAACTCTTCAGGTTGACATTTGCCTGCACTTTTTTAGATTTGAGGCCTTTTGATTTTCTTTGGATAACTTTTGGATTAGAAATCAACTTTCTCATATAAGCTTGGTGGGGCATTACAGTTGCCGTAATGCTGCTCTGCAGAAAAACAAGTTTTGCAAAAGTGAAAGCATGTTCAAAATTTCAAACTCATCATTAGTAAGCGTTCCCTGAAGTGCTTCCTGACAAGGGCCCCTCCAGAGTTCAGTTGCTAGTTGCAACAATTGTATGACCCTGCTCTGACCCTCACAGCAGGCTCATAGAATAGCTACAAGTAGGCCACAAAGGTCCTGGAAAAAAAATTGCACTGCAACAGAAAGCAAATTACAGATAAGGAAGCAGGTGCCAGACTGGTATTTTAAAACAGTGACACATTAATAAATCAACCCCAAATTAATTCATGTCAGTTGAAGCAGGCAGGTGTGCTTGCTTTTTACCCCCATAATCTACAGTGATGATGAACCAGAGGGTGGCATAAGGCATTGATGTACGAGAGGGTGGCATGGGTGAAACAGAGGAGGCAGGGGTGAAACAGAGGGTGCTGGGAACCTGTGATGATGAACCAGACGTAGAAACAACATAATCGTGACCGTTGCGAGCCGACATGTAAGTTCGTAATTGCGAACTGTTACAAAACCCTCGCGAACTGTCAGAAATCCTTGCGAACTGGCAGACATCCTTGCGAACACCAAAAAAAAATCCGCAAATTCCCAGTTCAGTTGCTAGTTGCAACAATTGTATGACCCTGCTCTGACCCTCACAGCAGGCTCATAGAATAGCTACAAGTAGGCCACAAAGGTCCTGGAAAAAAAAATTGCACTGCAACAGAAAGCAAATTACAGATAAGGAAGCAGGTGCCAGACTGGAATTTTAAAACAGTGACACATTAATAAATCAACCCCAAATTAATTCATGTCAGTTGAAGCAGGCAGGTGTGCTTGCTTTTTCCCCCCATAATCTACAGTGATGATGAACCAGAGGGTGGCATAAGGCATTGATGTACCAGAGGGTGGCATGGGTAAAACAGAGGGTGGCAGGGGTGAAACAGAGGGTGCTGGGAACCTATGATGATGAACCAGACGTAGAAACAACATAATCGTGACCGTTGCGAGCCAACATGTAAGTTCGCAATTGCGAACTGTTACAAAACCCTTGCGAACTGGCAGAAATCCTTGCGAACTGGCAGAAATCCTTGCGAACACAAAAAAATCCGCAAATTCGTGAGAATTCGCGGATTTTGCGTATTGCGAGTTCGCAAATTCGCAAAATTCGCGAACGCCAGATTCGCAAAATTCACCCATGCTTAATATATATATATCAATCAATGAATCTAGTTAAAGTCCTCATAAAATATGCAGTTATAGATCGTGAAAAGCTGCTGGAGGAAATCAAGGGCTTGAATGAGCAGCTGGATGCCATTATCGATCTTGATACAAAACTGCTGATAACGACTTCTCACAAGGAGATTAGCGAGAGATTGCACAAACATGAAGAACGTATCAAAATAAGAAAAGTGCACAAGTTTGCAAGGGATTTAAAAGATTATGAGACCGGGCAGATTTACACATTCGCCCGCAAATATGACAGAGCCAAGCAAGTCAAGCTAACCAAGCAAGCAGCGAGTGGAGGCGGCAGCGTGGTTAGAAGTTGAATGAAAACTCTGACAATGAAACAATTTCGCTGGCCAGTACATCCAGTACATCCCTTTCGGAAATCAGCAATGTAGATGGTCAAGCAGGAAGAATTTTAGATCTCGGCGAAGAGATTGATTTTTTAGTGGAGGACCGGCTGCAAACATTGCGTCCCAGACTGAAAAAGAATCAAAACGCAAAAGGCGCAATGCAAGACGCCACGCAAGACGCAAAAAAAGAAAAGCAACAGCAGCTGCAACAGCAGCAAAAAAAGTAGAAGCAATGGTTCAACAAAAAGAAACAATGAAGGATTGCACCATTACTAATATTTCCGATACTACCTTAACAACAGCGGAGGAACAATTACTAGCTTTAGGACTAAATTTTTCTCCTGAAAGCTCATTTAATTACACCAACACCAGAGCGGATGTGTTCAAGTTTATTCGCAAATTAAAACTAAAAAAGTTTTTTTCTTCAAAGACTTTATCCAAACAAAAGGAAAGCAATACTAAACGGAATACAAAGACCGCGACCAGCGTTATAGCCCCAGCAGCACGGGATGCCAGGCTGCTACTTACCCTGTGTGATCTAGGGGAGGCTGTTGATTCAACATCAAGTGATGGAGTTGTTCCGAACACTCAGAGAGAACTGATGAACGTGGATATATGCCAAAAAGGAGCTGGAGAAAGTCCTTTCAAGCCGGTAAGCACGTTTATGCCTGTTATGCCAAAAGACGCGGTAGACATATACCACGAATGTGTCACGGAAGATCTTAAAAAGTTCAACCGCATTGTGCAGGCTCAAACATATAAAGACAATGCCAGGGTTAATCAATACAATACACTAATGAAAAAATTGAGTCAAAATCAGGAAGTGGTAATAAATAAATCTGACAAAGGTGGGGACATTGTCTTGTGGAAGAAGGATGAATATACGGCTGAAGCCATGAGACAGTTAAATGACCCCAATTGTTACGAAAGATCAAATGGGATGGCATATAAGAGAGCCAAAGATGAATTGAAAAAAATGCTTATCTCTTTTAAAAGAAACAATTTGATCTCACAAACTGAATTTGACTATCTCCACATTGAACATCCAGTGATACCTATCTTGTATTTGATCCCTAAAATACACAAACAGAAAATTCCTACACCTGGCCGACCCATCATAACGGCCATCAATAGTGTCGGAGAAAATATCTCACGATATATTGATTATTTTCTGCAGGACATTGTGAAAGACTTACCTAGCTATCTTAAAGATACAGGGGACTTTTTAAACAAATTGAACTCCATTCAGTGGCAAGAAAATTGGTGTTTATTAACCCTAGACATCGAGTCATTATACACTTCAATAGATCACTCTAAGGGCTTGGATGCTATCAAACACTATCTTGGTCTACGATCGTGTGAATACTATGCGCACAACAAAATGTTATGTGAATTAGTGCATTGGTGCCTTCATAATAACTACTTCATGTTTGCTAAAAATGTATGGAGACAAGTCCGGGGTGTGGCGATGGGATCGTGCTTCTCCCCCAGTTATGCGTGTTTACACGTAGGCTGGTGGGAGGAGCGCGGTCTCATCAACACACCGGGATTTCAACATCTTCAATACTGGAAACGGTTTATTGATGACGTGTTCTGCATATGGGAGGGGGATGAGGAAAGTGCTCGTTCCTTTGTTGATGCACTTAATACGAACAATGATAATCTTTTCTTTACGGCCAACATCAGTAAAGTGCAGGCAGATTTCCTAGACGTCCATGTAACCGTAGACAACAATACTGTTATTACATCATTATACCGTAAATCTACGGCAGGTAACAGTATACTTCACGCCAGTAGCAAACACCCTCAGCATGTTATTGCGAACATTCCATACGGTGAGTTGCTGCGTGTTAAAAGGATCAGCAGCACTCCTGAGATATTTGAGAGAGAGGCCCAAAATACCATCAGCAGACTCAGAGCGAGGGGCTACAAGGACAATATTTTAAATAGTGCCCTTAGACGTAGCCGAGATAAACCTAGGGATGCTCTATTGAGATCTGCAACAGCAGAGTCGGAATCTGACAACTCTGCTCCCCGCCTGATTCTGACCTATAGCAAACAGGAGAGACAAATCAGGTCTATTGTTAGGAAGCATTGGCCTATCCTTAAGACGGATAGTTTCCTGAGTGACATACTTCCCAGTGCCCCTACCATAACCTACAAAAGGGCCCCCAGTATGCACAACTGTCTGGTTAAAAGTAGCCCTGAGCTGGGCAGTGGCAATGCCTGGCTCAAACAGAAAGGTTTCTTCAAATGTTCCTCTTGTAGGGCGTGCAAATTCGCTGTTAACACCTCTCATTACCATACACCGTTTAGTTCCATCAGGAAAAATATCCAGGGATATTACAATTGTCATAGTGAGTATGCAATATATGTCCTGACGTGCACCTGCGGCCTTCGTTATGTGGGCAGCACCAAACTTCAGGTGCACGTCAGGATCTTGCAGCACTTACGTGCGATAGTAAATAATGACAATACCTACCCGGTAGCACGCCACTTCAAGTCCACACACAACAATGACTTGTCTAATTTAACATACTATGTCATTGATGTGGTAGCACCCCTCACACGAGGAGGTGACAGAGAAAGACTGCTAAGGAAAAAAGAAACTGAGTATATAATGGAGCTGGACAGCAAGTACCCTAACGGGTTAAATACAACGGAAGATTTGCATCATTTGTTGTGATAATGCATATTATTACCATCATGTGCTATGCTATTTGATCATATTTCTTTTATTTGATCTAGAGAGTATTCACACGCGGTTTTTTCACATTTATTCTTTTCAAGGTCCTGCTGAATCTAAGAACTGGTACTTGTAAAGAAAACTCTAACTGCGCTGAAGTTGCACCACGTTGAAATCTAATCAAGATTCTTTAATTTTGTAGATCTTGAGTTGAATAGTTCCCTGTAAATATATGTCTCTTGTACAAACTTTGTGTATATACTGTTGATATGTGAGTTAATTGATATCAACAAGGATTTTCTTTGCTTTCACTAAATCACTTTATTACTTATTTTCAAGAATCACGTTGGGCCTTGGTATATGAGTTGAGGCACTTATAATGTACTTTTTTCAAATCCTAGTCATGATGATATCATACACAAATGAATTGTGAGTCTAGGAGAGGTACCTTGCATGATGGTACAGGTTTATCGAGTCATGATTTGTGAATATGTATATAGTATTGTAATTAGATAGAGGGTATGTATATATATATTTTTATACATAGGAAATGAGTATATATAGATATTATATTTTTCTATATGTTTATACTTTATTTCGTATTTAAGTTAGATCTTTCTTTTTTTCTAACACATATGACTTTATACCAATTATGTACATGAAGTTACAGTCATAAGTTTTTGCATTCATGCAGCTATTTTGTCCTCAGTGCCCTTCTCACTGTTTTAAATTTGTTTGATGGTGTGCACTTATATGAAACTACTATAGTGTGTTTTTTATGTCTATACCCCATGTGACTCACTGAATAGGTGGAGCATCACGCAAAAAAATGTGTATAAATTTGTTGCTGACCAGGTGCGCGGTGTGTGACCAAGAGCACAAGTTGCTCGAAACGCGTAACCTGAGAGGTTTTGATTAAATCTCCCTTACTGCAGCCTACGTGGTCCGTGTCTTCATTTTACGGCGGGAGTGTGCTGTTTGAAGAGTTTGTTTGTATATATATATATATATATATATATATATATATATATATATATATATATATATATATATATTACCTACTGGCGGTCGCCAGTAGGTAGTTATAGTTAGTATTTTTTTCAATGTTAAATCTCAAAATTCTATTTGGAATAATTTTGGAGCCGGTTGACGAATCTGCCTGAAAATTTCCTCAAAATGGCCTCGCGGCGCCCCGGTCCTTCCCTGAAAGTTTGGGGGTGATTTGTCAAGCGGGGGCTGAGATAAAAGGGGGGTCCCAAAACGCGTTTTCCCCATGTTAATTTCCATAGGGCGGTTAACCTCACTTTTAGCCCGAACAGCTGAATGGATTTCCACCAAACCTGGCAAAATTGTAGGGGATGGTAGCCTGATGTGCCTTTGCTATGTCTAAAGATATGTGCTCCCGTGGATTTTGAGTAATTTAGATTAAAAAAATATATATATATCTATAGCAGCGCCCCGGTACGCGCTCCGGGGAGCGCTCCGGGCGAGCCACGCGACTTGCGCGCAGAAAGCTGATTGGTTCTCGGGTGTCTGTAAACATTCGAAACAGTCCAGAGCGGCCGCCATCTTGTGTCTTGGTAGGATCGAAACACAAGAGGTGGCCAAAACAAAGGGGGAAATGATCATAAGGGGGCAGGGTAGACCCACCCTGACCCCCTAGGTTTGATTTGGGGGCTATAAAAGGGCCTCGCGGGGCAAAAAAAAAAAATATTTTTTTTTTCGATTGTCGCGGAGGGAGCGCCCGGTACGCGCACCGGGGAAGCGCACCGGGAAGCGCACAAAAGAGAAAAAAGAATGCCAGAGTTAAAAAATGTTGGCAATATTTTATAAATGGGAGGTAGTTCTGAAAAGAACTTTTTTTTATTCTTTTTGTTGCTTTATATTTTTTTTATTATTTTTCTGAACATTTTTGTATTTTTTTGTATTTTTGAACAATTTTATATTTTTGGTTTTTTTTTTAAGGGAACAAACAAAAAACAGGGAATTGGAAATCGCTCAACAGGAGCAAGAAAAAAGAAAAGAATTACTGTTTTCTTTTCTTGCTGCATTGGTGGTTGTCTACAGCATTATTTATTAAGGTGACGCTAAGTTCACCATAGCATAATGTTTTGCCACAGAAAATGCAAACAAATTTGAGTTTGCCAAATTTTTGCTGAATATTTGGCACCATTTGGTGTTCTTCAGGACCAGAAAGTGAGGGTACAGAAGAGGAAGTGCTGGCCACAGGGGGTGGGTTGTTTCGAAGTTCCTGGACTTCAGCCTGGGCTCAATTATTGGGATGCCACCTCTCCATGTGGCGGATCATGGTAAAATTACCAAAAGAATATTTCTTTGTGGGATTGCCCCTGGAGAGAACTTTGTCACAAATAAGACAGGTGACTTTGGGGGCGTTCACCTTTTTTTGGTCATCAGGAAAAGAGAAGAATTGCCAAATGAAGTGCACTTTATCGTGCCTTTGTCTTGGTTCTTCAGGGAGGAAGCGCCTTGGTTGTTGATCCTCCTCCTCTTCTTCCTCCTCTTCTTCTTGTCCTCCAAGAACCGGTGGTGGTGGACCTTCTTTTCTTGGAGGTGGGGGTGCACCAGCTGCAGCAACAAGTGATGCCATTGTTTGCTCAAAAATAGCTCTTGCTCTCTCAATGAAGAAAGTAAGAATGAGGAAAAAGGAGGGGGCTTCTATATTTGGAGAAAAAAATGATGAGAACCAATGAAAAGTGTAATTTTCAAGTCACATGACCCGATGCGCTTACGTTACGCGCTCCGGCGCGCTTACGTTATGCGCTCCGGGCCGCGCCGATGAGCGCTTCCGGGTCCGTTTACGCAGCGCGTCATAAGACACATTGCGCGGCTACGTGATACGTCACACTTACGCGACGCGTCACGATATTGTTTTCGACCGCGACATTGGCGCTAACGGGACGCTTCCTGGTTCGCGCACCAGGGCGCTTCAAAATACTACGCTTTCCGGGGCGCTCACCGGGGCGCGCACCGGGAGCGCTCCAGGGCAAAAAAACCCAAAAAAAATAAATAAAAAAATACCATGAAAAATTGTAAGGACTGGTAGCCCGATGTGCATTTGCCATGTCTCAAGATATATGCTCCAGTTGTTTTTAAGAAAATTAACTTTTAAAAAATATATATTGGGCTACATTGGGCTGTATATATGTTAGAGCCCAAATGTAGCCCAATGTAGCCCAAAGATGGCCACCAGAAAATACAAATGTAGCCCAAATATCAGCCAGATGTAGCACAACTATAGCCCAATGATAGTATGTACCAGAGTGTTCCAAAGAACAACTACAGCGCTAACAGTCTTACTTATAAAGTGAGACTTTTAGTTAGGAATTAGCATTAAAAAAAACTTTGAAATTCACTGAAAAAAACACAGGTTTCACACCAGTTATAGTTAGGAATTAACATTTAAAAAACCTATTAAATTAAAAAAAACCTTGAAATTCACTGAAAAAAACCATAGGTTTCACACCAGTTATAGTTAGGAATTAGCATTTAAAAAACCTATTAAATTCACAAAAAAAACGATAGGTTTCACACCAGTTATAGTTAGCTGGAAATTTTACTGACATAAAACCATTGAAATTCCCAAGTTATAGTTAGTTGGACTCACTATAACTTGCGCGCCTGCAATGCACTGCTGATGACGTGACATATTACACAAAAAACACATTTAATAAACACCTTCTCGGGTCTGGTAAGAGTGACACTTTTGTTGATTGTGATATGGTACGTAGTACCTGCTGCCAATAGCTTATCAAAACTGGGCAATCCCATAGAGTGTGTAACAGTGTCCCATCCTCCCCGCAGCCTCACTGGCAGAATGGGTGTGTTGCTCTCTGTAGTTTGTGTAAGGTGGTCCTGGTATAATATATGTAGTGCACTAGCCTGAGCCTGCTAGATATTCCCACCTCTTTAGGCGATGCCAGGGCTTCCTGCCATTCCTGATCATCTAATTCTCCCACAACTGTCGCCCATTTGGCTCTTAGTGTGTTGTCAGGTCCGGTAAATTATTGAGTAACTTCCTATACGTGAATGAGGTGGCCTTTGTTTCCATGAAATCTGTGAGTAGCCGGTCTACCATTGGGGAGGCCTCCGGAATCTCCGTGTCTGGCGGTATGGCTTTTAATAAGGCGTGACGTATTTGCATATTTCTGAATTTCTCGGCCGTACCCAGTTGGTATTGTTGTTGTAGTTGCTCAAAGGGTATCACTGTTCCCTTATCCCACAGATCTTCGACTGTGGAGATGCCTATGTTGTCCCATTGTGTCTAACCCTTACTGCGTTGCAGGTGCCCTAATACCTTGGTATCCCATTGTGGGGTCAGTTTGGTTATCATCCCTCTCCAACCGAGCCGAGTCTGTGCCGCATGGCAAACCTGGGTCATGTGTTTAGTAGGGCCAATTAATTTCGAGACAGAGCCTTTGTTATAAAGCACTGCTAGCATATTATTTGTTCCTAGTTGTTCCCTATCCGCCCTGTATGCCGGGTCACCTTGGGGTATATGGATCCAGTGATTTATTATTTTAAGTTGCGCCGCCCAATAATACAAGCGGAGGTCTGGAAGTGCGATCCCCCCGTCGTACTAGCTTTTATATAGCTTCGCTTGAGCAATACGGGCTAGTTTGTTACCCCAGAGAAGAATCAACACTTGTGCCGCTACTTGTTGAAAATAGCGGGGTGATATCGCTTCGGGCGTGTTTTCCAGGATGTAAAGGAATATAGGGAGTGCTTTCATTTTGTACAATGCTGCTCTTCCGAGCAGTGTAAGGGGCAGTAATGCCCAGTGTGCCACGTCTCGTTTCAGCCTCTCTAGTGGCGGTGTCAAGTTTTTGGCAAAGAAGTCGGCTGAGTTTCTGGTGATGTGTATTCCTAGATATTTAAAGGAGTTTTCTGCTATCAATAATGGGCAAGTCGTGGGGAGTGTTGGTGGTGGTCCTTTAAGTACGAAAATGACCGATTTAGTCCAATTGAGTGTATATCCCGAGAGCCTCCCATGGGAATTACAAAGATTAAGAAGTTCCAGTATGCCACTCTCCGGCTCTGTAAGATATACTAACATATCATCCACGTAGAGCGAAAGGCGGTCTTCCCAACCCTTCCTCCAGCCGATTCCCTTAAGCAACGGGGTCATTCTAATCAGTGTTGCCAGGGGTTCCAGTACCAGTGCAAATAATAGCGGGGACAGTGGTCACCTCTGGCGCGTCCCCCGAGCCAGCGGTATCTCCCCTGATAAGTGGCCGTTAGCCGTTTCCTGGGCTACGGGTTTGGTATAAAGGAGTCGTATCCATGCGCAGAATGTAGGGCCAAAACCCACATGTTTCAGTACTCCAAATAAATATTTCCATTCTACCATATCGAATGCCATTGCTATTGCTGAATAAACAACGTCAATGGTAGCCTCCTGTGTGCCCGAATTTCTGTTTTGCACGAGACGGAATCTGTAGCACTGATTTATTTCGCGGCAAGCACCGCCGCGTTCGGGCAACCGCCTGAGAGTGCCTCGCAGTGAGGTGCATTCCAGAGTGGGATATCTATATATATATATATCTATATCTATATCTATATCTATATATATATATATATCTATATCTATATCTATATCTATATATATATATATATATATATATATATATATATATATATATATATATGTATGTATGTATGTATGTATATATATATATATATATATATATATATATATATATATATATATATAGATATATATATATATATATCTATATATATATATATATATATATATATATATATATATATATATATATATATATATATATATATATATATATACTACTATTATAAAGAGAGAAGTCTGTCCTTTGAGCCAGGTAAACTCGAAAAGTACACCACCAATCTAAACACCCAAGAAATCTATGAAAACCTCAAGGCAAGCAAAAGGACATAGGCGATTTAAAAATAAAAAATATACGTTATTTAAAACATTTACGAATAAAAATAAAGTAGTCCCTAGAAAGTAGCGGCGGCCGCGACATCTGCGTGATGACATCGGGAGGAGCGGTGTTCAGGAGCAACAGGAAGAGCGGAGGACATGAGCGCGGGGAGGAGCAGCGGAGGACAAGCGGAAAGAAGCGGCGGGAAGCGGAGGAACAGTGGCAGCGCGGGGAGGAGCGGCGGATGAGGTAGCGGACAAGCGGTCAGGAGCGGCAAGAAGCAGGGGAGCAGTGGAGCGGTAAACACAGCAGCACGGGGAGGAGCGGCGGATGAGGTAAGTCAAGCAGCCGTGGGTGCGCAGCGAGGGACGGGCGGGGGCCATGAACAAAGAGTGAAAGTCGGGACGTTGGGGGAAACAAAGCGTGGGCAGAAGCGGCCGCTCTGCTGCGCCTCTCCTGCTGCGATGCTGCCCCCTGCCCCTTTCTGCCCCGGGCAAGGCTGGGGTGGGCTGCTAGTATATATATATATATATATATATATATATATATATATACGCACACACATATATATATTCACTGAAAAAAAACATAGGATTCATACATGTTATAGTTAGCTGGACATTTCACTCTTACAAAACCATTGAAATTCCCCCGTTATAGTTAGTTCAGCTAACTATAACTTGCGCGCCCGCAATTCACTGCTGATAATGTCACATATTACATCACTCATGACATGGTCAGTGACATCACTGATATCTTAAATTACATCACTGATGTCATCACTAATGACATCATCTAGTGAATGTGTGTCTTTCTGAAAAATAAATATTTTGTATATATGTATATCTAAAGGTCGATGGAAGAACAAATGGGTAAATAAGTGTCTAAATGAATGTTTTTTTTGTAAAATTGATTGTATAACTGACTTATGAAGTGTATCTTAGTGAATACATGAATTAACGCGTAATGTTTAAATATGTAAATATCTATATCAGTGTCTTACTTTGTGTATAATGGGCTGCAAGGGTTGGTGAGTAGTTACAGGAGTGGGTATATGGGTTATTAGTTTATTTTTTGAGTATCAGTATGATTGTCTGTATGGTTCAGTGGGGGATATTACTTACCGCATAGATGCATGAATGACTGACTCACTGTTTGTATGTATTTTGTAGACAGCATGTGTGCAGGACTGTATGGGTAGATAACTGTGTGTATGGGTGTGTTAGTGAGTGAATGACTGTCTCAATAGTATCTTTATGAGTAACTACATATGTTTTAATCTAGTATATGTGAGTATTGATGTATATAAGTGAGTATATGTGAGAGTGAGAGATTGGAAGAGTTCCTGTATAAATAAGTATGTGTTTCTAAAAGGGATTGTTTAAGAGAGTATGTTTCTGTAGAAGTAAGTGTAGTGGTGTGTGTATAGCTGTATATGCAAGTAAATGGATGTTTGATAGTTTATTTGCATGTGTGAGTATGTGTGCGAGTAACTCTATGGATGAGAGTTGGTGTGTAACAGGATGTATAGGTGTATGAGTACATATGATAGGTGAGTACATTTATGAGTGCCTATATAGAACTGTTTATGAATGAGTGGATGCGTATGTAGATGTTGGAATTACTGAATAGGTTGTTGTAACTGGTATTGGTATTGCCATTTTTTGAAAATTGTAGTTTCTATTTTTGAATGTGTATATCAAAGGTCATATTACAGTGAGAGGAGGTCTGCCGCTCTTTCACAAGGATGATGTCATCAGTGATGTCATTTGAGATGTCATGAGTGATGTCACTGACCATGAAATGAGCGATGTGATATGTGATGTCATCAGCAGTGCAATGAGGCCATGCCCCTTTTTACACCTCTGTGCAACGCAGCCCCCTGGTGCATACTGGAGGTTCCTGGTGGGCTACATGGACCCCAGGGGCCCCCAGTATTCAAGCGGAATTACTTTTCCCTCTGCAAACGCGCCGGGGGGGGGCGTTTGCAGAGTGGTGCAGGGAGGGGGCGTGACCTCCTCCTGATCCCTATTTTCTTTTAAGAAGGGGGGCTGTATAGCCCCCCTTCTTTTTCTTTTTTTGGGACCCTGGGGACCCCATCCCCCAGGGCCTGACCCCGAAAAATTAATATATTTTTTTTAACTGGAAGGGTGCTCCTGTGGCTAATCCATGCCCCGGCGCCCCCATCCCCCGGGGCATGCCTCTTTTTTTTATTTTTAAGGAGGCAACTTAAGGCCCCGGGGACCCCATCCACCGGGGCCCCTGGGGCCGGCCTGCATCCTTTTTTTTTTTGTAAAAATGTATTATTGGGGGAGGGGGACCACATGGCCCCCCTCTCGGGCTACTTCTGGCCCCAGGAACCCCATCCCCCGGGACCTGGCCCTCCTTGTTGGGGGCCATGGGGGTCCCAAAGCCCCCCACGGTCCCTGCCGGCTCCCCGCATCCTGCAGGAGCCGTCATTGTTTTTCTGCATGGGGAGCAGCAGCCATGCTGCTCCCCATGCAGAAAAACAATCCGCTTTGGTTTTTGAAAGAGAGAGCAGGTTTCCTGCTTGCTCTTTCAAAAACCAAAGCAGTTTGCTATGGTAGGTTGGGAGCCGCGAGGCTCCTGCCGTACCATAACAAACAGTAGTGTCCCGGGGGTAGGCACCCCGGGACACTGCAGGAGCCGACCCTGGGGGGTGGCTGTCCCCAGGGCCATCAAGGGCTCCAGGAGGGGGGCCGCGTGGCCCCCCTCCCGACAGTTAAAACCCCCTGGGGTGGTGGTCCCCGGGGCTTGGGGGTCCATCACGAATATTAGTGCCCGGGGAGGTGGCGGTCCCCTGGGCATGTGGGGGGGCTTTAGCCCCCCACACAGGTTTTGTTTTTTTATATTTTAAAAAAAGAAGCCCTGGTTCTACCGAGGCACAAGATGGCTGCCAACACTTCCTGGTTTGGAGTGTTGACAGCCAATTAGCATAAAGCTCGTGCTCCGGAAGGTATGCCTACCGTACTTCATCTATAGATATATCTATGATTTTACTTTTGATTTTCTCAGGAACTACTGAACGGATTTACACCATTTAATAAAAAGCACAATCTATGAACCAAACTCTACCTTTTTGCCAAATTTGGTGTAATTCCGTTCAGCAGTTTGAGCTGTAGCCATGTCTAACGGTCCCTATGGAAAATTGCAGAGGGAAAACATGTTTTGGGACCACATTTTTTCTCGGCCCCCGCTTCACGAATGACCCCGAAACTTTCAGGGAAGGAGCGGAGTGGAGCACCCCATCTTCTTTGAGAATTTCATGAAGATTCGTTGGCCGGCATCAAAGTTATTCCAAATAGAATGTTGTGGATTTCCTATGGAAACTAAGTCCTAACTATAACTACCTACTGGAGACCGCCAGTAGGTAATATATATATATATATATATATATATATATATATATATATATATATATATATATATATATATGCGGTATGAATCGTCCTCAGTTACTCAGCAGTACAGCATGCAGCCAAATCGAGGTAAAGACGAGACGAGACCCAAATCGTGGTGTTTAAAGTTTTATTGCGCCAAACACCAGTCTGCCATGACGCGTTTCGGCTACCAAAAGCCTTGATCACATGACGCAGTCGTGGGGCCTGGCCACCATTTTAAAGTGCAAAGTGCGTGATGAACATAGTAAACATACTACATGCCTAAATGCATTGCAGTTCTAACAAAATAGATTAAACCAACATAATGTACTGCCAGTAAAATACAGATTAAAGTTCTATTTTGCTGTATAAATACACTGTATTAAGCTTGTTTGCACTGGTCTTGAGATAGCAACTCATAGTGATGCACAGGCTGTAAACATGTAGATATGGATTGGCAAATCAGAGTTGTATATGTTTAAAACACTTAAGTTATAACAGTGTATTAAAAATTATTATATACATGTATTCCAGATCCTTGCCAAGCTCATTTTGCAATCAAATTGTAAGATTGCTGAAATTGTAAACATGTTAAAATTGTAAACCGTATGTTTAAATAAAACAACAATAAAATCAATTAAAAGACATGTAAATCAAATAGAATATTTCTAAAATGAGTTCATAATGGTTAAAATTCATGTTGTTGATAATGCCCATGTGGGCAATTCATTCACTTGTGCAAAAGTCGCTAGAGGCTCAGTGCATGTTGGTTGAATGTGCAACATCACGCATAAACAATCATAAAGTGCTACCAGTGTGGAATAAAAAAGTGCCCAATGATGAAAGAGTGATAAAATATCTAATGATTCAAAAATAGTCTGTGTGGAGGATAAGGAAGTTACTTTACAAGGTTGTTGCAGAATAGAGTAGTAGTTAATTGGTGCAGAATCGGTTCAGAGTGGATTTTCTCATAGTGTGACAAGGTTATAGATAAGTATGGCTATCCTCACTCTTGTTAAGCCCGTTAGGCATCTTGCTGTCCAGCAAGATGATATATCGGGTCTCAAGTTTACGAAGGAGCCCTTACCTGTCACCACCACTTTGTTGGGGAGGGACCCTGTCTATAACAAAATAAGTAAGGCCTTGTGGATTCCTGTTGTGTGCAATTTCGAAATACCTGGCCACAGGGTATGTGGGGTCTGCGTTGACAATAGCCCTCAGATGTTGCAAAATTCTTTTGTGAGCTTGGGGCCTTGTGCTCCCCACATATCTGAGCCCGCAAGGGCATTGTAAGACATATACAGAAAATTCTGTTTTGCAATTAAGTTTCTCTCTTATTTTTATGGGGACAGGAGAGAAGGGTATTGTGTATTCAGATTTGCTAGTACCATTTTTGCAGGCCTTACAAGTGGCGCATTTCAAAAATCCTTTGCTCCCTGCTAGCCACGTGCCTGTGACTAGTTCAGGACTGCTAGAGACCAAACTAGTTTCCATAGACCTTGATTTTCTATAGGTGATATTTGGCCTAATCGTTACCAGATTGCCAATAACCGGGTCACTTCTAATGAGGAACCAATTGTTCTTCACTATGTTACGGATAGACTTGTGTTGGTTGCTGAAAGTTATGATAAGTCTCATTTCATTATTCGCCTCAATGCGAGACATTTTGACAATGGCATCAGTGGGGCATAACAATTGCTGTCTATCTAGAGAGTTGGCCCTCCTCTGTGCATTGTCAATAGTGTGCAGATCATAGCCTCTAGCCAGAAATCTAGATCTGCATTCATCTTGTGCATTGAGGCAATCTGTATCATTGCTGCAAATACGTCTGATGCGGAGCATCTCCCCGTAGGGGATGCTCTTTATCTGGTGGGGTGGGTGGTGACTGTACGCATGCAACACCGTATTGCCTGCTTTTGGTCTCCTGAGGAGCTTAGTTTGTAGCTTACCCTGGTCTATATATATATATATATATATATATATATATATATATATATATATTACCTACTGGCTATCGCCAGTAGGTATATATAGTTAGGATTAATTCCCTATGGGATTTCTGAAAATTCTATGTCTAATAACTTTGGCGTTTGAGGACGGAATCGGCTGAAATTTTCAGGAAAATGGCACATTTTGTTTCTGAGCAGCCCCTGAAAATTTGGTGGAGTTTCGTCAAGGGGGGGCTGAGAAAAAAGGGGGGTCCCAAAACGCGTTTTTCCCATTCATTTTTCCATAGGGCGGTTGGACTCACTTTTAGCTCGAACGGCTGAATGGATTTGCACGAAACTTGGCAAAATTGTAGGGACTGTTAGCCCGATGTGCCTTTGCTAGGTCTCAATATATGTGCTCCAGTAGTTTTTGAGAAATTAACGTTCAAAACAAGATATATATCTGTAACAGCGCTCCGGGCAGCGATCCGGTCCGCTTACTTTTCGCGAAACGGAACTTTGCGCGCAGAAAGCTGATTGGCTCTCCGGTGTCTGTCAACATTCTAAACAGTCCGGAGCGGCCGCCATCTTATCTCTCGGTAGGATCGAGAGAAGAGGTGAAAAACGAAGGGGGAATTTATTGAAAGGGTGCAAGGTATACCCCTCTTGACCCCCTAGGATTGTTGTTGGGGTTATTAAAGGGTCCCGTGGGGAAAATAAAAAAAAATTATTTTTCACGGTAGAAGCGTTTCCCGGGCCGCGAACTGGGCCGCAAACTGGTAGCGAAACGGGAATTCGCCATTTTGTGCTTTGTTTTAATTGTTTAGAGACAAAAATTATCGCCGCACATCGGCCACAATGCATGAATATCGTTGAAAAGTCAGCGATATTCATGCATTATCCAGCAAATGCTCTTAGCCATGTTATCCACCTTCCATTGGATAACATGGCTAAAAACCGCTCTGTGCGTGAGCTTTTTTTTTTTTTTTTTTTTGCTGCGTGACGTTTGTTAACGTTCGATTCGATGGAAATCAGGAAGTGTTGAACACAATTTTGTCACTGCGAGTAAATATTTTGTTATAAATGAATCCTTATTGATAAACATTGTCTGCGCCATCTTGCGTTTTTGTCCAATGCCACAATTTTGTCGTGCAGGGCAGCCATTTTAGATGCCTTGACCAGGGCCACTCTCTGCACGCCGTCGATTCTCAGCATGGCTCCCCACCCTCGCACGCATCTCCCCCACGCAATGGTCACCCCCTCTCTCTCTCTCATGCATGGGCCATATACTTCCCCCATCTGCGCTGCTCTTCTCTGAGAATCACACCCTGTGCCCGTTCGACACCTCCCTTTCACCCTATTCACTACCGCACCCTCTGACACTTCTCTTCCTCTGTGTCCGATTGTCCAGGCCGGACCTAGGCTATCACCTAGCCCTGCGGATGTAGTTTATGGCTCCAGCTGTAGAGTATCCAGACATGCCAACCCTCCCGATTCAGGTGTGAGACTACTGATTTCAGTGCTAGTCTGTCGCTTCCCGATTCCTGCAAGGAAAAACCCGGGGGCATATTTCCAACAACTAGCGGTAATTTTTGTCTCTAACTTGTTTAGAGACAATAATTATCGCCGCACTTCGGCGAATTTTATCGCACATAAACCTTGCTATTAGCAAGGTTTATCGCAAATGCGATAAAAAACGGCCGCAATGCATGAATATCGCTGAAAAGTCAGCGATATTCATGCATTAGTCAGCAAATGCTCTTAGCCATGTTATCCACTTCCCATTGAACAAGCGCATGGTCTTTTAAAGATTTGTGAAGTACTCGGGGCGGCGGTGTGTGTGTGTCCTCTTTCAGGAGCGGGCGGGGGGGCACTGGCAGCAATTTGCAGGCCAGGCAGTGTTCAACACGTGCATCAACCTTTCTCTGCCTGCTATTGCGCTCCATGCTTCGGAAAGGTAAGAAAAAGAACGTGCATTTGAGTTTGAAATGTCCGATCTTGTAGCAGTACACTTGCAAAGCCCACACATGACAATAACCCGATTCAAGGCCCCATTCACCCGATTTTTAAAAAAAATATAGTACTCCAAGACAGTTACATTTTAAAAGTTTATTAATATTTAAATATAACGAACGCAACAAAAACTGTAAATATATTTAACCATTTTTTGAAATTAACCAGAACTATAACGATAACAACAACAACAACAATAATATAACTTTTATGCCTAAATTACGCAAACATTTAGCTAATCTGCTAAAGGGGGGAGTCGCCATTTCTTTACAATAAGCAATAATGAAAAATCCACATCAATAGGGTTGCCCGTTTTCTCGATGCAGCACTATAGTGCAATATACACAGCACCTGGGGTGTCAAGAGTGAACAGGTCTTTCTTTGTTCCTTAAGATGTTATCTCCGAGAATGCTGATGCATTGGTGTCTGTACACTTCTTTGTCAATTCTGTCAAGATGATAACTGCTTTATAAACAGACGATATCTTTGTTTAGTCATTAGTGTTAAGTGTGTCTGAAACTACAGTGCCCTTCTGTTTTTTTTTCTTCAGGCTCTACAGAGTTTTGTGTGTTGTTCTTTTGAGCGACAATTATTCCAGAGGTTTCAGGTTCACTTGTTTTGTTCTACAGTGAGTTAACAGCTTTAGAGAGTTCATGTTTATTTGCTATGTCCTGCTGTTCGTGAACTGCTTCAGAGACGTCAGCCTCATTTTTTATGTTTCAGTAGATCCTGGACCTGCCCGGCCGCGCCCAAAATGGCGCCGGTGTAAATGGGACTCGTAACTGCTTGTTCTGTACTGGTTGCCCAACCTTGATATCACGAGATACATATGCAGTTTTGAAGCACATGGCGGAGGCTTGTCTGCTGTAGTGGGGCGCCCCTTTATCGTTTCAGTCGCCATTCCGCCCGCTTTTGCTACACTGTGCCTCATCCGCCATTCAGCTGTTTACCGCCCGCTCTTACGGCTACAACGTCTCGCTCACCATGTAGTTGAGTTGTTCCCACTCTTGCGGTGCAGCGGTAGGCGGCTGCCACAGGACTCTTAAAATGGCGGCCGGCTCTTCGGATTTGGGCCTGGTCCAGTAAAATGGCCCTGGGACACCTTGGAACTCGGACGCTTGTCTGCCAGGGCTTGGGTTCCATTCTCGAAAGTGTCCCCTCAGCCTTGAAGATTGTACAAAAGTCTTGGGGGCCCTCGACTCCCGCAGGCTTTCGGTGGGGAGCGGCTGCCATGATTGCTTGCGGAATGGCCACGACGGAGCTACGAGATGGTGGTGCTCTCATGGTGACGCCAGCTTCAGTCTGAAACATCCAGAAACAAGGTGGGGCTTTCATCGTTTGGGGAAAAAAAATGTTTTAATCCAATGAAAAGTGTTATTTTTAGGTCACATGACCTAGTCTTACATAATTAGGAAAAGAAAAGTAAAATGAACCAATGAAAAGTTTTATTAACAAGTCACATGACCTGTTATGCTTACGTTATGCGCTGCGCGGCGCGCTCTGGATCGTTTCCGGGAAGCTGCGCCTTGCGCACCGGAGCACTTCCGGGTGCGCTAACGCGTCGCGTCATATGACGCATTACGCGAAAATGCAGGTGCAGAATATAGTCAAAATGTCTCCACCAACCAGCGGTCGGAATTCCACCGCTTTCAGCAGTCCAAAAAGTTCGGTCAAATCTTAAGAGCGGGAGCAACTCAACTACATGGTGAGCGAGACGTTGTAGTCGCAAGAGCGAGCGGTAAACAGCTGAATGGCGGAAGAGGCACAGTGTACCAAAAGCGGGCGGAATGGCAACTAAAACGGTAAAGGGGCGCCCTACGACAGCGTGTCTTCAGGTGAAACGGATTGTGGGACAAGGTCCAGAATGAAAGATTCTTCAAAAGGGAAAAAATTCCGCCGGACCCCGGGAGCCGGCCGCCTATGCCGGGGGCGATCTCAGGCCTCACCAGGGCAACACGACTTGGGGAGGGGGCAGGAGCCAAGCGCCCCCTCTCAGTCCGCGCCATCTCACCGCCCCTCGGGGGCCTCCGTCAAGCGGTTTAGGGAGGCACCGTATCACATTGTTTTCCAATGCAGTCAGGTCCACAAATGGACCCCACTTACTTTGAATAGTGAAGCTGCAGCAGGTGCAAATAAGGTTTAAACAGTGTTACAAGAACTGCTTAGAACTCTGAAGTATGGCACTCAATAACCAAGACTTATGCCATTTATGTAAGGCAGTGACATGGAAGCAACTCAGGGACAAAAAGCATGAACGAACATTCACGTATGAAAATCTTATTTGGAGAAGGGGTAGAATCCAAACGCCCCCTGCCAGTTCGCGCCACTACACCGTATGTGGAAAATCTGAAGCCATCATTCTACAAACTCTCAACGCTTGTTATCAGTGCATGAGTTTCATGCTCGATCGATTGAGCTAGCCGGATCGGCAATAACAAGTATAAAATAGTTATGTAAATAGTTATTTAATAAAATGTTTTATTCTGTTTCTTTGGTGGTGTGTTGTGTATATTTATAATATTTGCATAGGGTTTGCCGTTATTTTGGGCGGTGTGGGTGGCGGAGTCGAGCTGTTTTGCAGCCCTCATGGTGTGGAGCTCAATTCATTTCACTATTTTCGTATTTCTCATGAAGGGTTATTCCTAATGTTTGTATTTTACCGAGGTTAAAAAGAGATCGAATTAGTGGTCTACTGATTTTGCTCGATTACTTTTATTTTTTTACACGATTTTTCACTATCTGCAAAGACTAAACAGAGTATTGCGACTTTGTGCTTGTTTGTAAATAGAGAATGATCCAAAGAGAACCAATTGTAAAACAGTAAATGCTTGGATAATAATCAATCAAATGGAGAGACAAGCAGGTACGACGGATTACAACAGGGGTAAAGGTCTGCGTTAACTACCGTTCACTATCTGCAAAGAGAGAGTACTACTAAGAGAAAAGAGGGGAGTGGGGGGGGGGGCAGCGTTCAAAGCACATCAGCGTGCATAAACACGAAAACGTTTTTACCTATCACGTACTTGACATTTGACAGCTTTTGATGTTTGCTATTAAAAAACCATTGAAATTCACAGAAAAAACCATAGGTTATACTCCATATATAGTTAGGAATTTGCATTTACAAAACCTTGAAAATTCAATGAAAAAACCATTGGTTTTAGGCCATATATAGTTAGGGATTTGCATTTAGAAAACCTTATTTTACTCGCATAAAACCATTGAAATTCCATATATAGTTATAAGCGCTAACTATATATCGCGCACCCGCAATCCACTGCTGACGATGTCACATATTACATCATTCATGACATGGTTAGTGACATCACTGATGACATCACTGATGACATCTCAAATGACATCACTGATGACATCACTGATAACATCTCATTTGACATGACTGATCACATCACTGATGATATCATTCATGTGATAATACCATGAACCTCTTCAGACTCTAATATAACCTTAGATACAATCAGTGTAAACAGACAGTCACTCATCCATGGAGTTACTCACACACCTAGTCAGTTATGCCAAAAATCAATCACACCTCCATTTTCTCAACTATACAGTTATACACACCTTACTTATTCAAACATATACTAACACATATTTACTTTACTCTCTTATACAATCTCTGATACATGTTCACAATGATCCATACAGCCACTCACACATTCACTAGCTCTTATGCACAGTTATTTATAGATGTCAACTCTCACATGTACTGTGTTTTACATATGTACTTAATTTGACATGTAGCACTGAGATATCCATTCACTCACTAATACACTCATGCACAGTCAACCGCCCATACAGCTGTTTCCACATCCAGTTTTGAATCTATACATATAGTGAATCAACTACTCACACATCTATGTACAGAGTCACACACCTCTCAGCCACCCATACACACACACTCAGTTTCCCATACAAATACTTGGACAACCAATCAATAACCCATACAGTTACTCAAATAGCTACTGATCAACATATGCAGCAGTTTGTAGAACAACAGATATAATGATGCACAAATTAAAACAGTTTAGTCACTAACCCATGCACTCAGTGAGACACATTTAATCACTCACTCATACAGTCAGTCTTGCACCTACTAAATCCTTCATCCAGACACTTATACATCCACTCATTCTTCAATATGTAAGACATATTTTAACTTTACAGAAACATACAGTCACTGGATGTTGTAATCAGTGATGTCATCAGTGATGTCATTTGAGATGTCATCAGTGATGTCATCAGTGATGTCACTAACAATGTCATGAATGATGTAATATGTGACATCATCAGCAGTGGATTGCGGGTGCGCGATATATAGTTAGCGCTTATAACTATATATGGAATTTCAATGGTTTTATGCGAGTAAAATAAGGTTTTCTAAATGCAAATCCCTAACTATATATGGCCTAAAACCAATGGTTTTTTCATTGAATTTTCAAGGTTTTGTAAATGCAAATTCCTAACTATATATGGAGTATAACCTATGGTTTTTTCTGTGAATATATATATATATATATATATATATATATATATATATATATATATAAATATATTACTAACTGGAGGTCGCCAGTAGGTAGTTAAAGTTAGGACCTAGTTACCATAGGAAAGTAGCATCATTCTATTCCCAATAACTTTGGCGCCAATTGACGAATCGTGAAATTTTCAAAACTTATGGCCTGCTTCGGTCCCCTCCTATCAAGAAAGTTTCGGGGGGATTTGGCAAACGGGGCCTGAGAAAAAAGGGGGGTCCCAAAACGTGTTTTCTCCATGCAATTTTCCCTAGGAATCTACATGGCTACAGCCCGAACTGCTGAACGGAATTACCCCAAATTTGGCAAAAAGTTAGCCCTTGGTTCAGAAAGAGCCTTTTTTTGCTAAATGGTGTAAATCCATTCAGTAGATTTTTAAATATTAAAGGAAAAAGAACTTTATATATCTGGGCGGAGCCTAACCACACATATCTCATCTTGAGATCATATTGGCTTTCAGCACTTCATGCAAGAAGTGTTGGCAGCCATTTTGGGATCAATATACATGATAGCACCTCATTAAAAAGCATTGCAGTTAATAGAAGGTTTTAAGACTTTAGTTACATTATAACTCATTTGTTGATGTTACCATACTCATTTTAGGAATTGTGCTGTGTTCTAAGGGGATTTTACCATGTGCAAATGCCTTCTGCAGGGATATCATGAATCATGTTGGAGAAAAAACTATTTTCTCATGCTTTTCCCACAGAGGTTTGGAAGGTGATCTGCAAGCTAAACTGAGAACATATTTTCTGTAAATTCACATTATCTTTCTCAGTCATGTGAGAATGAAGTCTGACATGGTCAGTGACATCACTCATGACATGTCATGAGTGATGTAATATGTGACGTCATCAGCAGTGCATTACACGCGCAAGTTATAGTGAGTCCAACTAACTATAACGTGGAATTTCAATGGTTTTATGTCAGTAAAATTTCCAGCTAACTAAAACTGGTGTGAAACCTATGGTTTTTTCAGTGAATTTCATAGGTTTTTTAAATGCTAATTCCTGACTATAACTGGTGTGAAACCTATGTTTTTTTCAGTGAATTTCAAAGGTTTTTTAAACGTTAATCCCTAACTATAAGTCTCAGTTTATAAGTAAGACTGTTAGCGCTCTAGTTGTTCTTTAGAACACTCTGTGACATTCTGTCATTGGGCTATATTCGGGCTACACCTGGCTGATATTTGGACTACATTTGATTTTTTTTGTCTCTGGTGGCCATTTTTGGGCTACATTGGGCTAAATTGGGCTACATTGGGCTACATTTGGGCTCAAACATATATATAGCCCAATATATATTTTTTTCAAAGGTAATTTTTTCGTAAAAACCACTTGAGCATATATCTTGAGACATAGCAAAGGCACACCGGGCTACCAGTCCCTACAATTTTGTCCAATTTTTTTTGTATATATATATATATATATTTTTTGCCTTGGAGCACTCCTGGTGCGCGCCCCGGTGAGCGCCCCGGAAAGCGTAGTTTTATGAAGCGCCCCGGGACGCGCACCGGGGAGCGAACGAAAACATGATTGTGACATATCGCGTAGCCGCGACCGCGTGATACGCATGGCGTAAACGCCCCCGGAAGCACTCGAGCAAATACGATCTCGCAACGTAGGCGTCTGACGCCCCTACGCGACACGCCTGTAAGCGCGTCGGGTCATGTGACCTGAAAATAACACTTTTTATTGGTTCATAACAGTTTTGGTTTCATAATGATGAAGCCCCTGGTCATGTGACCCGAAAATAACACTTTTCATTGGTTGAATACATTTTTTTTTTCAAAAGGATGAAAGACCCCACCTTTTTTCCTTATTCTGACTTTGTCCTTTGACTTAGGAAGACCTGTTTGTACCTCTCTGTACCTTTTTGATCTTTATAATGGCTTCAGTAGCAGCAGCAGCTGGTGCATCTGCACCACCACCACCACCACCACCACCAAGAGGACCACCACAAGATATCATTGGTGGTCTACAAGAGGAGGAAGAGGAGGAGGAGGAGGAAGAAGGGAGAAGATGGCTTGATGAACAAAATACCCCATACCAGCCAAGACCACACATTATATGGGAGTTTTTTTCCATCCCACAGGGGAAGAAAAAAGTAAATGCAGCCAAGGTGACTTGCAAAATCTGTGGCGTTGAACTTTCCAGGGGAAACTCGAACAAGAAATATTCATTTGGAAACAACACGATGATACGCCACATGCAGCGCAAGCATCCAATAAATTATTCTGCTGCAGAGATGAGGTAACTGGCCAGTAACCCTCCCCAATCCACAAGCACCACCTCAAAAAGGAAGCAACCCACTCCGTCTGCACCAGAGGAAAGTGAGACGATGCCGTGCATTAAGCCACGATTTGCAGATTTCCGAATTATCTGTAAATATTGTGGGCAGACCATCTCCTACGGAGAACAAAGCGTAAAGCTCATCGTCCTTGCCGGGGACCATAAATGCCCCAATAAACCCTAATTATTTATTTTCTTTTTTTTTTGCTCCAGTTGAGCCATTTTCAATTCCCTGTTTTTTCGTTTCTCCCCATGAAAAATCCAAAGAAAATATAAAACTGTTCAGAAAACCCAAAAAAGTACAAAATGTTCAAAAAAACAATAAAAAAAATATAAAACAACAAAAAGAAGAAAAAAACAGTTCTTTTTAGAACTACCTCCAATTTATAAAAAAAAGGCTACATTTAAAAAAAACTCTATTATTCATTTTTCCCCATGGGACGCTCCCCGGTCTGCTCGCCGGTGCGCGTACCGGGCGCTCCCCCCGCACAAATAAAAAAAAATTATTTTTTTTGCCCCGCTGGGCCCTTTTATGGCCCCCACATCAAACCTAGGGGGTCAGGGGGGTCTATCCCTGCCCCTTTATGGTCATTTCCCCCTTTGATGTTTCCACCTCTTATGTCTCGATTTTACCGAGACACAAGATGGCGGCCGCTCCGGTCTGTTTCGAATGTTTACAGACACCCGAGAGCCAATCAGCTTTCCGTGCGCAAGTCGCGTGGTGCGCCCGGAGCACGTACCGGGGCGCTGCCATAGATATATATATTTTTTTGAACCTAAATTACTCAAAATCCACTGGAGCACATATTTGGAGACATAGCAAAGGCACATAGCAAAGGCACATCAGGCTACCAGTCCCTACAATTTTGCCAAGTTTGGTCGAAATCCATTCAGCTGTTCGGGCTAAAAGTGAGGTCGACCGCCCTATGGAAATTAACATGGGGAAAACACGTTTTGGGACCCCCCTTTTATCTCAGCCCCCGCTTGATAAATCCCCCCCAAACTTTTAGGGAAGGACCGGGGCGCCGCGAGGCCATTTTCAGGAAATTTTCAGGCAGATTCGTCAACCGGCGCCAAAGTTATTCCAAATAGAATTTTGGGATTTAACATTGAAAAAAACCCTAACTATAATTACCTACTGGCGATCGCCAGTAGGTAATGTATATCTCACCCCCTGGGCACTCGTCACCTTAGAGAACAGACACCCTGCACTGCCGATTAAACGCTGCCGCAGGCAAGTGCTGACTCAATCTTGCCGCCATTCCTTCGTGTCAAGCGGACACGCCCACTCGTGCTGGCCACGCCCGCTCCCGATACTTAAACGTGCGCTGAGACGATAGCGCTGCATTGAAGAACCCCTCCTGAGGCGAAAAGCCGGGAGCTACCTTGACGAATTGTTTTACTTGTTAAAAACTTGATTATCTGTAGAAATTGTGCTTTTAAAATTCACTCACCCCCTGGGCACTCCTCACCTTAGAGAACAGACACCCTGCACAGTCGATTAAACGCTGCCGCAGGCAAGTGCTCACTCAATCTTGCCGCCATTCCTTCGTGTCGAGCGGACATGCCCACTCGTGCTGGCCACGCCCCCTCCCGATACTTAAACGCGCGATGAGACAATAGCGCTGCATTGAAGAACCCCTCCTGAGGCGAAAAGCCGGGAGCTACCTTGACGAATTGTTTGACTTGTTAAAAACTTGATTATCTGTAGAAATTGTGCTTTTAAAATTTACTCACCCCCTGGGCACTCGTCACCTTAGAGAACAGTCACCCTGCACAGCCGATTACACGCTGCCGCAGGCAAGTGCTCACTCAATCTTGCCGCCATTCCTTCGTGTCAAGCGGACACGCCCACTCATGCTGGCCACGCCCCCTCCCGATACTTAAACGCGCGCTGAGACGATAGCGCTGCATTGAAGAACCCCTCCTGAGGCGAAAAGCCGGGAGCTACCTTGACGAATTGTTTGACTTGTTAAAAACTTGATTATCTGTAGAAATTGTGCTTTTAAAATTTACTCACCCCCTGGGCACTCGTCACCTTAGAGAACAGACACCCTGCACAGCCGATTACACGCTGCCGCAGGCAAGTGCTGACTTAATCTTGCCGCCATTCCTTCGTGTCGAGCGGACATGCCCACTCATGCTGGCCACGCCCCCTCCCGATACTTAAACGCGCGCTGAGACGATAGCGCTGCATTGAAGAACCCCTCCTGAGGCGAAAAGCCGGGAGCTACCTTGACGAATTGTTTTACTTGTTAAAAACTTGATTATCTGTAGAAATTGTGCTTTTAAAATTCACTCACCCCCTGGGCACTCGTCACCTTAGAGAACAGACACCCTGCACAGCCGATTAAACGCTGCCGCAGGCAAGTACTGACTCAATCTTGCCACCATTCCTTCGTGTCAAACGGACACGCCACTCGTGCTGGCCACACCCCCCCTCTCCTCACTCTCCCTACCTCTATAAAACATGTTCAGCCATCGGAAGCGCAGCGGACGAGCGCAGCGGGCGCGACGATTGCGCGCCGAAGGCGCGCTTAAGGCAAGCTCGTCTGCGCTTGTCTGCGCCGAGGCCGGTCCTAGGGCCACCCCCCCTGACCCTGCACTGCCCCACACTTCGCTCAAAGCGAGTATACTCAAATACTCTTCCGAGCAACTTCGAGAAATCAAAACCTCAGCAGACTTCCCACATTCCTTACCACATCTGCTATACACCAATCCCACCATAGGTCCTCACAAATGTGCAACGTGCATGACCCCCACCCCCCCCAAGACCGCTACTCACCAGGTCCTAGCAGCACTTATCAATGTGCGCTCCGTCCCCAAACACAAATATGAGATTTCAGAATTCATAGAATCACATAACCTAGACTTACTGTTCATCACAGAAACCTGGGGTGATGACTCCTCCGGCCCAGATTTCAAAGCAGCTACTCCGCCTAACTACTGTGCTTGCAGACTTGATAGAATAAAAAGAAAGGGAGGAGGGTTAGCCATCATATATAGGGACCATTTCAAAGTCAAAATCACGGACTCTAAATACAGTGACTGTGAGGCTTTCTCCTTTACCATCAGCCTCTCTGGCAATCAATCAGTCACAGGCATGCTACTCTATCGCCCCCCAGGTCCAGATTGAAATTTCTTAACAATCTTAATAATCTAATCGAGGTATCAGCAGGAATGCCTCATTTCACCATTCTAGGAGACTTCAATTTCCACCTTGAAGCATCTCACGATCCCGACACCTCGGCACTAATAAATGACCTATTAGCTGCCGGTCTCCAGCAAATTGTCAAACAGCCCACCCATACAGCGGGACACACACTAGATGGACTATTTACCAGCAATCCACACATCTTGGTTACAACCGTAATCCGACTTGTCTGGACTGATCACTCAGCCATCTGCTTCTCAATAAAACTTAACTCCCTCCCACCGTCTACCACATTATCCTCCCCCCATCTCCTTCAGAGACTGGAAAAATATCGACCCCTCTCAATTAGAGGCCACGCTGCTCGACAGCTTGACCACAAACGAACAGGATCCTTCTTTAGCATCTACTAACTACCTCAACTGCCTAAACAGAGCTTGTGACAACTTAGCTCCCCTTAAAATTTCCCATCGCAACAGAAAACTTCCCGCGGCCCCATGGTTCACAGGATTATTACGACTACAGAGACAACACTGCAGGAATCTAGAAAGACACTGGCGCCGCCACTACAATCCCACGGAAAAAATTGCTTATAAAAGTGCCCTCGCTAAGTATAAAATACTTATTACCTCGGAAAAGACATGCTACTACACCGCCCAAATCAATCAGGCAAAGAATTCAGCGAGAGAACTGTTTCAGGTGGTTACCCCTCTCTCTAACCCTCCCATCCCTCGTTCTGACGGATCACAGGACCTTTGTAACTCTCTTGCCAAGTTCTTTGAAGTTACTACTATCTTCTCAGCCTTCACCCACTCTCACTCTGCTGCCACCACTATTTTACCACCTCATAGCAGCGCACCTATCTTCTCAGCCTTCGAAGCAGCCACGGAGGAACAAATACAAAGACTTGTCCCTGGCACAAAATCAGGATCTCCTCTAGACCCCTGTCCTCCCTCTATCCTTAATCTCATTCCAGAAGCTATTTCCCCTGCTCTCACCACCATCTGCAACGCTATGTTCACAAGAGGCACATACCCTGCAGTCTGGAAGGAAGCTATCATCAAACCCCTTCTAAAAAAACCTACACTCGATCCCCTCCTTCCCGCCAGTTACCGACCTATTGCATGCCTTCCGTTTCCAGCAAAAATCTTCGAAAAAATTAGGAATATACAGCTTTCTAAATTCATAGACAACAACAACTTACTGGATGACACCCAATTCGGGTTCAGACAGGGCCATGGGACCGAGACTGCGTTACTAAAAGCAGCAGATGAAATAAGGATGACAATGGACAGAGGAGGAGTGGCAGTACTAATACTGTTAGATCTCTCTGCAGCCTTCGACACGGTCGATCATGTCATCTTGATCGACCGTGTCTCATCAATAGGAATTCAGAATAAGGCTCAAGAACTTCTCGCCTCATTCCTGGCTGACCGCCCACAGACAGTAAAAATGTACCATTTTACCTCCCACACTTTTACCCTTCCCTGTGGAGTACCCCAGGGCTCCTCGCTAAGTCCGACACTATTTAACATTTATGTTTCAGACTTAGCGAGGTTAATAAATTCTTATGGAATTGCCCCTACAACATACGCTGATGACACTCAACTGGTGCTATCTGTACACAACAATGGTACATCAGTTGCGGCAAATTTCCAAGAGGGAATGCGGGCAATCAGTTCCTGGATGTCATCAAACTGTCTCGAAATAAACTGACAAAACAGAGGTGATGACATTCTGGAAACTGGAACCAATCTGGTCCCCTCAATGGTGGCCACCCGAGATGGGAGCTCCACCTCAGCCTGTCACCAAGGTTCGCAACCTCGGAGTCATATTCGACAACAAAATGAACTTCCATCAACATGTCAATTCCGTTGTCTCATCATCCTTCTACATCCTGAAAAAAATCAAGAAACTGATGCCATACCTCCCCCCGTCGGCCGGTAAAACCCTAATCAGCACTTTAGTCTTTTCTAAAACAGACTACTGCAATGCCCTTCTTCTGAATGCCCAGGAAAAAGTCCTTAACCGATTGCAGCTGGTCCAGAATGCCTCAGCCAGAATCTTACTGGGCATTCCCAAGTTCACTTCCATCTCCCCTTACATTCAACAGCTGCATTTGCTCCCAATCAAGAGCCGGACAAAATTCAAGGCACTGTGCATTGCATACAAAGCCACCAACAACTCAGGCCCACAGTTTCTCAAAAATGCCCTCCGCCCGCTGGAGCATTCAAGAACATTACGCTCATCTTCAGCTCATTTGCTGAAAGTCCCACGTACAAAAAGGGCCACTTGGGGTGACAGATGTTTCACTATTTCCACGGCCAAACTTTGGAACACATTACCCCTACACATCAAAACCGCCCCTACCCTCATCAGTTTCAGAAAAAAACGAAAAACCTGGTTTTCTCAGTATAATTTCCGCCACAGTGATGGTTTTGTACTCTGAGCGCCGAGACACCCCTGGGTAGTTGCGCGCTATAAAAATCGCATAAACATAAACATAAATATATATATATATATATATATATATATATATATATATATATATATATATATATATTACCTACTGGCGATAGCCAGTAGGTATATATAGTTAGAATTTTTTCTCTATGGGACTTTTGAAAATTCTATGTCTAATAACTTTGGCGTTTGTGGACGGAATCGGCTGAAATTTTCAGGAAAATGGCACATTTTGTTTTTGAGCAGCCCCTAAAAATTTGGGGGGGTTTCGTCAAGGGGGGGCCGAGAAAAAAGGGGGGTCCCAAAACGCGTTTTTCCCATGTTAATTTCCATAGGGCGGTTGGGCTCACTTTTAGCTCGAACGGCTGAATGGATTTGCACGAAACTTGGCAAAATTGTAGGGACTGTTAGCCCGATGTGCCTTTGCTAGGTCTCAATATATGTGCTCCAGTAGTTTTTGAGAAATTAACGTTCAAACCAAGATATATATCTGTAACAGCGCTCTGGGCAGCGATCCGGTCCGCTTACTTTTCGCTTATCGGAACTTTGCGCGCAGAAAGCTGATTGGCTCTCCGGTGTCTGTCAACATTCTAAACAGTCCGGAGCAGCCGCCATCTTGTCTCTCGGTAGGATCGAGAGAGAAGAAGAGGTGGAAAACGAAAGGGGAATTTAATGAAAGGGGGCAAGGTATCCCCCTCTTGACCCCCTAGGAATGTTGTTGGGGTTATTAAAGGGTCCCGTGGGGAAAAAAAAAAAAAAATGATTTTTCACGGTAGAAGCGCTTCACGGGCCGCGAACTGGGCCGCAAACTGGTAGCGAAACGGGAATTCGCCATTTTTTGCTTCGTTAATTAAATTACTAGGTATAAGTGGGTGCGGGAGACGTATCCTAATCCCCTATGTTTCCTGAGGGTGGCTGAGGAGGCTGATATATGTTGATACATCTCTTCCAGTGGCTGTGCGTGAGCTTTTTTTTTTTTTTGCTGCGTGACAGTCCGGAGCGGCCGCCATCTTGTCTCTCGGTAGGATCGAGAGAGAAGAAAAGGTGAAAAACTAAGGGGGAATTTAATGAAAGGGGGCAAGGTATCCCCCTCTTGACCCCCTAGGAATGTTGTTGGGGTTATTAAAGGGTCCCGTGGGGAAAATAAAAAAAAATGATTTTTCACGGTAGAAGCGCTTCACGGGCCGCGAACTGGGCCGCAAACTGGTAGCGAAACGGGAATTCGCCATTTTGTGCTTCGTTAATTAAAGTACTAGGTATAAGGGGGTGCGGGAGACGTATCCTAATCCCCTATGTTTCCTGAGGGTGGCTGAGGAGGCTGATATATGTTGATACATCTCTTCCAGCGGCTGCGCCATCTTGCCTTTTTTCCAATGCCACAATTTTGTCGTGCACGGCAGCCATTTTAGATGCCAGGCTGGTCCCAGGCTATCACCTAACCCTGCGGATGTAGTTTATGGCCCCAGCTGTAGAGAATTCAGACATGCCAATCCTCCCGATTCAGGCGTGTGACTACTGATTTCAGTGCTAGTCTCCCGCCTCCCGATTTCTGCAAGCAAAAACCCGGGGGCATATTACGAACAACTAGCGTTAATTTTTGTCTCTAACTTGTTTAGAGACAAAAATTATCGCCGTACATCGGCGATTTTTATCGCAGATAAACCTTGCTATTATCGCAGAAAAGTCAGCGATATTCATGTATTATCGAGCAAATGCTCTTAGCCATGTTATCCACCTCCCATTGGATAACATGGCTAAGAACTGATCAGGGCAGGTGTTAGATTTTGGAGATATTCGCGCTTAGCGCGAATATCTCCAAAAGTTGGTAATAGAAGGTAGCGATGTTAGGGACTGTTTCCAGTCGCTAACATCTTGGCACGCCACTTTGCATGTCATTAGTGATAAGTATCACTGACATGCAAAGCGGGGCCCAAGATGGTCGCTATCTCCTTTTAGCTGTCACTAACTGGTGTTAGCGACAGCTTGGTAATAGGGAAATAATTTTATCTCCGCTTTCATGGCTTTTAAAGCCAAAAAAGCGGAGATAAACCCCCTTGATAATATGCCCCACGATTCCTTGGGGTTTCAGTTGACAGGGCTTGGTATTGTGTTACATGGTAATTTTTCCATGAAACGTCAGAGGGTCGATGCAGGGGTTCTAGAAGAGGTGATAAACCATTTAAGCCTCATGAACAAGCGCATGGTCTTTTAAAGATTTGTGAAGTACTCGGGGCGGCGGTGTGTGTGTGCCCTCTTTCAGGAGCGGGCGGGGGGGACTGCCAGCAACTTGCCAGGCCAGGCAGTGTTCAACACGTGCATCACCCTTTCTCTGCTTGCTATTGCGCTCCATGCTTCGGAAAGGTAAGAAAAAGAACGTGCATTTGAGTTTGAAATGTCCGATCCTGCAGCAGCACACTTCCAAAGCCCACACATGACAATAACCCGATTCAAGGCCCCATTCACCCGTTTTAAAAAAAATAGATAACACTCCAACAAAGTAAGGTTATAAAACTTTATTAACTATTAACTTTAACGAACGGAACAAAAACTAAAAACATTTAAACATTTCTCAACACAAAAAGCAACAATGGTTAGAAGCTGTCTTTTGTGCGAATAGTCCCAAGGCAGCACAACGTGCAGAGTTCTGGACGGCACCCAGGTGATGTCGCCTGGGTGCCGCACTGGTTTAGGGATCCTACAATGCAGCACAGAAAAACAGCGTGGGGCGTCCCGGGTGGTGCGGGGGGAGGCTTCGTCAGTAGCGGTCTGTGTCCAGTGTCACATGGCTGACACAACATGTACGACAGGCACCCAGGTGATGTCCAGTAAACTGCCGCACTGGTTTTGGTATCCTACAATGCTACTCCGAAAATTGGCGTGCGGCGGCCCGGGGGGGGCGTGGGGGAGGCGGCGTGAACGGGCCTCCCCAGGTGGCGGCCATCTAGCTGAGTTGCGCCCGCTCTTGCGGCTACAGCGTCTCGCTCACCATGTTGTTGAGTTGCTCCCACTCTTGCAGTGCAGCGATAGGCGGCTGCCACATGGCTCTTAAAATGGCGGACGGCTCCTCGGTTTTGGGCCTGGTCCACTGAAATGGCCCTGGGACACTTTGGAACTCGGACGCTTGCCTGCTAGGGCTTGGGCTCCATTCTCGAAAAGCGTCCCCTCAGCCATGAAGATTGTACAAAAGTCTTGGGGGCCCCCGACTCCCGCAGGCTTCCGGTGGGGAGCGGCTGCCATGATTGCTCGCGGAATGACCACGACGGAGCCACGAGATGGTGGTGCTCTCATGCTGACGCCAGCTTCAGTCTGAATGATCCAGAAACAAGGTGGGGCTTTCATCGTTTGGGAAAAAAAAATGTTCTAAACCAATGAAAAGTGTTATTTTTAGGTCATATGACCAAGCCTTCCATCTTTAGGAAACCAAAAGTAAAATGAACCAATGAAAAGTTTTATAAAGAAGTCACATGACCTGTTATGCGGCATAGGGCTACAAAAACCGTAGAAAATCCGTTGGCACGTGAGGCGGCGTCAGTAGCGGACCGATGTGCGAATAGGCCGAAGGCAGCACAACGCGCTGAGATCCGGATGGCACCGAGGTGGTGTCAAGCAAATTGCCGTACTGGTGTGGCCATCCTACAATGCTGCGCCGAAAGACGGCGTGTCCAGCTGAGTTCCGGTCACTCTTGCGGTACAGTGAGTCGAACGCGCCGAGATCCGGATGGCACCGAGGTTGTGTCCAGCAAGTTGCTGCACTGGTGTGGCCATCCTACAATGCTGTGCCGAAAGTCGGCGTGGGGTGCCCCGTTGGCTTATGAGGTGATGTCAGTAGTGGACCGATGTGTGAATAGGTCGGAACCAGCACAAGGCGCCAAGATCCGAATGGCAAGTCCTGGATATTGAGTGCCATAGTTGAGAGTTCTGAGCTGTGCTTGTAAGACTATCTGAAGCTTATTTGCACCTGCTGCAGTTTCACTGTTGCCCAAGGTGGTGTCCAGCAAATTGCTGCAGTGGTGTGGCCATCCTACAATGCTGCGCCGAAAGACGGCGTGTCCAGCTGAGTTCCGGTCACTCTTGCGGTACAGTGAGTCGAACGCGCCGAGATCCGGATGGCACCGAGGTTGTGTCCAGCAAGTTGCCGCACTGGTGTGGCCATCCTACAATGCTGCGCCGAAAGACGGCGTGACCAGCTGAGTTCCGGTCACTCTTGCGGTACAGTGACTCGAACGCTCCGAGATCCGGATGGCACCGAGGTGGTGTCCAGCAAGTTGCCGCACTGGTGTGGCCATCCTACAATGCTGCGCCGAAAGTCAGTGTGGGGTGCCCCGTTGGCTTATGAGGTGATGTCAGTAGTGGACCGATGTGTGAATAGGTCGGAAGCAGCACAAGGCGCCCTGCACTGTTGAGCTTTTTTCAATGCCTGTTTTTTGTTGTTTCCCCTCCATCAAAAACAAAAAAAAATATATAAAACTGTGCAAAAATACAAAAAAATGTTTAGAAAAGCAGTGCTTGTAAGACTGTCTGAAGCTCCTTTGCACCTGCTGCAGCTTCACTATTGCCCTGGTGTGGACAAAGATCGCCCATGACTTAGGCTGATTGAGAGTTTGTAGAAAAATGGCTTCAGATTTTCCACATATTACTCTTCAACATTCTTCCTAAATGTAACAATGTGAGACTCACTAGGAGAACGGCTGTTTATCTTTCCTTTCAAAATGCTGCCAACAATATTTTCTGAATGGAAGACACCATCTTGTAGCATAAAGGGCCGAAAGGGGTTCTGGTCTGGCCGATTGTTGGTGAAGACATTTTGACTATATCTTGGACCTGCCCGGCCTCGCCCAAAATGGCGCCGGTATAAATGGGACTCGTAACTCCTTGCCCGCAAATGTATATCTAGAAAATGTTATTGTAAGTGGCCCTGTCTTATTTTAATTACAAAATGTACGTCCACCGATTCCGCAACTGTTAGACACCTTAGTTCTTGCAACCTAATGGCCCGCTCGTTACGTTCCTCTACAGTGTAAATGTCTCCTCATCATATACGATTTCAGTTTGCTCCGTGGCCGGCCCACGTGGTTATAGGCCCGTATTTGTATACTGATATTTTCACAATAAAGGTTTTTAAAACAAAACACGGTAGTAGTATTTACATTGGTAAAGTTTTTACTTTTAGTCACTGTTTTCGAATCAGTAAAAGGCAAGTGAAATAAAGCAGTCCAATTACATGACGGATAAAAGGTATAATATGTAGGAACGCAGTAAAGATAAATGGTCAAGGGCAGTTGTGTTTTTCATTTCTGCAACATAAAGTGATCGATAAGAATCTGATAATCAGGCGTATCGGCGACTAAGACAGCAGGCCGAGTCTCTCTTACTCAACGGCTCCGTCATGGAACGAAGAAACGCCCTTTTTCTCGAAAAAGGAATATATTTTACTTGCAGGACAGTTGTAAATTTTCCGGGAAAGTACATTAGCCTGGAATATTATAACATATGTTTGAAAAAAAAATAATGTTCGAAAAAAATAAAAAGCGTAATTTTTAGGTCATATGACCAAGCTTTTCATCATTAAATTAACAAAAGTAAAATGAACCAATGAAAAGTTTTATTAACAAGTCACATGACCTGTTATGCTTACGTTACGCGATGCGCGCCGCGCCTCGGATCACTTCCGGGTGCGCTAACGCGGCGTGTCATAAAACGCATTACGCGACAACGTAGGTCAAGAATATAGTCTAAATGTCTCCACCAACCAGCGTTCAGAACACAACCCCTTTCAGCAGTCCAAAAAGTTCTGTTAAATGACAACAGAGGGGACAGGCAACAAGAACCATCAGTCAAAGAGGGGAGGGCAAGTTCTTCTCTTCCGGTTCATGTTGGGGCGCTACCGGAACTGATCGAATTGGTAGTCTATAGTGTTTCTGGATGTTTCAGACTAAAGCTGGCGTCAGCATGAGACCACTACCATCTCGTAGCTCCGTCGTGGCCATTCCACGAGCAATCATGGCAGCCGCTCCCCACCAGAAGCCTGCGGGAGTCGGAGGCCCCCAAGACTTTTGTAGAATCTTCACGGCTGAGGGGACGCTTTTCGAGAATGGGACCCAAGCCCTAGCAGACAAGCGTCCGAGTTCCAAGGTGTCCCAGGGCCATTTTAGTGGACCAGGCCCAAAACCGAAGAGCCGGCCGCCATTTTGAGAGTCCTGTGGCAGCCGTCTATCGCTGCACCGCAAGAGCGGGCGCATCTCAACTACATGGTGAGCGAGACGCTGTAGTCGCAAGAGCGGGCGGTAAACAGCTGAATGGCGGAAGAGGCACAGTGTAGCAAAAGCGGGCGGAATGGCAACTAAAACGATAAAGGGGCGCCCCACTACAGCTTGTCTTCAGGTCAAACGGATTGTGGGACAAGGTCCAGAATTGAAGAGTCATCAAAAGGCAAAAAGTTCCGCCGGACCCCGGGAGCCGGCCGCCTATGTCGGGGGCGATCTCAGGCTACACCAGTGCTATAAGACTTGGGGAGGGTGTCGGAGCCAAGCGTCTTCTCCGAGTCCATGGCCATCACACCGCCCCTCGGGGGCCTCCGTCAAGCGGTTTAGGGAGGTACCATATAACATTGTTTTCAAATGCAGTCAGGTCCACAAACGACCCTCACTTACTTTGGAATAGTGAAGCTGCAGTAGGTGGAAATAAGCTTCAGACAGTCTTACAAGCACTGCTTTTGTAAACATTTTTTTTTTTTTTGTATTTTTGCACAGTTTTATATATTTTTTTTGTTTTTGATGGAGGGGAAACAACAAAGCACAGGCATTGAAAAAGGCTCAAACTCAGAACTCTGAACTATGGCACCCAATATCCAGGACTTTCCATCCGGATCTTGGCGCCTTGTGCTGCTTCCGACCTATTCACACATCGGTCCACTACTGACATCATCTTATAAACCAACGTTATGTAAATAGTTATTTAATAAAATGTTTTACCCTGTTTCTTTGCTGGTGTGTTGTCTCTATTTTTAATATTTGCATAGGGTTTGTCGTTATTTTGGGCGGGGTGGGTGACGGAGCCGAGCTGTCTTGCAGCCCTCATGGTGTGGAGCTCAGTTCATCTCACTATTTTCGTATTTCTCATGAAGGGTTGTTTATAATATTTCTATTTTAGCGAGGTCAAAAAGAGATCCAATTAGTGGCCTACTGATTTTGCTCGATTACTTTTATTTTTTTACACGATTTTTCACGATCTGCAAAGACTAAACAGAGTATTGCGACTTTGTGCTTGTTTGTAAATAGAGAATGAACCAAAGAGAATCAATTGAAAAACAGTAAATGCTTGGATAATAATCAATCAAATGGAGAGACAAGCAGGCAGGACGGATTACAACGGGGGTAAAGGCCTGCGTTAACTACTCTTCACTATCTGCAAAGAGAGAGTACTACTAAGAGAAAAGAGGGGAGGGGGGCAGCGTTCAAAGCACATCAGCGTGCATAAATACGAAAATGTTTTTATCTATCACGTACTTTACATTTTAATGCTTTTCATATTTGCTATTAAAAAACCAATGAAATTCACAGAAAAAACCATAGGTTATAGTGGATATATAGTTAGGAATTTGCATTTACAAAACCTTGAAAATTCAATGAAAAAACCATTGGATTTAGGCCATATATAGTTAGGAATTAGCATTTACAAAACCTTATTTTACTCGCATAAAACCATTGAAATTCCATATATAGTTAGAAGCGCTAACTATATATCGCGCACCCGCAATCCACTGCTGATGATGTCACATATTACATCATTCATGACACGGTCAGTGACATCACTGATGACATCACTGATGACATCTCAAATGACATCACTGATGACATCACTGATGACAACTCAAATGACATCACTGATGACATCTCAAATGACATCACTGATGACATCACTGATGACAACTCAAATGACATCACTGATGACATCTCATTTGTCATCACTGATCACATCACTCATGTGATAATACAATGAACCTCTTCAGACTCTAATATAACCTTACATACACTCAGTATAAACAGACACTCACAGACTGTCACTCATCCATGGAGTTACTCACACACCTAGTCAGTCATGCAAAGAATCAATCACACCTCCATTTCCTCAACTATACAGTTATACACATCTTACTTATTCAAACATATAATAACACATATTTACTCTCTTATATAATCCCTGATACAAGCTCACAGTGATCGATACAGCCACTCACACATTCACTGGCTCTTATGTTCAGTTATTTATATATGTCAACTCTCACATGTATTGTGTTTTACATACGTACTTACTTGCACATGTAGCAATGAGAAATCCATTCACTCACCAACACACCCATGCACAGTCAACCGCCCATATAGCTGTTTCCACATGCACTCTTGAACTCATACTCCTAGTGAATCAACTGCTTACACATCTATGCACAGAGTCACGCACCTCCCAGCCACCCACACACACACTCAGCCTCCCATTCAAATACTTGGGCAACCAATCAATAACCCATATGGCCACTCTTATAGCTACTGATCAACACATGCAGCAGCTTACACAACAACAAACATACTGATGCACAAATTAAGACAGTTTAGTCACTAACCCATGCACTCAGTGAGACACATTTAATCACTCTTTCATACAGTCAGTCATGCACCTACTAAATTCTTCATCCAGACACTTATACATCCACTCATTCTTCAATATGTAAAACATATTTAAACTTTACAGACACATACAATCACTGGATGTTGTGATCAGTGATGTCATCAGTGATGTCATTTGAGATGTCATCAGTGATGTCATCAGTGATGTCACTGACCATGTCATGAATGATGTAATATGTGACATCATCAGCAGTGGATTGCGGGTGCGCGATATATAGTTAGCGCTTCTAACTATATATGGAATTTCAATGGTTTTATGCGAGTAAAATAAGGTTTTGTAAATGCTAATTCCTAACTATATATGGCCTAAAACCAATGGTTTTTTCATTGAATTTTCAAGGTTTTGTAAATGCAAATTCCTAACTATATATCCACTATAACCTATGGTTTTTTCTGTGAATATATATATATATATATATATATATATATATATATATATATATATATATATATATATATATATATATATATATATATATATTCACTGAAAAAACCATAGGTTGCACACCAGTCATAGTTAGCTGGAAATGTTACTCATACAAAACCATTGAAATTCCCCCGTTATAGTTAGTTGTACTCACTATAACTCACAAGCCCGCAATCCACTGCTGATGATGTCACATATTACATCATTCATGACATGCTGAGACATTTGGTGCCACAGTCAATATGTTGTATATATCATCAAATGTAAGTGTTCCAAGATTTATATAGGCAGTACAATTAGATGTCTTCGAGAACGTATTGCTGAACACTTTAGGTATAACACTTTAGAGCCTTAAAAAATATTGATGGGCGTTATCCTTTAGCAATCCATGCATGTGAATGCCCTAGCCAGGAAACCAGTAAATCATTTTCCTTTTATGGTATTGAAAGTATACCAATTGATGTCAGAGGTGGCAATAGAGAATTACGGTTGCGTCAATGTGAAGTACGTTGGATACTCAAGTTACGTGCGGTTGAACAGGGAATCAATATTGATTCAGAATTGCAATACTTTTTGGGAAGATAATGTGATCTAACAATATTTCTCCTCAGTCTAACTGTTATAACAAACTCTTATGAGGTGATTTATTATATAAGTTTCTTCCCAGTACTGCTTTAAATGTGGATCAAGTGATTTTATGTCTATCTCTAATGTACATATGATGATATACATTGATGTGTATGATTACATCGGCTCATATAATCACATATACATTTATATGCAGAATGTCAAGCCGATTATGCAATTATGGTTACACTTGCCATACAGTAGTGTTGATTAATTTCCTTCCTTCTTTTTCACTTGGGCTGCCTCAATGCTGTCCTTTTTCTGTTTCTACTCTCCTCTAATAATTTTCCACTAAGACTGCCTTAATCTAATCCTTTGCGTCTAGACACTGCTCAAAATTTTTGCTGAGAATATAGCAATTTTAAGGAGTTTTTGAAGTCGTTTTTATAAATATATATTATTTTGGTTTTACTAACAAATATATATGTTTAATTTGAGTATTACCATTACTAGTACCACTCTATAATGGTGCCGGCGTTAGTGTACTATTGGACGATATATTTTAATCATTTACGATCAGGTCCACGATCTAATTTATATTTGCGTTATTTCCCGCAATATGACAGGTAAAGGACTACTAACATAACAAACTAGCCTTTAAATGTAATTTTGATGGCTGCAACTATTATCGGCTGATTGTTTGAAACGACTGGGGTGACTTAGGCATTGTGTCGAGTCCGTCCTCGACATCCATGCCCCTGTGTTAGTATTTAACACTTACCCAAGATGGCGCGGGTGCAACACGCCGTCCTAACGATGATGATCGGGTACGGGAACCCGAGGTGAGTGTAATGTTTAGTCTGTTTAATACTAGTTGGCAGCTTATGGCCATAATGTCGGAAATATAGTTCCAAGCTTCTTCGGTTGCGGGGGATAAGGCCAGCATACTGGTCTTTTGGTATTTGTGTGTATATGCGTTATTGAGCATACCGAAGGGATTCTCACAATGTAAACACAAGTTTGACTTCGGTTCAGCGCTATAGCAGTGAACTGGCACCATTAGATGTTAAGCGTTCTATGCTTATAATAAACACTTACAGTGTTAATATGATCCAAAATTGGATATTTTATTGGTAAACAATTGCTTGCTTGACGTTGAATTGCAGATATATTTGATGGTTCCAGAATTACAGGCTTATCTTGCCTATCGCTTCCTAAATGAGAATACTATACTGCTGAAGACACTAGCGAGGAATATAATTACGATATCATTTAAAGGGTAAGAGAAATATTGTTTTGACCTAATGTGGCAACTTCTCTTAAAACGTTATCATTTTTTAGTGATATAATAATTTTATACTGAGTCTCTTTCTAAAGTATTTGTAATTTCTATATAATATTTTGCAGTGGATTGCTCTATAGAGTTCCCTGATACTCAGCCGTTTTACATCTACAAGTGATATCATTGTTCATGGTGAGTGTCAGGTTTTAGCATAACACAAGCACTAGGTCCTTGGTTGTTTATACACATCCCAGTGATGGCACTCATCTGAATTTGGTCTGTTTCACTAAACTAATTGGATAGCATACTTGCTCTGATTAGGTGCTCGTTTTAAGGCTCTTCATCTCTGTGTCTTCTCTTTTCGGTCCTATTTGCATGTTTTTACCTATGTCACAGGGTTCTATCTGATGGTCACGTTTCGGGAACTAGTTTTATTTGTTATTTCTGGCGCTTCTTTGTTTTTTCTCTTTTCTTTTCCCTTTTTCCTTTTGACTTATGAGATGGTTTACTTACTGGTATGAGGTTTCTCTTTTTTCTTTGATTGGTACACTTAGGTGCAATGTTTGGTGGTGGTGTTTCTTAATTTGACTTGGTTTTCCCAAATATTGGGATCTATAATAGGGTATAATTTGTTGTTTCAGCCCTGAGGAAGTCATTGGGTGATGCCCCTTGACGAAACACGTGTTGGCGTTTGGCTGTTGTAAATTATATCAAGACTGTACTGCTATATCTACAAGTCTTCGTGATCATCTGGATGAAAAATAAAATAAGGACTTTTTTCAAACTTGGATACATAGATATGGACTTTCATTGTTTGAACGGATATTATCTGTAAACCTTACAGATACACTCATATATTCTTGTGCTCAGGGAACTCTGCAAAACTTGTTATTGTGACAAGAATTACTTTTGTAATTTACTGTCCCTTGACAGCAGTGGGTGGTAGCTGTCTGTGGTTCCCTTGATGCCCCATTTTGAGATAATAAGCTGTAGTTTTATTGCTGCATAGGCTATGCGCTGACAATACCTCACCACCTATTTTTCGAAGTGTACTCTCTATTAATCACTCTCTACTACTCTCTACTCTCTACTCTCTACTACTCACGCTCTACTACTCTCTCACTACTACTCACTCTACTACTTACTCTCTTCTACTCTCTACTACTCACTCTCTACTACTCTTTACTACTCACTCTCTGCTACTCTCTCTACTGCTTTCTACTACTCTCTACTACTCACTCTCTACTCTCTATTACTGACTCTCTACTCTCTACCTCTCTACCTCTCTCAACTTCGCTCTCTAATAGTCTCTACCTCTCTACCTCTACCTCTCTACCTCTACCTCTCTACCTCTACACCTCTACCTCTACACCTCTACCTCTCTACCCTCTCTCTACACGCACACATATATAGGCATATATATGCATATGCATTTATATATATGTATGTGTATATATATACATACATATGCTTCCAAAGCTCGCCTCCACCACAACTTCACCACGGACTTGTAATAAGACGAGATAGACCCAATTTGTGCTGATTTTAATTTATTTTACGAGTGCCACCAGCCATCACAACGGGTTTCGGCAGATCCCGGCCTTGATCACATGACATACATACATATATAAACATATATAATCTGCATATCTATATAAATACACATATAAATGCATGCATACATATACATATATGCATACATATGCCTGTTATTTATATGAAAGTTTGAAAAACACTAATAAAAGCAAAGCTAAAAAGCCACCTCATTACAAACAGAATGGCTTTAACTTAAACGAGGGCGAGATCTATTGCATTTTCATTGCTTGTTTACCTTGGTTCCATCAAGAAGGCATTCAGATGTGTCACACATTTGCCACAAATTATGAATGTTAGCACTCTAGTTGCTCATTAGATCACTGTAGTAAAGCTACTGCTCACCAGGGAAGTCTGCTGCTGGTATTCAAAGTGCATGTTTCAGTCTGCATGTCAGAATCTTTTTAATGAAATAGAAGAGGATTTGAGAAGTCAAAATGTGCCCTAATTTTTCATTCTTCAGCACTAATCATAATTTCTATGGCAAAATAAACCCCCTCATTTTGTTCCTTTGCAAAATTAAATGTTAAGTGTCACCACTTTATTCCAATCACGATGACTTCAGGTGTGCCATACTTTTGCCATAAGTAAGACTGTTAGCGCTCTAGTTGTTCTTCACTCTGGGGAATTCTGTCATTGGGCTATACTTGGGCTACATCTGGGGGATATTTGTGCTACATTTGGGCTCTTTTGTCTCTGGTGGCAATCTTGGGAGACTTATTTGTTATGAAGTTTCCTAATTTCCTCATTTACTACAGTCTCCTCAGTAGGAAATACTTTCAGTATTCTACTTTGATTCCATCAAGAAGGCATTCAGATGTGACACACATTTGCCATAAATTCAGAATGTTAGCATGCTAGTTGCTTATTAGATCACTGTAGCAAAGCTACTGCTCACCAGGGAAGTCTGCTGCTGGTATTGAAAGTGCATGTTTCAGTCTACATGTCAGAATTTTTCAATGAAATAGAAGAGGATTTGAGAAGTCACTCAAAATGTGCCCTAATTTTTCTTTCTGAAGCACTAATCATACTTACTATGGCAAAATGAACACCCTCATTGTGTTCCTTTTTAAATTAAATGTTTTCAGACTTACCACTTCATTCCAATAAAGATGGCTTCTGGTGTGCCATATTTTTGTCATAAGTAAGACTGTTAGCGCTCTAGTTGTTCTTTAGAACACTCTGGGACATTCTGTCATTGGGCTATACTTGGGCTACATCTGGGTGATATCTGGGCTACATTTGGGCTCTTTTGTCTCTGGTGGCCATCTTGGGAGATTGCATGTCAGAATGTTTTAATGAAATAGAAGAGGATTTGAGAAGTCACTCAAATTGTGCCCTAATTTTTCTTTCTGCAGCACTAATCATACTTTCTATGGCAAAATATACCCCCTCATTTTGTTCCTTTTTTAAATTAAACTTTTTAAGAGTTACCACTTTATTACAATCAAGTTGGCTTCAGGTGTGCCATACCTTTGTAATAAGTAGGACTGTTAGCGCTCTAGTTGTTCTTTAGAACACTCTGGGAACCTGCAGTAGATCAAAAAGGAATCAACTGACAGTCTCTGTCCTTGTTGGATGTACATGTTTTACCTAGAATGTCAGACTTCATTCTCACATGACTGAGAAAGATAATGTGAATTTACAGAAAATATGCTTTCAGTTTAGCTTATGTATTCCCTTCCAAACCACTGTGGGAGAAGCATGAGATAATAGTTTTCTTTCAAACATGATTCATGATATCCCAGCTGAAGACTTTTTCACATGGTAAAATCACCTTAGAACACACCACAATTCCTAAAATGAGTATGGTACCATCAACAGATGATTTATAATGTAACTAAAGTCCTAAAACCTTCTATGAACTGCAATGCTTTTTAATGACGTGCTATCATGTATATTGGTCCCAAGATGGCTGCCAACACTTCTTGGATGAAGTGCTGACAGCCAATCAGATCTCACGATGACATGTGTGGTTAGGCTCCGCCTAGATATATATATATTTTTTTCTTTTGATTTTCTCAGGAACTACTGCAGGGATTTACACCGTTTAACAAAAAGCGTGATCTGCATACCAGACCCTACCATTTTCCTAAATTTGGTGTAATTTCGTTCAGCGGTTCGGGCGGTAACAGTGTCTAATTGTCCTATGGAAATTAAAATGGGGAAAACACGTTTTGGGACCCCCTTTTTTTCTCGGCCCCCGCTTGACGAATCTTCCTGAGACTTTCAGGGAAGGAGTGGAGCGGAGCGGGCCATCTTCTTTGAGAAATTCATAAAGATTCAACAACCGGTATCAGAGTTATTCCCAATAGAATGTTGTGGATTTTCTATGGAAACTAGGTCCTAACTAAAACTACCTACTGGTTTTTTTTAATGAAGAAAGATGTGGTAACATCATTCACCATGGATTAAGACGTATAAGATACAATTACCAACTTTTTAAAAATCTAGACAGTTCCGATACCTTAGAGAACATTTCAAAAACCCAACCACAAATGGGATACATTCTGGCTTTAATAATTGGAAGAAAAAGAGAGCTGAGCGGACCTGATTAAAATGTAACTTTAATAAAAGTGATTTAAAAAAAAACCTCCAGGGGGCTTCATAAAAGCTGCAGAATAACACAACGTGCAGCAGATCCTGAGGAGACACACCGTCGCAGCCACAGGGTGCAAGCACTAGTCCTTTTTGACACCCCTTTGGAAAGGCGAGTAAAAGATGGGAATAATCCATTCTAAACCTGGTCAGCAAAAACTGTTTGTGAGCTGACAAGGGCCACAATAAATATGGCTCCAAGTCTGGAGTAGATTTGAGCTTCACAAATTTGCGGACGCTAGTTTTTGACAATTCTATCCCATCTCTATTTAACTTTTTTTGCAAGATAAAAGATTGCTTCACAAAAGCCACATCTATTTTAGTAATCTGATCAGGACATAAAAAAAGGTCCGAACGCCCCAGCTCGCTAAAACAGCCCTTTAGATATTTTGACCACGGAATATTAATCATTGTGTGCTGGCTCAAAATGTCTTTCATTAACAGATGATGAAGGCCAAGATCTTCGTTCAGCCAACAATTGAGCCAAAAGAGCAAAGGGCGCATAGCCAGTATATCACAGATAAAAGTTATCCCAGTCTATTCATGAACTATTAGGTTCGAGGTTCCTCTATGTACCCCTAACAACTGTTTTAGGAAGTTATTTTCTGCCACCTGATTTCCCTCCGATGAAGCGTAACCCCACAATTCGATGCCGTAGCTTGCAATCGCTACACTCTTTGACTGATAGATTTTCAGCATAGCCCGCTATCGGACGCTTTCCGATTCTTGCAGCAAAATTAAAAATCGCTGCGTTAGTCCTTATTTCCTCCCCCCTTCTTCTATGGATTAAAGGGCCTCAGTCCAGGTGGTCATCCCATAGGACTCCCAGATAAGAGAATGTTGATGTGGGCACTATTTCTGCATTCACCATAAAGGTGTACTGCCTCCTGGGACGCAGCCCGACCTGCATAATGTAGGATTTTGAACTATTTATGTCCAGATCTCTTGCGGCCATAAAACTACGAAGGTTTTGAGCAGAGTCTGTAGACTCTTTGGGGTGCATGCTAGGAGGACTGCATCGTCTGCATAAAGCAGAATGGGCAGACCCCTTCGGTCCACAGTTGAAAAGTCAGCCCCTGTTTCTCTCAAGATCTTATCTAAATCATTAATATACAGATTAAAAAGAAACAGGGTTAAGATGCACCCCTGCCGTACGCCCCTTTCCGTGCTATTGTCCCTAGAGACCCTAAGATCCTGTGCAATCCTGATGTTTGCCTTAGTGTCCCTATGCAAATCCATCAGAAAGTCCACCAGATTAGCCTCCACCCCCATGGCCCTCTTGGACTACCACAGCTTCCCCCGATTAACACAATCAAAAGCAGATGGGAGCTTCAGAAAGGCCATGTAGATTGTCCCCTGGCGGGCAACTGTGCACTTTCCAAGGATCAAGTAGAGGTTAAGGCATTGGGCCAGGGTAGAATGACCTGGGCGGAACCCGTACTGAATATCAGGGAGGATTTTGTTATTTTCCGTCCAGGCCGCCAGTCTATTCAGTACAACTCTGCCTACAACCTTGACCACAGAATCGATAAGGGAGAACGGTCTATAATTCAGTGTGCTGTTATGATCACCCTTTTTAAACACAGGTACAATTGTGGATGTGCCCCATGACTCCGAGCACCACACCTCTGCCGCTGCATTAAGCACGGCCACCAAGATAGAAGCCCATAAATATGGATTAGTTTAAAAAGGTCCAGTGGGATACCGTCCAGGCCAGGCGCTTTGTTACATGACAAACCGGCGATACCTTTCTCCACTTCCCTTTGGGAAAAAACAACCATGTCCTGAATCTGATTTCTCTTTTGCAGTCGGGGTAGGGATGAGGCACTCCTAAAAATGCAACAAAAAAGAGACACCCATTCCTCCTCAGTTATATTTGTGCCCAGGTCCTCAGCTCTGTCCCTGTCAAAAAGTGGCCTGTTAACAGTTGATTCCTTTGTGTTCTACTGCAGCTTCCCAGAGTGTTCTAAAGAACAACTTGAGCCTAACAATCCTACTTATGACAAACATATTGCACACTTGAAGCCATCTTGAGTGAAATAAAGTGGTAACTCTTTAAACATTTAATTTAAAAAGGAACAAAATGAGGGGGTTTATTCGCCATAGAAAGTATGATTAGTGCTGCAGAAAGAAAAATTAGGGCATACTTTAAGTGACTTCTCAAATCCTCTTCTATTTCATTAAAAAACTCTGACTTGCACACTGAAACATGCACTTTCAATACCAGCAGCAGACTTCCCTGGTGAGCAGTAGCTTTACTATAGTGATCTAATAAGCAACTAGAGTGCTAACATTCATAAACTGGAAGTATTTCCTACTGAGGAGACTGTAGCAAATGAGTAAATTAGGAAACTTCATAACAAATAAGTCTCCCAAGATGGCCGCCAGAGACAAAAGACCCCATATGTAGCACAAATATCACTCAGATGTAGCCCAATGACAGCATGTCCAAAAGTTTTCTAATGAACAACTAGAGCGCTAACAGTCCTACTTATGACAAACGTATTGCACACCTGAAGCCATCTTGATTGGAATAAAGTGGTAACTCTTAAAACATTTAATTTAAAAAGGAACAAAATGAGGGGGTTCATTTTGCCATAGAAATTATGATTAGTGCAGCAGAAAGAAAAAATAGGGCACATTTTAAGTGACTTCTCAAATCCTCTTGTATTTCATTAAAACATTCCGACATGCAGGCTGAATCATGCACTTCTAATACCAGCAGCAGACTTCCCTGGTGAGCAGTAGCTTTACTACAGTGATCTAATAAGCAACTAGAGTGCTAACATTCAAAAACTGAAAGTTTTTCCTACTGAAGAGACTGTGGTAAATGAGGAAATTAGGAAACTTCATAACAAATAAGTCTCCCAAGATATCCACCAGAGACAAAACCCCAAATATAGCAAAAATATCACCTATATGTAGCCCAAGTAAAGCCCAATGACAGAATGTCCAAGAGTGTTCTAAAGAACAACTAGAGCGCTAACACTCTTACTTATGACAAAAGTATGGCACACCTGCATCCATCTTGATTGGAATAAAGTGGTAACCATTGAAAGATTTAATTCGGAAAGCAAAAAAATTAATTAAAAAAGAGTTAATTTTGCCATAGAAATTATGATTAGTGCTACAGAAAGAAAAATTAGGGCACATTTTGACTTCTCAAATCCTCTTCTATTTCAATAACAAATTCTGACATACAGACTGAAACATGCGTTTTTACTACCAGCAGCAGACTTCTGTGGTGAGCAGTAGCTTTACTACAATAATTTAATGATCAACTGGAGTGCTAACATTCAGAATTTATGGCAATTGTGTGACATATCTGAATACCTTCTTGATTGAATCAAAGTAAAAAACTGAAAGCATTTCCTACTGAGGAGACTGCAGTAAATGAGGAAATTAGGAAACTTCATAACAAATGAATCTCCCAAGATGGCCACCAGAGACAAAAAAGCACAAATGTAGCACAAACATCACCCAGATGTAGCCCAATGACAGAAGTGTGCAAAACACTTTTTACTGTTTGTGTTTTTGCAGTTTTATATAGTGCAGACTTGTCAGGTATTGGAGTGCTTTGCATGATCATTGGTTACATCACACAAGAACAAATTCATTTTGGTTATAGACATGGGGAGATTAAGTGATTTGACCAAAATCACAGAATGTCGAGCAGAAGCAGAAATGCCAACCTGGTTCCCCAGTTGCAAAGTCTGCAGCTCTGGAAGTAACACAACATCCTCTCCCCTGAGTGCAACATTTAATCAAGTGGTCAACTGGATAAAAAAATAAAGATAACAAATAATTTTAAAGTGCTTTGTCGCTATTTGAAAACTCAGAAAATATGTCTTATTTTTAGTTTTTGCAGCACTAACTATAGTTATGATGCAAATGAGGCCCTCTCATATATGTAATTTCTAAAGGAAATGCTCTAGGTATTACAGTTTTGATTACATCAAGATGACGTCAGGCGTTCCACACTTTTGTAATAAATATAGAATGTTAGCAATCTAGGGGCACCAAGCAAGATGGCCGCACTACCGTGAGGCTCTTGCTGCTCGGAGAACTATCCAACATTTATCCTGGCCATCCAGACTTCATGCGCACCTAAATAATAAGCATTGTGCAGGAGAACCACACAGGAATGCCTGAGATCGAGAAATAAGCTCTTAACTAAGCAAGGGCGGAATTTGCGAATTCGTAATATCGATTCCCAAAAATATACCAAATTCCGGGATCATGCGAATTTTTTTTATGCGAGTTCGCAAGATTTTTTAACTAGTTCGGGATCCGGAACTTGCGCATGCAGTGGCATCTGTCGCAAACATGTTGTTTCCACTTAACCAGCCTGCTCGCAATGCCTTTTTCCTGTTTCGGGTCTCAATGACGTGTTCGCATTTGCAATTTCCTGTTTTGGGTCACAATGATGTGTTCGCATTCGCAATTTCCTGTTTCGGGTCGCAATGGCGTGTTCGCAATCGCGGCGTCGCTCGGCCAGCTACCAAAATCTCGCAGCGCACTCGAACAGGGAGGAAAACTCATCAGCAAACTCAGAATCATGGTAAGTCAATGCCGTGTGTGCAAGTTTGTATATTTGAAGGACGAACAAGAAAATAAATTCCACCAACTCGCGAATTGCGGATTTTTGGGCAATTTCGCGCGATTCGCGGATCGCAAAATTGCAAAAAAATTCGCAAATTCCGCCAGCGGAACAAATTTTTCGCCCATACTCACTCTTACCTGACTGCGGAGCACTGATCCATGTGACCGACCTGGAGCTGCGACCGGTTCCAACATGGCGGACACGAGAAGGCTGCTGGCGCAGTAGCAAGAGCTGACGCGGAGACGTAGGAGCTGCTCCCAACTGAGGCCGGGAGTGCTATTGGGCCTTGCCATGCAAGACGCCCCTACCTGAATACCGCGGTCCGGCTGCTGGGAGGAGGTGCCTGTGATCTGCTGCGGGCATTGCGGAAGACAGCTCTCGGAGGAGCCGTGAGAGAGGCCGAATTTACGACCGGAGCGCTGCGGGGAGTTGTTTTGCCAGCCCAGGTCGCCTGCAGCACTGAGGTCGGCAGTGAGGACGAGGGAGCCTGCTGTGGGCAAGTGGAGAAAGCATGAGAAGAGGACCTCGGGCTGCCTGCCCTGCTCGGCTGGCACAGCGGGAGCCTGTGGACCGGTTTCAGACATCAGAACGGAGCCGGCTTTCAATGTTTGAGGGACGCGGCGAGGTTTCGGAACGCCACGGGAAGTCGAGCTGGCTCCGTCCTTGAAGGGGGCTCCCGGAGCGAAAATAGGCGGTGAGTGGGGCCTGCTGTAAACTGTTGGGCATGCTGCTGGGATCGGGACAGAAGTACTGGGCTTGATATGCGAGGCCTCTGGGCGGCTCTGTTATCGGTTGGAGGTCGGTGCTGAGAGGGCCCTTTGAGGTGCTTGCTTGACTGCCTGGCCCGAAGCTTGAACCTTGGAGTGCTGCGGAAAGGGAAGTGTGCTTGCACCACAGACAGGGGGCCATAGAGGCTTGAAGATTCTGGGGGAGACGCATCACCAGCCCAGTAGTGTGCACTGAAGTGCAGCTGGACCAATTGCTGAACGCTGAGACTGGGGTCACGTAGGGGGCCTAGACGGCACTGAGGGGGCTACATACGACTTCGGAGGAGGCTTGCTGCAAAAGCATTTGGGGAACCCTTTTAGCCCAACCCCTGGTGTGAGAAGAGTGGGGGTCTGGATCTCTCCCCCCCGGGCACCTCCTGTGATAGACCCACTGCTGCGTGGCACTGTGTTTTGATGGTGTGGGACTCGGACAGTAGCCCTCATCTTTACTATCTGGCCGGAGAGGAGGACAGACGTTGAGGGCAACACTGGGCAACTGGACACTATGGGGAAACAGGACGGCCGCCAACTGAAGCTGTACTTGAGGCGCGAAAAGGCACGCGCTCGCACACAGACCCTGAAGAGGAGCAGGCGGAGACCCAGGCGCCCTCTACTGCTGATCTGAAGGATCTGCTCCTGGCCATGCAGTCTAGTCTGCCATCTATTGAATCCAAAATGGAACCATGGCTGCGCGGCTAGATGGAGTGTCACATAAAGTAGACAAACATGAGGAGCGCCTGGTGGAGACGGAACAGCAGATTTGGGACCTGGAAGACGCCTCTACCATGACTACGTCCAGCACACTGGAAATGGAGAGGATGCTGAGGGTGATTGCTGCCAAAAACGAGGATCTCTAATCCCGTTCTTGAAGGAACAATCTCCACATTTTGGGGGGTTTGGAAACAACTGTGACTGGGAGAATGGAGCACTATGTGGAGCGCCTTCTCATTGCTTTATTTGGAAGGGAGGCTTTAACACCGGAGTTGGTGGTGGAGCGAGCTCATAGGTCACTTGCGGCACGCCCGGTACCTGGGGCGACTGCTCACCCAATATTCCCCCGCCTGCTCAATTACCAGGATGGAGATGTGGGCCTGCGCCTATCCAGAGAGAAGGGACAGCTCTGACAAGAGGGGATGGACGTCTCGATATACCCCGATTTCACCATGGTTGTCCAAGAGCAGAGACGGAAATTCCTGCCGGTCAGGAAGAAACTACAGCAACTTAACATCCCTTATGCAATGCTCTTCCCTGCAAAACTTAAGGTGACTTATCAAAGTAAGCAGCTTTTCTTCAACACTCCACAGCTTGCACAGGACTTTCTGAAGACCCTGCCAAAGACAGCGGCAGGGCGGGCTTCACCGGCTCATCGCCCTGACACTGAGTGAGGCATTTTGGATGTAGAATGACTCCTAACCTTCTTTATGACGCCCACGGATGAACATACAAACCTTGGGATCCTGATCCGTATGGTATAGGTGAGAGAGGCAGCTATATAATGCGGGGGAACTGGGGGGGGCTGTTCATCCCCCCCCTTTAGAGGGGTACTGGGACCCAGTTAAGTAATCTGCTATGCTGGCAGCTGTCCTGGAGGCATTAACAGAGATGATCGCAATGGCACTGTTTGGGATGGGTACCCGCACCCTGCCCGCTTGAACAGATAAGGACATTTAAAATTCGCCCCTACGCCTGCTGCGAGAGCAGGTGGTTCTAGGCAATGTTTTACTTACGTAACTAAGCTCTAGATGACCATTATATAATCTCCTGTGCACCCTCGCAATAGCGAGGATGACCCCTGGACTCCCCTCTGGACGCCAGCTAGCAGGTAACCCCTTACTGAGATGACTATGGGTTTAGTACCACTAGTTATGATATTGGTACAGAGGCTTTCCCCTGTTGGGAACCTAATTTTGTGGGCTGGGGGGATGGGGGGAGGGGGGAGGGACTTGAGCCACAGCAGGATTGGGCTGCTGATGTGGGGGGGTTGGATTTGTTTGGGTTTTTGAATGCTGATCGATGTCAGACCCTTCACAGGCCACTGTTTTTCGAGCTAATGGTGCCATGTGCACTGAATACTGTGATGCCACTTCACATTGCAGGAGTATGCAATGCTCTAGGCTGTGCAATGGATGAGGCCTCAGGACCCCCTACCTACTGTTTCCTTACCTGGAATGTCAGATTGATGGGGAAGCTCGTAAATGCAGACACATACTATTGTATTTGGACAGACACAACATACACTGCGCAGTGCTACAAGAGACGCATTTTACCCCACTTTCCCCACAACCTTTGCTGCTCGATGGGCCAGTCACATGTGCTTTTCTTCCTATTAGATGTATGTCAGAGGCACGTTTATACTGGTGAGAAAGTCCCTTCCCTATACCCCGTTAGGAAATGCCGCGGATAAGCAGAGACGGTATTCCATCGTTTGGGGACAGATAGCTAATCAAACCTTCACCTTGGTGTCCTGCTATAGGCCTAACACTGATGATCCGGATTTTTTACGGGTGCTTTGGTTGAAGATATTGGAGATTGGGTCGACACATCTGTTATGAAGAGGAGATCTCAATGTGACAATTGCTCCTGGCATGGATTGCTCTCACCCGCAACCAAACCATTACTCCTGTTCACAAGCTGCCCTTAAGTTAATACTTGAGGATTATGATCTGGTTGATATTTGGCGACATTTGCACCCGACTAGGTGGGAGGGCACTTGTTACACCACCGCCCGGGCATCCTGGTCGAGGATAGATGTATGGCTTGTTTCAAAGGGCCTTGCCCCATGGACTACACACTCTTCCCATTTGCCTCCGATCTACTCGGACCATTCCCCGGTACTGGTCGCTGTAACACTCCTGTACACGGACTCCTCTCTTCAGTTTGGGCGCTTTAACCCACTCTCCCTACTGGACGCAGTTTTTAAGCAAGAGTTAGAGCAGGAGATTGCAGACTTCTGCCCCAGAAATGAGGGCTTGGTGGCACGCTATTCCACCCTATGGGACACTGTTAAGGTTACGGTGCAGGGAATATGTATGCAAAGAGTGGTATAGTCCTGAGAGACATCCGTTCCACTTTGCGTTGCCTGGAAACAGAACTTGGGCACATTGAAACTGAATTCCGGCGAGACCCCACCCCTGAATTGCAAGCAAAGCTGCACAGTGCCCTTAGTGAATATCAAGAGACAGCGGAGAGGGAATGCAAATATAGAGGGAAATACCATAGAGCACGGAAGTATGGGGAGGGGGATAGGCCGGGAAAGATGCTGGTGGCTTTGGTCCAGCCTCCACGCTTCTCGAACACGGTGCTGGAGATTGAAGGGAAAGATGGGCAAATGCACAATGACGTGACTGAGATTGTGGACATTTTTAAGCGGTTTTATAAACAGTTATATAAAACGCATAGAACTGAGAATCTTGATTTTGCCGCCTTCTTTGAAGATACAGCAATTGCCTGGCTGGTAGATGAAAATCCAAAAGAGAGAAGAAGAGAATAAGCACAGAGCAACATAGTTATATCTGAAAAATATTGTATTAGAGCAAATCAATAGATCTGAATCATGGGGTTAAAAAAGAAGCAATCTTCAAGTGAAAGTCATGAATAGCTGTACATGCAAATTAACTGTTCAATTCTCAACATATCATCAACTCCATTAAAAAACGAAGAAAACCAAATTCATGAATGTATAAAGGTTTCTTTCAGTGCAGAAATGCTGTGGAGATGATGTTTTGGTTGACGTGTCGGTCTTGTTTGTTGACATCTATAAGACCATCATCAGGACTAGTGTTATTCACAAAGAAAGCCCCCTAAATAAAAACAATTATATACCATTACTAGATGTATCCAAAACAATACATGACAACATCAGAAAGCTATTAACATACTTATGGCAGACATTGCAGATACCGTGTGCCTCACATCATAATGATGTGATTTCTAAAACTGAACAAGCCACTACATTTCAAGCTCAATGGTCTATCTACTGGACAGTAATCTTCTCTCATACAAAACAGACAATTAAAATACAAAACAATAATTTAGACTCGGCTATATTAGACTTCTAAATTATTAGCCTCAAAAGAAATTGTCAACTCACTTGGAGGAAATGGGCGAACGTGAAGTTGATCGCCAACTTGAATGTGTTTCAAAAGAGTAGGATCTAAAAGAATATATGACAGCTTAATGACCACCCCTAAATTATTGCTTAACACCTTATCTAAGCAAGAGTCTAATAAGACATACATGTAATCGCTTCTGTATTCGTATAATATTACAGGGATTTGTATAATTCTGCTGGAGTTCTTAGTTGAAAAGCCAGACTTGTGGTATCTGTGATAGAGAAATCGAATTGTAGTATGTTTACAACTGTATTTATATTTTAAGTACCTAACCCTGTCTGACTATGGGGCTAGTGGCCTCTCAAAAAAGTGGCCAAGAATTTATAAAGTGAGGCAGTAGGCGCGATCTATGCATTTGCATAAAGTCGCATATATGGGTAGTTGTCGAATAGATGCTACTGCCCTCATAGAGTAGAGGTATCAGTCTTTAACATTTCGGAGCAATGCAGGAAGTCCATGCCACTGGCATTATCATGTACTGATGTAGCGTGTACATGCAAACATGTCCGTAAAGGTACATGTAAAGAGAATGTGCGATAATAGTAGTACTGAGTCCTAGTTGAGCCAATATATAATTAAAAACTAGGCTTAACTAGACTTAAACTGTTAATTACGATATGTTCATAGCGCAACAATCTGTGGACGTACAGATTTATTAAACATTGCTAAGGAATACCAGCATTGTACAGTGTCATAAATGAAACTGAGGAGGTTCGTAATTGTCGGGTATGAGGCAAGCGTGGAGCAAACTGCTTTACTGCTTTACTGTTGCTAAAAAGATCAGGGAAAACGCTGACTGACCGCTTTTACTCAACTTAAGCATTGTTAATGCATACCGGCATTATAAGGTGTCATAAATGAACCTACGGAGGTTCGTTCTTGTCGGGTATTGGGCAAACTGCTTTACTGTTTAACTACTGTAAAAGATAAGGGAAAGCGCTAACTGACTGCTCTCGCAAAATGTTAAAGACCGATACCTCTACTCTATGAGGGCAGTAGCATCTATTCGACAACTACCCATATATGCGACTTTATGCAAATGCATAGATCGTGCCAACTGCCTCACTTTATAAATTCTTGGCCACTTTTTTGAGAGGCCACTAGCCCCATAGTCAGACAGGGTTAGGTACTTAAAATATAAATACAGTTGTAAACATACTACAATTCGATTTCTCTATCACAGATACCACAAGTCTGGCTTTTCAACTAAGAACTCCAGCAGAATTATGCAAATCCCTGTAATATTATAAGAATACAGAAGCAATTACAGGTATGTCTTGTTTGACTCTTGCTTAGATAAGGTGTTAAGCAATAATTTAGGGGTGGTCATTAAGCTGTCATATATTCTTTTAGATCCTCCAGTTTTGAAATATATTCAAGTTGGCGATCAACTTCACGTTCGCCCATTTCCTCCAAGTGAGTTGACAATTTCTTTTGAGGCTAATAATTTAGAAGTCAAATATAGCAGAGTCTAAATTATTGTTTTGTATTTAAATTGTCTGTTTTGTATGAGAGAAGATTACTGTCCAGTAGATTGACCATCAAGCTTGAAATGTAGTGGCTTGTTTAGTTTTAGAAATCACATCATTATGATGTGAGGCACACAGTATCTGCAATGTCTGCCCTAAGTATGTTAATAGCTTACTGATGTTGTCATGTATTGTTTTGGATACATCTAGTAATGGTATACAATTGTTTTTATATAGGGGGCTTTCTTTGTGAATAACACTGGTCCTGATGATGGTCTTATAGATGCCAGCAAACAAGACCGAAACGTCGACCAAAACATCATCTCCACAGCATTTCTGCACTGAAAGAAACCTTTATACATCTATGAATTTGGTTTTCTTCGTTTATTAATGGAGTTGATGACATGTTGTGAATTGAACAGTTAATTTACATGTACAGCTATTCATGACTTTCACTTGAAGATTGCTTCTTTTTTAACCCCATGATTCAGATCTATTGATTTGCTCAAATACAAGATTTTTCAGATATAACTATTTTGCTGTGTGCTTACTCTCTTCTTCTCTCTTTTGGATTTTCATTGAATGTCGTTTTGAGTTTGAACAACTTTAGAATGTACAAGTTATCCTAGAGATACAAATGGGTTTAATTGCTTAAGAACCTTTGATTGACATGTGTCAAACTATATGTACTTAGTCAATGAACAAAATCCCTTGTAGTCACCTCTTACCTTAATTATCCTTTGCCCAAGCCTACAAGGGGTTATTTGGTCTCCCGAAATCTATTGATATGGCTGGGAGATGGGCAGAGGGAACTTCTGTTACGACACCATGAAGATGAGGAAATTATCACAGCGATAATGCAGTTACAGTCCGGGATGGCCCCGGGTCCGGATGGCCTCCAGGCTTAATTTTATAAGACCTTCCATCATCTCCCTATTCCAGTGCTGAGACCTGTGTTTGAAGAGGCCCTGGAGAGTGGTATACTCCCCCCCACTATGAGAGAGGTGCGTATCATCTCTATACCTAAACCTGGCAAATTGCCTCACTTGTGCAATTCATATAGGCCGCTCTCTTTAATAAATGTTGACGCTAAAATCCTGGCCAAAGTTATTGCTAATCATATCAGTCCCCTTATGACGGCACTGGTGCTGCTGGACCAATTAGGTTTCCTGCCTACTCGGGGCACATCTCATAACTTGAGGACGCTCTTTGCGCTCCTTCATGACATTGATCCGGATGGCAACGCTGCAGCGATATTTCTTGATGTCACTAAGGCGTTCGACTCGCTGGCGTGTGACTACCTTGCTTTTGTCCTTCAGGGCATGGGGTTTCCGACCCCCTTTCTGGAGTGGATCAACTTGCTATACTCTGGGGTACGTGCCAGGGTGGTGGTGAATGCAATCCAGTCGGCGCCCTTCTCTATCACACGGGGCACCCGGCAGGGATGCCCCCTGTCGCTGCTGCTTTTTGCCGTTGCTATTGAGCCCTTAGCAGCAAAGGTCCAGCAGCACTATCAAGAGCATGCCCTAATATATCCTGAGAGTCAAATTTTAAGTTCTTTATATGCAGATGACCTAACACTCTACTTGCGGGACCCTGCGGTCAGCCTTAACCCCATTTTCCGCCTGCTCATCCTCTTTGGACAGCCTTCCGGCGTTAATGTGAATAAGGGTAAATCCCAAATCTTTTCCCTTACAGACGCTACAGAGGAATTTATGCCTGACTTTCCGGTGAAATGGTGCGGAGACACCATTACCTACCTGGGTATCCAAATCTCTCACTGCCGGGAAGAACTGATGCACTCCAATTATGGTTGTGCGCTTGACACCAGCACGGACAAGGTGGCTGGATGGATCTCGATGCCTCTTTCCATGGCGGCTAAAGTGTCAAGATGATCATTTTACCGAAACTCCTTTATCTCTTTACTAACATCCCTTACGCTCCGAGCCGTTTTTTATTAACTTCATCAAAACGCAACTGATTCGGCTAACATGGGGGGGTACACAGCCCAGATTAGCGTGGGGGATTTTGACTCGGTCCTTCAAAGACGGTTTGTTCGAGATCCCGGATATGGACCTTTATTTCGCTTGCGCTCAAGTGCATTTTGCCGTTTACTGGTTCCACCCCCCCCCAAATATGCCTCACCAGGCTATTGAGGGCAGTTTTATGGCACCCACACCGTGCACAGCACATCTTAGTGTGACTGCGGAGCCTAGACACGTGGCGGCTACCACGGTCCAATGCACGACCAGTGCCTGGCGCGACTTAGCATGTACACTTCAGTGCCCCCTTCTTTACTCGCCCCTAGTGGCCTTGCAGGGGAGGCAAGATATACCGATCACTACAAAGGGAGGTTGAAGTCGCATGCTGCGGAAACTGTCCCATCTAACGTGGGGCCACTTATACAAAAATGGGAAGTTTAAGACGAGTGAGGAGTTTTTTGGCCCATGCACCCCTACTCCTTTAGAGCGCTTTTACTATGTGCGACTTCGGCAGGATATCACTAACCCAGGACTTCCTGTCGGAACCCCCGTCATGATCCCTTTACACACTCTACTGCAACGGGACCCCCTGAGCATGTGGTGTCACGTTTATATAGTTCCACTCAAAGAGAATGGGGAAGAAGCCCTGCTCCAGCTAAGGGGAAGTGGGAGGAGGAGTTGGGGGCTACCATTTCAGAGGAGCAATGGGTATTTTGCTGTCACCAAACAGGGGTCATCTCAGCAAATAGCAGGTTACGTCTGATACACTATAAATACATGCATCGCCTATATTATACGCCTGCTAGGTTACACTGGCTACGCTTGCGCGACACAGACCACTGCGATAGATGCGGGGCTGCTGGCGTTGACTTTGGAAACCTGGCATGGTACTTCCCGATCGTTCGGGTGCACCTGAGAGAGGTACTGCAGGCGCTGGGTGTAATGACTGCAATGCATGTGCCTGATGATCCCCCTACCGTTCTATTGGGCTATACGGAGCAAATTCCCGCTAAGGTCTGGAGGTTCGCCTTTCTAGCTCTTTTGATAGCAAAACATCGTATAGCCTGTCGCTGGGGACGCGGACGAGCTCCCAAATTTAAAGAATGGCTTGCTGATATTGTATACTGCCAAGAGCAGCTGGATATTTATGCTGTCCTTATGCCACCTTCCTCACGCCCTAAGGATATTTGGGGTCCTCTTAGGGCATATCATCTGGAACATACTGACAATGAGGGGACAGAACTGAGTCCGGAGCTAGTGGGGAGTGGGAGGGGAGGCCGGGGGGAGCCTGCAAAGGTGAGAGAATCATTGGGTGTTGGCTCATAAGATCCTAGGGTGGGGTATTGGGACTGAGGGTGGGGTACAGGGGGTAGAAGCACTTGACCATACCTAATTGCCCGAGACCTGAGTGGCAACCGGAATAAGATATTGGATGGAAATGTGGTTAACTGTGACTCTTGACCTTTGCAGATTCTGTTTTAGGAGAGTTCTGGTTTTTTGTAACCTTTTAGGATACCTAAATTGACTGCTGTTTGCTTTGATTGCCTACCTAACGCGGCCGGCCCTCTGGGTTGTAGTTGACTTGCTGTGTACGCATCCCCCACTACCTTATGCATGGAATGTCATATACTGCTGTGCCAGCCTGATGGGATGTAGGCACCCGGCTGTGTTACCTCATTGATGTCAATAAAGGTTGAGTTTAAAACCCCCCAAAAAAAGAATGTTAGCAATCTAGTTGTTCATAAGGATACTGTTGAGAGGCAGAGGCCACGGGCACCGTCTCTGAAAATTGAAGGCAGGTAGGAGGGTGCAGAGGCAACAAGTTTTCTTCACTGGGCAGGCAGGAAGGGCAGTGGCAGCACAACGGACTATGGAGGGCAATGGAAAGGGGCAGGGGCAACAAACCAACAATACAGGACTGGCAAGGGAGGCTGGGCAATATAATAGAACATTGTGGGCAGAAGGAAGAGGCAGTGGTAGTACAACCATACATGCCCACAGATCTGATTCAGCCAGAAAACGTCCAATGTTTTGAAGCCCAACTGGGCTTTATTTGATCTGTCTCCTGTCTGTAATCTCCACTTTTTCAATGTAAGTCAAAGGGGAAAATCAATACCCCAGTTTTTTTTAAAAATCTCCCTCTTACCAAGTTCAATGGACTCGGATAACAGAGGACAGGAGGGACATGGAGAGGTGCACCAAACTGACCCTACAGGTCAGGCATCAGGGGTTGCAGCCTGTGTCCTACTACTGTATAGAGACAATTATGACATACACGAACAGGTGAGGCAAGAACGGACAGTCTGCATACAATCCAAGTTTTGCCGACAATTATTACAAGAAGTACACTATTGTGATTTAACCAATAGTGCAATCAAATCATCAAGTGTGAATTGTTGACGGCGTTTCAATCCCCTTATGGCATAGCGGGATCATTATCAGGACATTTAAAATGTATGCCTCAATGGTACGAGGTGTTCAAATCTTGGAAGATTGAATGTGAAGTTGAGGATAATCAAAGACCACAAGCGCAGGTCTGTTTTGATACGGGGAACGTGATAGTAGCCCCGGAGATATGTGCCGGTCCAGTTCCGCAATGGGATTCTAGGTGCCGCATGGAGCCGTTGCTCCACGCGAAATTGCGATAATTTGACATTTTCCGTGGAGAGCTCGAAAATGCCAAAATTTCCGTGATCTGCAGCGTACCGGAATTTCTTTTCATGCTCGCGCTGTAAAAATACATTCTCGCGTGTGCGATCGACTTACCTGGATCCCCGCGTTCGCCGACAAGTTTTCCTGATCCGGTCACGTGCTCCTTGAGATGTTGGATTGTTGGTAGCCTTTTTGCGCTGTCTGGCGAGAGTTCGCGCCCGCTATCCCGTCATTCGTCTCGCGATCATGCACCGCGAGAGTAGGAGATCTCAAACATGTCATTCTCCACCGCGAGCGAAAGCGTGAGGGCGCAAACATGTCATATCGAGCGCGACAAGGAGCAAGAGAACCCGAACACGCTATTCTCCACCGCGAGCAAGAGCGTGAGGACGCAAACACGTCATATCAAAGCGACAAGGAGCGAGAGAACCGTAACACGTCATACCCAACGCGACAGGGAGCGAGAGAATGTGAACACGTCATTTTGGACGCGCCATTGACATCCGACGGAAGTAACGTGAAGCTCGAGAACTCGAACATGTAAAATTTTAAATTTGAAGAAGAATATCAGCTCTAACAGCATAAAACCTTCTGCAAATGATGATTTGGCTGAAAAAAACTCCTCAGATTGACATTTGGCTGTCCTTTTTTGTGCAAGGAGTCCTTTTTTAAAATGGGGGGAGAGGGAGGAAGTGCCACAGAATCTCTAACTTCCTGTTCCAGTCCAGCAGGCTCCTTCCAGTGCTTTGTCCATCTCCTGCTCATTCTGCCTTTGGATTTTGAGCTGGAAAGATCACTCTTTTGTCTGCTGCATAATTGCAATTGGATTTGAGGATTTTTGAATTGGATATTGTACAAGTAAGTGGTCGTTGTGTCTGTTTAATTGTGGGCATTGCAGTTGTTGCAACTACAATTTAATTTTGTTAACTATCATTCCTTTGTTTTTAAATGTTGTGGGTAGTAGAACACGAGCTAGTCATGGTCTCATGGGTGTGTGCATGATGAAGCAACTGTTCCTTAGGTGTTTTTTGAATGTATTTCATTTTCAAGCATCATTTAGGGCCTGGATGGCATTGGATTGGGTTGAGAAATGTGTTTTTTTGGGGTAGGCTTTCTGTTGTTGGCTCTGGCCTTGTGGCTGGTGGCCATTTATAAGCCTAGGCCTGCAAGCATGTATTGGCTTGTCTGCCAACAGGCCTGCTTTCATCCAGTAGGATCAGAGATGGTAGCCACAGCTTTATTAATCAAGTGTTTCTGTGTGGTCTGTTGAATTTAAACATCATTTAGGGCATGGATGGCATTGGATTAGGTTGGGAAATGTGTTTTTTGGGGTGGGCTTTCTGATGTTGGGCCTGGCCGTGTGGCTGGTGGACATTTTGAAGCCTAGGCAGTGCAAGCTTGTCAGCCAACAGGCCTGCTTTTATCCAGTAGACCCAGAGCAAGTAGCCACAGCTTTGTTAATCAAGTGCTTTTGTGTGGTCTGTTGAATTTAGACATCATTTAGGGCATGTATGGCATTGATTGAGCTGGGAAGTGTGTTTTTTTGCGGTGGGCTTTCTGATGTTGCGCCTGGCCATGTGACTGGTGGCCATTTTGAAGCCTAGGCCTGCAAGCTTGTCTGGCCTTGTCTGCCAGCAGGCCTGCTTTCATCCAGTATGCTCAGAGCAGGTAGCCACATCTTTATTAATCAAGTGTTTCTGTGTGGTCTGATGAATTTAGACATCATTTAGGGCATGGATGGCATTGGATTGAGTTGGGAAGTGTGTTTCTTTGGGGTGGGCTTTCTGATGTTGGGCCTGGCCATGTGGCTGGTAGCCATTTTGAAGCCTAGGCCTGCAAGCGTGTCTGGCCTTGTCTGCTAACAGGCCTGCTTTCATCCAGTAGGCTCAGAGTAGGTAGCCACAGCTTTATTAGTCAAGTGTTTCTGTGTGGTCTGTTGAATTTTGACATCATTTTGGGCATAAGTTGCATTGGATTGAGTTGGGAAGTGTGTTTTTTTGGGGTGGGCTTTCTGATGTTGGGCCTTGCCATGTGGCTGGTGGCCATTTTGAAGTCTAGGCCTGCAAGCTTGCCTGGCCTTGCATGCCAACAGGCCTGCTTCCATCCAGTAGGCTCAGAGCAGGTAGCCACAGCTTTATTAATCAAGTGTTTCTGTATGGTCTGTTGAATTTAGACTTCATTTAGAGCATGGATGGCATTGGATTGAGTTGGGATGTGTGTATTTTTGGGGTGGGCTTCCTGATGTTGGGCCTGGCCATGCGGCTGGTGGCCATTTTGAAGCCTAGGCCTGTAAGCTTGTCTGGCCTTGTCTGCCAACAGGCCTGCTTTCATCCAGTAGGCTCAGAGCAGGTAGCCACAGCTTTATTAAATAAATGTTTCTGTGTGGTCTGTTGAATTTAGGCATCATTTAGGGCATGAATGTCATTGGATTGAGTTGGGAAGTGTGTTTTATTGGGGTGGGCTTTCTGATGTTGGCCCTGGCCAAGTGGCTGATGGCCATTTTGAATCCTAGGCCTGCAAGCTTGTCTGGCCTTGTCTGCCAACAGGACTGCTTTCATCCAGTAGGCATAGAGCAGGTAGCCACAACTTTATTAATCAAGTGTTTCTGTGTGGTCTGTTGAATTTATACATCATTTAGGGCATGGATGGCATTGGATTGAGTGGGGAAGTGTGTTTCTTTGGGATGGGCTTTCTGATGTTGGGCCTGGCCATGTGGCTGGTGGCCATTTTGAAGCCTAGGCCTGCAAGCTTGTCTGGCCTTGTCTGCCAGCAGACCTGCTTTCATCCAGTAGGCTCAGAGCAGGTAGTCACAGCTTTATTAATCAAGTGTTTCTATGTGGTCTGTTGAATTTAGATATAATTTAGGGCATGGATGGCATTGGATTGAGTTGGGAAGTGTGTTTTTTTGGGGTGGGCTTTCTGATATTGGGCATCCTAAAGACATGCCTTTGTTGTGTGTGTCTGGTGTGTGTTTGTGTGTAATGCATGCACCCTGCAGACCTTTTTGGGGCCTGTAAATTTTCATATTTGCGTTTTGTTGCATTATAAAGGCAGAGCAGTGTGCTTTAGCATGCATCCTTTGCCTGGCTTTTATAGGCTTTATGTCTGCTCCTGGTGTTTCCCAGGCCCACCGCTTGTTGCTTGTGATTTGTGAGTGTCCATGTGGCTAGTGGCCATTTTTTGTGGGTGGAGTTATTAGTGTCCTGCTTTTGTCATATAGGCCTCCATGGTTTTCCTATTGGCTTACTGCTTCCAACCATCCACCCCCTTGCCAGCATTAGCTCCATGAATGATGTGATGCTCAAATAATTTCATGGCAAATAGGGTCCATCCCACTTTCATTACATTTTTATTTTGGTGGTTCTTATTCTCTTTCCTATCCTTCCTGAGAGTGTAGTGTGTGTACACAGTAGTATAACACAGCCCTTGTTGACAAAGTCTCAGAAATGGCTAGACTATAGATTTTGTTTGTACTACTACAGTAGTAACTGAACCACAACAACAAATGCAACATTTCACTGATGTTGTTCTCCTGTCTTATTTGCTTTTAGGTGCACAAAAAGCCACCCATTGTACTGCCAGCCAGACAGAAGTCCTGCTGCGCATCACTTCCACATGTGACCACAACTTGTTGTGCATCTGCGTCCTGCCTGACATCTGAAGCCAGGCTTCTGATGATGGTGATGCCACTTGACAGCCACCAGCTCAGTCTGAGAGTGATGCACGCCACAAGACAATGCTTCTGAAAAGGAAAATTCCCAAAACACTTAGAGTTATGGAGGTAGATGTAGCGGAGGGGGATGATGTTGATGAAGATGGGCCAGTCATCACGCACATCACTCCCGCCCCAAAGGGGATGGAGATCAACAATCTTATCCTATCCAGAAATGATGTTACTGAGCGGGATGTAGCACAGATACCACCAACACAGGTTACACCACCACGACCTCCAGCTGCCATATTTTCAAAGGCCCGGCAGGGACCTACTGCAGTCAGCTCAACCTTCTCAGTAGGTAGTTGTAATAAAAGTCACAGTGTACAGTGTGGCTGCACAGAGTCACATTCCAAGCACACCCTCCAGTTCATCTGGTAGCGAAAGTGGCACATCAAGCAGTGCCAGAAAGTTCTCCTCCCCATTGTGGGACTTCCTTACTGTTAGCACCAAGGAGGAGAACGTTGCTATATGCTCCCTTTGTTGCACAGATGTTCGGCACAGTAAGCTTGGTACAAACCATGGTACCGGAGGCCAAGCAAGTCATCTCAGAATACACCACACTATCGTGTGGGAGAATGACCTACTTCACTTAAAACAAATTTAAAAACTCAACTCATTGAAGTTGGGCATGAAGAATTAGGGGACAATAATATTGCGGTGGAGGGTGAAGAAGAGGGAGGCATTTCTAGCCCTGCCCCCAGTAGTGTAGTGGTAACGCCCACATCCTCCTCAGTACCATCTGAGTGGCACTGCAGTGAGAGCAATACTCAGAGTCAGGCTGAGACACCAAGGCGACCGAGTACTGCAATGAGACAAACTGCATTGTTGAGCCTAAGTGGGTTCATGAAAACAACAGCACCACAAAGGAAAGTAATCCAGCCTACCATTGAGAGCATGCTTAGGTTGGAAGGGCAGTTCCAACGCAACCACCCAACGGCATGTGTGTACAATGCGAAGCTGGCTAAAATGTTAACACTGGACCTTCTCCCTTTTTCATTTGTGGAAGGGGTGGGTTTCCTTGAATTTGTGTCAGCCATCTGCCCTAAATGAAAGGTTCCCAGCCGGTCCTATTTCGCAAGATACTGCTGTTCCGACACTACATCATGATGTGCTGGAATTGGTTGGACAACCTTTGCAGCAGAGTGCTGTTCACAATGTCCACCTGACAACAGGCATGTGGACCAGTTGCCAAGTCACAGATTACATGAGCATCTCTGCACACTGGGTCTCTTTTGTGGGGGTTAGAGATAAGCTATCTGAACGAGGTGCTGTTGACACAGCTGAGATTTTTAAAGCTACCCGGAAACATGCAACTGTAGCCATGTTAGCCATGGAGAAATCTCAAACTGCTATAAACATGTTGGAAGATTTTCGCGGCAAGGTTTTTGAATGGCTGCGCCCAAGAGGGCTTAGTATTGTTTTTTGCCACAGATAATGGCAGTAATGTACTTAAGGCCATGGACCTTGGTTCCTATTTCAGGGTTCCGTGTTTGGTGCACTGCCTAAACATTATAGTTTAAGACTTTCTGAAAAAAGAACCCATAGTCAACAACTTACTGACCATCTGCCAAAGAATATGCACTCATTTCAGCCATTCCTTTAAAGCTCGGTAGCAGCTGAGGATCATTCAAGGTGAATATAACATGCCAGTCAAAGCACTCATCCAGGAGGTGGCAACACGTTGGAACTCAACGTATTACATGCTTGATCGTCTGTTTGAGCAGTACAGGCCACTCAATGAATAAGTCATGCGAAGACTGGATGCTACTGTGAAATACATGACCCTTCAGATGGACCAATGGTGCCTAGTTAAATGCCTGACTGAGATGCTTTGTCCTTTTGAGGTCTTCAGACGTGAAGTCAGCAAGAAGGACTGTACAATGGGCCAAGCTGTCTAGGGGTGGGCGTAAAATCCATTTCGCGGGCGAATTTGCGAATTTTCCGCGATTTCGCGATTCGCGAATCTCGCGAAATCGCTGTAAAATCCGCGAATCAGCGGGGACAAATTTTCAGCCAAGCAAGGGTTACAGCAGCAGGTGCAAAAGTTGAACCTAATTTCTTTGTAACCTTTTACAAAAGGGTTACAAACAAATTAACTTCAACTTGGACACCTGCTGCTAATTGCTTCCTGCCTCGTTGCCTACTTGAAACTATTCTCTGACCCTGCTCTGACCCTTGAAGCAGGGTCAGAGAATAGTTACAAGTAAGAAACGAGGCACCTGTCCAAGGAATTAAACCTCATCAGGAAGCACTTATAGATATAAAAAACAGGAAGAAGGGAGAGGATGGCAAATACACCCATTTTGAGTTGTCAGAAGGGGTTAAACTAAAAGAGACATTTACAGCACAATTTTCATATGCATTTTGCTAAAAAATAAAAAGCTGTATGTTCTGTAGGGGCAACTCAGGAATCTGGCCCTTCAGAGATCCGGACTCTCTTTCTTTCTCTCGTTCTCTCTCTCCCTCTCACTTTCCCTCTCTTTGTCTCTCTTTCTCTCTCTTCTATCTATCTATCTATCTATCTATCTATCTATCTATCTATCTATCTATCTATCTATCTATCTATCTATCTCTCTCTGCCTCTCCCATAAACGACTGTATGGGTAACTTCGCTATGCAAGCGGCTCGCGAAGACGCAAAAATCCCCGCGAACACGCAAAAAACCCCACAAACACGCAAAAAACCCAGCGAACACGCAAAAAAAACAAAATTCCGCAAATTCGCACAAATTCGCAAATTTTGCGGATCGCGAATTCGCAAATCCGCAAATTCGCGGATCGCGAATTCGCAAAATTCGCCCATGCTTGAAGCTGTCCCATTATTGCAAATGCTAGAGCATCAGCTGAAGAAGGTGTCTGAATCATACAAAGGTGTAGAGGAAAAAAAGGAAGCCTATGACTTGGTGGAGAGCTTAGCCCGTCGCTTAGCTGCCAATACAAGGGTGCACAATAAGATTTTGTCAGAAGAACATTACATTTCTGCAACAATTCTGGATCCATGGGCAAAATTGGGTCTGAAGACATTAATTCCTTTTTCAGAGATGGATGTTGCCCGCTACAAAACTTGGATAGCTGAGGCAGGGAGTAAGTTGGAAAATGAACAGATGCTAATTAAAAGCTTGCTAGATCAACCCACAAGTAGTACTGCAGCAGGGCATGCAGCATCAAGTGCAACTTCGGAGGCTGAGGGCACGGCATTTGGCTCACAACACTCACCATCACTATCGACAACAGCAACAATAACTGGATCATTAGGCCCAGTAGATTCATTACACCATTGGTATTAATAGGCACAGTGCTAATGCACAGAAAAAAGAGCCTGAATGGTTAGCAGCAGCACCCCTGAACATTGAGCGAATGGTCCAGGCCTATCTGGACGACCCAACTGAGGTGTACATCGATCAAAACCTATTGCAGTATTGGTATTGGAAAAGGGATGAATGGCAACTGCTCAGCAGGCTGGCGATAAGCTCTCTGGCTTGACCTGTCACAAGTGTCTCTTCTGAATGTGTTTTCAGTGCTGTTGGTTCCATTGTAACAGTGAGAAGGACCAGTCTCTCGCCCAAAAACGTGGAGAGGTTAACAATGATCAAAATGAATCAGCACTTCATACCACCAAATTACACAATACATGAAGCAAGGGAGGAAGAGGAGGACAGCGGCTCAGGTGATGAAAGTAGTGTGTCACATGATTACCTACTACTGGCTGAACCCCCAGAGTTTGAGGATGAGCTATACTTCCCTGACAATTAGGCTTGCACTTACTGTCTTCCTCCCTTATTTTCCTTTATTTGTGTGTCTGTTGTTCCGGTTACAAACTTTGTATCACATGAAATCCATTACCACCGTCATCTACTCTTCTTATTTCAATATACAAGTTTCAGGTTTCTGCATTTCACAGTACAGTCCTCCAAATCCAGCTTCTCCGCTACATCATACTGAATCTCCCTAAATCCATTGCCCTCATGATGATTGAATAATCGAAAATAGAAGAAAAAATTAAAACCTTCCTAGTCCCGCCTAAAGAAGTTGAACATGATGACTGCTATAGCTAGACTCTTTTCAGAGCCGAGAGAGACTGCCCATTAACTGAAAATGAGATGGAACAGGTAATGTTTGATGCCATGCATTGGACGCAGAGTCGCAGACTAAGTGATTTTGTTGTTGTTTGTTGTGCATGAACTTATGTCATTGTGCACTAATCATCTTTCTAGAGTACACACTAAACGTAGCTCAAGGCAATTTTCCCCCTCTTGCAAATATTTTTAATAAGAAATTTGTACTTCTACTGCAGCTTGATACATTACTTTTGATTGAATACAGGAAGGGGACTCAATCTGCACACTGAGTATGACAACAGCACAGTCCATGATGATGATGGCGAAAAAGACGGCCCGTTAACTTAAGATGAGAAGGACTGGTAATGAAAATGAATGTCATGCATTGGAAACCTGACTGTTGTTGTACATGCAGTGAAGTCAAAGTGTACTAGTAGTCTTACTGTACACACTAAAAATTGATTCAAGTCAATAATATTTCTACTCTTGTTGTGTAATAACAACATTTTACTTCTACTGCAGACCGATCTTCACAGTCAGTCAGTACAAGTATCGGAGATGCTAGATGGAATAATAACAAGTCAGGAGAATGTTTCATGAGTGGCATAAAAGGTAAACACGTCAACAACAACCACAGCAGACCCAAATGTCTGTGTAGAAGTGGAGTCGATTGTAGTGTTGGGAGGACTGCGGTGCATTGATTTACTAACTTAAATTTTAAAATGCTATGTTTGGATATGTGCTTTGTCCAACTCTTTAAAAAAAGTACTCTAAACAGAGGATGTGCTAAGCGACGTGCCGTCGCTGTGGGCCTGCTCTGTCCTGTTGTTGTTGAAGGTCAATGCTGGAAACAGACTAGAGTAGAGATGATTCATACATGCCGCCTCGGAAAGTGTTCTTGTTGCACTACACCATAACTTGTGCATTTCTTTCAACTTTGTTTTTCAATATCCCTTTTGTCTTTCCATCTACAATTACAGGCCGGGCCTTGCTCTATACTTGGGAAAACATTACAATGCACACTTACCTTACCAATAAATGTACATTTTCCAGGCGGGCAATGGCAACTGGCAACACCCAAGATTGATGGACGAGAGGACCAAGAGGAATGCCGAGATACAAATCCAGTCCACATTTTTGACCAGGATATCACAGTAACAGTATCAACTTGCATCATCTTTTAAATATCTTGATTCATTTTTTTGTCTACAATCTTTACAACAGTGTGTTCTTCTTGTTGTTGTTATCATTAGGTTTGCTCTCTTTTTATGATTCATCCCTACCAATTTTATAAAATGTTATTTGCTGTCTGTAAAAGTATTAAGCCTGTAACAACTGAACAAGAAGTGTATGTAATCAGGGTCTCCTTATCAATCATCATCATGCATGCATTTCATTTTTCTCCCTTTACATATTGATATTCATATGGTAGTCTACAGAGTTTGTTGTTTGGTGTTTGTCCATGCGTACTGTCTGTTTTCATTTTCAAACCTTTCCCCAAACCCCCCTTCCCATCCATTTACCACACCCAAACCCTCTTCCACCAGGCTGTGTGACTTATTGAGGTGTGACTAAATTAAATGTACACCAATAATTAATCACACTCTTGTTGGGGCGGATGTGGCGAAAGCAACAGTACTTCAATTTCAAGGCAGAGCGATGATCTTCTTCTGCTTGCCCACCCATGAGCAGTATATTTTAGAGGTGATTTTTATTTAACAAAGTAACATATACCTCCACATTTTTTGTCGTCATTGGTTGGATTTGTTGCCATCCTCATACACAGCACTAACTGTTACGCTGTAGGCCTAGTCATTCGAGAGTGTGTGGATAGGGGCGAGGAGGCCATGCTGGTCCTCCTCGACCTATCTGCCGCTTTTGATACGGTGTCCCATGTGATTCTATTGGATCGCCTAAAGCAGATTGGACTGGGTGGCTCAGCTTTGTCTTGGATCAGTTCCTTTCTTAAAGGACGAACGCAGAGGGTTCTTCTCAAACCATTTGAATCTGAGAGTAAACCCCTTGTTTGTGGCTTGCCTCAGGGCTCTGCGTTGAGCCCACTGTTTTTCAATGTGTATCTTGCCCCATTGGCTAAGGTGGTGGAGTCCTGGGGGATCAGAGTGATCTCTTATGCTGATGATACAGAGCTAGTGTTTTCTTTTAGAGATCACTCTGACTCCAGTTTCTCCAGTTTCCGCCACTGTCTTGACGACATATGCTCCTGGATGACCTCTAACCATCTTAGGCTCAACACCGATAAGACGGAGGTCTTATTTTTTAATCAAAAAACCACTATACCTTCCATTTTGTGGTGGCCGACCGTGCTTAATCCTCCTCCCATCCCTGTCCAAACAGTGCGCAATTTGGACTTCCAATTTGATGATATCCTCTCTTGTAAAGCCCAAATAAACAAGGTTACGGCAGCCTGCTTTGGGAAATTGCGCATGATGAAAAAGATCTTTCCGTACCTTCCTGTGGATGCCCGTAGAACGGTCACCCACGCCCTAATACCATCACATTTGGATTATGCCAACAGTCTCTATGCCGGGGCCCCTCTGTATCAAATTGAACGTCTGCAGATCGTTCAGAACGCGGCGGCGAGGCTGATTGGCAATATCCCCTACCGTCAGTCAGTTGCATCCTATCGTAAAAAGTTGCATTGGCTCCCCATCTCCAGGCGCATCCAGTTCAAGATGCTGACTCTTGCTTTTCGGGCCCTTAATGGGTCAGGCCCGGGATACTTGCGAAAGAGACTTGTACTCTCCCAATCGGTCAGATCTCTCCAGAATGGGCGGTAGAGCTTTCACTGTCATGACGGCCAAACTCTGGAACAACCTTCCTCTAGATCTTAGGTTCATTCCTTCTAAATCCCTTTTTCGTAGCCGATTGAAGACCTGGCTATTCTCTACCTCATAATTGTCCTTTACTTTTCTAGTCTGCAGTCTACAGCGCCGGGAAACCCCCGTTGGGGGTAGCCGTGCGCTTTATAAGCTTCATAAATAAATAAATAAATAAATAAATAGTCAAGTAACTCGACACAACTACAGTTTGTAACTCTGTCTTGTAGGCTATTCCCACCACCAATATGTTTTGTCTTACAATTTTTTTGCATATTATTGTTGCTCGCTAAGTTCTGTACTGTACTTCATTCTACTACTCATCGAACAGTCTCTCAAAGGCGACTGACTGTCTCATTTTTTTGCAAATGATGCTGCCCTGCCAGTGTCTACTACTACTACTACCACCACAACCACAATTATGGCATGTTAGGAAAAGGAAACCATCATCACCATGCAGCCATCGCTGTGCCTAGGTTTAACATCAAGCAAAGGTAAGAGAAGTTTGGGGTAGGCATAATTAATAATGGACATGTTTTCATCCAGATAAAGAAGGCATAGACTAGAAGAGAGAGACTGAAAGTACTAGTAAGACAACTCAATCAGTGAGGGGTGTCACATCTATCTGTTTGTGTCTTACACAGTCTGCAAATAATTTAAATCAAACACTGGCTATGGGTGGACCTGCACCAGCAAGGAAACAGTGTGATATAAAACAGTAACCCCACCTACAAAACATTAACAACATTGTATGTAAAGTAGAAATATAGATTTAATATAACCCTAATAAAAATATACTATGTAAAAAAAACACAAAACCTGACCCACCCCTCTCCCTAACCCCAACCAATGTCCATAGCGAGAAAGTCCAAATGTCCAAAACCCAAATGTCCAATTCCCACCCACCAACACAAGAATTAAAAAAGGGGCAATAGACAGGGTCTCTATGTCTGGTGAGATTGTCTTTGGAGGACATGCACTGCCTCCTCTAGTAGGGCGACGCAGCGCTTTAGAGCGCGGCAGTTGCAGCCATAGAGGGGGGCACCAGAGATGGAAATGCAGTGGTGGGCGGCCTCTAGACGGTGGCGCTGTACTGCTGGAGGGCAGTGGCTGGGGCCTGGGGCACTGGAGGAGGCTTCAGCTGCTGCAGCCTCCTCCTCCTCCTCTTCTTCCAAGACCACCAGCCGCCGATATTCTAGTAGGATTGCCTCCAGCTTGCGGGGCCGTGCCTTGGTGGCCAACTCCTTCCGATCTGGTTTGGAAGGAGAAGCTGTATATCAAAAAGAAAAAACAAGACAATTGTAAAATATACTCCTAGAAAAACAGTAAGACAAGTTAATTATACACATAGTGGCATGGTAGCACTATAAAGCACAGTACAACACATTTGTGGTATGTATCTATCCTCCCACTTGCTGGGGCTTTAAAAGTTGCAGGATTTTTTTTAGGCATTCAGCCAACCATGCATTAGAATCTTTACTGTCAACCACCTTTGCATGCTTGCATCACACGTATCCTTCTCTCTGTCAGTCATAAATATTAAATCTCACCCGTCCTTCTTCCTTCCACCTGTCTTTCACTTTTTAGTTTAACACCAGGTGATCTGATCTGACGTTTAGTCTTCTCCATAAAACTTTCAAAGCGGAGTTGAAATCACAGATAGATAAGGCCATTGGTTACTCAATACTCCCGCCCCTAATGCCTTTACTAATGCCAATTAAAGGGTGTCTTCACTCTTCAAACATTCACAAAAACTCTTACTTACTTAGGGCATCTCACGCTAAAAGGGACCGCCAGTTATAAGGGCGGGGGGCCCGTGGGGCAGTTAGGATGTGCCCGCCACAGTGGCGGGCGCATCCCGTATTTTTAACATTGTGGCGGACGGTGCTGAAAGCACCGCCCGCTGCAATGCTAAAAATATATGCTGTGCTTTTCCAAGCGCAACGTGACAGCACCGTGCGGTGCCTGCCACGTTGTGCTTTGAAAGGCAGGGGGGTACCATAGGTACCCTCCATGGGGACCCGCAACAGGCCCCCCAAGCATACTCCGCATCCGCCGCCACGGAAAGGCATTCCAAAATGCACATTATATGGCTGGCGGTGTGTTTCAGACACCGCCACTATATTGAACCCTTTTCAGCCCGGTCGACATGTCGACTGTGCGGAAAATCGGCGGATGGTCTTCCTATCCGCTGCGGACACTCCAGCCATTGTAATATGGCGGGTGGTCTTTTCTACAGGGATGGCGGGAGGTTTGCCCCTGCCAGGCAGGGGGTGACTACTGCCGGCCCGGTGGACGCAATCCGCCTGCCATCCTAATGGGGCCCTAAGTCTCAACAGTACAGTATACATACAGTACACCCTTGCAGTGAGTGTAATGTCAATAGTTAAGGATTATGAATCTAACTTACCACCGCCCGCCACTGGTGCTGGCTCGCCCCCTATCGCTCCATCAGCCACTGCCGCATCCTCTCCATCCGCGTCGCCTTCACAGCTGGCCCCAGCAATGGTGGTCAGTAGTGCACCTAGAAAACATTACACATTTTTTAAGCGTCATATATACCTCCCACTATTGGTCAGTAGCAAGATTGAAAAATTAGTTAATAGTATACAACATACATCACTAGTACAAATCAGGTAGTAGTAGAGTAGACACTAGTAGTTATATATGGTCCCTAGGGTCATTCTAGCATTTGCTTAGCTAGCCCGAGCCATGCAACTATTTCACCTTTGTGTCTTTTATTTTTGCACATGTGACTTTACCTTGCATTTTGTTGTATAAGACAACTTTGAGCCTACATGACCTCATACTGCTACTGTCTAAGGTCAACCAAAAAATTAACAAGCCAATTTTTATGAAGTTCTGGTGTACTATTAGTCCATATTGCTTATCCATAAATGCTACACTTTTTGGCACGGCTGAGAAATGTTTGCGATATACTAACGCGCACCATTTCATTTTTCGCATTACAGACGGAAGATTCCCTTCTACGAATAAGAGCTTTGCAGAGCTTATGATGCAACAATCACCAGTACTAGGTTCTTCCAAGGTGAGGGGTCCCCAGAATTCACTAAGAGTTCTTCATATATAAATTCACAAAACTATATTCCTACCTAGGGGATGGTGGTGCTTCCACCACTGTTCAGTTATCATGATTTATTTCCCAACTGTAAGTAAGTGTAACAATGTTTATTGTTTTAATGTTATTGATTTTTCTGTTGATGCTGCATTATAGAACAACGTACAGAGCTTGCCAATTCAAAATAAAAAATTTGAACTTACAAAGACTTGGTGGTATTTGGTGTGGACCTACACGAGTGAGCGAGTGAAAGGAAGGGTGTGCATGTGCATTGCTTCCACGACTGAGAGGTTGGGTGTGTTATGTTCTGGGTTATCTACTTGTCGGGTATCTTAGGGGAGGGTTCAGAGAGCTAAAAGTTATGACAATACACTACTATAACTATTCGGGCAGGGGATTGTGGTGGGTTCTGAACTTCTGATTGAGGTGTGTGAGGAAAGGAAGGTCTAACCTCCCATCACCAACATCCTTTTTTCTTGTGCAAAGTTCTGTATGTTCAAAATCCCTACAACAGTAGTAGTATGTCCTATCCTATAAAAATAGTAATAAATCTGGTGGGGCATTTGTTGGTTGGAATTGTCGAAAAGCCTCAAGATTAACAAAGACTCAAGATCAATAGGACTAGAAGTAAAACGAGAGGACGACCCAAAGGACTGGACTCAATGGCTAGAGCTACTGGTGAATCTGAGCTTTATTTAAAACATTTTAAATAAAGAGTGGCCAACTGGGCAAGCTTAGCTACTACTGTACAGACAGACTACTAGTAGTAGTACAGAGAGTCATCATAGCAGAGGCACGGTTAACAAGATTTTCGAAACAATACAGATCGAACGATAATTGTTGGTAAAAAATAGCATTAGGAAACGGAAACAATAGTTCGGGAAAAATATGGTGCAGTAAAAGTTATGGAATAAGAATAATTATTAAAAACAAGAAGACTTACTAGGGCCAGCGGAAGAGCCTGCGTTGGTGTTCTCCTGTTGCTGGTGTTCTCCCACCCACTGCGCTCCTGTCTGCCTGCCCCTGGGTGCTGAACAGGAAAGATATAAGAAAGAGACAAACATAGATGAATGGTGTCAAACAAATACAATATTTTTAAAGAATGGTCAAAACTTAGGTAAACAACAATTGCAATAACTAAATTGACCAAACTCATCTGGTCAACAAGTAGTATTGGGGGATTCGCGGATCGACTACTTACTATTTATCAACACTAATCCACTCTTCCATTCTGATTCCAGAATACTAACTAAGCCTAAGTAAGACGTACCACCTGACCTAGCCCACCTATTCCAGGTGTGCCAATTGCACATTAAAGTATGCATTTCCACTTCTTTTAGTCCTCAACAATGCATATGGTCAAATGGAGGACACATGACTACATTTTTGTATACACCAAATTTTTGGTTGATTGATTGATGCTGATGTTCTGCTAGTGCTGCTAAGACTATTACCACTCATTGAACAAACTAGAAAAGGTTTAAATAAAGACTGGGGTACAAGCAGCACATGACGGAACAGAGGGGGCATCACGCATACCACTAAAAAATTACAAATTCATACAAAGTAACTAAACCTAAGTATCAATCCGCCCCTATCTCTTAGTGACAGGACAAAGTAAGGACTAGAGTCACTATAGCATTACGTTACTTAATTTTTCTAAAATAAACTCTTACCTAATCACGCTAAGCGAGGACAAACGCAAAGTTTCAAACAAGTAAGATTAGTAGCGCAGAAGAGCACCTATGTCATAACAATCACGGAAGACTTTTAAACGTAATTTACCTGTAATGTAAGCAGTAGAATTCTAGCTGGTTGGAAAAAAAAGATATTTGCAATATATAACCCAGAACAGAAGAACAGACACAAAGTAGTAATAATTAAATAGTTACTCACCAAGACCCGGACCTCCACTCCTAGCAGGTCCAGCAGGTCCTGCTTCCGGTCCAGGATATCGGACCACCGGTGTGTCAACTGGTTCTGGGTACGCCGGACCCCAGAGCAGCAAAACACTGCCCGGCGCACCTTCCCCCACCGCTGTCAACGCTCCCGGAGCCCGTAACTGGACCCAGGACTGCCACCTGCTACCAGGGTTAAGGGGAGGTAGCGCTGCACAAAGAAAACGAGTGCAGCCAACTACACCTCCCCAAATAAGGCCCGTGCCTGCACCCCTTGTGGGCGCCGCCTTCTGCAAGGAAGTCGGCAGCAGCTCTGGCTCCTGCGGCGAGCCCTACCCTTGGAAATGGTTCTGGGGTAGAGAGAGTGAGACGCGGCGGGAAAGAAACGGTAATAAAATTAGAAAAGTACGTAAAAGAAATGAAAAGAGAAGGCAATAGAAAAAGAGTGAAAAAGTTGCTAAAAAACACACAAAAAGTAGACAAAAACCAAAAATATAGAAGCAGGAAAATTGTCAGAGAGATAAAAAATTAAAAAGATCAAAAAAAAGTTTCTTGAAATAAAGGATTGGAAAGATAGAGGGAGGATTGAAAGCAGGCCCAGAACCATATCAATAGAGGTAAAAACAAGATCGCCGCACCCTTTGCGACCACGGGCGCAAGTTCTCCCCAAGCACGTAAAAAGCGTCGCGAACACGTAAAAGCGTTCCCGAACAGGAAATGCGTACTGTGAACGGGTGGGAGCATGCATTGCGTGACACAGAAGAGGAAGTTAGCATCGCGAGTGGGCGGGACAAGTAAAAACAAGATGGCTGAGCCCATGAGCGACCGCATGGGTAAGTTGGCAAGACATTTTTCAACTCGATCACGCAGAAAATATCGGGAACGGGCAGGAAAAAAACTTCTGCGTCTTCGCGATATTTCCGCGTGTTCGCAGAGATTTTTAACATTTTCGAGATAGTTTGTGAAAGTAAATTTTGCAAATTCCGCTCACCCAGTCGCCAGTAGGTAGTAATAGTTAGGACCTATTATGCATAGGAAATCCACAACATTCTATTGCCAATAACTTTGGCGCTGATTGATGAATCATCTTGAAATTTTCCAGACTTATGGCCAGCTCAGTCCCTTCCCTGTAAGTTTGGGGGTGATTCGTCAAGCAGGTGCTAAGAAAATTGGGGTTCCTAAAACAAGTTGCAATTTCCCGTAGGACCATTAGCCACTGCTACAGCCCGAACGGCTGAACGGAATTTCACCAAATTTGGCAAAGAGGTAGTCCTCAGTTCAGACTTGTGCCTTTTGCTTAAATGGTGTTAATCTGTTCAGGAGTTCCTGAGAAAATTATGGTTAAAGTCATTTATATATCTATGGGCGTGGAGGATCCGCGGATTGTGCGAGGATTGTCATCCTACCATTAGCGCACTGTCCCGATCATGCGCTCAATGCTAATTGCTGTCAAGCGGTTGTAAACATTCTGCTGTTGGCAGCCATTTTGTGCCTCGGTGGAAGCGAAGCTGAGGAAGTCAGTGGAAATGTGTTCAAAACAGAAAAGGGGGCAGGGTAGATATAATTTTACCCTCTAGACCTGCTTAGGGGGTCCCAGAAGGACCCCCAGGGCTCACCTTTAAAAAAAACCATAAAATCGGCAAGTGTGTGTAGGGTGTGAGGACTGTGCCGTAAAATAAATAAAATAAAACAGAGGTTTTTAATAATTAGTCTCTGGGGGGTTAAATATCGGAGGCAAAATTATTACATTTTATGTGGGGCCCTGAGTAGCCCCCCAGACTCTGGGATAGTCACCCCCGGGGCTAAAAAGAAAAAACTGGTGGGGGGGAGGGGTCGAAGGTCCTCAATGCCACGGGGACCATCACCCCTCGGGGTTTATGTATTATGGGAGGGGGACTACGTGGCTCCCCTCCTGGAGCACTTCGTCTCCAGAGGAGTTAAATAACGGGGGCAAAATTATTACATTTTATGTTTGGCCCAGAGGAGCCCCCCAGACTGAGGGATCGTCACCCCCGGGGCTAAAAATAAAAAATGGTGGTGGGAGGGGTCAAAGGTCCTCAAAGCTGCGGGGACCATCTCCCCTCGGGGGTTTATGCATTTGTGGGAGGGGGACTACATGGCTCCCCTCCTGGAGCACTCGAGGGCCCCTTTACCCCCGGGGCTACAAAAAAAAAAAATTTCGGGAGGGGGAGCTGTAAGGTCTCCAAAGCCCTGGAGACCACCACTCCTCGGGGCTTTATGTATTGTGGGAGGGCCGGCTTTTGCAGTGTCCCAGGGGTGCCCGTCCCACCTTCTCATAGCAAGGAAATCTGTTCTCTCTTTCAAAATCTAAATCAGATTGCTTTTCCATATGGGGAGCTGCATGTTAGTTGCTCCTGATGTGGAAAAGTAATTCCGGCTCTCAAACGCATAGAAGTTGTGCATCAAAGGCGCTGGAGTCGCGCACTCTACAGATTATGAGTCGTGCTTGCAGGGGGACGCACTGAGCGCTGCTCTGGGTGTGCAACTTTTACTTTTTCCGTAAAAAAATAGCCCCTACCAGTACTTTCTAATATTCCCAGGGATCGTATCCCCCGGGTCTTATAATAAATGTTGGGGACCGTGAGGGGACCCACTATGCCCCCACGGTCCCGCCAGCTTCCCGCGTTCTTCATGAGCCAGCATTGCTTTTCCGCAAGGGGAAATGCTAACTTGCATGTGGAAATGCAATCTTGTTTGGATTTTGAAAGTGAGAACAGATTTCACTGCTCTGTCTTTCAAAATGCAAACTAAGTTTGCTATGGTAGGGCGGGAGCTGCAAGACTCCCGCCTTCTCATAGCAAACAGCAGTGTCCCGGGGGTAGGCACCCCGGAACACTGCAGGAACCGGCTCTGGGGCGTGGCGGTCCCCAAGGCTCTCGAGGGCACCAGGCAGAGGGCAATACAGCCTGCTTCCCACAATACACAAATCCCCAGGGTGTGGTGGTTCCCGGGGCTTGAGGGTCGTCGCTGAGGCCCACACACTTCTAATTTTGTAGGGGGGGCCTTGGACGCGAAAGTGGTGCAAGGGGGTTGTAAATCTGGTACACAGTGTTTTGTTTTACTTTGCTTTCCTTTTTGTCTTGTAGAGGATCCAGGGTAAATATAATTTTTTTTGTACAGTCAGTACCTTTCAACCCTCCCCCCAAATGGCTTTCTGCCTGTTACCTTAGTAACAGTTCATGGAACACTTACGTGAGCACATAGGTTAGAAGTTCACCACACTATGTTGCTAATGGAAAAAGTTACTGTGCTGGAGTTTTAAATCTTTTCCATAGGAACCGTTAGTCGTAGCTATAGACTCTGGTAAAGATCTGGTAAAGAGTTAGCCTCAGAATTTTACTTCAAATTATAAATATAATTTCTATTGGGGACCGCTTCCCCCCCCAAAAAAGACGTATATAAATTTTTTTTATTAACTTTCATTAAAACAACAATAAATAACTGGAAACGTAACTTAAAGATAACAATACAATAAATAACTAGAAACATAACTTTAACAAAACAATAAAATAAACAAAATGTGATATTTACTCCAATAGAAGTACACTAGGTAATCTGCAAAACAAAAAAGAAAATTAGTGTTTAAAATTAGATCGATGTGACTAAATGAGGTCAAACATTACAAGTCAAGGTCACACTTGACCATATTTCCTTATTTTTACGTGTGCAGTGTGCCTGATACATTTCACCTGTCTTATAGGCCCGCGTTAAAGCAGAGTCTGTATACTGTGTCAGATTTACATTACAGATCAACAGGTCTTTAAAATGATTCAGAGATGAGACAGAATTAGGTGTGAGATCAAGTCATTATGCAGGACAATATTCTTTAGGGCTTATTTACAAGACTCTTGTTACACTTTTGTGTTACTTTTCTCATGTTGAAAGTGACGCAAAAGTGGTGTAAGGCGTTTATAAATAAGCTGTTTTATTTCTAATGCATTTAATGGGAGGCATTGTATATCTAGGACGCTCCTCTTACCTTGTGTAAACACTGTGGCCAACAGAGTTCACAACTTGTACTCAGCTAAGGATGCACACGCCAGAGTGTACAGCAGCGTCCATAACTTTAAAAGAGAAGGAGAAACGATGTGAGAGAGAGTGAGAAAGAGAAAGAGAGAAAAAACAACATTAAAACATGGGAGAGAGAAAGTTATAGATGGAGCAGTTAATACTGGAGAAAATACTCGTAGCTCACCTTTTGCCTCCGTTGTGTGTCCAAGCAGGTGCTGGTTTATAGTGCACCCTCCAGTTTAGTAATCTGAAAGATAGTGTATAGAGTTAGTAATAGCATAGTATGTCAGGACTGGCCACTCAGGTGAGAAAGAACCATTTACCAGACTACTGTACCTTCCAGTTGTTTACCAGATTCAGCATAGTCGCTATTCATGTCCACGCAGGTCCCAGGCACATCGATGTTCTTCCTATCTCTATAGGAAGAAGTTGTTTCAATTGCGGCGGTTTTCCAAGATGGCTGTCGCAGCAACCATTAGGTTGCCAGTCTAGTGTTGCAAGTGTTTTCTGAGCACCTCTGTGTTCTCGGTATACCACAAAACGAACTGCGCACTTCAACCCAATTTTCGGAGGAAACGGTCGCATTTGCTTGGCGGCGTTTTGTCTCCTGAGTCTGTGGGGTCCGTGATTAATCTCAGTGAAGTCCGTTTTACCGCAGTTGCGGTAAGTTTCGTCAGCAATATATATTTAGTCAATTGAAGGAATTTCGAAAGAGAGTTTAGTTAGCGTTAGCGATTCTGTCAGCATAACAAGACGCTTCTTTGTACAGAGTTTCATGAGAAGAAAAGACTTCATTTAGACACCATGTTTTGATTTGGAAAATTTTCAAAATTCAGTATTTTAGAGACTTTGGCATACAGAGTGATATGAGCAAAATATCGTAAGGTTGTAGTAACTTACTTTAGTATTCAGTTTATGATATCCTCAGTCATTTGAAGAAGAGAGAAGATCAAAAAATTACAAGACACAGCAAGTAGGTGTATTTATATATATATATATATATTCACTGAAAAAACCATAGGTTATAGACCATATATAGTTAGGAATTAGCATTTACAAAACCTTGAAAATTCACTGAAAAAACCATAGGTTATAGACCATATATAGTTAGGGATTAGCATTTACAAAACCTTATTTTACTCGCACAAAACCATTGAAATTCGCATATATAGTTAGTTGCACTAACTATATATCGCGCACCCGCTATCCACTGCTGATGATGTCACATATTACATCATTCATGACATGGTCAGTGACATCACTGATGACATCACTGATGACATCTCAAATGACAGGGGATCGGATAGCCTGGGCCCACCCGGGTGTTTGGGAGGAGAAGCAGCTGGTTGTGAGGTATTCAACCTCATGCAGGGCGGCGAGCATTGCCTGGCTGCCCCCAATGTAAGGACTCTCGAGCATTCCTGGTTGGAGCAGTTAGGGGACCCGAGGGGGTTGCTTTTAAGTGACTTGCAAGCAGGAACATTTTTCTGAACTCTGCGCAGTATCCTGCACCTAGCGCTACCATTTGGCATTATTTCCCCCAGCCACACCTTACCTGGAGGTTCACAGTGAATCCTGGGTACTGCAGTCCTTGGAAGAGCTTGGGATCAGCAGCAGGTGGGCTGACATCGTTGTTGGGGGCGGAGCTTGTGTGGATTTCCTCATAAGTGGCAGGATTAGTATCTGCGCTAAGGACAGTATCATGACTGCATGGGCGCTGAGAAAGGCTTAAATACGCTGAAATGCATTCGCCACATCATGTCATTAAACAACTCCGTTGGTGTTCCCCTTCAGTGGCCTCTGCTTCTTTTTTTGTGAAGAAGGTTGTTTTACATAAAGTTTAACGTCAGCCGGAGACGTGCTTCAGAGGCCCCTGCTCCCTCAAGTGGCCTGGACTTCACTGGCTTTCTGCCTACGGCAGGTTTTTGTTCACCGAGGGATCGGATAGCCTGGGCCCACCCGGGTGTTTGGGAGGAGAAGCAGCTGGTTGTGAGGTATTCCACCTCATGCAGGGCGGCGAGCATTGCCTGGCTGCCCCCAATGTAAGGACTCTCGAGCATTCCTGGTTGGAGCAGTTAGGGGACCCGAGGGGGTTGCTTTTAAGTGACTTGCAAGCAGGAACATTTTTCTGAACTCTGCGCAGTATCCTGCACCTAGCGCTACCATTTGGCATTATTTCCCCCAGCCACACCTTACCTGGAGGTTCACAGTGCATCCTGGGTACTGCAGTCCTTGGAAGATCTTGGGATCAGCAGCAGGTGGGCTGACATCGTTGTTGGGGGCGGAGCTTGTGTGGATTTCCTCATAAGTGGCAGGATTAGTATCTGCGCTAAGGACAGTATCATGACTGCATGGGCGCTAAGGAAGGCTTAAATACGCTGAAATGCATTCGCCACATCATGTCATTAAACAACTCCGTTGGTGTTCCCCTTCAGTGGCCTCTGCTTCTTTTTTTGTGAAGAAGGTTGTTTTACATATATATATATATATATATATATATATATATATATATATATATATATATATATATATATATATATATATCCGAAAAAACTCCAAATACCACTTCCTGGTCAACCAACGTCGAACCGGCGAGGGAACATAGGAGACGGACCACAGAATGCGCTGCACTGGATCTTTTATTTGCAGAGAAGCCGGTAAGCCAGAGGGCACTACGCGTTTCGGGCTGGAAAAGCCCTTGTTCACATGCAAATGAACCAGTTTCAACTTTTTAATTTTATACTGCTGTGCACACCCAATTGGCCCGCCCTGTCACATGGTATACAACTGCATAGACATAAAAAACATTTTACTCCCACATCGTGAGGAGAGAGGTGCTGCCTAGTCTACAGTTTTCCCTAGTTTTCAAACAAACCACATTTCAATGTTATATATTATATATTATTTGTATACAAATTAATATAAAATAAAATGGGATGTCATGTTTTAAAACCAAGATTGTAGGCAGATTTGATGAATACGGTATCACAAAATTAATAACAGGATGAATCCTTATATACATAACCGTTAAAATGTCTATATACAGTATTGTAGTGACTGGGGAATTGTAGGATTGCTGAAGGTGCCAATATTTACATTTTTAGACTGGTTTCAAGTCTGCGAATAGTGGAGAGTGATAAAGTGCATAGGGAGGAGAGGTAGGTGAGAATAAAGTGCTGAATCCACATGTTGCTAAGTACCTTTTGTCATCATTGCATAAATGCATAAAGTCAGAGATAGGAACATGAACCTATATAAATCTCATACAAAAGTTTAAAACAATGGATACTTAATAAAACCACCATGTGTAGAATTCATAGTTGCTAAAAATACCCGGTGTAAAATACAGTGATAAAAAGTGTACAAAAATATTTTTACATTTTTTTGATAAAACACGTGTATCTAAATTATTATATAACAATATTTACAATATTAGAAGAAGGCTAGGAGTTACATTTATCAATGGTAGGTTGACCAACAAGGAACTTGACTGGTCAACTATACAGCTAGTGAATTTGGCACCATCATAAATTATTTGGACTTAGAAGATTTGACCCACTAGATAACAGGGAACCTGACTATCTAGTGGAAAAGAAACCAAGGTACTGTTTACTAAAGAGCATCTCATAGAAAGTGACGAAGATCCTCAGTAATGTTAAGCCCGTTAGGCCATTTACTGTTGAATTCGAGGATCATTCGTGATTCCAATTGCCTGAGTTTGAGCTCACGGTTGCCTCCACGTCTTAGCTTGGGAATCGAGGCTATCACGTAGTAAGACAGACAATTAATATCTTTACTGTGAGTGCTCAAAAAGTGACGTGCTACTGGGTATGCTGGATCCGAGTGCAGAATTGCTCGTATATGCTGTAGAATTCTGACATGTACAGGTTGTATGGTGCTGCCTACATAATTGAGGCCGCACGTACATGTCAGGACGTATACTGCATATTCTGTTTTGCAAGTATGCTGGCCTTTAATTGGGGTCTCTGTATCACTGAAGGGAGTTGTGTAATGAGTCTTATTTATTCCGAATTTACATGCTCTACAAGTAGAGCATTTCCGGAATCCCTCCTTGACTAGCCAGTTCTGTTTGCACTTGAGTTCAGGGCTACTTTGGTCAAGCACTGCGCCCATACTGACAGCACGTCGAAAAGTAACCATGGGTTTGTTAGGAAGCATATTACCTAATACGTTGTCCGTTAATACAATAGGCCAATTATGGTTAATGATCTGTCTTTTTTTATTGTGTTGGCTACTGTAATTGGTGATGAACCTGGGACATTCCTGTTTGGTGGTATCTATTGTCTCCTCAGGTAAGTTAGTAGTTTCAGAAGATGTGCTTAACAGACTTGCCCGGGTTCTGTCTTTTGATTTTGCTAATTTATAGGGATACTTACCATCTTTAGTGAAGCCTTCTCCTGCATTTATCTTCTGGTATAGATTGGAACTGCATCTCCAAGTTGTAGAGTGTCCATCTAGAGTAAAACAAGAAACAAGAATACTCATCCAAAAGGTTAATATGTAATAGGACGTCCAAGTAAATATAAGCTATTTAGTTGTTAAATTACAGAACTTAATACTGTTGTGTAGAAAAGAAGCGACCCTTACCTCGACTCGGCGGCGTGGCCGCCCCGCATCCCTAGACCAGGGACCCGGCCATGGCGCGTCCCTAACAACCCGGACTCCTCCCCTCTCTCTTTCCCTACAGGAACCAACGCCGGAGTGCGCAGGACCGGAAGCAGTTCACCTTGACCCCGGAAGTCCATCCCCGGATGAAAGAAAAGACGGAAGACAGGAAGAGAAGGCGTTCCGAGCAGCAGACCCGTGGCAGGAGGAAGCAAGCGAAGAACCCGAGACTGAGAGAGGAGGCAAGGAGAAGATTCGTGGCGAGGACGAGGAAGAAGACGTCTGGTCTGAAGACTGGTGGAGTCCTCAGGAGGTGGCTGGAGAGCGGCCGTAACTCACAGGAGAGTTACGGCGGGGCACGTGAGTACACAGTTACATCTTCTCCGTGTCCCTTCTGTCCGTAATTGTACATAGCGTGTAGGTTAGAGCACCGTAGTTTGCACCTCCTCACTGTAAATAGTTACACATTCTGCTGTAGAAAGACCCTGTCCCCCTCCTCACCATATCACCCTCCCCTCCTTCTGACTCTCTCCTTCACACCCCTTCCCTCCGTCCTACCCTCACAGTCAGTTCTTCGGTCCTACACATCCCCGGTGTCGGTGGCAGAGTTCACCCGTCCGAAGCAAAAGGACTAACAGCCCTGTACCTTCTCTCTTTTCATACCTCCGAGGGACACCAGAGGACGGCACAGGACCTGAACACCCTCATCTATCCGGGAACACCTTCCGAAGACGTCCCTCCGGGAGGAAGACTGCACCCCAACCTACTGACCCTCACTCCTTACAACTTGATACCTTGTGTGTCCAAATCAATAAATACTGTGAACAATTGCCCACTACATCCGGCCTCCTCGCCTGATTTTCCGGTCCGCCCGAACCCCTTCCCCACAGTTGGTGTCAGAAGTGGGATTAACCGGAGGCATGGAGGAGGCTGTTAAAAAGTTGGCGGAAAGCCAGGAGGCCCTAGGAAGAATGATGGAACAGACAGCCGAGGATGATCGTGGACAGCTACACGACGTCCTAAAGGGCCAGGGCACAGCACAGGATCAAGCCATAGGACGTCTCACCGATGTTATGGGACAACAAAGACCTGTTACTTCGCTACCCTCAGTCGTATTGCAGAAGTACGTGCCGGGCGAAGACCCTGATTTCTTTTTCACAAACTTTGAAAGGCTAGCACAAGCTGCCGCCTGGCCTGCAGATTGGTGGGGCCATTATCTGGGTCCGCTGTTAACCGGGGAACTCCAAGCGGCCTATCAACAGGCAAACGTCCAGGGGCAAACCCCTTATCAGGACATTAAAACATGCATCCTGGAGCGACTCGGGATAGATGACGAAGCATACAGGGTTCGCCTAAGACAGGTACGGGAAGGGCCCCAAGAGACACCTAGGGCTTTGCCGTTCCCTATTCAGGATCTAGCTAATCGGTGGCTGAAACCTGCAACTGCCTCGAAGGAGGATATCCTTTCGAAGATCTACCTAGAGCAGTTCTTAGCCTCTCTTCACCCGGCTACCCAAAAATGGGTGCGACAGCATGCCCCCCTAACGCTAGAGAGTGCCGCCGAGACAGCCAGCGCCTACAGCAGGGCACAAGACCTTAAAAAGAATAAGGAGGACCACTCCTCCCAGACACCACTAGGTAATCACCTCTGGCCCCAAAGACCGTCCCTGCCCAAGAAACCTGATCCTGTTCCGTTGCTACATTATCCCGTGCCCCAAAGACCGATACATCCAGGACCTCAGTGCTACCATTGTGGTGGGTACGGACACATCGCCCGCACATGCCCACAGAAGGAGGAACCCATGGACATTGGATTTGCACGGAACTATGTATGTCTTACCAATGAAGCCGCTCCTCCCCCTTACAGGTGTCCGGTGAGAATAGACGGTCACCAAGTGTTGGCCCTTGCTGACTCTGGATGTCGCCAGAGTGTCTTACGGCCCCAGGAATTACCCACCCCTGTCGGCCCCGTGACAGGCACGGTGGCCATTAAATGTGTGCATGGCGATACGAAGAGTTATCCCACGGTCAGAGTGCGAGTACAAGATCCCACCAATGAAGGAAGTTCGGTAACAGTCGGCCTAGTGCCCAATCTCCCAGAACAAGTCATCCTGGGCAGTGACTATAGCGGGCTTCCCCGCCTTCTTCATAAAACCTCGGACTCTCTGGAAAAGTGGTGGGCGGAAGCCCCGTTCTCCTGCATTCCTGCCTCGTTGGGACCCCCTCCTAAAGCCCCTAAAACCAGGAGCCAAAAGAGGAAAGAGAAAAAGGACTACACCATGGCCTATCCTGTTCGAGTGGACCCCCATCCCTGGGAAACCGACAGAGAGTTCCGCGCGGCCCAGCAAGAGGACCCTATGTTACAGGACGCCTGGGGGCGCGCCCTAGCCAACGAGGACCCGCTACAAGTAGGTCCATATTTCTTCAAAAAGAATGGGCTCCTATACAGGAAGGGAGGACCCCAGCAAAACTCCCAATTGATCATTCCAGGTCTTTTCCGGGACAAGGTACTGTTCCTGGCTCACAGTCACTTACTGGGTGGTCATTTTAGTGATGAAAAAACGGGACAAACCATCCTGGAGAAGTTCTATTGGTCTGGGGTGTACGGACAAATAAAACAATATTGCCGGGAGTGTCAGGTATGCCAGAAGAACAGTCGTTATCGACCTCCTAGAGTCCCTTTACAACCGCTCCCTCTCATCGATATACCCTTTAGTAGAGTAGGGATGGACCTTATAGGACCCCTGCTTCCCTCTAGAGGTGGTCATAGGTATGCTCTGGTCTTGGTGGACTACGCCACCCGCTTCCCTGAAGCAGTCCCACTACGCCAACCCACCCCGCAGAACATCGCTAAAGCGCTTATCTCAATTTTTTCCCGGGTGGGGTTTCCCCGGGAGATCCTAACGGATCAGGGAACCCCTTTTGTCTCCTCCCTCATGAGGCAAGTCTGTTCCCGTCTGGGGATCAAACAAATAAGAACCTCAGCCTACCACCCCCAAACTGATGGCCTAGTGGAACGCTACAATGCTACCCTAAAAACCACCCTTAAGAAACTGTTGGGTCTAGAGAGTAAGAGATGGGAAGAGATGCTCCCCCTTGCGCTGTTTGCGATCAGGTGTAAAGTCCAAAGCAGCACCGGGTACTCCCCTTATGAGCTCCTGTATGGGCGGGCACCACGCACCCTGTTAGACCTGGCTCTGGAGGCGTGGGAAGCAGAACCAGACCGTACTAGACCCTTACCCGAATACGTATACAACCTGAAGACACACCTTGAACAGATACGGGAGATAGTGAGGCAGAATATGGTAATCACACAAACCAACCAAAAACAGCAGTATGACAAAAGAACCAAACCCCGTTCCTTTGTCCCCCGGGACCTGGTACTCCTACTTATACCATCTTCCGATCACAAACTACTTGGGCAGTGGCAGGGCCCCTTCTCCGTCCTGCGACAAGTAACCCCTGTCACGTACGAGATCGAAACTGACGCTACTCGAGACCTATCCCAGATCTACCATGTGAACCTCCTGAAGAAATGGGAGGGACCCCGTCCTGTCCTCTCATCGACCCAAACAAAAAAAACACTCTAATTCGAGGTTTGCATGGACTCGGATTTGCCGGAAAAAAACAAAGAGGACCTTAGACGGTCCTTAAGCAGCCTACAGGAGTGTTTCTCCCCTCTCCCAGGTCACGCCACCATCGTTGAACATGCCATACCCACGGAGCCAGGCCAAACAGTAAGGCAAAGGCCCTATCGGATCCCTGAAGCTCGCCGACTTGTCATTAAAGAAGAAAGTCAATAGATTTATATAGTCAAGTCAATAGATTTATATAGCGCGCTACATACCCAGAGGGTCTCAAGGCGCTTGAAGAAGGGTGGGGAATTACTTGTCAAATATCCACGTTTTGAGTTGCTTTCTGAATGCTAGGTGGTTCTGAGTAAGGCGAAGGTGAGTGGGGAGTGAGTTCCAAGTTTTAGCTGCTAGGTAGGAGAAGGATCTACCTCCCATGGTGGTTTTGTTGATGCGAGGTACAGTGGCGAGGGCTTGGTTGGAGGATCGTAGCTGGCGGGAGGGGGTGTAGAAGGATAGTCGTGTGTTGAGGCATTCGGGTCCGATTTCGTAGAGTGCTTTGTGTGCGTGGGTTAGGAGCCGGAAAGTAATCCTCTTATTGACGGGGAGCCAGTGGAGGTCTTTCAGGTGACCAGAGATGTGTTCTTTACGCGGGATGTCTAATATGAGCCTGGCTGAGGCGTTCTGGATGCGTTGTAGTTTTTTCTGGAGTTTTGCGGTGGTGCCGGCGTAGAGGGTGTTTCCGTAGTCTAGTCGGCTCGTGACCAGAGCGTGGGTGACTGTTTTTCTAGTTTCGGTAGGGATCCAGCGAAATGTTTTTTTGAGCATGCGAAGAATGTTGAAGCAAGATGAAGAAACGACGTTGACTTGTCTGTTCATCGAGAGTGAGGAATCCAGGATGACGCCCAGGTTCCGTGCGTGGTCCGTCGGGATGGGTGCTTTTCCAAGGGCCTCTGGCCACCAAGAGTCATCCCAGGTGGAGGGGGAGGTGCCTAGGATGAGGACTTCTGTTTTGTCTGAGTTCAGTTTCAGACGGCTGTGCTTCATCCATTCGGCTACTTCTTTCATTCCTTCGTGCAGGTTGGTTTTGGCCGTGTTAGGGTCTCTGGTGAGTAATAGGATCAGTTGAGTGTCGTCGGCGTAGGAGATGATGTTGAGGTTGTGTTGACGTGCGATGATCGCGAGGGGGCTCATGTATACGTTGAAGAGGGTGGGGCTGAGTGAAGATCCTTGTGGTACGCCGCAGATGACTTCAGTGGCCTCTGACTTGAATGGTGGAAGGCGGACTCTCTGGGTTCTTCCGGAGAGGAACGAGGTGATCCATTCCAGTGCTTTTCCTTGGATTCCGACGTTTCTGAGGCGTTGTAGAAGGGTGCTATGACAGACCGTGTCGAAGGCTGCGGAGAGGTCGAGGAGGATGAGGGCGACTGTGTCTCCATTGTCCAGTAGAGTTCGAATGTCGTCTGTTGCTGCGATGAGGGCGGTTTCAGTGCTGTGCTTGGCTCGGAAGCCGGATTGTGAGGAGTCAAGGGATTTGTTGGTTTCGAGGAATGCGGCGAGCTGGTTGTTGACCGCTTTCTCGATGACTTTGGCCGGGAATCGAAGGAGTGAGATAGGGCGATAGTTTTTGAGTTCGGTGGGGTCAGCTGTGGGTTTCTTCAGGAGGGCGCTGAGTTCGGCATGTTTCCAGCTTTCCGGGAAGGTTGCGGAGTTGAGGGAGCAGTTGATGACGTCACGGAGGTGCGGTGCAATAATGGAGTCTGCTTTGTTAAAGATGTGGTGAGGGCAAGGGTCTGTGGGGGATCCTGAGTGGATAGAGTTCATCAGACGGATGGTGTCCTCAGTGGAGATTGGCTTCCAGTCATTGAGGATGTTCAGGGGGTGTGGGGGTCCTGCAGGGGATTGGGTGGGTTGGTCTCCGGGTTGGTTGTCGAAGCTGTTGTGGATGTCTGCAATTTTGTTGTGGATGAATGAGGCTAGGGAGTCGCAGAGGGCTTGAGAGGGGGTGATGTCGTTGGAGTTGGCTGAGGGGTTGGTAAATTCCTTGACGATGTTGAATAGTTCCTTGCTGTTGTGGGCGTTGTTATCTAGACGGTCCTTGAAAGCGGCTTTCTTGGCATTTCGGATTAGTTGGTGGTGTATGCGGGTGGCGTTTTTGAAGGCGTCCTTGGTGCTGGTGGTTGGGTCTTTTTTCCAGGCCTTCTCGAGGGAGCGACAAAGTTTCTTGGATTTCTTAAGATCATCGTTTAACCAGGAGGCTTTCTTGCTGCCTTGTTTGGTTTGTCGTTTTTTCAGTGGTGCTAGGATGTCGGCGCTGTTGGATAACATTGGGTAAGGTTGGTGGCTGCTTGGTCTGGGTTTGAGGAGTGGGCGGGGGGGTTTTGAAGAAGCAATGAGGAGATCTGGTCGATGGTGATTTTGTTCCAGTTTCTATGCAGAGTGGGTTGGGGGTGGTTGTTGGATGTGGGCTTGTTGTAGGTGAAGTGAACGCAGCTGTGGTCAGTCCAAAGGAGAGCTGTGGTGTGGCTGAAGGAGACATGTTTGCTGGAGATGGGCATCATTGAACTGTCCATCAGCAGCTGGAATTCGCCAATCGTCCTGGTTCCCAAACCCGACGGCTCAACCAGGTTCTGTACAGACTTCAGGGAGGTGAACAAGGTCTCGAGCTTCGATACCTATCCCCTACCCCGGGTAGACGAAAGCGAAAGGACTAACAGCCCTGTACCTTCTCTCTTTTCATACCTCCAAGGGACACCAGAGGACGGCACAGGACCCAAACACCCTCATCCATCCGGGAACACCTTCCGAAGACGTCCCTCCGGGAGGAAGACTGCACCCCAACCTACTGACCCTCACTCCTTACAACTTGATACCTTGTGTGTCCAAATCAATAAATACTGTGAACAATTGCCCACTACATCCGGCCTCCTCGCCTGATTGTCCGGACCGCCCGAACCCCTTCCCCACATGTTGTTTATATTTCTGTAGCATTGCTTCTTCAGTGGAACATCATTAAATGACACCAATCAGAGCACATTTAAGAGAACAGTTAGCCACTAAGCTGGAATAGGTATAATATCATATGTAGCAGAAGTTGGCCCAATATTGTTTATGTGGAAACTGCTAGAGTTTCTCTGTCTTTTCAGGAAGAAAAAATACTAGACCAATCGCAGGTTGATCCAGCAAGAAGAAGAAGTGGTGTGGATCTCTTTTTCCTCCCACTCCCCTTCTCCCCCTCTTTGCTGCCAGGATCTATATGACCTTGGTATCATAGTTTGGGAATAGAGGCATTAGCATTGGCTCCTGCCAAAGCTTGAAGTTCTGGAGAACTGGTACTCGACAGATTGAAGTGCAATTTCCAAAATACTTCCGCCTGAGCAGGATGGCTGAAGGAATAGATTTCAAGACTTTACCATCAGTGCTGGATGGAATTCAGGCACAATTAAGTGATGCTATGCATGAGAACAAGTCACTTAGAGAAGAAGTTAGGAGATCAAGTCAAGACACTCAGTTTTTGCATCAAAGATTAGGGGCCAGATGTAGGTAAGTAACATTTACCGAATCTTAATTACCGAAAATTACCGAATTTTACCGATTCGGTAATTAAGATTCGGTAAATGTGAGGGGTTGGTATGTAGGGAATCCAGATGTTCCCTTTTACCGAATCGGTAAAATTCGGTATTTACCGATTCGGTAAATACCGAATCGGTAAAGCCTATTGATTCCTATGGGCTTCAAAGCCCATAGGAATCAATAGGCTTTACCGATTCGGTATTTACCGAATCGGTAAATACCGAATTTCACAAGGGTGCAGGGGGTGTCACTTTGACAGCCCCTGGCACCCCCTAAACAGGCGTGGGTGCCATGTGGCAGGCATACCTGCCCTAAGGGCAGGTCTGCCTGTCACATGGCATAGGTGTGCATGCACACATGTGCATGCACACCGGAATCGGTATTTTACCATGGATTTGTTTTCCATGGTAAAATACCGATTCTGTAAGCCATGTGCAGGAGGTACATTGCCTACCTACATTGCATTTTCGGTAATTTTACCGAATCGGTAAATATTACCGAATCGGTAATTATTTTACCGATTCGGTACATATTACCGAATCGGTAAATTTACCGATTCGGTAATGATACCGATTCGGTAAAATTACCGAAAATGTGCCCCTACATCTCAATAGCCCTTTACCGATCGGAAACGGCCGAAAATCGGTATTTTCGGCCGATTCCGATCGGTAAAGGGCTACCTACATCTGGCCCTAGATGAGCTATCTGCTAGTTCTGCTGTGGGAGCTAAGGAAAGTAAGTTGCAGACTTTTGCACCAGCACCTTCGGCTGCTGAATTAATACAGGTTATTCATGCCATGTCTCCCACTATTCCATTAGCGGCCCCTGAGAGATTTGGTGGGGATCCACACAGGCCCAAACCTTTCTCACGCAATGCTCTTTACATTTTCTTTGCAAGCCAATTATTTTTAGGGAGGATCAATCTAAGGTGGCTTTCATGTTGTCTTACCAGAGCAATGATGCAGCATCCTGGTCGATGCCATTAGTCAATAACAAGGATCCTATTTTGTATGATTTTGACGAGTTTAAAAAATAATTTTTGAGAATCTTTGATAGAAGATCTGTCTCGCAAACTACCGATAACGAACTGTTGGATTTAAAACAGGGAAATAGAGGCTTGGTGGCATATTTGGCCCAATATAATAAATTGATTGTAGAAACCAATTGGCCAGAAGCCAAAAGAGCTTCAATTTTTTATCGCGGTCTCAAGGATGAGCTCAAGGATGGGTTAGCACAGATCCCTAAACGTCCTACTGAGGTTTCCAAATTCATTGATTTAGTCCTTCAAATTGATCAGCATCAGAGTGAGAGAAAAAGTGAGCAGCATATTGAGGTAAAATACTTCCCTCCACGCTTTGACCGAATCAAATCCGATAATGCCAAGATCAATGAAACATCTTCGGAAGAAGAACCAATGCAGATTAGTTTGGTACGGGGTCCTCTTTCTAAAGAAGAAAGAGAGAGAAAATGAAATGGCAAGTCATGCATGTATTGTGGAGAATCTGGTCATTTTGTGAAGGAATGTACCAAGAAACCAAGGAATGCGATGTGGGCGATTTGCGTTATATAAATACATGTACATTTACATTTGCATTTAATACGCCAGTAAAAGACAGGCTCCACCAACAAGAGAAGTTACTCTGGTGGGAGCTAAAGAAGAGTCAAATCCTGATCCACAGTTAATTGCAAATACATTACAATCTTCAGCTCCTCATTTGATGGTGGCTAGTTCTATTGAGTTTGGGGGTGCTAAATTGGATGACATTTCTGTCAAGATTGACTCTGGAGCTACGGGAAACTTTTGTGACATAGGATTCGCTAAGCAGTTAGGAATTGCATTCATCAAAAAGGAGAGACTTGAAGCGGTCCACGCTGTAGATGGTACAAACTTGTCACCCGGTCTTCACAATACGGAGGAGATCAAATGGACCCGTCCAGGTGACCATGTGAGCAATTTAAGTTTCAGTCTCATAGATGCGCCCCAGTTCCAGCTCATTTTGGGATTGCCTTGGCTCACATAGCATAATTCCAGTATTGATTGCTCTAAAAGAACCATTGAAATGAGTTCAGAATATTGCCAGCATCATTGTCATATTGTGAGATCTGAAGTTACAGCTGCGTCATCATCTCAGTATTTTGCTTGCCAAGCCAGATCGATTTGTGTATTAGAGACCCAAGGTATTCCAAAGGAATATTTGGAATTGGCAGCTGTTTTCGATGAAAAGGAGGCCAATAAACTGCCTCTGCATCGAGATTATGACTGTAAAATAGAATTGGAACCCGGATCCTCTCTACCCTGCAGTCGTATTTATGCTCTCTCAGAAAAAGAAAATCAATATCTCAAGGAGTACTTGGAACAGTATTTGGCAAACGGCTTCTTCTGCCCTTCTCAGTCACCTGTGTCTTTCCCTCTTTTTTTTATTCCGAAGAACGATGGTAGCTTGAGAACCTGCATCGACTATCAAGCTTTAAATTCAGTCACCAAAAAGAAAAGATACCTGTTGTCCCTAATTTCTGAATTGTTAGACCAGGTCAAAGGGGCGAGAGTTTATATTAAGTTAGATTTAAGAGGGGCTTATCATCTGGTCCGTATGGCTGAGAGCGACGAGTGGAAAACCGCATTTTGAACTAGATTGGGTTTATTTGAGTACCAAGTTATGCCCTTTGGTCTATGCAATGCTCCTGCTGCTTTCCAGCATTTTGTTAATGATGTCCTAAGAGAATATCTGGATCGATTTGCTGTTGTCTATATAGACGACATTCAAATTTTTTTCTGAAAAAGTGCAGGAGCATATTCAGCATGTGCGCATCATTTTGAAGAAACTTTTGGAACATGAATGAATGAATTACGCACTTGTATAGCGCATGGCTACCCGAGGGCATCCCAGCGCTTCCAACTCTTCCAGACTCCGAGATTCAGACAAACAGAAAGGTCTTTAACAATTTTCTGAATCTTAAATGATTTGTTTCCATTCTGATTGCTTCGGGAAGCGAATTCCAAAGATTTGTGGCATGTAGGGAAAAACGTCTCCCTCCAGTACGCACTCTCCTTGTCTTGGGGACCGCTAACAGATTTTTGTTGGTGGATCTCAGGGTCCGCTTGGGAGCATATGGGCAGAGCATGGATTGGATAAGCACAGGTCCAGTTTTATTAACTGCCTTATGTACCATAGTCAGAGCTTTAAATTCCACTCTCTGTTTCACTGGTAACCAGTGAAGCTGGCGCAGACCAGGCTTAGCGGATGATCTGCGCGGGACATTCAGCAACATTCGTGCTGCACAGTTTTGTACTGTCTGTAAAGTTTTGATTGTCCCTAGTGGGGCACCGAGATATAGTGCGTTAGCATAATCCAATCGTGTCAGGATCAACGCTTGCACCAAGATCTTCCTAGCTTCGAAAGGAAGAAGCCTAATAATTTTCCTCAGTAGCCTGATGTAGGCAAGGCAGGTACCTGCAACCCTCCGGGCCTGTACCGCAAAGTTAAGAGCAGGGTCTAGCCAGACCCCCAAGCTTTTGATTTTTTCTTTTGGTAGAGGAGGCTGGCCAAGTCTAGAAGGCCACCAACTTTCCACAGTGGTGGGTGGGTTGTATCCCAGCATCATCACCTCCGTTTTTGCGCCATTTAGCTTTAGGAAGGATTTGTCCATCCAGTCATAGATCTTATCCAGACAGGTGGTAAGATTTGCAAACGGGGCGGCTTGGGTGGTCAGGGAGATGATGAGCTGGGTATCGTCTGCGTATGTCACCAGTTGAACCCCCCAGGGCAGTACCACCTCAGCCAATGGCCTCATGTATATATTAAATAAGGTAGGGCTGAGGGAGGAGCCCTGGGGAACACCACACTGTAGACCCATTTGGGGGGAGGATACATTATCCTCGACCACAGCAAACGATCTATCGGACAGGAAGGAGCACAGCCAATTGAGCGCCTGGCCCGTGACACCTACTTCTCTTAACCTCTGAATCAGAATAGAATGATTCACGGTGTCAAAGGCCGCGCTCAGATCTAGAAGTAGTATAGCCGCACAACTTCCACTGTCCATGATCTTCCTTGTTTCCTCCACCACTGTAACCAAGGCTATTTCTGTACCCAAATTGCTTCTAAAGCCTGTCTGTGTAGGGTGCAGAGAGTTACTATTCTCCAAAAAGGAGGAGAGCACGGAATTTACATGCTTCTCAGCAAGCTTACTAACAGTTGGTAAAAGGGATATTGGGCGGTAGTTTGCCCAATCATCCGGATTAAGGTTAGGTTTTTTTAGCAAGGCCTTCACTCTTGCCTGTTTCCAGGAAGGGGGCACTACGCCTGCTATAAGAGAAGAGTTAATCACCTCCTTGATCACTGGGGTCACAGTATCAGACACCAGATTCAATATAGTTGGGGGTGCAGGGTCAAGAGGAGAACCAGATTTAAGATTTTTTAGAAGCGTTTTGGTAGTCGAGCAATCCAACAAATCAAAATGCTCAAGTTCATTTAAACCTGCATGAGAGGGGCCAGTGGATTCAGTGGGAGGGTGTTGAAAAGAAGAGAATATATTAGCCACCTTTGTAGAAAAGAAGTTAGCAAGTTCATTGCAGCGTGTAGTTGCTTGGCCGGGGTCAGCTGTGGGAACAGGAGGAGCAACAAGAGAGTTAAAAATTTTAAAAATTTCTCTGGGCGCATTAGCTGCAGCACTGATTTTTGTCTGGAAGTAGTTAGATTGTGTATTTTTTATTTCCTGTTTATACTTCCTTAGAGCTAATCTATAGCTCTCCTTGCTGGTTGCCGTATAATCTTTCCTCCAGCTTCTTTCTTGTTGTTTACACAGTACTTTAAGGGCTTTTAGCTCGGGGGTGTACCAAGATTTTTTATTTCCACCACTTCTGTGGGATAAATTGCTTTTGGGATGGGTACGGTCTAAAGATGCCTCCAGCCATTGGTTAAACCGTGCATCGGCCTCCAATGGATCATTCGTTATAGCGGGTAATGTTTCTTTCAAACTCTTGTTCCAGCTATCTATTGGAAGTTTGGACCAGACTCGAGTTGTCCGTTTGGAAACACTAGCCGGTTCCTGCTGTTTCTCAGGGGTCAGGGAGAAAAGTAATAATGAATGATCGGACCAGGGAATCCTAATGGACTTGTCGAAACTAAGAGTATCCATATTGGTATGACAATGATCTAAAGTGTGTCCTGCTTTATGCGTTGGACCTGTGACTATTTGCTTCAACTGGAGCACTTCCAAATTGGAGGTCAAGTTACGACAGGCCAACGAGTCAGGCTCATCGAAGTAGATGTTAAAGTCACCTAAAATGGTGAAATTGGGAGCAACACTTGCATAATTTATTGCTTTGATCGCGAGATCTTCACAGAATTGGCCGTATGTGCCGGGAGGTCTGTAAAGCAACAATCCAGAAAAGGTGCAGGTAGGAGAGAATAGGATCGCAAACTTCAGGCATTCAGCCCCTGCAATTGTAATTTCTTCTATTCTACAGATCAGTGTTTTCCTAAAAATGATGGCGATGCCTCCACCCCGGCCCAATGGGCGATCTTGCCTCAAAATAGCGAAGTTAGAAGGAAGAGCCCGTATAATATCTGGCTCTGAGCTGTCATCCATCCATGTCTCCGACAGGAAGAGTACATCAAGGTCTCGTTCCTCCAGAACATTAATTATTTGTGAAGCTAGAAAAGTGTGTTTTCAATTCCAGTCGAGTAGAATTTTTGGGTTTTGTTCTATCACCCGAAGGAGTTTCTATGGATGTGGTCAAAGTTAAAGCGATTATGGATTGGCCTTCTCCTCGAAATGTAAAACAAGTGCAGAGTTTCATTAGATTTGCCAATTTCTTCAGACACTTTATTGAAAACTTTTCTGAGAAGGTGTCTCCATTGACTCTGCTTTTTAAGAAAGGGGACAGATTTGTTTGGTCTGTTGATACTGAAAATGCCTTTTGTGATCTTAAGAAAGTCTTTATTTCAGCCCCAGTGCTTATGCATCCAAACCCTGAAGAGCTGTTCTTTGTTGAAGCTGATGCTTCCAATTTGGCAATAAGAGGGATTCTATCTCAGAGGAACAAATCGACCGGTCAGCTCCATCCTGTTGCTTATCGGTCAAGAAAATTGAGTCCGGCTGAAGTGAATTACTCCATTGCCGACAAGGAGTTAGTGGCCGTCAAGGATGCCTTTCAGGAGTGGCAGCATTATTTATTTGGTGCTAGGCATGAGGTTACAGTGTTCACAGGCCATAGGAACCTTCAGTTTTTGAAATCTGCTTGAACCCTGACTCCCAGACAGTTACGTTGTCCACTATTTTTTTTCAGATTTCAATTTTGTGCTAACTTACAAGCCTGGTTCCATCAATGGAAAGACGGATGCCTTATCACGTTTAGATAATGGAGAAGAAACACCAGAGTTGAAGAAAGAATTGATTATTCCAAAAGAAAAGATCATCAGTGTGATTTCATATCCGGACCTTGAAGAGCGTTCAGATCAAGCGTTAGTCTCCTTCAACAGTAAAGAATGGATTAAACAAGGTAATAATCGAGAATTGAGGAATGTTCGATCACATTTCCAAGGAAAACTCTTTATCCCCAGCGATGATCTTCAAACTATGATTATACAGCATGCACATGATGACTTGTTAGCTGGGCACAAAGGAGTCAAGAAGACGTTGGAATTAGTGCAACATGACTTTCGGTGGCCGTCCATGGAAGCTCAGGTGAGACAATATGTAGGCTCTTGTGAGTCTTGTTTTAAAGGAAAGTCAGTCAGAATGGCACCACAAGGCTTATTATTACCATTGCCTCCAGCTCCTTATCCGTGGCTTACAGTTTCCATGGATTTTATAGTAGAATTACCTTCCAGTCAAGGGTTTTCAGTCATTTGGGTGGTTGTGGATCATTTCACCAAGATGAGTAATTTTGGACCTTTAAAATCCATTCCAAATGCAACTCAATTAGCATCTCTGTTCACACAACATGTAGTTAAGACTCATGGGATTCCCAAGGTGGTCATCTTAGATCGGGTCCCCAATTTATCTCTCGTTTTTGGAGATCATTCTTAAAGAGATTGGATATCGATTCTCGTTTGTCATCTAGTTTTCATCCAGAGACGGATGGTCAAACGGAACGAGTTAATCAGGAACTGGCGCAGTATCTGCGTTTGTTTCTGACGGATCTTGAGGGACAGTGGCCAGATATCATTTGGGCAGCAGAGTTGCTTATAATAACGCAGAACACGCTTCTACTGGTTACACTCCTTTTTATTAAAATTCCGGAAGGCATCCCAACACATTTGTAGGAAGACAGGAGAGTGATGTTCCCTCTGTTGAGGTAGTGGTACAGTTCTAAAAGAGGTTTATCACAAGGCTACTGACCATTTTTTAATCAAAGCAAAGGCTGCTTACAAGAAATATGCTGACAAGAGAAGGCGCTCTAGTTAAATTTTTGAGTCAGGGGAGGAAGTTTGGGTTTCTACACGAAATCTGCGTTTAAAGGGAAATTGGAAGTTCTTTCCTAGATTTATTGGTCCTTTCGCAGTGGAAAAGATGGTAAATCGAGTCAGTGTGAAGATTTAATTTCCTCAGAAATTTCGAATCCACTCTGTGTCATGGGTCTTTAGTGAGAAAGAATCCTCCAGATTTAAAAAAGAAAGGTTCTCCCAAGCCCATTCAAATTCAATCTGAAGAAGAGTTCGAGGTAAAACGAATTATAGACTCAAAATTCCGAAAAGGAAAACTGTTTTATTTGGTAGACTGGAAAGGTTTCGGTCCAGAAGATCGAACGTGGAAACCAAAGACTAATCTACAAGCTGGACAAGGTAACCTTGCAACGCAGATTGTTAGCCCTTGCTGTGCATATCTCACAGCGTTTTACGCTTTTAATCTCCCGTTTTCTATTTGGGTTTTCATTATTTTGTATTTCCTCTGTTTTTAATGCTTGTTCCCTCCTGCCCACTTACTTGCATTTTAATCATGTGAAATCACCGCTGTTTGAGCGGGTCCGGTCCCGGGGATCTGCTTCCACGCTCGCCATATTGGGAGCGAAGGGGACATTTCTGGGCGCCATTTCTGAGCATTCTAGCGCTCCTGCAGCTCGTGATCCGCCTACTTAAGGCGTCTGTATTTTGGGGGCCAGCCTGGACAAGGTAACCTCGCAACGCAGATTGTTAGCGCTTGCTGTGCATATCTCTCAGCGTTTTACGCTTTTAATCTCCCGTTTTCTATTTGTGTTTTCATTATTTTGTATTTCCCCTGTTTTTAATGCTTGTTCCCTCCTGCCCACTTACTTGCATTTTAATTGTGTGAAATCACCGCTGTTTGAGCGGGTCCGGTTCCGGGGATCTGCTACCACGCTCGCCATATTGGGAGCGAAGGGGACATTTCTGGGCGCCATTTCTGAGCATTCTAGCGCTCCTGCAGCTCGTGATCCGCCTACTTAAGGCGTCTGTATTTTGGGGGCCAGCCTGGACAAGGTAACCTCGCAACGCAGATTGTTAGCGCTTGCTGTGCATATCTCACAGCGTTTTGCGCTTTTAATCTCCCGTTTTCTATTTGGGTTTTCATTATTTTGTATTTCCCCTGTTTTTAATGCTTGTTCCCCCCTGCCCACTTACTTGCATTTTAATCGTGTGAAATCACCGCTGTTTGAGCGGGTCCGGTCCCGGGGATCTGCTACCACGCTCGCCATATTGGGAGCGAATGGGACATTTCTGGGCGCCATTTCTGAGAGTTCGAGCGCTCCTGCAGCTCGTGATCCGCCTACTTAAGGCGCTCTACTCAGCGCGCAGCGGTGACGCACAGCGGATGCGCCTTCCCTGTGCCTGAGTCGTGCCAGAGTCCTGCCCGTCTGCGCTCGTCAGCGCAAAGGGGGCGCCTGGCGTTGCGGGACTCTGTTCCTTCTTTTAGATGGCTTTCAAGTATTCTAGGGAGGAACTCCTTAGATTGCGGTATACAACTACCCCTTGTAAGCTTGCCCCTTTATATCCTCTTTGTGGTCCTTATGTTTGCCCTTGCGGCAAGTTGTGTCTCCCCATCCCTATTCCTATACCTGCTCTTACGACACCCCATTGCTTAGTGGATTCTGTCGGCTACTCCCGCTCCTCATACTCGGTCTTCCTCACACTTAAAAATCTGGCATCTTACTGTCAGGTCCTTGCCTAAACACTACCAGGATATTCAAGACCTGCTATCTCAGGAATCTCCTGATATATTTTGTATGATTGAAACTTGGCTGCAGGACGAGGCCACGGCCATAATCAATTTAGCACTTCCTTCGGATTATGCTATTTTTACGCTTAATCGCAACTCCAGAGGAGGAGGTATTGCCATGGCTATAAAGTCCTGCTATCCCTGTATCTGGAAACCTATAGGTATAGCGGCTGCGAATGTGCTTTTTTTGCTGCTACTATTAACCACCATTTCACTCTGTCTGGGCTGATGATATATCGACCGCCAGGTAGTGATGTACTATTTAGGAAAGCGCTTCCTGAACTTGTTAGCTCCCTGGCGGTTGCCTCAGCTAATTTTAGCATCATTGGGGATTGAAATCTCCATTTTGATGCCTTTGATACTCCAGTGATAAGTGGCATTCTTGCAGACCTAGAGGCTCTTCAACTCTCGCAGCTGATCCTCCACCCCACACATGAGTGTGGCCATACCCTGGACCCATTGTTTACCAACTTGAGTGCGGTCAAGGTCAGTCTGCCCAGACCTATAGCTTGGAGTGATCACCATCTGATCGAGATTCAGGTCACTACTAAGGACCTTTTGTATAAAACATCTGACAGAACAATCTTTAGACGTCCTTGGAAAAAACTTAAACTTGCGGAATTTCACCATTTCCTGGAGTCCTCTCCTTTGGCCCCATTTGACGACGTTGAGTCCGGATATACCCTCTTCTGTAATTGGATCACTAAAGCCCTTGACGTCTTGATTCCTGCGGCGTGGAGTAAGAGCCGACGGTCAGGATCCAGTGCATGGTATAATGACTCCTTACGGCTTTTGAAAGCTACTTGCAGACAAGCAGAGAGAGCTTGGCGCAAGACTTTTGAGGTGGGACTGCAAACTCTTGATCTTGCGAAAGTTAAATTCTATCACCGAGCTGTTTGCAGGGCTCGTGCAGCTTATTACTCACACAAATGTAATATTAGCCATAATCCCACAAATCTGATCTTCAAAGTTTTGAAAGATCTCACTGCTAACAGAGTCTCAGTGCCTGAGGTCTGTTCACCATCTCACTGTGAGGCTCTCGCAGCCTTCTTTGTGGAAAAAGTGACTAATATTTACCGCTCCTTCCCTAGTACTATGCTGGCAAGTGAGGATCTGGTTTCTACCTCTTGTAATAATTTGATTCTATGGACACTTCCAGCTCTTTCGGAGGAGAAGTTTGAGAAATTGGTAGTTAAAGTGAAATATGGATCTCCTGTGGATCCACTTAGACCTGCCCAATTTAAAGACTCAGCTGCCTTTTGCTTGCCCCCTATTCGTCATCTTATAAATCTATCTCTCTCTTCGGGTAAAGTCCCCTCGAGATGGAAACAAGCTCACGTTGCTCCCATCCTGAAAAAACCGTCACTGGACCCTCTGAAACTTGAGAATTACCGTCCTATCTCCCTCCTCCTGTGGGCTGCGAAGGTGACAGAAGCCCATGTAAACGGAATTCTGTCCAATCATCTTCAATCTGCTAACATTCTAGACCCTTCGCAGAATGGCTTCCGTGCTGGGCACAGCACTGAGACAGCTCTTCTCTCCATGGTTGAACATCTGCGCGCTGTGCTGGATGCGGGTCAAACGGCGGCTCTGGTACTTTTAGATCTCAGTGCCGTCTTTGACACTGTTTCCCAAGCAATACTTCTGCAGCGGCTGGGAGAGGCGGGTGTCAAGGGTATGGCGCTGGAATGGTTTCGATCGTTTCTTTCTGATCGTACCTTTCGGGTCTCGACACCTCCCTTCTGGTCTAAACCCTACATCATCGAACAGGGAGTCCCACAAAGATCAGCATTGAGCCCCACACTTTTTAATCTTTATGTGCAGCCGCTGGCTGCTGTCGCCAAGCGTTGGGACCTTACAATTGTGTCCTATGCTGACGACACGCAGCTTGCAGTTGCACTTGGTGGAGACTCTGATCCTGCGGCCTCCAACTTTCGTGAGGGTCTCAGTGCGGTGACTGGATGGATGACAGCTAATTGCCTGCAGCTCAATGCGAAAAAAAACGAGGTATTGATTGTGGGCAAACAGAGTAATCTTTGGGGTGATAAGTGGTGGCCAGATGACCTTGGCCCTACCCCTACTCCGGTTGCTGAGGTGGAAAATCTGGGCATTTGGCTGGATTCTACACTTAGTTTTTCCTGTCACACCAAAAAAGTTGCTGCGACCTGTTTTGGCATCTTACGTGGGCTTAGGCCGGTGCTGAAATTCTTTGACGCTCCGACTCGACAATTGATCATTCAGGCAGTTATACTGTCCAGGCTCGACTATGCAAGTTCGCTGTTGCTTGGAGACAATCAGGCCGAAATTACGAGATTGCAGCGCGTTCAGAACGCTGAAGCTAGGGCTTTAGTTGGTCTCCCCAGATTCTGCTCTGCTAGAAGTACTATTGTCAAGCTCCACTGGCTGACTGTGCTTCAGAGGATAGAATTTAATACTTTATGTCTTTCTTTTAAGATACTAAAACTTGCTTCTCCTCAGATACTAGAGCATCTCATTCTCCCTTACATTCCTTCCTGTCAGTTGAGATCCTGTGGACAAAATGTAGCTGTAGTCCCTCGCTTTTTGAGAAGTAGGTCTGGCGGTCGCTCTTTTAGAGTGCTTGCCCCTAAACTTTGGAACTCTCTTCCTGCCCATGTTCATGCTCTTGATGACCCCCTGACATTTAGGAAAGCTGTAAAAACTTATATCTTCCCAAACAGCTGTTAACCTTCCTCTATTTTGTTATTCCTTCTGTTGTTTAGCTGGGGCAGCTGTGCGCTTAAAAATTGAGTTAACATAACATAACATAACAAGCTCCCCGATTGATTAGAGAATGTCACAAAGGGCACCCTATTAAGCCTAAGGAGTTGGAGAGAGGTGTCTTGGTGAGGGGTATTGTCAGGACTTGCCAGTCAGGTAAGAAAGAACCATTTACCAGACTACTGTACCTTTAAGTTGTTTACCAGATCCAGCATAGTCGATATTCATGTCCACGGAAGTCCCAGGTACATCGATGTTTTTCCTATCTTTATAGGAAGAAGTTGGTTCAATTGTGGCAGTTTTCCAAGATGGCAGCTCGCTGCAACCATTAGGTTGCCGGTCTAGTGTTGCAAGTGTTTTCTGAGCGCAGCTGTGTTCGCGGTAACCCGCAAAACAAACTGTGCACCTCAACCCAATTTTCGGAGGAAAATGTCACATTTGCTTGGTGCCGTTTTGTCTCCTGAGTCTGTGGGGTCCGTGAGTAATCTCAGTGAAGTCCGTTTTACCGCAGTTGCGGTAAGTTTCGTCACCAATATATATTTAGTCAATTGAAGGAATTTCGAAAGTGAGTTTAGTTAGCGTTAGCCAGTCTGTCAGCATAACAAGACGCTGCTTGGCACAGAGTTTCAAGAGAAGAAGAGACTTAATTTAGACACCAGTTTTGATTTGGAAAAGTTCCAAAATTCATTATTTTAGAGAATTTGGCAAACAGAGCGATAGGAGCAAAATATTGTAAGGCTGTAGTAACTTACTTTAGTATTCAGTTTTTGATACCCTCAGTCATTTGAAGAAGAGAGAAGATCAAAAAATTACAAGACACAACAAATAGGTGTATTTATGTATATATATTCACTGAAAAAACCATAGGTTTCACACACGTTCTAGTTAGGAATTAGCATATTAAAAACCTTTGAAATTCACAGAAAATAACATAGGTTTCACACCAGTTATCGTTATCTGGTCATTTTCCTCATACAAAACCTATGAAATTCCCCTGTTATAGTTAGTTCAGCTAACTATAACTCGCGCGCCCGCAATGCACTGCTGATGACATCACATATTACATCACTCATGACATGGTCAGTGACATCACTCATTACATCACTGATGACATCTTAAATGACATCCCTGATGACATCACTGTTGACATCATCCAGTGAATGTGTCTCTTTCTGAAAAATAAATAAATATTTGTTATATATGTATATCTAAAGGTCGATGGAAGATTGAATGGGTATATAAATGAGTATATATGAGAGCGAGAGATTGTAAGAGTTCCTGTATAAATAAGTATGTGTTTTTATAAGTGATTGTTTTAGAGAGTAAGTATGTGTACGATTCTGTAGAAAGTAGTGTAGTGGTGGGTGTATAGCTGTATATGCAAGTAAATGAAAGTTTATTTGCATGTGTGAGTAACTCTATAGATGAGTGTCGGTGTGTAATAAGATGTATAGGAGTACAAATGATGAGTGAGTACATGTATGAGTGCCTATATAGAAGTGTTAGTGAATGACTGGATATGTATGTAGATTTTGGAATTACTGAATAGGTTGTTCTAACTGGAATTGGTATCTCCATTTTTTTAAAAATGTTATGTCTATTTTTGATCGTGTGTATCAAAGATTATATTACAGTGAGAGGAGGTCTGCCACAAGGATGATGTCATCAGTGATGTCATCAGGGATTTCATTTGCGATGTCATCAGTGATGTCATGAGTGATGTCACTGACCATGTCATGAGTGATGTAATATGTGACATCATCAGCAGTGCATTGCGGGCGTGCAAGTTATAGTTAGCTGAACTAACTATGTAATGTAATGTAATGTATTTGAGCTTGTAAAGCGCACTGCTACCCGTAGGTTTCCTGGCGCTGTATAACGCTGGGGATCCCGTCCTGGCTTTCCCTGTGAGATGGTCCCTACTGGGCACCCCCAAGGTGAAGCCAGGCATCCCCGGCATTGATGGGGCAGTTTGTGGAGATTAAGCAAGCTATTGCCCAGAGTTGCTGAGTGGGACCCACGGTTAGAGTGGCACTGAGGTGAGATTTATCGAGCCTGCTGACATTGGCCCAACACCCTGCCACATCGGGAATTGAACCCTGGTCCCGGGCTGACCTCTGCTTCTGGGTCTGGGTCTGCCACCTCTAACCATTTCTGCATTCTGTCCATCAACGGTGGCTTTTGCCTCTAACCAGTGAGCCACACTACTCCACTATAACAGGGGAATTTCAGTGTTTTGTATGTGGAAAATGACCAGCTAATTATAACTGGTATGAAACCTACGGTTTTTTTCAGTGAATTTCAAAGGTTTTTAAAATGCTAATTCCTAACTATAACGTGTGTGAAACATATGGTTTTTTCAGTGAATTTGCAAGGTTTTTTAAATGCTAATTCCTAACTATAACGTGGCTGAAAACCTATGGTTTTTTAAGTGAATTTCAAAGGTTTTTTAAATGCTAATTCCTAACCATAACGTGCCTGAAACCTGTGTTTTTTCAGTGAATTTCAAAGGTTTTTTAAATGATCATTTTCAAATGTAATAATTGTTATATTTTTTATACTGATTACCTACATTATTATAAATTTTTTTATTTTTAGATATATTATTTTTTTATTACATTACATATTTTTAATATAAATAAAAAAAAAATGTTTGTACACCTCTCTGCAACGCAGCCCCCTGGCATGTTTGCAGAGGGGGAACTAATTCCCCTTCCATACTGGGGTCCCTGGGGGACAACTAGCCCACCCGGAACCTCCAGTATGCGCAAGGGGGCTGCATTGCAGAAAGGTGTAATGAGGCCACACCCTTTTTTACACCTCTCTGCAACGCAGCCCCCGGGCGCATTTGCAGAAGGGGAACTAATTCCCCTTGCATACTAGGGGTCCCTGGGGGCCAACTAGCCCACCCGGAACCTCCATTATGCGCCAAGGGGCTGCATAGCAGAGAGGTGTATTGAGGCCACACTCTTTTTACACCTCTCTGCAACGCAGCCCTCGGGCGTGTTTGCAGAGGGGGAACTAATTCCCCTTGCATACTGGGAGTCCCTGGGGGCCAACTGGCCCACCTGGAACCTCCAGTATGCGCCAGGGGGCTGCGTTGCAGAAAGGTGTAATGAGGCCACACCCTTTTTTTACACCTCTCTGCAACGCAGCCCCTGGCGCGTTTGCAGAGGGGGAACTAATTTCCCTTGCATACTGGGTGTCCCTGTGGGCCAACTAGCCCACCTGGAACCTCAGTATGCACCAATGGGCTGCATTGCTTTGCCCCGGGGGCAGCAGTCCCCGGGGCAGTGTGGGGGGGGATTGGGGACCCCCACACTTCTTTATCACTATGCCCTCATGATTTGATCCCCTCTGGGGTTATTTTTAAAAAAACAGACCGGGTTTTATGAAGAAAAAAAAATGTGAGCCTTTTTTGTCCTTGTGGGACCACCTGGGCAGGGCTAGGGGGTCATGGTGTGTCTACCCTGCCCCCTTTTTTTCTACACGTTTGTTTTTCTGCTTTCTTGTGCCTCGGTCTACCTAGCACAAGATGGATGCCAACACTTCCTGGTTAGAAGTGTTGACAGCCAATGAGCATGCTGCTTTCTCGGGAAGGTATGCTGATTGGCTGCCACTGTCTGTCAACCCTCCAAACCAGGAAGTGTTGGCGTGCCATCATGGGGCTCGGTAGAACCTTGGCACAAGAAAGCAGTGAAACATTTGTGGAAAAAATGCAAAGGGGGCAGGGTAGAAGTACCCTGACCCCCTAGGCCTGGTGAGGGGGTCCCTCAAGGACCCCCAAGGCCCCCCCATTTTTTTTTTTTAATTGCTGGGTACGCGCACTGTGCGCGTACCTTCGCTTAGGTGCACGTACGGTGCGCTTACCCCACGATTTTTCAAAGATTGTTTTTTTTTTTCGGCCTTGGGGGTCCTTGTGGGACCCCCTGACCAGGCCTAGGGGGTCAGGGTGCTTCTACCCTGCCCCCTTTTTGAGTTCTACACATTTGTTTTTCTGATTTCCTGTGCCTCAGTCTCCGAGGCACAAGATGGCTGCCAACAATTTCTGTTTTGGAGAGTTGACAGAAATTAGCAGCCAATCAGCATGCAGCTCGCGCACGCGAAGGTCTGCGCACGTACGCATACAGTGCGCCCGGTACGCGTACGGTGCGCGCTTATAGATATATAAACTTTTTTCAAATTCGATTTTCTCAACAACTACTGGAGGGATTTACACCATTTAAACAAAAGGGCGATCAGACCCTACCATTTTGCAGAATTTGGTGTAATTCCGTTCAGCGGTTCGGGCTGGAGCTGTGTCTAATCGTCCTATGGAAATTAACATAGGGAAAACATGTTTTGGGACCCCCCTTTTTTATCGGCCCCTGCTTGACGAATCTTCCCGAGACTTTCAGGGAAGGAGCGGAGGGGAGTGTGCCATCTTTTTTGAGAAATTCGCGAAGATTCAACAACCTGCACCAAAGTTATTCCCAATAGAATGCTGCAGATTTCGTATGGAAACTAGATCCTATAATTACCTACTGGCGACTGCCAGTAGGTTATATATATATATATATATATATATATATATATATATATATATATATATATATATATATATATATATATATATATATATATATATATATATATATATATATATATATATATATAAAATCAAGACACGGAAGGTGCACAAGTTTGTGAGAGACCTCAAAGATTATAAGACGGGGCAGATCTACACTTTTGCACGCAAATTCGATCAAGCTAAAAAATTAAGATCAACCCATAGCAATGCAAACAAAGGGCAATTAGCTGGATCGTTTGTCCCATCCGGTAACAATATTGAATCTCACGCTGATACAATCTCACTCACAAGTGTGTCAAGTGCCTCTGGATCTGAGCCCAGCACTTCTGATGGAAATTCAGCTATTAAAAGTTTGGATTTGGGTGAGGAAATCGATTTTTTAGTGGAAGAGTGGCTACGAACGCTCAGCCCGAGGACACGGAACAACAGCGGCGGAAGACGCGGAATGCCAAACGCAGGGCGAGGAGAAAACATCATAAAGCCACAGCAACAGCCACAACAGAAAAGAAAATTGTGGTACAACAAAAAAAGAAAACGAATGATTGCAACATCACTAACCTATCAGATGTAGTACTATCCACGGTGGAGGAACAACTTTTGGCTTTAGGGTTGAACTTCTGCCCTGAGAGTACTTTTAATTACACGAGCACGAGAGCCGATTTTTTCCGTTTTATTAGAAAACTAAAGCTAAAAAAGTTCTTTGCCATAAAACCCACTACCACCATGGGCCAACGAAAAAATGATGCGGGATTAGCACACAGTCGCACATCTCCACAAGTGGTGGCAGGAGATGCCAAACTCTTACTCTCATTATGTGATCTCAGTACAAGACCCAGCCAAAAAAGCACAACAGCAATATCTGAGATGCCCGACACACAGCAGGAATTACTCGGTATTGACATTTCACAAAGTTGAGCTGGGGAAATCCCTTTTAAACCTACCAGCACGTTTACACCGGTCATGCCTAAAGACGCTGTGGATATTTTTCACCAATGCGTGGTAGAGGATTTAAAACAATTAAATCAGAAAAGTGAAGTGCCAAAGGAGGGTCCAGTCTTACAACCAGAAGCAATATACAAATTTAATGGAGAAATTGAGTAAAAATCAAGAAGTGGTAATAAACAAATCAGACAAAGGCAGGAATATAGTTCTGTGGCATAAAAAGGACTACATCATTGAAGCTATGCGGCAGTTGAATGATACCAGCTGCTACGTGAGAACCAGTGGTCTGGTATACAAGAAAGCAAGGGGGTGGTTGAAAAAATTGTTATTCTCTTACAAGAGACAAAATTTAATATCATCTAACGAGTTTGACTTTCTGAATATGGAAAATTCTGTATTGCCCATTCCGTACTTAATACCTAAAGTTCACAAGATGAAAACACCCTCTCCTGGCAGACCCATAATATCAGCCATCAATAGCATCAGTGCAAACATTTCCCGCTATATTGATTTTTACTTACAGGACCTTGTGAAGGGGCTGCCTAGCTACATAAAGGACACAGGAGATTTTCTAAATAAATTAAATCAAAACAAGTAGCAGGAAGATTGGTGCATCATGACTTTCGATATAGAGTCGTTATACACATGCATCCATCATTCAAAAGGAATTGAAGCCATCAAATATTACCTTGGACACAGATCCTGTGAGTACTATGCCCAAAACAAAATGTTATGTGTGTTGGTGGAGTGGTGTCTCCACAACAATTTTTTGATGTTTGGTAAAGAAATCTGGAAACAAGTGAGGGGTTTGGCGATGGGATCCTGCTTCTCCCCCAGCTATGCGTGTTTACACGTAGGCTGGTGGGAGGAGCGGGATCTCATCGACACACCTGGTTTTAAACATGTAAAGTACTGGATGCGCTTTATCGATGACGTGTTCTGTGTTTGGGAGGGTGATGAATTCAGTGCTCATGAGTTCGTTGATTCATTAAACAAGAATCATTGTAATTTGTTTTTTACCTCCAAAATTAGCAAGGACACCTCAGAATTTTTGGATGTACAAATCAATGTCGAAAATTGTATCATTGCCACTTCACTGTACCACAAACCCACTGCTGGCAATAGTATCTTACATATCAATTATGAATGCATCCCTGCCTTGGGCACACCTTTAGTTCTTCATAGAAGACTCCATGCAAATAACTTTGATTATTGCTTTAATTTTTTATTTTTCAAAGTTGAAACATTATTCCATTCAATATTTTTCCTTCATATTAAATGTGTCTATCAGACAATCCATATTTTTGTTACTTCATACTTATTCATAAAGTATTTAACCGCTCCGATGCATTTCAAGCTTTTTAGCCCGTTGTCAAGGAGCTCTAAAAACGAAAATAAACAAGATTGCCCATCATTTCAACATTCAGAGATATAACAATAACAGTATATACATTGGGGTCTCATGCAAAATAAATGGATGCATTTGCACGTTTGCGCATGGTGAGTGATACGTGATCAAGTGCTCCGTTCAACGGGAATGATGTGCCAAATACCAATGTGCCGTGAAGCATGCACTGCGGTGAACAATAAATATGCTTACATGAACCGACTTGAGCAGGTTCGCCAACTAAAACAAAAAGTTATGAACCGTAGTTAGTGGGGGCGGGCCTCTCGAGGCACAGGCTCAAAGAAAAGGTAACTGCAGGCAGGACGCCGACTTACGTGTAGACTGCTGGAAAGTTTGCTACGAACGGGTGAATCCACTGAAGCCAGAGCAAGTACACTTGCCTATGGAGATGAAGAAACAAAACGCATTTATGCCCTGATCAGTGAAGATATTACACAAGAAACATCAGGCTGCACAAAAGAACAATGTATTAGACAATTGTTGTACCTATCAAAACGCAGAATCAATCAGAAACTCCACGCCAATACCCTCATCAAATATCATAGAGCACTTAGGATACCACGTGGACTCAGGATAGCGCTCAAACCTTCACTCTGCAAAAATTCATAATGTTTTCAAGAAAAGTGGAATGCGATCCTTAATAAGTGCAGCCTCGACCTCATCCTATTAATTGTGGAAGAATTGTCCAATATATTGGTAGATCTCACTAAGGAAATAAAAGACATTGAAAAAGAACTAGAGGACTCAATTCCGTCTGAAGAATGGTCCAAAACTTTGGAGGATATTAACATACAACTTGATAAACATACAAGAGAAATTAATGAAAGAAAAATTCGGAAATTCAGGCGTGACACCCTGGACTATAAACTTGGTGAAGTTTACACCTGGGCGGATGTATACGCTCAGAGACGTCGAAACAAACCCTATAGTCAGCAAACAGACACCTCCTCGTCTGGAAGTGAATCATCCAATCACCCATCAAGAAAAACAGGTATAGCCTCAACAACATCTGTAGGGAATAGAGACACTAGTGAAAGATCAACCTCTAGAGAAGGACACCCATCAACATCGGAGCCTTTTTTAGCAGAAGGCCGAAGTGAAACAGCAGACCCAGGAGGGGAAAAAGAAAAGGAAAAAGATCATCCCAACACGAGGAGCACAATTCAACAACAAAAGAAAGACAAAAAAAAGAACACTTAGTCATCAATATATCAGACACCAATCTAACATCAAACGAAACTAAATTACTCCTAAAGGGTACATCATTTATTCCAACTACCTCTACTAATTTACTTGAACTAGAAGTAAGCTCATTCAAATTCATGCAGAAACTCCGATTATGCCACTATTTTGACAATATCGTGCCACCCAGCACAGTACAGAAAACCGATCTACTGATGGGCCTACGCCCGCCAAGTACCTTTTTAGCTCCATGCAGCCACAAATGCATCAATATGTTTGAAACTTTAGTCAAACAAGACCGAATGAAAATAAACTACCACAAAAAAATCAAATAGAACATCGCCCAAAAAGACAAGGACAAACTCAAAAAAAATGTAGCTAATAAGGATATAAAATGCATAAAAGCGGACAAAGGCGGAGCCTTGGTCATCGTAAACTCTAGCATGTATCAAAGCAAAATACATGAACACATATCAGATCAGCATATATATATGCAATTGGAAACAAATCCTACCAACCAATTTAAAGCAACTTTGATGGAAATACTTGATAAAGCCCAGAAATCTGACACAATTGATGAAAGAACGAAATAGTCTTACTACTAGAACATCCAAAAAGCCCTACCATCAATATGACACCAGAAATCCACAAAAAATTGCTAGACCCTCCATTCAGACCAATAGTATCCACCAGAGGCTGCCTACATGAGCCTGTGAGGAAATTTCTGGACCGGTATCTCCAACCCCTTGTCAAGAATTGAAGAGTTACAGAATTCCTAATCAAACTATCTGAAGTCAGTATTCAAGAAGGGGAAAGTTTAATTCTCTGCACGGCAGACGTGAAAAGTCTATATACATCTATCCCCCACGGTGACGGGATTGAGGCTATTGAAAAGGCCATTTTGAACAGCAACATAGAGGATACAATGCAAACTTTCCTTATGGAACTTATGATGTATACCCTGTACCACAGCTATTTCGTACACGAAAATAGATGGTATTTGCAGCTATCTGGAATGTCCATGGGAAACTGCGCAGCCCCCACGTACGCTAACATCTATATGCAAGAATTTGAAGTATCTAACATTTTTGAGAATCCCTGGAACAAGAATTTGAAGCTATTCGTCAGATATATCGACAATTTATTCTTCATCTGGAAGGACACTAGAGATAACCTGGAACAAGCACTTGTAGAGTTGAACACTAAAAATAATAGAATACTACTCATGTGGCAGATAAATGAGGAAACTATTACATTTCTAGATGTTATGATCTCAAAAACCGACATTGGATTTGAAACTGACCTATTCCGGAAAGAAACGGACCGTAACAGCACGTTACACTTTTCCAGTTTTCACCAGGGTTCACTTAAACGCCACCTACCATATTCTCAGATGCTGCCCGCTAAACGTATAGCATCAAATACTGATGTATGTGAGAAATGGATGAAAGAGATGAGCTCCAGATTCCTTGAAAGAGGATACCCACAAGAAACCATAAAAGAGGCTGAAAACCGTGTATCCAAAATATCTAGAGTAAAAGCAATAACCAGAGCCACTAAACCGGAAGATACCAGGATGGTATTAGTATCAAAATTCTCCACACAAAGTGGAGCCTACAAAAAGACTATTTTGAGACATTGGCGAATTTTGACATCTGAACCCGAATTTAATGACATATTTAAAACACCACCTATATTCGCTGACTCAAGGAATAACACCCTCAAAGAGATCGAACGCGTCAGTCACACAGAATTCAAAGGAACCCGTCCATGCCTAAACTGCAGCAGTTGCAGCAATGTGATGAAAGGCAACAGTAGCAGTCATGCCATGAAGGGTCATAACATCAAGTTGAGTGTCAACGCTACCTGTGATTCATCAAACTTAATTTATCTCCTCAAATGCCCATGTGGTAAAATCTACGTTGGGAAGACTGAAAGGAAAATAAAAGTACGATTGAACGAACATAAATCAAACATCCACACTAGAAATTATAAATCTAACATTGCAATGAATTTCATGGAACAGAAACATAGCATTGCTCAACTCAAGTTTCTGGTATTAGAGACCATTGAGAAAAAAGAGGGTAAAGACAATAACAAGACACTACTGCAACGTGAAATAGCATGGATATACCGCCTTCAGGCCATGAAGCCCTTCGGGCTTAACGACAGGACTGAATTCAGCTGCTTTTTGTAAACCACCACATCGGTGGGGATCTTATGTATAATGCTTTTCTGCTGCCTATAATGTAATTATGTAATTATTTATTGTATCATGATTGTTATACTCATTATTTGGATGCTTTGCCCAACCATTGGTATTTTCGTTTACTTTCACACACTCCCGACACTCACTTAATATGGCTGCCCTTTTATTTTCTCGCTCATTTAGCCCGTTTTTTATTGTAACTACACACATGAGCACCGCTGAGCCTACCGGAGCCCTTCACCTGTTTCTTCCGGGTTGGTATTTATAACCTCACCGCCCGGTTAGCTTTTCACCTCCAGGGAAGGAATCGACGCTACGCGTTTAGAACCCGTTCCCGTACCCCGTTCGTAGCAAACTTTCCAGCAGTCTACACGTAAGTCGGCGTCCTGCCTGCAATTACCTTTTCTTTGAGCCTGTGCCCCGAGAGGCCAGCCCCCACTAACTATGGTTCATAACTTTTTGTTTTAGTTGGCGAACCTGCTCAATTCGGTTCATGTAATCATATTTATTGTTCACCACAGTGCATGCTTCACGGCACATTGGTATTTGGCACATCATTCCCGTTGAACGGAGCACTTGACCATATGGCCGGGATGCCCGCCCCCCCCTCTCAACACAATCCCCAAGGATGGGAAGTCGGACACAGGTTTAGAACTTTTGGAAGGCGGGAGGGAGTCACCCTCCCGGCCGTATTTATTAAAATATGAAACAAAATTTAAAACATTAAATAAAAGTTTCATCATTATGTACAATTTTACATTTATTACATTTCGATGAAGACATGTTCTTTGGCTAACCTTAACAGATCTCTAATACAAACGTTTCCTAGCCGAGTCTAACATCCTGAAAATGCATACATTCTAAATTAAAATTGTACATCCTAGCATTAAGGGCCAACAGCAAGGTCTTAACCGGTGTCAGATCCCTACTACCAAAACTCTCGCCCTCACGGTGTGAGTGGCGCATGCACAGAGGACTCTACCCTCATTGCCAACTATAACTTCCCTTGTCGTGGTGGGGGCCCCCTTTCCACTCGACGCCATCTTAAAGGTTGTCCGAGTTCCCGTGTGAGGTATCTGTAGGAAGGACAGCGTGGACTCCCCCCCATCCCCACACTCTCTATCCGCCGTCGCGGATATCCGGCCCCCGGAAAATTAGTAGGAGGGGCATCTAGCCGCCTCCCCCTTGGGAGGGGCCTATGGCCGTCTCCCCTAGGCGACCCATCCTTAGTGGGTGCCGCCTCCCCGTGGAAGGGGCCAATGGCCGCCTCCCCCGGGCGCTCCCATCCATTCTGGGTGGCGCCTCCCTCTAGGGACCTTGAAATTACTGCTCACCGATCATGACCTTACCGCCACAGGCCGGATAGTTGACCGACTATCCGGCCCCCCCTACTCCTCCTAAAGGTCATACTTCCTCAAACCCCTTAGCCATGCTATGAAGTCTCCTATGAGTAAATCATTCCCCTCCCTGGACAAGTGAACCCCATCATTCAGATACATGAGATCACCCCGAATACACCCGTGAGGAATGCTATGCAACTGCGAAGAGCGAAACAATTTACCAACTTTATTGTTAACCCTTTTCACCGAATGGTTCAGTGCTGACACCGAAAGGCCCCCCCGCCATACCTTCCTGGGAATCATGTGAGACCAGGCAATCGTGCACCCCGGGATTCTTTTAGCCAACCAGCTAACAGCAGACAAAATTTGTTCAAACAACACCCGTCTACCCAGTGTCACCAGGTCATTGCCCCCCAGGTGTACTATGACTACAGATGGCGGTGACCTTTGCCGCCCTAAGAGTCCCTCAAAAAATGACTCGAATTGGTCAAAACAGAGCCCGCCCTTCCCATGGAAGGCCACTCTGTACCCGTATTCCCCAGCAGCGTGAGTCGTGTCACCTGCTTTGAATACGTCCCCGGCGCGCCTCACATATGAGTGGCCCACGACCCATACCACTCTCTCCCCAGACGGTGATCCTTGACCGCTGGTCTCCTGGTGCTGGGTCGACTGCAAATTCCGCCCCGCGTGACGGGCTCGCGAAACTGTAATTCAAACAAAAGACAAGAAGCGTGAGTGCATGTCAATTGATCTTTACAACATGTGCAATCGCACATACCTTTTGAAGCAATTCGAGGACCAACGTCCCAACTGTTTTACTTCCTCTGCACTCTGACCCCTGGCTGTAGCCTCAGTAGCAGCCCCTATCCTAAAGGAGTGGGTCCCAAAATCGCACGGGTCCATGCCCGCCGCAGCGATTGTCAGCGTTAGCACCCTCTGGGACTGAAACCTCGTCAGTGGGGTGCCATCCTTGTGCCTTAGCAAAGTCCCCCCCCATATAGCCGCCCTTAGTGCCAAGTATTCCTCTATACACTTTATCGGGCTCGTGGGGGACCCTCGTGCACGCTGCACGACAACACTATTTGCCATAGCCCCCTGGTCGGTCTTAGACCTGGCTATCGAGACCACCATCGAATCACCCCTAATTTGGACGTGATCCCTGCACAAGCCTCCCTCAACGTCTCTCTTATTCCTTGCGACCAGTTCGCTCACCCGCATAGCCCCATGGAATGCTAATGCGAAAGCTGCCCGGAACAGAACTGCTTCGAAATGGGAGGAGCACGTCTCGTCCAGTTTCGCTCCGAGTAAAGATAACCTGTCTAAGCCAATCGGGCGCCTCGCATCTTGCTTGTGACCCTCGAGGCGCTGCCAGCCGCGAAGGGCCTTCTTAACCAAAAAGGAACCCGTTGGGTCTTTTATGCCATGCACCTGCGCCATGAATGAAATGGCCGCCCTATGCCTGTTGGCGGTTGCCGCTGTTCGGCCTTCTCTGTGCAGCGCTACCAGGAACCCTAGGAAGGATTCCTCCTGACCCCAGCTCTGACTCCCTGTTGGACCCAAAAATGTGCAATAGGAACGAAAAGCTCCTTCGTATGCCTTCCTTGTCCTGGGGGCTAAGCTTGCTGCCATGAGGTCTTGTAATCCGGGGCATCGATTAGCCATAGTGCTTCGGGGAATGGTGCCACCACTAGGTCCGCTGTAGGTAGATAACCCCTGAACGCCTGCATATGTGAACGAGAGAGTGCATCAGCTGCATGATTCAGTACGCCTGGCACATGTTTCGCCCTGAACTGTACATTCAGTCTCATGCAGAGCAGCACAACTTCCTTCAACAATCTCAAGATCCATTTGCAGCGTGCTGCCTGTTGGTTAATGCATTCGACAACAGTCATATTATCAGACCAAAACACCACTGAGCGGTCCCTGAAGTCGTCTGTACATGTCATCAGAGCAACCCAAATGGGGAATAACTCCAAGAACCCAATGTTACCTGTGAGACCGCTGGTGTGCCACCACGTCGGCCATGTCTGCGCCGACCATCGATTACCAAAGATGGCGCCAAATCCCACGCTCCCCGCTGAGTCAGTCCACAGACCTAGTTCATCTGAAGACGCTGGCGGCTTGTTCCACACGACTCGACCTTTGAAGTCCGCCAGAAATGCCAACCAAATGCGCATATCCTGGTGAACCTCTGCCGACAGTCTCGTACGGTGGTGTCCCTCTTTGAGACCAACCATAGCTTGTGCAATAGAGCGTGAGAAGGGGCGGGCCATTGGTATCACCCTCAAGGCAAAGTTAAGCTGACCCACTGTCTGTTGTAACAGGTGCAGGGTCACTTTCTCCTTGCCCAGGCATTGCATCAAGGAAGCCCTAAACTTGGCTACCTTGTCCCTCGGTAAACGGAAACATCCCTCCACAGAATCGAGGTCAATTCCCAGAAACTCCAGTGAAGTAGATGGTCCAACCGTCTTACCTGGTGCCAATGGGACTCCAAACTCCCTCATGAGGATGCAGAAGTCATGTAGCGCCTGCGCACATTTCGTGTCGCCGGCTGCTCCCAAGAACAGGAAGTCATCTAGATAGTGCATAACATGCCTATACCCTGTGGCCTCGGTGAATGCCCACTCTAAAAAACAGCTGAACATTTCAAAATAGGCACAAGAAATAGAGCAACCCATAGGCATGCATTTATCCATGTAATAACTCCCTTGAAATGCAAAACCTAGCAAGCGCTGATCCTGTGGGTGTACCGGGAGCAACCGGAATGCTGATTCGATATCTGATTTCGCCATCAGCGCCCCGGGGCCCAGGCGATTTAACATGGCCACGGCATCATCGAACGATGCGTACCGCACTGAACAAACTTCTGGGTCAATGGCCTCGTTCACCGAGGAACCCCTTGGAGCCGACAGGTTATGAATAAGTCTGAACTCCCCTGGGTCTTTCTTCGGGACAACCCCTAACGGGACACAGATGAATTCCGCCACCGGCGGGCAAGGAAAAGGCCCTGCCACTCGCCCTAAGCTGACTTCTTTTGCGATTTTCTTTTCTGCCACGCTTGGGTTGTGCTGTACCGATAACTGGTTTTTACAAAAGGAGTCCCCCCGAAAATCCCCCGCCGGGATGTGGAAGCCATGTAAGAATCCCTTCCTCAACACCCCAGCTGATACATGATCAGGGTATTTGTTCAACCAAGGAGTCAACGCCATGATATCAATGGGTGTAGGCAATCGGTCACAACTTTCTACCTCACTCCTGCTTAGATCCGTCTTTACTTCCTATCCCGCTATTTTTAGATCTACATGTACTCTCCGGGTATGAGGAATTCCCACAGCCCGCACATGCATGCCTGAACCTACATGTTCCCTGCGGTCTGTTACAGCTGCCTCGATTGAAGCCCCAACAAACCCCACGCTTTCTGCCATTCCCGCCGGACTTTGGCTGGGCCCACCGGCGCCCGCCCGAAAGGGCACAGCAGACTTTTGGCGGGCGAATCCTGACCCACTCCCGCCTGGCGTGGACGTACCTGCCGACCCTGGCAGGAGCTGTTTGTGCCATGACACCGAGTCCAGGCAATCCCAAGTCAAACTAGCATCGTATTCTTTTGCTTTCCGGAATTTCATATCATAACCTTTCCATTCCTCCCCCTCATACATTGAATAAAAATCCATAATACGATTTTGATAGCAAGTTAACTCAGTCATCAGCTCGGGTTTACGTTCCCCCATAACTGCAGTAAATATCGAAAAGGCCTTAACCCAGTTCGTTACTGTCTCATCCACCCTGAATTCCGCCATCTTTGCGCGCCAGACGCTCGGGTGCCACAAATCCTTCTGGGTTTTAGCATACTCCATCTCGCGATGGTCAGTCAATAATGAAAACATGTTAACATATTTGTCTCCCCATATTAACTCTTTCGTGGCCATAGGGATGTGCTGTGCCACCTTCTCCCGCCTCGAGGGTAATGAACCCTCCCCCGCCATTGGCAATGCGAGCTTACCAGGTTCGGCTGTTGTTCCCGCCGTCTTCTCGTGACCAACTGCAGGTCCTACCGGTGCCACCTGTGGGGAAACAAGAGGAACATTCGCCTTTGCGACATCTCTCGACTGCCGCAATTGCTCGATTAGGAGTCTGGCCTCCTCGACCTGGTCTCCAGGGGCCACTGCCCCCCCTGCTTTTTTCTTGAGCCATGCTGCCAACTGGATGGCCAATTCGGGAGGCATCTCCTCATCATTAGCGGGGGTAATCACAACCGGGATCGGCTGACCCATATCTGGGTTTGGTACCGGGTTGTCTGCCGGCATGACGGGGGCGACTGGGGGTACCTCTGGAACCGGGACCTCCCCCGAAACCGCCCTCTTCTTAACCCGCTTCCCTCTACCCTCGGGGACGACTCCCGGCAAGGCCGGGCCTATTACCTTCTTAGGGTTACCGGGGTTGCTCAGTGCAGCCAGCTGTTTTTTGACCTCCGTCAAACCTCGACCGGTCGATTGGACTTGTCCGAGTTTTCGGTCCATGCAAGCCATCCGGTTCGACAATAGGCGTAACACCTTATCCGTCTCGGAACCCTTTCCTGCTTTCTTGCCAGCCATGGTTTCGAGTATTTTGCCCCTAGCCGATCAACGAGGTCCTGGACTCTCCGACTCCAAATAACTGAAAGAGAAACAACAAGATTACAAGTTCTCAAAATTGACGCTTGTTCCGTCGAGGGCTCACGAGCAACGAGTGGGTGCAGCCTTCATAGCACAGGAACAAGAGGACGCTTCTTCGGATTCCCGCTCTATTTATTCTTCTGCGGGAGGGCGTGTACCCTCCTCCGGTACGCCTACTGGGCGTGGTCTTCGGTGTAGGTGTCTAGGACAACCCCTCTTGGGCGGGAAAAAGGCGCGCCCCGGCTAAGCCGCTTCGGGCATACCAGCCGAGCCACGCCCCCCGCCCAAAATGGTTTCCCGGGAGGATCGGGGCACCCAACCATACGTTCGGGGGGACCGAGTGGTCGCCCCTTTTCACTATCACTCACCATGAGCAAATGTGCGAATGCATCCATTTATTTTGCAAGAGACCCCAATGTATATACTGTTATCGTTATATCTCTGAATGTTGAAATGATGGGCAATATTGTTTATTTTCGTTTTTAGAGCTCCTTGACAAAGGGCTAAAAAGCCCGAAATGCATCGGAGTGGTTAAATACTTTATGAATAAGTATCGAGTAACAAAAATATGGATTGTCTGATAGAAACATTTAATATGAAGGAAAAAAATTTTGAATTGAATCATGTTTCAACTTTGAAAAATAAAAAATAAAAGCAATAATCAACGTTATTTGCATGGAGTCTTCTATGAAGAAATAACGGTGTGCCCATGGCAGGGATGCATTCATAATTGATGTGTGCACAATTCTACAGTATTTCATAAGCGTATATGGACGGATACGTTGCCTGCAGGAGCACCCAACCATAAGCAACATAATATTACAGCTCATTGAAATTCATACAATAGTGCAGTGCACTGTGCCAACTTATTTTATTAGAAACTTACATTGCAGCAGTGGACATCATAAACATGTCATCGACAGTATCCCGTTTTGGGAGCTACTGCGGCTGAAAAGAATATGCAGTACCTCTGAGAAATTTGAGCTGGGAGCTACTCAGTTGATGTCACGTTTAAGAACTAGAGGGTATAATGAGGCCAATCTACAGAGGGCACTGTCTAAAAGTCGTGAAAGATCTAGGGAATCCTTATTAACACCAAAGATGTCGGAGGGTACAGATGACAATGAAGCAACACGTCTGATTCTGTCCTTCAACATACAACAGAGATAAATAAAATCCATAATTAGACAACACTGGCCAATCCTTATGACTGATGGTATACTTAATGAGAGATTATCTGAAACCCCTGTGATTACTTATAGGAGAGCCAACAATATCTTCAACCGGATTGTTAAAACTAGCCCTGAGCTGGGTAGTGGCAGTACCTGGCTCAAAGTAAAAGACGGATTTTACAAATGCTCGACGTGTCGAGCGTGCAAATTCAGCACTAACACCACTCACTATAATACCCCTTTCTCTAATGTTAGCACTGCTATTAAGGGTAATTACAACTGTCGAAGTGATTTTGCCATATATGTCCTGACGTGTACCTGTGGCTTGCGGTATGTGGGCAGCACGAAGCTACAGGTGCACGTCAGGATACTGCAGCATCTGAGGGCCATAGTAAACAACGACAGTACTTACCCTGTAGCACGCCATTTTAGATCCACTCATAACAATGACCTGGCGTGCCTTACGTATTTTGAGATTGATGCAGTGACCTCACTTCGAAGGGGAGGAGATAGAGAAAAAATTCTCAGGAGAAGAGAAACTCAGTATATAGTCGAACTAGATAGTAAATATCCTAATGGGCTCAACATAACTGAAGATTTGCATAATTTCCTATAAAGCAGACAGGGCAGCGTCTAATATCATCATAACCAGCCTTTTCAGTTTCAGGTCCTGAACACGAAAAGTGTTAGTAGGTTAAACACAATAGCTGCAATGTGATCCGGTGTTAAATCTTGCATGAAACATTAAATGATCATATCATTATTAATTCATGATATGAAACTGAGTTATTTGTCCCGCAATATAACAGACTTATTGTACACATGTACGATTATATTATCTTTTTTTCCTTCTTTTTTTGCTTTATTTTTCCTTTTTCACGTGTTAATATGTGTATATGCACAACATTTTAAATTTTGTTTAATTCATTATCTAATTTTTGTAATAAGTATCGATGGGTCTAAATAAATCTATTGTGTGAAATAGTAGTATTGCATGGTATATATCAATGGACCGCTGTAGATATTGGTTTAAGGGTATTACACAGTATAGTCACTTATTTTTATTAACACATATCTGTCCAGGTCCATAGTTTGGAATTATGATATTGAGTAATTTTCATCTCAGCGAGAATTCTATTCATGACATATGGTGTTGACTTTTAGTAATGTGATTTAGTTATGTACAAGAGGCATGTCCAATGAATTTGGCGATTGCAAGGTAATTCTAGAGTAATTTGATGCAAATCTTGTTACAATATTATGCATTTAAGAAGATAGAAAAAGTAAAGAACAATGACTTGTAATATAAACAAATTATATTTTTGTATTATCTTTGTAACATTTTAGAGTTTTGTACATAGATTGTAAAATTTCTTGTAACATAGTGTATTATAATCATGGACTACTAAATCAAAACCAATGCATAGGTTGATACAAGTGCATTTATGCAGTGATAATTACCGTGTCATTTGATTCTCATAGGATCAGTCACTCACAAAATAATGCTGTCTTAATAATAGCAAAGCGAACTTGTCAAGTACATTATAAGTAAAAATTTGGTAACAAATGTGACGATTCAACAGCTAAAACCAAAGAAAAAGAAATCTATTTTTTCTATGTTCATGGTGGATCATGTGACTCACTAAAGAGGTGGAACACACAAGCAAAAAAAGTATTTAAGATCTGAGCTGATACGGTGTAAGGTGTGTGAACAAGAGCACGTGGTTGCTCGAAACGCGTCACCCATGAGAGGTAAAATTAAATCTTACCTTGCCTGAAGCCGTGGGGTCTGTCTCTTCATTTCGCCGCAGTGGTGGAGGGAGTGAAGATTGCAGTTATATATATATATATATATATATATATATATATATATATATATATATATATATATATATATATATATATATATATATATATATATATATATATATTCACTGAAAAAACCATAGGTTTCACACCAGTTATAGTTAGGAATTAGCATTTAAAAAAACTATTAAATTCACTAAAAAAACCATAGGTTTCACATCAGTTATAGTTAGCTGGAAATTTTACTGACATAAAACCAATGAAATTCCACGTTATAGTTAGTTGGACTCACTATAACTTGCGCGCCTGCAATGCACTGCTGATGACGTCACATATTACATCACTCATGACATGGTCAGTGACATCACTCATGACATCACTGATGACACCATCCAGTGAATGTGTGTCTTTATGAAAAATAAATATGTTTTATATTTGTATTTGTAAAGGACGATGGAAGAGTAAATGGTTAAATAAGTGTGTAAATGGATGTTTTTTTTAAAAGAATTGATTGGTTAACTGCCTTATTAAGTGTATCTTAATGAATACATATATTAACGAGTAATTTTTATATTTTAAAATATATGTATCAGTGTTTCACTTTGTGTATAAGTGGCTGCATGGGTTGGTGACTGACTCACTGTTTGTATGTTTTTTGAAGACAGCATATGTGCAGGACTGTATGGGTGGATGAGTGTGTATATGTGTGTGTTAGTGAGTGAATGCCTGTCTCACTAGTGTCTTTATGAGTAACTACATATATTTTAATCTTGTATATATGAGCATTGATGTATATAAGTCAGTATATGTGAGAGTGAGAGATTGAAAGAGTTCCTTTTTAAATAAGTATGTGTTTCTATAAGTGATTGTTTAAGAGAGTAAGTATGTGTAAGTTTCCTTAGAAGTAATGTGCTAATGTATGTATAGCTGTATATGCAAATAAATGGATGTTCAATAGTTTATTTGCATGTGTGAGTATGTTTGTGAGTAACTTTTGTAAGACTGTCGGTGTGTAACAGGATGTATATGTGTTTCACTATATATGATGAGTGAGAATATGTATGAGTGACTATATAAAACTGTTGGTGTATGAGTGGATGTGTATATAGATGGTGGAATTACTGAATTGGTTTTTGTAACTGGTATGGGTATCTCCATTTTTTTTGAAAATGTTAGTTTCTATTGTTTGAATATGTGTTTCAATGGTTACATTACACTGAAAGGAGGTCTGTCACTCTGTCACAAGGATGGTGTCATCAGTGATGTCATGAGTGATGTCACTGACCATGTCATGAGTGATGTAATATGTGACGTCATCAGCAGTGCATTGCAGGCGCGCAAGTTATAGTGAGTCCAACTAACTATAACGTGGAATTTCATTGGTTTTATGTCAGTAAAATTTCCAGCTAACTATAACTGATGTGAAACCTATGGTTTTTTTAGTGAATTTAATAGGTTTTTTAAATGCTAATTCCTAACTATAACTGGTGTGAAACCTATGGTTTTTTCAGTGAATTTCATTGTTTTTTTAAATGCTAATTCCTAACTATAACTGGTGTGAAACCTATGTTTTTTTCAGTGAATTTCAAACGTTTTTTAAATGCTAATTCCTAACTATAAGTCTCAGTTTATATGTAAGACTGTTAGCACTCTAGTTGTTCTTTAGAACACTCTGGTACATTCTGTCATTGGGCTACAGTTGGGCTACATCTAGCTGATATTTGGGCTACATTTGCATTTTTTGGTCTCTGGTGGCCATCTTTGGGCTACATTGGGCTACATTGGGCTACATTTGGGCTACATTTTGGCATATATATAGCCCAATGTAGCACAATATATATTTTATCAAAGTTAATTTTCGTAAAAACCACTTAAGAATAGGGCTACCACTCCCTACAATTTTTCCCAAATTTTTTATTTTTTTTTGCTTTGGAGCGCTTCCGGTGCGCTTCCCGGGGAGCGCCCCGAAAAGCGTACTTTTATAAAGCGACCCCGGGCGCGCTCCGGGGACCGTCTCGTAAGCGCCAATATCGCGAACGAAAACATGATCATGACGTATCGCGTAGCCGCGTCCGCGTGATACGCACGGCGTAAGCGCACCCAGAAGTACTCGAGCGAATACGATCGCGCAACGTAAACATCCGACGCGCTTACGCTACACGACCCGGAGCGCCCCCGGGCGCGCCCGGGGGCGCGTAGCGTAAGCGCGTCGGGTCATGTGACCTGAAAATAACACTTTTCATTGGTTCATAACAGTTTTAGTTTCATAATGATGAAGCCCCTGGTCTTGTGACCTGAAAATAACACTTCTCATTGGTTCAGGACAGTTTTTTTTCAAAATGATGAAAGACCCCACCTTTTTTCCTTATTCTGACTTTGTCCTTTGACTGAGGAAGACCTGTTTGTACATCTCTGTACCTTTTTGATCTTAATAATGGCTTCAGTAGCAGCAGCAGCTGGTGCATCTGCCCCACCACCACCACCACCACCACCAACAGGACCAGCTCCAAATTATATTGGTGGTCAAGAACAGGAGGAGGAGGAAGAGGAAGAGGAGGAGGGGAGGAGAAGATGGCTGCCTGAAGAAAATACCCCATACAAACCCAAGCCACACATTGTATGGGAGTTTTTTTCAATCCCAGAGGGCAAAAAAAAAGTGAATGCGGCCAAGGTAACTTGCCTAATCTGCAATGAAGAACTTTCACGGGGCAACCCAAACAAAAAATATTCATTTGGTAACCATACCATGATTCGTCATATGACCCGAAAGCACCCAAACAACTACTCTCGTGCAGAGTTCAGGGAACTGGCCAGTAACCTCCCCCAGTCGTCAAGGACCACCTCCCAAAGAACCCAACCCACTTCATCGGGACCAGAAACATCAGAGATGATGCCTTGTATTCAGCCAAGATTTGCTGATTTTAAAATCACTTGTTCTGCATGTGGCAAGCTTATCGCCTATGGTGAAAAAAGCGTAAAGCTCATCGTCCTTGCAGGTGATAATCACAAGTGCCCCAAAAAGAAGAAATGTTTTGGGTTTTTTGTTTTTTTGCTCCAGTTGAGCCAGTTTCAATTCCCTTTTTTTGTTTCTCCCCCTTAAAAAATACAAAAAAAATATAAAACTGTTTTGAAAAGCCAAAAAAAGTACAAAATGTTCAAAAAACACAAAAAAAATATAAAACAACAAAAAGAAGAAAAAAAAAGTTATTTTTAGAACTACCTCCAATTTCTAAATAAAGGCTTCTTTTTTTTATAAACTCTGTCATCTTTTTCCTTCATTTTACGCTCCCCGGTGCGCTACCTGGTGCGCGTACCGGGCGCTTCCCCCGCGCAAAACGAAAAAAAAAAATATTTTAAATGCCCCGCCAGGCCCTTTTATAGCCCCCACATCAAACCTAGGGGGTCAAGGGGGGGTCTACCCTGCCCCCTTATGGTCATTTCCCTCTTTGTTTTGCCCACCTCTCATGTCTCGATCCTACCGAGACACAAGATGGCGGCCGCTCCAGACTGTTTCGAATGTTTACAGACAACTGAGAGCCAATCAGCTTTCTGCGCGCAAGTCGCGTGGCGCGCCTGGAGCGCTCTCCGGTGCGCGCACCGGAGAGCGCCTATAGATATATATATATTTTTTGAACCTAAATTACTCAAAATCCACTGGAGCACATATCTTGAGACATAGCAAAGGCACATCGGGCTACCAGTCCCTACAATTTTGCCAAGTTTGGTGAAAATCCATTCAGCCATTCGGGCTAAAAGTGAAATCGACCGCCCTATGGAAATTAACATGGGGAAAACACGTTTTGGGACCCCCCTTTTATCTCGGCCCCCGCTTGACGTATCCCCCCCAAACTTTCAAGGAAGGACCGGAGCTCGACGAGGCCATTTTCAGGAAATTTTCATGCAGATTCGTCAACCGGTGCCAAAGTTATTCCAAATAGAATAGAATTTTGAGATTTAACATTGAAAGAAATCCTAACTATAACTACCTACTGGCGACTGCCAGTAGGTAATATATATATATATATATATATATATATATATATATATATATATATATATATATATATATATATATATATATATATATATATACTATTTAGTTGCTAAATTGCAGAACTTAATACTGTTGTTTATATTTCTGTAGCATTGCTTCTTCAGTGGAACATCATTAAAAGACACCACTCAGAGCACGTTTTAAGAGAACAGTTAGCCACTGAGATGGAACAGGTACAATTTCATATGTAGCAGAAGTTAGCCCAATATTGTTTATGTGGAAATTGCTAGCGTTTCTCTGTCTTTTCATGAAGACAATACTAGAGCAATAGCAGGTTGGTCCAGCAAGAAAAAGAAGTGGCGTGTTTCTGTTTTTCTAAGATCCATCAGTTATTTGGAACATTCCGCAATGTTGATAGAAATGCTTACTTATTGCTTAACGCACAATGCATTCTTGTTTCTGGGGAACTTGTACCTGCAGAAGCAAGGTACAGCGATGGGGACATAATTTGCGACCACATATGCGAACCTCCTGATGGCCATGTGGGAGACTGGAGTGATGGAAGAGGAGAAAAAGCATGAATCAAGAATTAAACTCTGGTGTCGTTTTATAGACGATTTATTTATAATCTGGGACGGAAACAGCAATGATCTCCAAAGATTCATTGACTCACTGGAGAGAAATGATCTTAACCTCCATTTTACTTCACCAATCAGTGCAACTAATTCGATATTTCTTGGCGTTGAAGTTTTTGTCAAAAAAGGAACCTTGTGTACAAAAATTCATAGAAAACCGACGTCTTGCAGCAGTTTGCTTCACGCGAACAGTGGGCATCCAATTTAACTAAAATGGAGCATTCCTTATGGACAAATGTTGCGAGCCAAAAGGAATTGCTCAGAATTGGATGATCTTGAGAAAGAAATTGATGGACTAAGCAAGCAATTCCAGGAACGAGGTTATCCTGTAGAAGTAATCGCAACGGCACGAGAGAGGATGAATTTGAAAAGAAGAGCAGATCTCCTTTTACCAGTGGACAGTAAAAGTGATGGAATGAGACATGATTCAGACAAAAAGGAGAATGTAACACGTTTGATTGTCGACTATAATAACCAGAGTAACGAACTTAAAAAGGCTCTAAAAAGAAATTGGAATATCTTAATGCGTGATGATACTTTGAAAGAGAGCTTGACCTCCTACCCCAGTATCACCTATAGAAAAACGTCATCACTACCTGACATCTTAACTCAAAGTCACCTACAGTTGAAACATCATGGCTTACAACTCCAGGGTTCTGGAAATGCTCCAAATGCAAGGCCTGTGAACATGGCACGAATATTACAGAGTACAGACTACAATGCGGACGTATTGAAAAAATAAGGGACCACATAATGTGTGAATCTAAATGTGTGGTAAACAGAGTTATGTGCCCTTGCAGAAAATTTTACATAGGGAGCACAATCAATAAACTCAAACTAAGGATCCTGCAACACCCATCGAGCGATCAAAAATGAGTATACGAGCTACCCTATGGCTATACATTTTGCGAAATACCATCAATCGAACCCCAACTTGCTAAAATATGCTGGAATAAAACTTACCAAACCATCTGAGAGAGGGGGTGATCAAACATTACTTTTACGCAAACTTGAATCGAGAATGATCTTAGCAATGGGCACGGAATATCCCTTTGGACACAACCTGGATGCCGAACTGTTTGTACATTTGTAAAGCTTTCATGGAACTATAAAATGAACTGTTTATCTACAAATCCTTCTGTAAATTGAGCAACACAACTGTAAATAGTATGAGATTCTTGAAAAGATAAATCGCCACAAAAGAGAACAATTTCTTTCAATCTATATACAACTCCGGGGTAAAATAAAAGAATAAGCACATGGATGAGAATGCCATTATGTTGAAATGTAATACCAAGTGCACTTTGAACCAAGAACTCATATTGTATATAATGTACTTCACAGATTGAAATTGCAAAAACCGTGGGGAATATTGAGTTGCGATATTCACTTTGAAAACGCAAAAATCCAACTATGGTAGAATGCAATGATAATATAAGAGGATTGGTCTTGTGGACAATTGAACCACTGTGTAAATATTGTAGAATATGTACAGATTAGGTGTACTTCACACTTAGGAATGGCGTTCAGATTGAACATGTGGGGTTATGTGGGAGGATATGAATTATGAGTACTTGACTGAAACTTACAACATAGAGTTGTGAATTTATCATCCCTCATTTGCCGGAAACTGTATATAGGTTGTAAATATTTGGGTGTAAAGTGTATATACTGTAAATCAACTACAATGTGTACTTTACTGTGAGTGGATAATGTACAAAGTTTGATGATCACAATGCACGTTAAAAACACCTACAAAATGGCGACCACCATTAGGCCATCACGTAGAAGAAAGGTTGACAGTCTAGACACACAATTGAAATGGAAAAGTGGGTTTTTGTACTGCACATAGTACTCCAGTGGAAGGCTTGTAGTAGCCGAAACGCGTAGGCCATCCTAATCGATGCACGTTATTTTGCAAATGGTGTGTAAATAAATAATTTTTGTTAAAATCTACCTGTTGCTGTGCCGTGACTTCTATCGCAAGAAGCGAACTGAGAAGAGTCAAAGGAATATATATATATATATGTCCGAAAGGGCTCCCAGCAAACATCCACGCCGGAACCACACAAAGAGACTCGCACTCCAGGGTCTGTGTTTTTAGAAGTTTTAATGGCGACGCGTTTCGGCCAAACGGTCTTCTTCCAAAGCCAGAATATATATATATATAATTGCTCCAATTCCTCTAGGATACCCAGCCGGGTCAGAAGAAAATACAGCCTGCACGGGGTTATCAGCAATCAGCAAAGGATTTATTCACAGAACAAACGCGTTTCGGGAATGAATCCCTTTGTCAGTGTTCACATCTGAACGCGCTGCGCGGCACCATTATCTGTATTTGCTGGGGTCATTGAAACAAACAACGGACATCAGCAAACATTTGCGATTGCGCGCCATCTTTGAATGTGCATTTCATTTTGCATTTTACAATGATTGTTCCAGCATCTAATCACGCCGTGTATCGGCTAACACAATGAATATAGTTAGTGTTACAACAATAATGAGGACTTATAGGTATTATTTGCCTGGACATCACTATTCTGAGGAATAGACGCTACAAAACTATAGCGTCTCCATCGATATACATGTATCGTCGATTAAATTATCAATTTATGTAGAATCTTGCTGTGTATCGGCAATTGCAGCCAAATGGCCGCAAAAAAAAATCTCAGAAAGGTTTTCGTGAACAGGCAAATTTTAACATGCCTCAAACATTTCTAGTACCCAACGTGATTCAAAAGTAGGTGCATTTTCAATTAAAACCCTTATATAGTTTATGTACATTATGTTTCTAAGCTGTTAAACATTTTTTCTTTTACAGTTCATTTAAATTTCTTAACATTCATAGTTCTTAGACACTGCTATTTTATATAATTATCCCAGGTGTGATGAAAATTCCTTTCCCATATTCAGACCACCCGGTGCCCTGCTCTCCAGATCAATTATGTATCGGGATTCTAACCTTCTGAGTGTCTGCAATTTGTTGCCTCCCCTCGGGCTCTCAACAACACAATCTAGGCAAAAATATCTCAGAAGATCCCTGTTGCTGTTGTGTTTGATCGCAAAATGACGGGCCACAGGATAGGTAAAATCTCT